>NC_140635.1:7610000-8227500 GCF_057382275.1 Copadichromis virginalis | reverse complement strand
GTTAAAAAACAAAGATAATAAATAAAGGTTCCTAAATTCACTACAGTGAACCATCCTCTGTCATTTTTAATCCAATGTGCTTTAATCAGCAGTTTTGAAGGAAAATCCTGCTCTCTAAATGACTTCCTCTCCTTTCTGTTTGCTCAGCCGTAGAGCAGAGGACAGAGCCGTTTGATGACTTTCAGCCACTCAGGGTGAAAATTGGTAATTACTCTTCAGGACTGTAAAAAGACGTTCAGTGAAGCAAAAGCAGCACCTTTAAAAATAAAAATTCAGACTCTCGTGTTTAAGTAAGAATCCTTTATTTTACTTGCAGCATTATACTAACGAAAGGATAAATAAAATACTTTTTGTGGTCACAAAACCAAGTCCATGAAAATGCAGCTTAAATGAATTTAAAGCTGTTATGTGCTTTCCTGCTTGTTCACTTCTGTTAAGACAGTAAGAACAAGGCAAGGTGACAAACAAGGACCAGCACAAAGGCACATGACTCTCATTTCATATTAATCTCATAACTATCATCAAGTAAAATAATCAGTGACTAATGGACCATCTGTGCACTAAACAATTGAAGTGTAGCAGCTTCACACATAAAAAGGAAAGCTCCAAATGAACTTGCTGTGACTGTGGACGTCCGTCTCCCCGAGGACTCTTTATCTCCTGGAGCTGAATATTAAGAGAAAACAAACAAAACAAAACTCCTCAAAAGGTTTTGTTAACATTTTCCCAACACCCAAAAGTCCAAGGTCATTTCATCGCAGCAGCAACAATAAGATGAGAAGGTGTTTCTGTCCAGTGGGACAAGGATTTGTTCAGTGACTGGAACTTATCGAGGTGAATGGACGTCCTTGGCTAAACTCCAGCTTCAGTGTCTGAGCAGAGAGGATGAGCAGCAAAGCTGTGAAAACTCTGGGTGGATAAAAAGTCTCCAGAGATTGTCAGGATTTATATGTGCCTTGTGTTGCTGTAACTGTAGTTAATAATAATTCAAAAATCCTCATAATTTCAGATCACTTTCATCATCTATACTGAATGTCTTTTAGGAGCAGTGAAATCAGTCTCTTCATATTTCAGCTGCAGCAGACTGAATCTGTAACTTTGAGGAACAGAAGGACGCTAACACGTCCCGGATCTGATGTCTGCCTGAAGGAAGCTGGAGGCATGTCACTTTACCGCAGTTGGAAATCATCAACTTATTATTACATAATATTTATAGCTGCATTCTGTAACACTATGCATTTCAGTCACACCTTTACAGCCAAAGGAATATTTTTATTTCCATCTTCTGTAACTCTTATTTGATGGCATCTTCACCCTTTTCAGAATCAGAATAAGCTTTTTCTTTGCTCTCAGAGTAAACAGAAGACAGACAGTACAGATAATAGCAACATGACACTCACACTAACAACACAGAGACCTTTTTAGGATTCTGTACAGTATCTTAGCTGCTCCTATTCCAGTCAAAGACCAGCTTCTAACGCTGTTTTTACCACTGGGTCCACTTTGTTTTTTTTATTCCACATCTGCTACAGTTGTTCCTTCAGCTCGTTGTACTTCTCTACTTTGTGCTCCTTCTTCCTGATGTTGCAGTCTACTGGATGACCAATCCCGTGCAGAGGTTTGGTCATAGTTCCTCTTACTGTTCCTCATCACTGTCTGTCTTCAGCTGCCCGAGGGGAGCCGTCTTCCTGATGTATTCGTGGATGCTTCATGTTTCACCCTGAACTGTGGTTCTGACACTCACTAATCCCCACTCTCCGTCTTCCTGCTGCTCATAGAGCCTCAGCGTGCTGGACTTCAGGTGGAGAGCTCCCCGGATTGCAAGGAGTTTTCGTGTGTTAACGTCAGTGTTGTCTATTCCTCCCTGTGCCCATCTTACAACCTTTTGTACAATTACAATTTTCATTTTCCTCAGACTAAAGCCAAGCCTTTTTGGGGGAAACAGCAGAAATCCCCCAAATAGAAAAACAGAATAAAGCCATTAACCTGCACTGTTACATTACCCACCCAACATAAACTGAATACTTAAAGTTAGTTTACGATCACCAGATATTAATGCTTTATTTCATACCACCAGTTGTACATCTTTCCCCATGAAGGAATCGATCTTTAACTGTGAATTCGCAGCATAGTTCCTGTGGGGGGGGGGGGGGGGGGGGAATATTTGTTATTGAAAACATTTACACAGCACTCAGTTCCAGTTAATTAACTCCAGCTAATTGCTGGTGTAACCCTTCATAGTCAGTGCACAGCTGGTCTGCAGAACATGCAGATGTCTGCAAGCAAACACGCTATTCAACATAAACAACATTTCCAGTCATGAGTCATATAAATCTTTTCTCATGGCTTAAATTGATTAATCCTTGTGAGCACATTTTTTGGGAATTAGAACAAAATTCAACAAAACCGACTGAACAGCTAACTAAAGGGCTTAAAACCTGCTAAAACCTTTCCCTTTGTTATTACTAAATAACAATTTATTCAAGGACAGTTTAGAAATGCGGGCCTGTAGCATGAAGTGCCACCCATGTGATTTATCTGTTGTCAACACTGATCAAACAAGCAAAATGTCTTTATATTGGACTTTTTAAAGGGATTTGTCACAAAAAAATACCTAAAAAACATATTATAATGGACTTAAAATGCAAAAATTTAAAACAGCATGCAAATTGAAAGCAATAAAAAAGAAATGAATGAAACAATTCTAGGATGTAAATCAATAAACTAACTGAAGAATTGAAAATAATAAGTAATTGCGGACAAAATAGTAAGACTGGAGTAGAAAAAAAGAATAATTCAGCACACCTAAAAGCAGGGCTGCTGCAACTAGTGTCACCCAAATCTGTGTTCAATCAGAGGCTATTAACCGTCTTCAAAAACATCCACAGGATTGGCAAATCTTAGAGATGCAGGCAGAGTATTACACAGTTCAGGGGACTGAAAAGCCCAATCACACTGAGACCTTAGGCGTGTGTAAAAATCTCTGGGACTGACAGTAAGTTTATTAGACTTAAGCAAGCAAGATGAAGAGTGATTATGAAGGAGATCAGCCACGTATGCAGGAACCCGACTATGAAATGCTCAGCGTGTAAGGGGAAGAATTTTAAACTGGATCCTGAAGTCAACTGGGAGCCAGCGAAGGGAGAAAGTAATACAGTTTGACATAGTAAGGAGCCTGAACTGATCCAGGCACGATGACGCCTACAGGAGGTCATAAACAACAGACTATATTCACTGTGACCACACTCTTTATTATCCGTAAAGAAATTATCTGAGAGGAAACGCTTTGGATTATCAGTGCCAGACATCACAGGTGCACTGACAAATAACACCAGATGCCATCACTCTCCACCAAACAGACAGGATAAAGTCTCCAGCAGGAGGATTGGCAGGATTAGCGCTCTGGATGGTGGAGCTTTCTAGGTACTGTTTTGTTTCTGCAGTATAAATGAATAACTGTGACACTGTCCACTTATAGGAGCTGCTTGGCCATACAAACCCATGCCATGAAGCTCCCAGCGCAAAAATATCTGTGCTGATGTTAATGCCAGACGAGACAGAAGACAGAGGGTTCCCAGCCGACTTGTGGATTCAAACGCAGCTGTCACTGCTGTGTTAACCACTGTGCCATTGCACTGTGCAGACTTAGAGTCATTGTTTTTATTATCTTAATTTTCTGTGTAAGATTTCTTCCAAGCGTCGGCTTAAAAAACAGAGTAACAAAAATGACGGTGGGTGAGCTGAAGCGCTCCAGTCAGACTGTGGAAGTTAAGTAAAGACTCTGCTGACTTCTGGATCATGCAAACCCACTCTAGTACATTTCAAGAATAAAAATGAGGAGTTGTTAATTAACACAGTAAGAGGTCCCCTTTAAGGCAGATAAATTATTAAAAACATGCAGAAAACCAACAACATTTGCCAGAAAATGTATTAAGCTTTCTCTTATAAGAAATGCTCAACTTTACAGTAACGACAGTCACATAGTCAATGAGAGTTTTATCACTGGCAGCCACACAGACTTGTAGAAGTTCAGTGAGTCGAAGTGGCTCTCTGTGGGGTTTTGCTTCCTACTGGGAATACATGTTCTACTAAATGTATGCACACCGAGTACGTTAAGAAACTGAACAAAAGCTTTTGTTCTTTATTCTCCTTCAGCACCATTTCCTAATTCATGCTCTTAATTTTCCCTGAAGGAGATTTAAAACACGAACAAATAATTAAAGCACGTGAAAAGAAAAGGGAGAGGAGGGCAAGAAGCGAGAGGAATAAGTAGAATAGAAATGAGGACAAAGAGAGAAAATGACACTCGAGGGGGTAAAAAGTGCACAGCAGGAGGTGTCGAGGAAGAGAAGAAGCAGCGTGTTGACTCCCGCCCTCTCATTATAAAGGTCATTAGTGGTTCCCCTCCTCCGGCTGCTGATTAATAACATCATTTAGATCAAAATGCCGCTTAACTCAAGACCTCTGAATTATAGTTTAGAGAAAATAAGGTCATCAGAGACAGAGGCCAAGAGTTACGAGGTAGTTCTCTTTCTGCAGTGAGCACAACTTTCTGCTCTTGAATAAAAACGCTTTTATCTTCCAACAGTGAGATTTAGATTTAGTCAGGAGCTACATACTTACAAATGTAAAGACTGTCTTATATCAAAAGGAGCCTTTGCCCCTCTTCGTATGCATCACCTCTGCTATCTGATCTGGAACCAGTTGCTGATGAGGAGAAACTGAAATTCATAAAAACTTGGACTAATTCCCACCTAGCTTCAGTTTGATTATTTATCCAATATGACCCCTTTCACATCCTTCTGTTTAATTTCATAAACCTGGCAACACATTTGACTCTTTCCCCCCTGTCTCATTCATCAGTTCACCTGGCTTAGTTTAAATTTTTATTTCTCCTCTTGGCACTGTTCATTATGTGTGTAATTGTCCTGTTTCTTTATTGGCTGACTTTGCCTGCAGCTCAGAGAGAAAAACAGAGCTGCAGCTGGGTGGTTAATGAAGGCGGAGGAGAGCCACAGACCGAAGGTTCAGGAGACAAATTGCTGTTACTGTACCTGGTTCGCTGATGACGTCAAAGACAAATGCTTCCTTCACGGCATGCCAGTATCTTTAAATAAAAATGTCACAGTGCTGTCATCTTTGACATGGATCCATGTATTTTGTGATGCCACAAAGTATAAAATTACAAAAATGGACACATCACCTGTTAGTGAAAGAAAAACACAGGAGATAAGAATATAAATGTCTTGCTGAAACAGAAAATAGATGCAGCAAGCAGCAGTGTGTGTTTAAGTATTAAGGTTTGTCATTTAATCTATTTTCATAATCTGTTGCTCTATAAGAGAAGCAGAAAACAAACAATCCCAGATGCCAAGATGAATTCATAAACTGTCCTAAAAATCAGAATACTCAGAAAACTGTATTAATCCCCAAGGAAATGATGTGGTTACAGTTGCTTTAAGACAATAAGAACAGTAACAGGCTGAAGTAAATTAAAAAACACAATATAATACAAAGTTCCAAACTATAAGAAATATGTACAAATAGCTCGATTATAAATATCCAGTATGTTACAATGATTATGATTATATGATAGACATTTTACTCTAAAATGTCAACTTTAAAACTATTATTGGTTATTTTACTGTGAAGCATGTGCAAAAGGGTGTAACTATTGCACTTTGTACTGTGCCTCAGATGGAGGAGTTGTACAGGGAGAGGCATTTGTAGTTCTCCACAATGTCCACAACAACACCCTGGATTAAAACAAATATTGTCGTGTGAGGTGAGTGTGTGGCAGGTAGAGGGTGCAAAGTGCAAGACCGAACCAACAGAAGTGAACTAAAAGTCACAGATTTATTTAATGCTGGAAAAACATCAGTAAACAAACAGCTGACCAACCAGGGAGGGAGCTGCCGACAACATATACACAGAGGAGATGAGGCAAAGTGGACACACCTGGGAAACACAGCTGAACAGAATCTGACAAGACAGGGGAAGCAAAACTAAACATCATACACACAGACAGGAGACTTTCAAAATAAAACAGGAAATAACATACGTTGAGCCTCAGACTGAGACACTTGAACTAGACTTGGGGGCTGTTTCTCAATACTCAAGTCCGTACTTGTGTTCTTGCTATTTCGCACTTCACAAGTTCACGCAGGAGTCCGGACTTCCCGAGACGGGAGAACGCAGCACATGAGTGTGCTTGAGTGCCTTTGATGACATCCCAACTCAGTGTTTTTACTACTACTAACCGCTCTTACTACAAATGTGATAAATATTTGCTATGGAAATTGCAGATAATACATGTAATTACCAGATTTCTTTAAGAAAAAAAAATAGATACATATGATCTGTTTCACTGTGTCTAATCAGCTTAATACAGTAAAGCACCAACAATCAGCACATGACTGAAACACAAACTTCATCTCTCTTAACAAAAAAATATACACGTATACACAGCTCATGCTGCTTATTGAATAAAAACAAACAGGTCAGATGTTAAACTGCTTTTATTTATATTTTAGTCGACACTTTAAACTTACGATGGACAGCTGGTGTTTGGAAAAGAATTAAACGAATATTCAAAACATAATTTGTTCATTTCTATAGCAGGCTTCAGAATCTGCAGGTATCAACATGCCACTCCAGATGTTTCTGCTCCCCGTGAAAATGTTTGCTCCTGGACTAAAATAGATTTATTTCAGAGTAAGCCATTAAAATAAGAACAGCACATTTTTTACATCAGGGAATAAAGACGAACAAAAGACTCATTTCAACAGACATCCTAGAAAATGTCGGAGCTGCACATAGGCGATGTCTCGATAATTCAAGCCGATATTTGAAGTTTACATGCCCACATTGTTGCCTGGAAATATCTTAAAAGTTTATTTTGTTTCACAGAAAGACTAATATTTCAAACTTTACTTACAGTTTTAGCCACTCTCCTTTACTGATTTTGATTTTCGGACTTGATGCGTATCTTGAATTAGAACTTGGAATGCGACATATCACATATCACAAATTCATGAGTACACAGTAAATACGCATGTTTGAGAAATGGCTAGGGACAACAAGTACAAAATAACATGAAACAACAGGGAAAACAGACAGAACACAGAGAGAGCAGACAGATCTGGGAACAAGACCAGATAATAACTCAGATGCACTACAGAATACAAAACTCAAGACCAACTAATAAAGAGACTAAAACATAAAAATCTCTTAAATCCAAATGAATGAATCTCAAGACGATAACAAACTCAAACACTGGTCTGACGATGGAGGACCATGACAAATATCTACTCTTTTAAGGTGAGAGCAAAACTAGAAACTCAGAAACAAATGACAAACTAAATATATAACACTATATTAAATTTTGACAGATACATATGTTGAAAAGCCCAAGATCCCAACAGCATTTATACATGAATACACAAGGCTTGTGCATGAATGCTACTGGGGTCTTGGGCTTTTCAAATTATGCTACGGTGTGCATTTTAATTCCATGTAAACAAAAAAATTATTTAAAAAAATGCGCTTGCACTCTGCCAGAAGCCAGTTTTGTCTTTTCTGTCGCACCATGGAAACTGTATGACCGTGGCTCAGGGGGTTGGTAAGCGTATCTGTAACCGGAAGGTTGCCGGTTCGATCCCCGGGCTCTCTGTCCTGGTCGTTGTGTCCTTGGGCAAGACACTTTACCCTACCGCCTACTGGTGTTGGCCAGAGGGGCCGATGGTGCGATATGGCAGCCTTGCTTCTGTCAGTCTGCCCCAGGGCAGCTGTGGCTATAGCAGTAGCTTGCCTCCACCAGTGTGTGAATGTGAGAGTGAATGTATAGTGGCATTGTAAAGCGCTTTGGGTGCCTTGAAAAGCGCTATATAAATCCAATCCATTATTATCATTTTGAGCATACCTGCTATTCATTAGATGGACAAAAGAGGGAAAATTGGAGTCCCACAGTGTGTGAGCTTTGTTGTTGACTTGTTTTCCGCCCCACAGCTGCTCCTGTTCTGTTGAAGATGTACGTGTATTTTTCTGGCTTTAAATTCCATCAATCATCGTTTCTTCCTAGCCTCATCCTCTTTCATCTCTTTGGAATTATTCTCCACTGAAGTCCACACCAACATGGGTATTTGGTGTATTGTAGCTTAGCGTTATAAAGCACATGAATGTTTGCACTGAACCTCATTCTCATCATTTGTTGGTAAAGCATACGACACTCAGATCAAAGCGAATCCAAGAAGGCTGTAATGGCTGATTTAAACTCCTTCAGTGAATGTTTGAGTCTGTATGTGTGTGTGTGTGTGTGTGTGTGTGTGTGTGTGTGTGTGTGTGTGTGTGTGTGTGTGTCTGTGAATATGAACTTGTATTTTATTTCCTTGTAAAGTAGTAGTAATTTACATTTAATAAAATACACTACATAGAAAAAATTGACATTGTAGCCCCTATGAATAAACCTACATAAGTGGCAATGTCTTGTGTTTTAGATGCAGTCCATGACAGAAACAAAAAATGCTGGGACTTTTTTCCCACCAGAGGACATCTTTCAGTCCTCGTGTTTAAATGATGATGATTATTCTTTCACTGACAAATTAGAAAACTCTGTGAAAACTTGCATAGGAGGGATTGATGGTACTAAATAGACTGCATCAAAGCATTGCACACTTACCATATCCAGGCAGTTGCATATCAATCTATGGCATGTGTTATGGTGTGGGTTGCAGTTTGGGGTTTCAATGGCGCTTGTGGTTATGATGGTGTCGATTTAACACATGGAGACGCACGATGAGGAAAAGTATTAGGGATGTACAAAATTAGACATGCAGCTCATGTTTCTGGCTCTGTGGTTTAACTAAATGCTTCACGATTTTCACAGGAGAGATGGTACATTTGTCTGTCACCTGTCATGCTAAATGTTATAGACCAGTTGGGAACTAAGTTACTGAAAACTGTAAAACTAAATTAAGAATAAAACACTGAAGCCAGCCTTTGTCGACTGGTAATTCTTGACAACTTTTATTCTCACAATCTAGTAAAGTATTTTTGATCAAGGCAGCTTTGAGCTTGATTTTCATTTCAGTTGAAGCTCACAAGCAGTGTTTAGACCTATAACTGTTATCAAACTGAAGGACTTAGAGATAGTTTTGTGTGCCGACCGCTCAAATTCACATCTTTAACCTGCAGGAATTCCTCTCTGAGAAAAGTTTAAGCTGGGACAAACTTTAGTCTGGGTCGGTTCTTTTGAAATTACAAGGTTACCTTTTCTTTGAAGTTTCGCACATTTCATTAAAAACCTGACTCTGGCCAGGTAAAAGAACCACCACTGCTTTCGAATGAAACGGGAACCACAGAGAGCTCAGAGTGTGCAGAGACAAGAGCTCTCCTCCTCCACATTTACAGTATCACCAGCGGCGTGCTGCAGGCATCCTGCTGAACTAATCTGAGCCAGAGATCAAGGCAGAGAAGGCAGGGGATGGAAAGACTGAGGCAGAGAAAGAGTGATCCAGACAGAGGAAGAATAGAAAAACAATGTGTTGCAGCAGGCTGAGAGAAACCCTTCACTTTGTATTAAAAGTCTGTTAAGCTCTGCTCTCACTCCTCATCTGAGATTCTCTCCTTTCCCTGCGCTCAGTTTAACGCCTCAGCAGTTATCAAATCATTAATTAAGCATGCTTCAAATCTACTCCCACAGAGCCCACATTGTGTGTGTGCTCGCATGTGTATGTGAGAGAGTGAGGGGTCTGCAGGCAAGCAGTGCTACCCTGCCGCCTTTTGAATGCAAATATGAAGACGCAAAGTCATCATGTTGTCAATGGTGTTAACTTCTCCACAGGGAAATTTTATTTGAGTTACCACTAAATTAAACACAACACGGCATCCCATGTCTCCATTAAAAGTAAAAAAAAAATATTTGATTACAATTACATTAAACAAATTTCCCACGTGTGGGACTAATAAAGGTTATCTTATCTTATCTTTATCTTATGCAGAGATTGAACATTTCCTTTTCTAGAATTGTACTGAACTGAAACACATCGTCAATAACAGTTTGTTTCTTTATCCTTGAAATACATTCATCAGTCTGTAAAAGGCCATCCTGTCACTCTTTTACAGTGGTCCTTGTGGCTTTACTTAGATATACCCTTACAGTGACGGAGATTCAATATACAGAGTGTGATGGATAAGTTATTTTCCTTTCATGTTACTGGACCCTGAAAATTTGGTAAAAGTTGATTTATTTTAAAAATGTACACAGACATGGTGCCTCGGGGAAAAAAATGGTCATTTATGGTCATTTGTCTAGTCTGACTGCATATTACTAAAAGTGAGTAGTGAGAATAACACAGAGGATACAAGTTATAAAGAGCAGTACAAGTTGGTATAGAAGTTGGAAGCTGACTAAAAGTGGCCTTCCAAATAAGAATAGACTATTAATGGAGCCTAAGGAGGGACAAAGCAGAACATCCAATAACAAATGGTGGGTAATGGCTTTAATAATGAATGTCAGTGTTCCACAACAGAAATTAGCATATGCAAAAACTGATGTTTATGCAGTACATTCAATACAATCTAACAGAGACTTAAGTGGTAACAACAAGTCTCTTTATTGCCTTAAAGGAAAAAAACAAACAAACATACTAATTCAATATCAGATCCCTGGTCCTGGAAATCTGTCCCCAGAGATCTTCATTTGTTACATTCCTGTGCCCCATACACTGCACTGTTATAGAAACACTGTTTTTTATTAAAACTGAACAACAACCGTTGAACACAAACCCTGAACTATAGTCAGTAATCGTTGTTTTCCTTCATGGCTTTGATGCAATTCTTAACTCATAGACATCATTGTCATCATTAACTCAGTTCTCAAAACAGTCAAGGCCTTTGTCATACCTCACTAAAACAATCAAAATCTCCATAGCATGTCCAAACATGCAGGGTCAGTCATGTAAATTCTCACTTTGTGACCAGTGAATAAAATCATTTTTTCACTGTTTTAAGGCATAGAAACAAAGAATGCCCACTCCCGCTCCACCAAAGCAAGAACCCAAACAATAGTATCTTCTAAAATGCTAAGCAGCCATTTATTTGCTTCAGCAGTGAGCAGTGCCAAGAATAACAAACAAAACTCCCTAATGGTCCCTACGCTTTCCTACACAAAATGAAAACCAAACAAAAGACAATTCACTTACCTAACTTTCTACATGAAAAACAGGCGAAAACTCAATCAACAAAAATGGCTTCTCACGCCTACTAGGCTGCTGCAGTGAACAATATATACAAGGTGAACAAAATACTCAATTGCTACTTTACTTTACAAATCTATTTACAGCTATTTACAAAATTAAGATACCAACACCAGACACAGACACACACGGTTATACTTTGTCAACGAAACTCTACACAGCAACAAATCAAAACACAGGTTCTTTGTTGGATGGTGGAGGCTAGGAGAGAGGGGGCCAGGTGGCTGTCATCTGGTAGTTAAAAACTGGAGGTGATTATCCAATTATCCAATCCAAGGATAGGAAGAGACTCCACCCAACTACTCAGAAGGCACGCCCAGGTGTCCAACTCCTAAAAGAGAAAGGGGAAAAAACCCACAGCCATCCTCTGGTGGGAGGAGTCACGCATAAAACAAAACACTGACAACATTGGATCGTAACAGTGTTTTTCAAAACCTTACCGCCTTTAAAAAAAACTGCTGCAAAAGCTGTAGGGTCAAAAGTGAACAGACACAACAATGAAATATGATGGAATTGTTTCAAACTTGACACAATCATGGAGGAAATCATTAATGTAATGCCAGACAGTATTAGGTAAGTGAGAGCTCTGTAGTTCTGCCTGAAAAAATGACAGCACAATTACAAAACATCCTTAAGAGTTAAGTACAAACAATAGATGGGGACAAACACAATGATTCCAGTACTGCTCCACAAGGAAGTAAAACTTCTTATGTGAGAATTGCGTGAAAAGCAATCAAGAAAAGCTGCAATTGTCATGATCCAACAGGGCGGCGCCTGCCTTCACACACACGTACACACACCTGTAGCTCATCACAGGTGATGAACACCAACCATACTTAAGGGCTGGTTGGATTGATGTTCCTTGCTAGAGCGTTGTACTTGTTAGTGTAGCCTGGCTCAGGCTCTTATTGATCTCCCTGTGTACCTGAGTGTTTCTCTGGTAGACCTTCCTGGACCTGAACCTGTCTTCCCTGGACCCTTTCCGGTTGAGCTTGAGTGAGAATGAGCATGGTTTTGGAGTGGACGGTGTGAAATCTGGATTTGGACTGTATGAAGTGGAGTGTGAGCATGTGTCCCAGCCCTGGACGTATCCTTGGAAGCCTTCTTCTCCCTGTCTCACTGTATATATGTAAATATCACTGGTGTTGTAAATGTACGCACTTGTTTGCCTGCACAGTACAGTCCTGCCTTCTGAGTCCAGTACCAGCAAACGTGACAGCAATAACTCATCCCATCCACATCACAATAATCCTAATCTACCCCAAAATGATCAAAAAGCTACTAAATTGAAGTGTTCTTGTTAAAACAGCCTCGGAGTCTTTGTGCTTACCCGCCCAGAAGTTTTCTGTACTTAGATTAATCAAGTACATCAAGTTATTAAAGGAAACAAGTGTGCACAGCTATACTTTTATTACTTTATCATAGTTAACATTATCAGGCATATTTCACAGTCTCAGGCTGTCACTTTCCATTTCTCCATAATAAATGGATGTGGATGTGGGGATTTACTTATGTGCACTGTATGTGTGAGTGTGTGCTAGAAAAGAAGAAGGAGATGATGATGAAGAGAACATCTTCCCAATCAGTCTTTATAAAAGACTCTCCACCCGTTACTCAAAGCATCTCCTCTGTGAGTCAAACTGAAGATTTTTGTTTATAAAATGTAATCAGAGCCGCGCTTGAAGATCTTTGATTGGACGAGCACAGAGGCTCTTCTTTCTCCAAGGACAGGAACTGAATGTTAAACTGCCTTCGAAGGACTCCGGCAGCCACTCAGGGGAAGGAGGATGAAGAGATAGAAGGAAATAATCTCACATACCACTGGGAACAAGTCCACATCTAGTTTTTGTAAGCGACCATATAAAATGTGTCTGTGTGTGTGTGTGGGGGGGGACTCATGTTTGGAGTGTTGATGGGGGAGTCTGCTTCTAATGTGAGCGCTTTGTCACAGCTTGCTGATGAAATGGAGATTAATGGATGCAGCTGAAGTAAAAAATAAAAATAACATTACCATACAATCATTACATACAGGTTCCAAAAAGGTCAGGACGCTGTGTAAAATGTAAGAGGTACATTTACAGTATTTTTCTTAAAATATAATACTTTTATTTAAAATATTGATTAATTTAGAATTTGATGGGCTAGGGTCATAGAAAGCAGCTCAAAAGTTGGGGCAGCATTCTGTTAAGCACTGGGTAGCATCCCCTCTTCTTGATAGTCCACAAACATCTGGGAATGGAGGCGTTTAAAATGAGTGCTGATATGGCCGGATGGTCCCGCTCCTCCTCTGTCCTTAGGATGTGGTGTCCACATTTTCCTAAAAAAATTTCAAGAACAGTTTTTCTCTTTGCCTCACTACATATTAAATAAGCTCACGGTGATTTCCAGGACAGAATCATGTCTGTGTTTAATGCAGTGCTGCCTGGGGGCCTGAAGATCACAGACATCCCACACTGATACTCAGTCTTGTCTGTTGTGCCGAGATTTCTCTAGATTCTCTGAATCTCTGATATTATGCACTGTGAGTGAGGAGATATTCAAAGTCTTCAATTCAATTCAATTTCTTAAATTACATTTTATTCATATAGCACCAAATCACAACGACAGCTGCCTCAAGGTGATTTGTACTGTAAGGTAAAGATCCTGTGATATTATGTAATTTTAAATGGAGGAAGATGATTCAAATTATTCAAAGATAATTAATGATTTTAAGATGTCTGTGCGTGTCGGCTCTATAAAAGATTGGAAATCTGTCAACGATGAGCCCCGTCTGTTGCCTGGTGACAGTTGTGATGGATGGATGGTCTCTGCTTGCCTTTAGTGTCATCCACCACTTTCTCTCTTTCTCGCTCGTTGCTTTGTGTGCATGTGATTCTGAGTGTGCAGACTCATTGCAAGATCCTTAAAGTGGACATGAAACACTGCATCTTATATTAGGCTAATTTACACCATGGAGTCCTACTCTAAGAACGTCCACAGTTAACTTTACGCTGTCTGTGAAGCTGTATTGAAGCTGTACAAGTGTTTGAAGTACATGTTTTTAGAGCCTGTATAATGACATCCTGTTCCAGTACAGGATATGACATCAGTGGGTTGGTTGTTGCTATTGAGTTGAATTTGTATATTTTTAGCTAACTAGTAAAAGAACTGATAACTCAGTGGAAAACAAGGGAATGAAAACTAAAGAGCATCCTAAAGGACATTGCACACCAAGGGTATTGCAAAAATTACAAATTTTCCGGATCCTAGCCGACTGAACCTGAGCAGCATCTTACTGTGTGTCTGAGGTAAAATACTATTATTTTACTATTTGTATATCATTGTGTGTTCAGTACAATTTTTTAGCAAAAAATTCAGTTGTACCCAAATGCAGGGACCTGATTGGCCAGATCTGTTTATTTGGTTGGTTTGAAAAAATATCTGTCACAATATCATCCAGTGAAATTTGGCAGTCAGCGTGAACAGTCGCGATAAGAAGGGATGAGTTTGAAAAACCCACAAAATATTTGCAAGGATTTTATGTGTTGACTCTCTTTAACAGGGTCACTTTTCTACTGCCCTCAGCTGCAGCACTGTGTTTATATGCTCTCCACTCTCACTCTCTGTCTATACAGTAATATAAGATAAGATAAGATAAGATAACCTTTATTAGTCCCACACGTGGGAAATTTGTTTTGTCACAGCAGGAAGTGGACAGTGCAAAAGTTATGAGGCAAAAATTAGAATACAATAAGAATAAATACAGTACACAACTGTACAGAATGGAATAAAATACTATATACAGTAGAATACAATAAAATAAATATACAATAAGATAAAAATAGAATACAAATACAAATACTATATACAACTGAGTAAAAATACAACGATGCCAGAAAGGATTATTGCACTTAGTATTATTGCATATGTATGGATGTGTGTGCTTGATCAGTTAAAGTCTTTATTATGGAGTCTGACAGCAGTGGGGAGGAAAGACCTGCGAAATCTCTCCGTCCCACACCGTGGGTGCCGCAGTCTCCCACTGAAGGAGCTGCTCAGTGCTGTCACAGTCTGCTGCATGGGGTGGGAGATGTTGTCCAACAGGGATGACAGCTTAGCCGCCGTTCTCCTGTCACTCACCACCTCCACTGGGTCCAGAGGGCATCCTAGAACAGAGCTGGCCCTTCGGATCACCCTGTTCAGTCTCTTCCTGTCCCCAGCAGAGATGCTGCCGCCCCAGCAGACCACACCATAAAAGATAGCAGAAGCCACAACAGAGTCATAGAAGGTCTTCAGGAGTGGGCCCTCCACTCCAAACGACCTGAGTCTCCGCAGCAGGTACAGCCTGCTCTGCCCTTTCCTGTAGAGGGCGTCTGAGTTATGAGTCCAGTCCAGTCTATTGTTCAGATGAACACCAAGGTACCTGTAGCTGTCCACAGCCTCAATGTCCATACCTTGGATGTTCAGTGGTTGCAGTGGAGAATGCTTGTGCCTGCGGAAGTCTACCACCAGTTCCTTGGTTTTACTGGCGTTGAATATAGCACTATTTTACCCACTGACATCCTGAAACATGTACGGAAGTGCCTGTGATAAATTTTCAACTCTTAGATCAAACCATGAAATTTTGTCTGCTGCCGTCTTCTCTTGTTGTATGAACCTAGAATCTCTGTTTCTTCCACATCGGGACCAGTTCATTATCACTTGATGTTATTTTACTCTTTTAAAGACTTCATTTTTTAAGGGGGAAATTTCTGCAAAAATCGCAAGTCTTTCTGTCTTTACATCTAAAAAAATCTGAATTTTGTGTCACTTTTTCACAACATGCTTGGTGTGTAATGGCCTTTATGCTCACTTCTCGCCCTTCTTGTTCCCTAAATTCCACTTGTGTGTCAGTCAGCCTCATTCTAGGAACTTAGTTCACCTATAAATCTACCTTCACTCTGAAAACCACTCACATGAAGACCTAACTGGCAGCTCACTCACCGTCATTCCATGCCTCCACTGCCAAGAAAAAAATGTTGTGTCAATTCAATTAGACTTTAAATGTCATTTAATTCAATTTATTTTATTTATACAGTCGCCTCAAGGCACTTTATATTGTAAGGCAGTTCCTACAATAATACAACAGAGAAAACCCCAATGATCATATGACCCCCTATGAGCAAGCACTTTGGCGACAGTGGGAAGGAAAAACTTCCTTTTAACAGGAAGAAACCTCCGGCAGAACCAGGCTCAGGGAGGGGCGGGGCCATCTGCCGCGACTGGTTGAGAGTGAGGAGAGGGACACAGAAAAAAAAGACATGCTGTGGAAGAGAGACAGAGATTAATAGAAGTATGATTCAATGCAGAGAGGTCTATTAACAGATTGTGAGTGAAAAAGGTGATTTGCCAGTTCTGCATTGCTTACGACAAATTTATTATTTGGGTGTTGTTTTTGTCAGTTAAATAAATAAAAATCCACAGTTTTCGTCAAATAACAGGCTTAATACTGTTCCTGTGTGCAGCGTACCCTTGCTTAGTTCGTGCCTGAAGGTCTGTTTTGAACCAGTAAAAACCATAAAACCCATAACACTGTCTTGACTGCCTTGCTCATGGAGTCTAGAGAAGCTCATCAAAGAACTCATAGATCAGATAACTGAGAGTGACCTTGACCAGTATGAGAGAAAGTCAGTGTGTGTGAGTGTATAATGGTGTCCCAGTGTCTTTTATTTCCACAGACAGCTGATATCCCCCCCTCCCCCCTCTGCCACTCTTTCACTCGGCCCAATACTTCACATGAAAGCTGGAAAAATATCCAAACATGTTTTTTATCTTAGTTCCCTTTCACTGTCGTCTCTTCTTCACTTATGATGTTGTACTCGGTGGTCTGTTGCTTTGCTTTCCTGAATCTCCTCCACTGAAATCCAATTCTGTACCTGACAGGTTGAAAGCACTGAATTTCTGCATCATCTTTTTGAGGTCTTTGATATCCTGAATGGAGCCATATTAACCTCGCTGGGAAGAGATTTCACTGTCATGCAGGATCATAAATTGCTAACATTCATATGTAAACCAGGCTTTTGAACCGCTGCTGCTTTGAACCATAAAAATGACACAAATTAACAGGTAATTTTGAGGTGGAGATCCAGTTTAAATGCTCCTATGTTGTGGTTACGTTTGACTAAACACCTGAATATTTGTGACTGAATGTCACCATATCACCTTTATGGATATAAATAGCTGTAATTCCTAAACAGTTTTCATAGTAGTAGCGTCCCTTGAATTAAAGCTGAGAGTCTGCACTTCAATCACATATTTATTGTTTAGTTTAAAATCTACTTTGTTAGATTATAAAACTATAAGATTGTGCCTTTGCCCAACACGTTGTGGATCAAGCTGTATACAGTACAAAGCAGTTCTTTAAATTGTCTGAAAATAGCAGCAAAACCAGTTAAATGTCCATCAACCTGTCTTAAAACAGCCTCTGTGATTAACACGCTTCCCTTAGGTTACTTCAAAAGCAATTCTTCTGTCACATATCATAACTGGGTATAACTGGATTTAATTTACACACATGTCTTTTGGATTAGCATATTTTAGGACGGTCAAGTCAAAAGCGGACATTTGAAAGTCCTGTTTCCCCCTTTTAGTCAAAGGTTAGTAAACAGGATGCGGTGAAAAACTGCCTGGACCTGACCTTTAATCAGTGGAGCAGACTCCCATGAGACACAGCACATACACACAAAACACACACAAATCATTAAGCTCTTATTAGTGGCATCACTAAAAGCTTTTCACATCAATAGTAAGTCTGGGCTTTATGCCATACATCTTCTAAAAAACTGCAACACTGGCTGATATTTAGGATTTACAGCAGGAATCCGCCTCTCAAAGGAAATAAATGACCTGACTGAAGATGGACAAAAGCAAAGTGGCCACAAATGAGATAATTGTTGTATGTTAGAAAACGCTCGGTGAGGACAATGATGGGAGTCGAGCCGTTGATAATTCTTTCAGGTACGAGGCTCCGGTTCACTGTGAGCTCTGTATTTTTATCTTCCTCATTCATATTCCACACGAGATGCTCAGACTGTGTCAAATGGTTGATAATTGCAAAGAGCGGAGAGAGTCCCACTTAGACAGCCAATGTGATGTGACCAAGGCCAGACCGGCTCTTGTGATTGTAGGAAGGGCTGAATACCATCAGAGCACAATCCATCGCTCAACACCATTACAGTGGCAGCCTGTGATTGGCTGGTTTCAGATGAAGTTGGAAGTTGGTCATCTTTGTGATTCTTTTTTATGTCCAACACAGAGAATCACTTTATAGTTTCGTTGAGCCTCAATTTGCTAAAACTTTTTCCCAAGCAATAAAACAAACTGTAGACTCATGCTTACACTGCATTAGAAGACTTAGCAAAGATTTATAAAAGACTAATGTCCCGTGTCAAAGCTGGTTGCCTGTCCACTTCATATAATATTTATATCCATCAATATTCATTCATGTTGACATTTTAGTCACATGGGACTTACTTTCAGAAGATGTGAAAGACTAGAAGATGTTACTTTTCAAATCATGTCTTTCCAACTGATTTTAATATTTTGATTCTTTTAAGCTTTCTCTTTGGGTATACCAAATAGGTTAAAAAAAAGTAGTTTACACGTTACCTGCTACTATTTTAACATTCAACTTTAACATCACTCTGAGTTCTTCGCTAGCTTTGTCATACAGTAGCATGCTGCATCACATACTGAAGTTTTTAAAGAGTGGATGTAGTGTTAGCAGTGTAATCCAAATCTGTCAGTCCTTGGGCATAATTTGCACTTTACCATGGCACTCGGATCCTTTAATGCAGGGGTGGGGAACTCCAGGGCTCAAGGGCCGGTGTCCTGCAGGTTTTAGATGTGACCTTGATCCAACACATCTGATTTAAATGGCTAAATGAACTCCTCAACACGTCTTGAAGTTCTCTAGATGCCTGCTAATGAACTAATCATTTGATTCAGGTGTGCTGCCCCAGGGTGATATCTAAAACCTAAAACCGGCTTTTGAGGCCAGGAGTCCCCCACCCCTGCTTTAATGGAATTAAATTAAAAGTAATGATAATGTGACAATTCTTCTAATGTTGTAAAACACTACATCATTTTCCATCTCATTGCACATAAGCTGAAATCCCCTGATTCCAGTGCAAACGCGTAGGAAGAAAGAAACATTTTTTCTTTCCTTGTCAATTATCAGTTATCTGTCAGTCGTGCAGATAATTGAAGTACCTTTGTAGCCCAAGTAATGACAAAATTGTAGCTGAAATCCTGTTGTGATTACAGCAACGTGTGACTTTGTAATACAAAAATAGAAAATTCACATCCGAGTAATAATGAAGCATGAATTTTACCTTCATGCCTAAGTGTAAAGGTTTTCCCAGTGGTGCTAGGTCTCGCTTGGCACGTGGTCATTCAGGTCAGGCTCAGGGCAGAGTTATTAGTCGTTTACGTCAAAAGGACCCATTTGAGGGGGTTTGGGAATCTGACTAGGATGCCTCTGCATCTCATCGATGAAGGATTTAGGGCCTGATCTAGCAGGTGAAGGCCCCAGAGAAGACCCAGGACATGATGGAGAAATCTCTTTGCTGGCTTGGGAACACATCTTTGTCCCCACAGATGAGTTGGAGGTGGTGTCTGGGAGAGAGGTCTTGCTGTCTCTGCTTACAATACTGCAAGCAGAGACTGGATGAACAGTAGGAAATATTAGTATTAGATGGATGGATGGATAACACAACATAAAAAGAGAGCATCATTGTAAAACAGAAAGCAGCTCAGACATTTTATTTTTATTATCTTGTTTTCATATTCATTGAAAGCTGAAATTTTGATTGAAAATAACATTTGATAAATTGTCTAGACCCACTAATTATTGTAAGCACTATTTATTTTAATCAGAATAAAAGTTCTAATGAATGTCAACATAACTGTCAGTTTTCATTTTAGTTTTCATCCATTACTGAAAAGCAGAACCTTGATATAAAGTGATATTTTCCTTTCCTCATTTAGATCAGGGGGCATTAGCTAATTAATTGTGCTATGACAAAACAGCAAATATTAAGCTATTAATTAGTGATAAAAATGACCTGCTGAATCTCTGCTGCTACTCCTTTGAGGGGATTTAAAAGTTTGAAGGTTCTACTTTCTCATGAAGAGAGAGTGATAAAAGAGGAGCAAGATATCTTCTACTCAGATTAAAATGTCTTCACGCTATTTGCCTTTTTGGCCCTAAAGAAGAAATAATCCATTAACCCTTTGAACCTGCAGCTACTGAAGCAGCAAACGGCTTTGCTTTAATTCAGCGGAGTCATTAGTATCTCCTTTAATTCAATGCAGTTCAGCTCCCGCAGAAGACAATTCAAACAGCCGAAGGACGGAGCGAGCAGGTTTGCAGTGGATCGCTACAGCAGAATATCTGTGCCCAGAGGAAAAGTCACAGTTCACATATAGTAGTTCAGGTCAAACATCACGATACTGAATCAACAGATGATTGGTGACATTTTGAGGGCGAGCGCTGGGACAGTTCAGAGCTCTGAGGAATGATACAGCTTGGCCATAAAATTGCTGAATTGTTCAATGATTGCTTGACCTTTTGTGGGAAAGTGCTGGTGGGGAAATGAGGTGTTTTAATTTGTTCTTTGTCACTCAGAGCATTAGTTTCACAAGAAAGTCAGAAGTTTGATGAAACTGAGCAGGATGTGATGGATTTCACTGCTTTAAAGTTATACATGGTTTCCTTCGTTCGAGAGTTACAGTCTTTTTTTGACCACAGCAGTGAACACTTGACACTAGAGTGAAGAAAACACCATCGTTGCTATAATCTCTAATGTGGGCGTGCCAACGGGCAACGCATTTTAACATCTTGCTGCAAAAATTCAACTGCCATTCAGGTACAATGAGGACATGTGGCACTATGCAGTCCTTTAACATGGAATACATTATTTGCAGCTGCATTAACTGAGGTTTAACAAACTCTGCAGCTCTTAAATATTTTTGATCGTGCATCCTGCAAATTCAATTCAACATCTTCTGCTAGAACAGTGCAGCTAGCAGTCAGCAGTCAAACAGAGCTTCGAGGGAAAGCATCAATTATCAGAAACATTACATCAAATAATTGTGATACACGTCAGCTCAATGTGTGCAATTAGTCGACTTGTGTAATGGCAGTCTGGCGAGGAAAAAGCGGCTAGCAAGTCCAGCCAGATAACTCGAAGCCAGTCAGTTAAATCGAACAACAAACCTTTATTCGTTGTTAGCAACATAAGACCATACAAGCCAGATTCCTTGGGTCTACTTTGTCCGTACATACAGCCCGTTACAATGATGAGGTCTCTCTCTGAACACACGAGCAGCATGTAACAGCTGCAACCCCCCCACTGTGTCCTATAACACAATAAGGGTTGTTACACTAGACAATTATTATTATGTTCAAATATTCAGTGCTTAGTGCTGATTTATAGTTATCTTAGTATTTCTTACACCTGTACTCCTGTCTTCATGTTTTTCTTTTTGCTTGTTAAATGTATTAAATCTATTAGTTGCCAGGAACATCTGTAGTAAATAGGCACTGGTTTGCAAGCATGTCGGCTATAATAGCTTCATCAAGCAATAACACGATTGTATTGATTCTTTCAGCAGATTGTGGCATTCTTCTTCCCCCTCTTGCCAATAAATCAATTAATGCAGCTTCAAATGTAATTTCTTTAATGATGAGGATTTCATAATGTCAATATTCAGTCATTAAAAGCCTACGTGACATACTGGGCTGAAGCCAAGAAGTCTGTATTGCATTCAGAGATTTGTCATCTTACTTCACAGGCTGCCACCGCGCGCGTTGCTAATGTCTTCTTTTTAAGTGAACCACTGTTGGAAACAACTAATGGCCCGAGGTTTTGTAATGGAAGCAAACTGCAGCATGAAAATGTGGCATATTGTTGGGGATTTGAGGTCAAAGCTTTCTCAAGGTTTTTTCATACTAAAAGAAACACCTTGTGGCATCTTACACACCCTCCCCCACACACACACAGACACGCACTCCCCCCTCTCTCCTTCAGTGGTCAGTAATGGATGTTTACAAGAAGGGAGAAATAGTTTGCTCAGATCTGTGCTGCTGTCAGATCTGGTGGAGGGGAAACAAATGTCTGTTGTGACAGGAAGAAGCCCTGCAGAGAAAAA
This sequence comes from Copadichromis virginalis, assembly GCF_057382275.1. Lineage (NCBI taxonomy): Eukaryota > Metazoa > Chordata > Actinopteri > Cichliformes > Cichlidae > Copadichromis > Copadichromis virginalis. The sequence goes on along the minus strand of NC_140635.1, from coordinate 8,205,073 downwards.
ACTGTCCGAGACTAACAGGAAGACAGACAGAGGAGGAGGAAGAGAAAGAGCTGCTGTGACATGGACAGAGAGTGAGACAGGCGGAGCGGCACGGGAGGAAATTACATACGTGAAGCAGAAATTTAATCTGAATGGAGAGTGTAGCCTAAGGCGGCTCTAAATGCATTAAGAGTTAGTGAAGAGAAGGAAATTATGTTATTTTCCAAAGAGTGTGAAGCAGGTTATTAGAAATGAGTAATTGTCCGAATGTATATGTGGGCAATTTCCTTTTTATAGGTTTAAGCCCCAAACCAGTGCAGTTTTATAATATGACTTCAGCTACATACGAACCTGCAAACCAGTTAGATAACAGGCCACTTTCATCTCACATTTTACTTTTAAAGTGGAACCTCACTGATTTTGCAAATGTCAAAGTCACTTTATTGGTCATAAGGGTAGCTTGTAAACCTTTGTAAACAGTGTAATTAGAGTATAAAGAATAGAACCTCTGACATTTTAACTGAAAGGTCTTGAGCTTGTCTTTTGAGGATATTTAGTAATAAATGATAAATAACATAAACAAGCATGCATAATAAATTCTTGGATGGGTAGATAGGCACTGAAGCACAGCACAATCTTTGATGCAGATTTAACAGGACTCTATGCAGTCCTATGAAAATACCTTTACTGTTTCCATAGGAATTTAGAGGCTAAATACCAACCAGGTGCTGCTAATCAAATGCATCTGATTAGCTGATCATCAGGAATATCTGTAAAAGCAGAATTTTTGGCAGTTTCCTGGTGTGGAGCGTTCAGGCGTGCATTAACACAAAGTCGCAATCTTTACTGAAGGGGACTTCCACTCCAAGGTCAGACTGTGAACTGCAATGCTCAGAAATTGCAAAGAAAACCCATCTTGGGTACTACAGGCCTCAGTTGGCATATTAAAAACGCCCATCAATTAAAAAAACAAAACAAAAACAATTAGACATTTGAGTTTTAAAAAATTTAAAATGAAACATTTTCCATACTAGGAAGCAGCTGTTTTACTAAAGAATTTTAACCACTGGAAAGGGGTTTCACACTTTTTGACTACCAGTAAGTCATTTTTATTTATTTTGTAAAACCAAATAATTAGGCTGACACATACATGTTGCTCCTGTGGTCTGATTACAGTTACAGTTGCAGAGTCATTGCAGGTCGAGGAATTACCCTTTCACAGCACTATGTTGCATAAAACTAGGTTTTAACTTAGATGAGGTCCCACTGTATTCAGTGTTCACTTCAAAGTATTTCATGCATTCAATGCATGAAAACGAATTCTTCCTTTGGGGACGTCTTCGCCTTTTTCTAACACAGAGAGACAGATGACAGTTTACCCTCACACCAACAGCCACTTAAGAGTCCCCAACAAGCTGACAATCAGGTCTTTGGATCCGGTTAACCCAAGAACCTTCTTGATGCGAGGCAACTGAGGCACCACTGTGCTGCCCAGATATTTGCTATTTTCCTTACTCACCAATGTAACTAACCACACCATCCAGTTCATAAGATCAGTGTTTTCCCCTCTGCTAGTTTAGTTCATTGTAAATGGACTGAAATTCATGTACCACCATTGTACTCTCACCTAAAACTCAAAGCACATCAAGCAGTAGCATCAGTTTACTGACTCTTTCAGCATAACCCCTGCTTCGACTGCAAGCTGCATCCACAGACACATTTTCAGAGCTCACGCAAACCCAAATGGATGCTTCGGCATTTTGCCGTAGGACATTTTAAGATGCAGATGCAGGTGTTCAGACCACCCACCTTTTAAATAGTTCCTAGCACTGTACTTTTCTGGACAGACATCTCTAATTTTCCTGTTACCACTGGGACCACTTTAGACTTTACCATCTCACAGGTTGCTTCTATTTATTCCTGCTCTGACCACTCTGCTGCAGTAATAATGTTAATTTCTCAACTGTGGGACTAATAAGCCTATCTTAGCTCATCTTATCTTAGAAGGGTAACATATCAGTATGTAGCTCATGAGGTAGAGTAGGTCGTTCACTAACTGAAAGGTTGGTGGTTCAACCCCTGGCTGCTACAGTCTGCACGTCAAAGTATCCTTGAGCAAGATACTGAGCAACAAGTTGCTCTCTGATTCGTCTATCAGTGCAGGAATGTTAGATAAAAAGCACTAAGGCATAGAAGTCAGTCTCTTTACCATTAAATAATAGAGTTCAACCATTAGTCTGTATTTTAAAGCACATTTTCTCATCTTTCCTTTTATTTCAACTTGGTTAAATGTGTTGTATGATGTATTTTTTTTCCACGTCTCACCTGTTTCCTTTTACGAAACAATGCCTTCATGTCACTGGGGTTGCGGCAGAGAAATCGTATTGTCTAGTAATCTGTCATTCAGTCTCATCCAAACCTATCAGTGTTTGCAAGGTGTTCACTAATCTGTAGACAGTGACTCTGCCCTAACAGGGGGTATAGTATGTTGACCCTCTCCCCCTCATTTCATGGCACAGAGACAGCTTTAAGCAGCATTTTGTTCCAGCTGTCAGTCATAGCTGACGGGTCATAGGCGCTCAGAGATCGTTAGGAAGCTTCCTGCTGTGAAGTTCAGCATCTAATATCACGCTTCACAACACTCTTGAGGGCTCCGCAGCTGGATACGAACCTCAAGGAGCAGTCACTCAAGCAGGCAGTCAGCAAGAAGTACAAAAAACTTCTTGTCCTCTTGCTCCCGGTCTTAATCATCTCCTCGGCCTGTTTCCTCTCTTACACACCTTGAGTCTTGGGGGGTGGACAGGAGCTGCATAGGTCACAGTTGGTACTGCCATTCATGTGGCTTTGCTGGGTGTGCTGTGCAGCAATCGGTTTCTTCCTTTTTAATTACACCATAGGCATAATATCACAACATGTTACTATACACGTAGGACCTTTGGGGGCAGGAGCACTACTAAGAGGTAGGTAGGCAGGGGTGGCATTAATTGGAGCTTATAAGTGACTGTTTCTATTTTACCAAATCAGAGCTATGGTGAGTATGTTTTAAGTAGTGAGTGAAAGTGCCTTGCTGTGACAGTTCAATCACTGCTTCCCTCTGGCTCTTTTCTTTTGTTCTGTTATACTTTCTCTACTGCGGTGATACTGGGATCTCATCTAGGAATTATGTCACACTTCTGTAAATGTATATTATCATTCACACAGTAATCAGCACTGACAGTCATTTGGCTTGTCTGCTTTAAACTAAAACCTGAATATTAAAACACAGATCTCTTAAATGTGATAAATGATGTTCTATAATTTCATAAATATTGAAGTCCTTGTCTCTAGGATTTCATTAGAGCTCATAAATGCCCTCTTGTGAATCTACTGTGATGTTCCCACATGCTCCTTCACATGCTGCAGGATTCACTGCTGTTAATGAACATGCAGGGATTAATTCCTGCTGCAGTTTGCTGCAGATAAGTCTCAGCAGACTTGACATATAAGATGACTCAGGTGGCAGCTTCAGGCTCTCAATTTGCTGTTTTATGTCAGTAATTGTGAGGCTCTTCCTTTTTTGATCTCACATCTCGCTCAAAATGTCCTGACAACTAACTCCTCAAAACGCCTGTTGACAGTGTTGAAGTTAACACTAAAATTTTGTTGGCAACACGTTGCACTTCAGACTGTAAAGCAGTGTTTACAAACACATAAAGATGAATTCACATGAGGTGCGCATATGAAAGTTAAGCACTGACTGCTTATCTCAGTGAAAGCCTACATAGCTCGACTGATAACCTTCAATCCAATTGAAAATCTGACATATGGTGAGCTGTTAACATTTCTTTAGCCTGCCTGTAGTGCCTCCACACTGCAAACCACTTTGCAGCCCACCTCAAACCTAGCTTCTCTTTTGATGTGTCTAACTTAAACAATACTTTATCTGATCTTGCTGCTGCTCTCCCAGAGCAGAGCAATACTGCTCAATCATTTATACATGACTGCAGATGGAGATGATTCTTCTACAGGTTGCTGTGGCTCAGGTAAAACAGCAGGTAAAGCAATCAGGTCAGTGGATCAATCCCTGGCTGCTCCAGTCCATGCGTTGAAGTATCCTTAGGCAAGATGCTGAACCCTGAGTTGTTCCTGATGTATCCATGGAGTGTGTGTGAATCTTAGATAAAAAGTACTTAGGTGTAGATAAGCACTGTGTGATCAGGTGAATGCAATTTGTAGTACAAAGGCACTATGCTCACTGTAGCGTCCCAAAGGGTTTGCACCATTCATGATTTCCTACTCAGGCTTTTGTTGTTTGTATGAACTCTTAGATCAACCTTTTACCACAGTAATTCATCATCCAGCTGCACCACTTTTTTCTCATTAAACCATCATATGGTGAAAATTTGGTGAAGGTCACTCAGGTTGAGCTGTAAAGAATAAATGCTTTTTGAATTGTAATGCTGGCATCTCGCTGAGGAGCCTTTGATGAAGGAAAAGCTGCAGCTCTAAACTCTTCAGTAAGTGTGCTGCAGGTCTCTCCTCTGGACCCCAGACTGAAATGCCCTGGGTTTTCAACAAAACACTTTGAAAAGTGCTGTAGTAATAAATATTGCTTGCTCGCTCATTCGCTCACTTTGAAAATTTGCGGAAGCTCTTCTTACTGTGGGTTCAGAAAATATGAATGTAGACTTTGCTATCTTTTTTTTTCATTGCTCCTCCACTGCTGGTTGTTTGGACACAAATCAAATACAAACAGTCACAGATTAACGGATTAACTCACCGCATATGGTTAATAATTACTGATTTTTTTTTTTATCTGATTGGAGTGTATGCACTGTAAGTTAACTTATAATTGTATTTTTAGTAAAAGTGAAAAATTAAGATTTTTAATAGATATTATTTTGCTTATTTTTTGGCCTTTAATGGATCATGAGACAGTGAAGAGAGAGAGGGGGAGACAGAAGATCAGACTCGAACTCAGGCTACTGCCCTCTGGCCATGTGGCATGTAGCCGGCTCACCCACTGAGCTAAACTGCCACCGATCATGGTCATTTCTGACATCTTTTAAAGGAACAAAGTACAAGCTTTTCATTTCGTGGAGGCAAACAAGACCATATTTCAGTAAAGGGATGGAGAACTACAATATCAACTACTGCCAGGTAGCTTGTTTAGCAACAACATGGTGAGCTACACAAAAATTCAACACCTGTATCATTGCTGTGAGGTATAAAATTAGATAGGAACAAAATTGCTTTGCACCAGGTTGTACTTTTTTTTATTTTATTTCTCCTTTAATAATAGTACATTTTAACGTCTGTGGAGACTGAATCGCAATTTAAGCCTCAAGTGGCCACTGGTGGAACTGCACCCTACACACTCTCTAATAACCCTTACCCATTAGTACCTACTTGGCTCGGCTCAACTCAGTTCTTAAATGAAAATGTGACATCAGCAGACTGTATGACACCTGTTGGCCAGTCAGTGGTGCGGCTCCTTCACACAAATCAAAACCGCCGCTTTAGAGACCCGGGAATGAGGGAAATAACTTCATAAAAGCCAAAGCCGTTGTCACTGAGCCTGATAAAAGGCCATTGTACTGTTGCACCCAATGTGACCCAGTGTCCTATATTGAGATTCACAGCCAGCTAAACTCTCTCTTGCATCACTTCCTCCAAGGAACAGGCACGTGTTGTATTTGGACAGGATTTAATGCAAAAAAGTGTGAAACTGAAATGATACAGAATACAGAAATGTCACATAAACATTAGCTTGGGTTGAACTTAAGTGGACATATAAAACACATCAAAAGTTTCCAAATCACTTCAATAATGTCATATACCCTCTCTTAAAGGTAAACACAATTAAGAAACTTACTCATATTGCCACTCAAAGGGATTTAACGGAGTGGATGGCTTTGGATCGGAGGAAAACACACCATGTCTTGCTTCACTCATGAGCAAACACTTCCTATCACACTTCTTTTAGTGACTAATTGGCTCAACATAGCAAACTGTGCAAACCTGCGCCCCCTATAGGCCTGGAGAAATAACATACAAACAGTTCCAGTACACTCCCCGCCTGGCATTATTTTAAGATTGCCACTAGACCCTATTTACACATGAGACCAATCTCTCAGAAGAAGGATACAGTCCGAAATGGGTCTACAGAATGTCTTTGCAATCTTGTCGCGTGTCACCTTCACTTCCATCTTTCTGACAACTCCATCTCTGCTTGGAAGTGTCTTCACGATGACACCCATAGGCCACTCATTTCTTTTTAGTTGCTTGTCCTTCAGAAGAACAACGTCTCCTTCCTTCAAGTTTGGTTTGCTGCGCTGCCATTTCTGACGACCTTGGAGCATGTGGAGGTACTCCCTCTGCCACCTGGCCCAGAATGTGTCGGCAAGGGCTTGAACTCTCTTCCACTGCCGTGTATATATGTCGGCCTTGGTGAATTCCCCAGGTGGAGTTGGAATCGGATCGAACTTCTGGGTGAGCAGAGCTGAGGGGGTCAGGATTAAGGGAGCGTCTGGATCCGAGGAAACGGGTACAAGTGGCCTTGCGTTGATAATAGCCGTGACTTCCGCCATTAACGTTGTCAGGACCTCGTGAGTTAGAGTAGGGTTTCCTGCTTGTAGGAGCATTGAGTCCAGGATGCGTCGTGAGATGCCTATCATACGCTCCCAGGCGCCACCCATGTGAGATGAGTGAGGAGCATTAAACACCCAGGAACACCTCTGCTTGCGTAGGTAGTCATCCACACTTGTATCACCAGGTTTTGGGGAATGCAACTTTAGGTCCTTGGAGGCACCAATGAAATTGGTTCCGCAATCTGACCTCAACTGTTTGGCAGGGCCTCTGATCGCAAAGAACCTGCGAAGAGCATTGATGAAACTGGAAGAGCTGAGAGTTTCAATCACTTCAATATGAACAGCCCGTGTAGACATGCAAGTGAACAAGACTGCCCATCTCTTACTGTTTGCATGACCACCTTTGGTGCGGCGTGTTGAAACCTCCCACGGTCCAAATACATCGAGGCCAACATAAGAGAATGGGGGGTCCGTCTGAAGGCGTTCGGCAGGTAAGTTAGACATGATTTGCTGCTCTGTTCTACCTCGAAGCTTTCTGCAGGTGACACATTTGTGGATTACACTGCTGATAGACCTCTTAGAACCAACTACCCATAAGCCACTTGCTCTCACAGCCCCCTCAGTGAAGTGTCTTCCTTGGTGCTGGGTGGCTTCATGGTGATGTCGAATGAGCAGTGTTGCAATGTGATGCTTCCCTGGTATCAGAAGAGGGTTAGCCTGATGACTCGGCAAGCCAGACTCTGCAAGTCGACCTCCTACTCGCAATAAGTTTTTGCCATCGACGATGGGATGAAGTTTGTGAAGAGCACTGTTGCGAGGTAAGTCTCGTTTCGCCATGATGCATTTTATTTCTTCTGCATAGGCTTCACGCTGGACACACCTGATGATTGTGTGCTCTGCTTCATATAACGCTTCATCTGTGAGACTAGCCTTACAAAGATGCCAGCCGCTACAGGCACCACCATCTTTAGACTTGAAACTGTGGGAGATGTGGCGAAGGTAGGCCACCGCTTGGACAAGGGAAGTCCATTTTGAGAATCTTTCAAAGCGTGATGAACCCAAGGCACCTGGAGCAGTTGTGGTCACAAGCACATTGACGTTACGTCGAATTTCAATGTCCGACTCTGGATCGACGAGTTCAAATGGACCCTTTTCTGGGGAGAGAGTCTTGTGATTGAGAAGAAATGCTGGGCCGTACAACCATGAAGTACCAGAGAGTTTGTCTGCTGGTACAGACCGAGAGCCATGATCGGCAGGATTGTGCTCTGATGGGACGTATCTCCATTGATCTGGTAGGGAAGACTGCTTGATTCTCTGTACACGATTGTTCACATATACATGGAATCTTCTGTTTTGATTGTTAATGTATCCTAACACCACTTTACTGTCAGTGTAGAATGTTGTCTTGTCAATCTTTACGTTTAGTTCTACTGTGAGAAGCTCTGACATCTCCACAGCAAGCACTGCAGCGCACAGCTCTAATCGAGGAATGGTCGGTCTGGTACATTACCTCTGCTTTAGCCAAGGCTGCATCTGCTTCCTTTTGGAGGTTGATTACATCCAGAGTTGCTTCTAGACGGGCCTTTTCTACTTTAATGTTCATCTCCTTCTCAGCGTAAGCTAATCTGGCTTTTGCTGCTTGAGCTTCTGCTTGTGCCCGCGCTGCTGCCATACTGGCTCGGGTTGATGCTGACGACCTGCTTGAACATGCTGCAGATGATCTAACAGTCAGTTTTCCTGAAGACTTTGAGGACCTTCTTGAGCGAGTGGACCTTGCTTCCTCGTCGTTTTGACCTTCAGCCTCTGATTTCTCCATGTTAGAGTAGAACTGTCACTCGACGTCCCTCGCAGAGCGCTATGATTTCACTGTACTGTTGCACCCAATGTGACCCAGTGTCCTATATTGAGATTCACAGCCAGCTAAACTCTCTCTTGCATCACTTCCTCCAAGGAACAGGCACGTGTTGTATTTGGACAGGATTTAATGCAAAAAAGTGTGAAACTGAAATGATACAGAATACAGAAATGTCACATAAACATTAGCTTGGGTTGAACTTAAGTGGGCATATAAAACACATCAAAAGTTTCCAAATCACTTCAATAATGTCATATACCCTCTCTTAAAGGTAAACACAATTAAGAAACTTACTCATATTGCCACTCAAAGGGATTTAACGGAGTGGATGGCTTTGGATCGGAGGAAAACACACCATGTCTTGCTTCACTCATGAGCAAACACTTCCTATCACACTTCTTTTAGTGACTAATTGGCTCAACATAGCAAACTGTGCAAACCTGCGCCCCCTATAGGCCTGGAGAAATAACATACAAACAGTTCCAGTACAGCCATAGATTGAGCAGTAGGTATACCATAGCTTCGATGTCTCCCATTGTTGTTTTGTGTCGCATACAAATGACCTCATTGGGCTTTCGACTGCAATGCTATAATGACCCCATTCATGTGAGGTGGTGCTCAGTTTTAATGGAAAATAATGAAAAAAACTAAAGCAAAAGAGGCGTAAAAACTGTGTGAACAGAAACATAATTACAGCTCTATATCTAAGGTGGTTTCTGTTGATCTTTCCTTGAACATTCAAAGGAGCTCTCTACTGAATGGCATGTAAACAGTTCTTTATTAACTCCTGTCCCATCGTCCTCAGTGAAGTACTGCACCGTCTCCTTATCTGTGGAAAATGCAAACACTGCTTTGCTGACTCTGCTTTTCTTTGTATCTCTTTCGGCAATACAAGATAGCGGTCTGATCCTGAACTTGATGTGATAAGACCTGGATAAATTCGCAGAGTGTTCGCAGATCTATTGAGGTTGGTTATCTCAGCAAAAGAAAACTAAAAGTCATAGTCACTTGAAATAAGTGAGGAAATTTGTTAAGTTTATCTCAGTTAGACCTCAGTTCAGGATCTTTCTTTCTTTCTTTTCAAGCAGGACAAATGAAAGGAATATGCACAGTAAGAGATAACCTTCAACTGAAAGATATTTACCACTCTCTCTTTCACAGCTGATTTGAGATAAAACTATAACAGTAATTGCATACCCTCCATATGTTTGAGAAGGCTTAAGGAGCTCTGCCGTCTCTTATCTTTAAATAGACATTTTGACTTCTGAGGCGAGGAAAGCCAAACATAGCTTTTGAGGTTCACTTTGCACTATTTTCATTTAAATTTTTGCTTCTGTCAGACATTATATGAATAAATATCATTTGAACAAAGCGAATAGACAAATACTAATAATAAGATTGAAAGAACAATTTAGTTTCTTCAGCTCTGATTACATATCCTTCACAAAGTTCAGCCATTTCACATTTTCATCTTTTCTCTTTTCCGTTTAAGCCTGCAGCTTGTCTCAAAAAAATTAAAGTGGGACTTAAGAGCTTTTTTTTAATAAATCAAAGAAAAATAAATCCTCTCCTGCCATAAAGTTTGATTTGATTTGCAATGCTATCAATTATGAGCATGTCTTTCTCTTCATGTTTCATCTTAGGTGCACTGTTCGTAACGATATTTAAATATGAAAGTCAGTTCATACCTGTATATCAAAAATGTAACATGTGACTGATGTTCTATGGAGATAGAGAGTGATGTGAAAGACATTTTAGTACGTAAATAGAAAGTGTGACAATTTCTCTGCACTTTAAATTTAAAATAATAATGTCAGATTCCCTTTAAACTTTTCATAAAGTTACTACTCTGTGAACTTTACAGCTTTTCAGCCTTTCAAGAAAAATCTGACCAAAAGTTTCAGTGAGTCTACAATACGTGTTATATCCCTGGGTTTTTCTGTCGCTTTCTCATATCTGTGTCTTTATTACTGCTATCAAATGAAAGCAGGCAAAGAAACAAAGCATAGACATATTCTGAAATAGTATGGGCAGGTAGTCCATACACTGCTGAAGAGTTGTCTTTAATTTTGTAACCATGTACAGTCATTTCAAGCAAAGAATGTACATTCATCTTTTCTGGAAACATCTGTTCAACTGCTCATTAATACAAATATCGATCAGACAGTCATACTTTTGGTGTATTTAGAGGCTAAATAAACCACCACATTGGGGTGGGTATGTTTGGTATATAATGTGAGGTGAGTGAAGCTTGAGTTACCTCCCTAGTCCAAATTTAGAATAGCTACACAGCAACTATTTCTGCGGAGCAACAATCTGTTTTTGGCCCTGGTCGCAGAACACTTGTGATGTGTCCTCTGCAGTTCTTGAACCCAACACTGCATGTCTTTGTGTGTTTTCTCCTGTTGTTGCTCCTCCTCCTGCATTTGAGTGTTTCTGTTAGAGATGGACCGATCCGATATTACGTATCGGTATCGGTCCGATACTGACCTAAATTACTGGATCGGATATCGGAGAAAAATAAAAAATGTAATCCGATCCATTAAATATCACGAAAGCACCTCACAAAACTTGCAACACGCCGTAACTCACCTCAGAACGTTAGCAGTCGGAGCAGTATGCATCACGTGATAGAGCGGCTGTGGCATGCGGGACCTGTGGTCTGGATAGCATTTGGAGCTTCACTAGCAACCCGGCATTTCATCTCCGACAAAGTTATCCCCGAGAGAAGTAAAGCAAGTGTGTAAGTCCATCTCTGAATGTTTGTAAAGCATTCCTGCGTTAAGCTTAACAAGCGACTGCCTCTTCTTGCTGCTACTTCAATCATGAAACTGCTTAACGATCAGCTGATCAGCTTTTCTGTCGTGAGTCCGTGTCTCTAGTTTGCTTTTGGCCCACTTTGCACCAGAAAGAGGAAACCAGCGGCTGAACAACAGCAGCACGTTTAAGCTTGATAAGCTGTTGTTAGAATGTATTTAATATTACTTTCTACTCGAGGATCTTTTTCTATGTAGCTGACGCTGGTAACTGTGCAGGGGCGGATCTAGCAAAGTTTAGCCAGGGGGGCCGATAGGGCATTAACAGGGAAAAGGGGGCACAAAGACATACTTTTCTTTCTTATTCTCATTTAAAATGTCTAGCTTTTAATAAATAATTATCTGACACCCAAAGTTTTAATTTGATGCAAAATGTATAGAAGTCCATTACTGTATATAGTAACTATTAAGTCTAATATATATACCCTAGTAAGCTATAGTACTTTTTCCTTTGGGAAGGTACCATCTGTGCAGTCTGCAATTTTGTTGAAGAAAGATGTTGAATCTATTTAATATTTCTTGAAAAATAATTGATTTCTGTGCATTTTTTTCACACTGCATCAAATTAAGGTTGATTACGTCGATTAAGCATCATGAGGTGGAGCGTGAGGGGTGGTTCCCTATTTTTTATTTATTTATTTTTGTTGTTGCTGGGAGTTGGAACCCTATTAGTTAGGTTGCTTAATATTTATGCTAAGTACTCTTTAAAATACCAGAATAGGGAGGATGGTGTAGGTTTAAGTTTATTAGATTGATCAGTATTGCTGAACTATGAAACATTTTTTTTGCATACAGGTATAACAGAATAGCTTTAGTGTAGTTGTTGTTTTAAACTTGAGTATGAACTTATACAAAATGCAGCAAGATATTTAAAAAACAGTTTTGTTGATTAAAAAACACTATATCGGATTCATATCGGTATCGGCAGATATCCAAATTTATGATATCGGACATAAAAAAGTGGTATCGTGCCATCTCTAGTTTCTGTACAGTGCTTGGTATACAGTCCTTGCAGATGAATATTTTTCGGCAGCATTACTTGAATTTTAGACTGCCATTCTGTGCATATTTCCTTCAGTTGTTGTTTCTTTCCTCAGTTTCCTTGTTTTTGTCCTTTGCTTTGTTGTAAAATACTCGTAATTTAAAATTGTTCTCCTCAACGTTGTGGAGAACATGTTGCATTTCTTTCTGTGTCTCTTAAAGTTGTTTCTTGTCTGCATTCTTTTGGAGTGCTTTATGTAACATTTTTCTTGCAATGCTTCATCCTCTTTTTCTGTGTCTTGGAGTCTGCACTGTATTTCATTGTTCATTGCCTCACGTTGTTCCTTCTCTTTCAGCATTTGTGTATTCTGACGTACTGTGGTCTGTCACTACCTCAATGACAGACCACAGGCTGAAGGACATCACGTCTGACACTGTGGTCAGCAGCACAGGAGCACCACAGGGAACTGTGCTGTCCCCTCTTCTCTTCACCCTGTACACCTCTGACTTCTGCTACAACTCTGAATTATGCCACATTCAGAAGTTTGCAGATGACACGGCCATCATGGGGTGTATCTGGGATGATCAGGAAGAGGAGTACAGAAGTCTGGTGAGGAACTTAGTCGCATGGAGTCACACAAATGGTAAATGGCCTGCATTTGTATAGCGCTTTTCTAGTCCATAGGACCCCAAAGCGCTTTACACTAGATTCAGTCATCCACCCATTCACACACACATTCACACACTGGCGATAGCAAGCTACATTGTAGCCACAGCTGCCCTGGGGCGCACTGACAGAGGCGAGGCTGCCGGACACAGGCGACACCGGGCCCTCTGACCACCACCAGTAGGCAAACACGGGGTTAGTATCTTGCCCAAGGATATTTGGCATGCAGCCAGGATGCAGCCTGGGATCGAACCACCGACCTTCTGATTAGTTGCTGACCTGCTCTGCCACCTGAGCTACAGCCACCCCACCTGCAACTCAACACCTCAAAGACTAAGGAACTGGTTGTGGACTTCGGGAGGTCCAGAGAAGGTCCACTGCCGGTTCAGATAGAGGGGGAGGAGGTGGAGGTGGTCAACAAGTACAAGTACCTCGGGCTGTGGGTGGACAACAAACTGGACTGTTCATGCAACACAGAGCACCTGTATAAAAAAGCCCAAAGCCGACTGTACTTCCTCAGGAGGCTGAGATCTTTTAACATCTGCAGGAAGCTCCTGAGGATGTTTTACCAGTCAGTGGTTGCTGGAGTACTTTTCTATTCTGTGGTGTGCTGGGGGAGCAGCACAGCAAAGGAGGACTCATCCAGACAGGAGAAACTGATCAGGAAGGCTGGCTCTGTGGTCGGCATGAAGCTGGACACTCTGGTGACAGTGGCAGAGAAAAGGACACTAAAAAAACTGCTGGACATTATGAACAATGCTGGGCATCCTCTGCACACGGCCATTAACAACCAGAAGAGTCTGTTCAGTGACAGGTTGCTTCTCCCAAAGACAAGAACTAACAGACTTAAAAACTCCTTTGTCCCACACGCCATCAAACTGTTTAACTCCTCTCTGGAGGGGAGAGGGAGGGGAAACAGGAGGACAAAGGAGGGGGAACAACTAAGCTGTAGTGCCTCTTCACTTCACTGTGCAATACTTTTGTTAATAGTCAGTGGTGCAATAGACCTCAATACTTGAAATGTGCAATTCACTTGTATTTTTATTTTTATTCCTATTTATTCTATTTATCCCCTTCGTATATTTTATTTATATATGTCTCTGTATTTATATGTGTGTGTGTGTGTGTGTGTGTATATATAATATTCTGTAACTCTGTAACTTCTGTCGGTGCTGTGCTTTTGGAAACCGAATTTCCAAGAGGAACCCACCCGAGGGATTAATAAAGTTTTATCTTATCTTATCTCTTCTTCTCAGCGCTTCATAAAACATTACACTTAAGCCTTAATTTTTCTTCTCCATATGCTGGAGCTTGCACTGCATCGCTTGATATTTTTCTTGGAGTTTGCACTGCAATTCTGTGTTTGTTGCCTCCTGCTCTTCTTTCTCTTTTAACACGTGTGTATTTCTTTGGAGGGGTTCATCAAACATCACTTGCAGGCCTTCATTTTTTTTCTTCTCAATGTCATAGAGCTTGCTCTGCATCTCTTGGTGTGTTGCCTTCATGTTTTTGAACTTGCACTGTATATCTCTGTACTTCTCCTCTACTTGAGTTTTCTCCTCTTGCATTTCTTTAACCCGGTTGTCCATGTGTTGTTGGGGAAAAAAACACTCCTAACTCGACTAGGTTAAGTTCATCTAACATTTGCTTCTATTTGAGTTGGTCAAAAATATTAAGTTGAACTAACTTTAACTATTTTGCACATTAAGGACCTGCTACTTAAAAATATCATTTAATTTTATGTATTTTTAAAAAAATTATATTGCAGTCATTTTTGGAAGGTTTTGATAACGTACATAAATGATATGTCTTTAGTCTGAGATAATTACTGGACTGATTTAGATTCTGAGAAAAGAGTGAAGTAAAAGTAAAATGTCCTCACATGTTGCTCACATGTTCTTGCATTTACACTGGATTTTTTTAATGTATTTTTTGTTTGTTTGTTGTGGGGGTTTTTTTTTGGTTGCTTTTATTTCATTTTGAAACAACACATAAAAAATTTTAAATTAAAAAAAAACATTTGTTATTTATATATTCATATGAATTTAGGAGTTTATTGGGGCATTTAGAAAAATGTGTATGAACTGCAAGCCTTAAAAAGAGTCAGCTGCTTTTATTATTTTGAAGATCCCTTAGTGAGGTAATTTCCTGTTTAATATGGAGCTCCGCCCACTTGTCTGCAGTAGCTTTTGAAATGTGAGAAGGTGGGATTGAAGACTCATTAAAAGGCCAGAGACACCAGCCATTAGGTGGCTCTGCATTCATCACTGTTGACCATTAACAGCATTGTGTCACAGTAAGTATTCTGCTTTTCTTTAGATTTCTGTTTTCCAAGACATTTTAATACCATTTCAGCAAAGCAATTCTCACACAGTGGTACCGTTAGCTAACAGCTAATGAGCTAACACAGTCATTTGACAAAGTTAGCTGACTGAGTCCCCCACAGTAGCTGTTTTTTAAACTGTAGACCTTGTTTTTACAAGATTTTTGAATTTTTCCTTTTTTGTTTTGATACAATATTCTGTATTGTCATCAACCTTTTCCAAGCCAAGATCACTTTACACATTTAGATGAAGGCCAGAATCTACCAATTGAAATTCTAACAAATAAAATTTTACAAATGCATACATACTGAAAAATATTGCGTCTTTTGTCAACAAACGGTCAGCCTCTCTTACATTCTCTGCCAGTCTTTTTAAATTTGGGAAGTGTGACAGTCTCCCCTTTCTCAGCTGTATGGTCCACAGACCCATCTTGGCTTTGAATGCTTTGAGAGTGTTTATCATATCTGCCAAATCTTTGTCTTTGCCTTGCAGCTCAGAGCTCGTTTAATTTAGTCATCAAGTCTTTGAGAAAGCCCAAATCAAGAAGCCGTGCATCAGTTCTTCATGATTTTTATTTCTTGCTTCCCAAAATGCTTGAATCTGTGGGAGGAGTTCAACATATCACTGTAGCACTTCACCGCAACTTTATCAGCCTCAACATGCAAGAGCAAGTCCTCATGTTCAGTGCCCACCTCGTCCAAGAAGGATTTGTGAACAGTCTCTGCTGCTTTCCTTTTGGAGTTAACGATTTTTACAACAAGCAATATGAGGAAAAACCTGCAACTTCACTAGTGAATGGATGCTGTTGTATCACACAGTGATAACTTTGGAAATCTGGAAACTCTGGGTCTTTGCGGCATAAAGCTATAAAACCGGAATGTGTGCCTTGCATCACTGATCCGCTTTGCTTATTATAAAT
This sequence comes from Copadichromis virginalis, assembly GCF_057382275.1. Lineage (NCBI taxonomy): Eukaryota > Metazoa > Chordata > Actinopteri > Cichliformes > Cichlidae > Copadichromis > Copadichromis virginalis. The sequence continues at coordinate 8,188,963 of NC_140635.1, read as the reverse complement.
TGTTGATGACCTCACCGTCTGTGTTGCTGACTGAACTTAAGCACAAGTAGCTTATTTAATGCCGGAAACTTTCAGCGAATTGTCCTACAGACTCTACAGCCAAAAAACTTTCATTAGTAAGAAAATGAATGCAAAGTTATCTGTCTCCACTGGTTTCATGTAAATGATTACTTTGTGAGCTAAGGGTCTGTAAAGAGGTGGATCTTATCATACCACAATTTCTATTCCACCCTTTCTGAAATTGTCTCACTCTGCTGATGATGTATGCTGGGTCCATCTACAGTAACTTTACTTCTAGAGCACTTTATCAAAAAGCTCTCAGCCTGCCTCCTCCTTAGGTAGCCCCCTGGCTGTGTTCATACTACAGTATAGTTCTGCTGATTCTATATGGGTATCAGTATATGCTGAGCACAACAGGCTTGTAGTAGAGGGCCCCCAACTCCCCACAGCAGGGAGCAGATGCAACTACAGTAAGTCCAGAGGGGAAAACATAAATCAGTTACCACCTTGCACTGCAAGCTTTTTACAGTTCTGTATGTTTTTTGTTTTTTGTTTTTTTTCTAAGGTGGTTTGGGTGCAACCTCACGAAAGCTGAGCCAGCGGGCTTTTATCATGTTGGTTTGTAAAGTGTGAACATATATTTGTTTTGTTTTGGGGGTTTTTGTTTTCTTGTGTGACAGGATGAACCTGTGTGAACTCAAATCTAGATTTGTCCAATTTCTGTGTGTTACCCAGTGGTTCTCAAACTGTAGAGGTTAAAACCATTGAAGGGAAAGAAACAGCTTGTTTTGCCTTTTGAAGTGGTGCGTAGTAGAAAACTTTGACAACCTAAGCTGTCCCTCTGGGACATTTAAACTCTCTTTTGTGTCATTTTTACAAAAGCCACTCAGGTCTTCACAAAAAGTAGAAGTGCATTCTTAAGTGCAAAGCAACATGATTTGAGGGCTCTGAGATTTTTGTCTGTCTGGGTATAGGACATCGTGAAGCTCTGGAAACGAGGCCCTTTCAGGTGGTTATAAATTCTGTTGCTCCGGTGGATGCTGCAGTCATTCAGCTGGTTTGACAAAGGGGATGGCAACCTCTTTCCTTATTAACTACTATCTTTTGTGTCAGTTTTTCTTCTTATCCATCCATTTTTCTGTAGTGCTTATCATATTTGGAGCTGGAGTTTGTCCCAGCAGTCAGATGGCAAAATGCAGAGTATTCCCTGGACAGGCCCCAGTCCATCACAAAAGATAACTTGCAGAAACCCCCAGGGATGGAAGTCAGTTCCTCAAGTTAATGCTAAAAGACTTCCATCTAAAAATGTCCAAATACTTTAGGTCTGACTTCTTTAAAGCCTGCTACAAATAAGGTTTTTGTGGCTAATCTAATTTTTACACCACTTCCACTTTCCCACGCTGTCAAGCTTATTGCATCGTCACTGGTCTAGTCTAATCATCTTTCTTCCCGCCTTTTTCCGGCCAATCAGCCTCCACTCTGTGTACTTTAAAGGGGTGTCCAAATTCATGGGCTGCATCCTCCTGAGGCCGTGATTATGTCACAGCGCCGCGACGAAGGCTGTCCAAATTAGTAAACTCCTCCGAATGCAACCGACAAATGCGTCCTCCTTTTCCCCGAATTTGAAGGATGTGTCCTTCGTGGCCCACCATATCCCAGAATTCATAGCGCGGCCCAGCCAATTCCAGTTTTCAACAATGGCGGCTGTTAGTTTTTAATATTACTCTTATTACTCTTTCTGGGTCACAAAATAAATTTTTAACATATTTTCAGGCGAGAATGTAGCTATGTAAACTTCAAGTATCTGCTCGGTTTATCAAGATATCATATTTGCAAAAGTGTTCTGACGTTTTCAGAGACGTCTGTTATCCACCAGCTCGATAGCTAGTCAGGAGCTCGAGGGTCACTAGAGATGCCGAGAATATCAAACTCCCAGCACATCATTTTCAGATCACCGCAGTCTTTCACTACTCAGGTTAAACGTAATATATAAGTCACTTAGATAACCTAAAAATGTTATTGTTTGGCTTTTTCAGTGTTTTATTTGTTCGTGAGTAAATCGGTTTGGCTGAGATTAAAGTTATTAGAATAGATTAGATAAAATGAAACTTTATTAATCCCCCGGGTGGGTTCCTCCTTGGTTTTCACACATCTGAATAAACGTCAGACAGAAAACTGATTAAACAGAAGTGTGAGATGGTCGAGAATTTACACCAGTGTCCTGTTATATTTTAGATAGCAAGGAGCAGGCAGCTGAGTTTATTAAACTGCACCGAGACAGCAGCGCAGATTCCAGGGTGTCTTGTCCTAATCTCTATCACTGCTGGACCTTCAGGTCAAGGTGACCAGGTTTTGAACTCTTGCAAGATTTTTAGTAGATGCATCTATGGTATGGATTTCAGAATCCTATGTCATCTTGTTCCCGAGTTATTGCATTCCAAGCCACCTGCACACCCGGTGAGGCGATAACAATGCCACATCAGGCTTTTGCAGTTAAGGGATGAAAGCTAAACTGAAACTAGAAAAAGTTGCCGTGGAATCTGAAAACAGCAGAAGAAGGAGAACTATCTGCTGAAAACACTGTGTAGAAGCTGAACTATTTGCTGAAAACTTCTGTATTTGAAAGGGTACATTGAATAGTGTCAATAAAGCAGAGTACATGCAAGCAGGGAAGATGTGCAGCAAACGCCGCAGGTAGGATTCAAACCTTTGCCACCAGGTCTTACGGCTGCTGCTCATCCCACTGAGCCAAAACCAGTTCTGGTCTCAAGCAAACATATGATGAGAGAAAAAATGTACACTGTGCAGAAGAAGCTAAATTGTGCTGAAAAGAGGTGAAGAAGAAGAACCTTGTGCTGAAAAGAGGTGAAGAAACTGAAATTTGTGCTGAAAGGAGGTGAAGAAGCTGAAAATTCTGCTGAAAAGAGAAGAGGCTGAAATTTCTGCTGAAAAGAGTTGAAAATCTGAATTGTCTGCTGAAAAGAGCTGAAGAATCTGGAATTTGCGCTGAAAAAAGGTGAAAAAACTGAAAATTCTGCTGAAAAGAGGTGAAGAAGGTGAAATTTGTGTTGAAAAGAGTTAAAGAATTTAAACTGCTAACTGAAAAAAAAAATTGCCATAAGCGGGATTTTAACCTGACCCTCCTACTCTGAGAACGGCTGCTCATCTCACTGAGCTAAAACATGGCCCAGCCTGCAAGCTAAACTGGTGATCACACTGATAATGTGGTCCCATTCAGCAAAATGGGCCAAAAAAATGGCATAAAAAGCATAAAAAGATCAGAACAGTTTAAAATTTGAATGGGGGAAATCGGCTGACAAGGAAATCCACTCTGGAAACTAACTGAAACTAAGCTGAATTAAAAACAAAAAGTGAAAACGAAAGCTAATGAGAAAATTTAAACTATAATAACTCTTCTTTGCACCCTGAAAAAGAACACAAACTGATAAAGCTTGTGCTCTAACCTCTGCAGGTTTTTTTTTTTTTTTTTTTTTTTGTTTGTTTTTTATAGCTCTCCAGGCATCTTGGAGGTAATCTGTGGCAGACAGAAAGTCTGCTTTCTTTACAGTTCATGGATGCAGCTCATTAACTAAGCTTGTCAGTGTTACCTGATAACTTGGCAATCCACCCTCTTCCCTAAATATCTAAATATATTAAAAAAGCTTGTGCATATATGCTAAAACAATGCTTTGACTCTAGAATTTTTAGCCCAGAACCAATGGATGATGTCAACTTCATCTTTTTGTTATTCTGACTGACAGATAACTGGTGAGCCTGTTGTCTTCACGCCATGTTCAGCAGCCCAGAGTCAGGGTAATTGAGCTATCTGGATAAAGCTTTTCTTCAACTCTGCACTTACATGCAACACAGACGCTGAGTAAGAGCTGTACATTGGCAGCTGTATGAGAAGAGTAAACGTATCTACCGTTCAATAACTTCAAATTACAACAAAAATACAATCCAAGTAAATCCACATTAAACCCCAGTGCATAAGTAATTTATGAACTACATGATTAATTTCCGCACTATAATTGAGCTGATGATCTGGGCTCAGACAAATTTCCTCCCAAAAACATTTTTAATGAAGGAGGCAAATTGAAATGCTATTTTCAGGTTTAATGAAACCCCTTCTCCTCCGTTCCTTAATTAATCCATTAATGCACAAAAATAGAGAAGCTCTGGTGGAATCAATTTACACTCAGCTGACTGACATGTTGATTAATATCTTGTCAGCTGTCTTCATGTTAAAGCTTTACTTTTTTTTGAAATTCTCTGAAATTTGTGAGAGTGCGTGTATCTCCGATCATTTTCCTGTTCTATTTTCTGCCACTGCACATTGTTCTGATGCTGCAGTTAAACCTCCTTCACGCCGTCACCGGATCATCAATACCCATGTACCATCTCAGTTTTCTGCTGCTTTTAGCAACTCTGAGCTCTCCACGGTGGACTGGATTGATTCCTTGTGTGCAGAAGATTTAACTGATCTTTTCAACTCAACATGTACTTCTATTTTGGACCTCATCGCTCCCCTAAAAACACTCCGTCCCAAAGCTCACGCTGAACCCTGGATTACAGACTCTGTTCGTGCTCTCAGGCGCACCTGTAGGTGTGCTGAGAGAAAATGGAAAAAGGACAAGCTGCACATTTCTTTTAATATCCTCAGAGACTCTCTTTCAACCTATCAGAAAGCCGTTAAAGAGGCCAAGTCCTCCTACATATCAAACCTGGTTAGCAGTAGTGTCCATAAACCTCAGACTCTGTTTCGTGTTTTAAATTCCATTGTAAATCCTTACACATCCACCAGCCTCACACCTTCTGCCACCCTCTGTAATTACTTTCTAAAGTTCTTTGTAAACAAGATTTCCTCCCTGCAGTCTGTCATTCCATCTTCACCTTCCAATCCCTGTGTTTTGTCTTTGTGCCATTCTGCCTTTAATCAGTTCGAACCAATCTCTCTCTCTCAGCTGCATGAAATAGTCTGCAAGGTTAAGACTACCAACTGTTCCACCGATGCTATCCCCTCTCGGCTTCTGAAGCAGGTTCTGGACTCAGTCGGACCTTTCCTTCTGGTCCTGATCAATGCCTGCCTCAGTTCTGGTTGTTTTCCAACACCCTTCAAGCACGCTGTTGTTCAACCTCTCCTTAAAAAGCCTAATCTAGATCCATCCCTACTCTCTAACTATAGGCCCATTTCCAACCTCCCTTTTCTGTCTAAAGTACTGGAACGAGCCGCCCTCACGCAGCTCCAGCTATTTCTTGACAATAACAATCTCTATGAGAAGTTCCAGTCTGGTTTTAGAGCTCGGCATAGCACAGAAACCGCCCTTCTGAGAGTTTTTAATGATTTGCTTTTAACTGTTGACTCTGGTTGTGCTGCTGTCTTAGTAACCCTGGACCTGACAGCAGCCTTCGACACTGTTGATCACAACATACTGCTATCCCGCCTTCAACATTGTGTCGGTTTAAAGGGCACTGTCTTAAAGTTTTTCCAGTCCTATTTGAATAATAGGAGTTTTTCTGTTCACCTTGGTGAACTGTCATCTCCCAGAGCTCCTTTAACCTGTGGCGTACCTCAGGGGTCCATACTAGGCCCCCTGTTGTTTATTCTGTACTTGCTCCCTCTGGGCGATGTGCTCCGTAAACATAATGTGTCCTTCCACATCTTTGCCGATGATGATCTACCTCCCTCTGAGGTTGAACTGCAATGTTTCTTTGCAGCCGCTACTCTCCTGCTTGTCTGACATTAAGACTTGGATGACTCTTAACTTCTTACACCTTAATGAAAGCAAAACTGAAGTCATTGTGTTTGGGCTTCCTAAAGATCCCAACTTCTCTCTTGACTTTTTGGGACCCCTAACCTCCGATTGCACTTCTTCCATTAAGAGTCTTGGTGTTATTTTTGACAATGCTTTTAAACTTGATAAACAAATCAGCTCTGTAGTTAAGGGATCTTTTTATCATTTGCGGATTTTAGCCAAAGTCAAGTCTTACCTTTGCAGGAACGATCTAGAAAGAGTGGTCCATGCTTTATTACTTCACGGCTAGACTACTGCAATTCCCTCTATGCTGGCCTAGATCGTTCCTGTCTACATCGCCTTCAACTGGTGCAGAACGCTGCCGCTCGCCTGTTGACCGGTTCAAAAAAAAGAGACCACATCACTCCGGTTCTCTGCTCTCTCCACTGGCTCCCAGTTGCCTTTAGGATTGATTTTAAAATCTTATTGCTGGCTTTTAAGGTTTTAAATGGCACTGCACCTTCTTACCTGTCAGAACTCCTTAGAACTTATCGCCCCAGGAGATCTTTGAGGTCAGCCGACCTGATGCTTTTAGATGTTCCCAGGTATAAATTAAAGACAAAGGGAGAGAGGGCGTTTGCTGTGGCTGCACCCAGACTGTGGAACAGTTTACCTCCTCACGTCAGACTCTCCAAAAGCCTAGAAACTTTTAAAACCGCTCTTAAAACTCACCTCTTTTCATTGGCTTTTAGAAAGGTTTAATTTATTTGTTTTATATATTTTTATTTTTTATCAGCGAGGTGTTATTACGAAATTGTGTTCTATTGTATTTTTATCTGTATTTACTGTACAGCACTTTGGTCAGCCTTGGTTGTTTTTAAATGTGCTCTATAAATAAACTTGACTTGACTTGACTATCGGGCAGCTTGGACATCCATATTCAAATAGTTGAACATCAAGAATTATATATATATATATATATAGAATTAGCAATGGTGTATTTTCATCCAAAAGCAAATCCTTGTGTTCCATTTAACTCTACTCTTGAACAATGGATTAGCCGCGAGGATCATCCTACTGTACTAAATGGGTTTTGATTAAGCATCATTGCTTCATTGGATGCAGTAGTAATAGAACATCCCTTTAACTGTCTGGGTTTTGGTTGGCTCCTGCTATTTCTTTGCCTTCTTTTACTCTCTCCCTTTCTCTTTGCTCTCTGGTGGAGTTTGGGAATAGTTCTGATATATCCTGTTACATCTGCTTACTCATTATCCAAAGACTTAAACAGCCATCTGAAATCTTCAATCTTTGCCAGGTTGTTGTAGTAACTTGTGATTTACTTACCTGGGAGGTTCTAATTATGTGACCTCATCTTCTTTCCTAGTTTTCTTCCTGATCCATGCTTTGACTTAACCAAGAGTAAACCAGTAAAATCAAGAAATCTCCAGCAGGTTCATCGGTAAAGCAAGGACCTACCTAAAAAGTAAAGCTAGCTGTGTGCATCCAGTAAAAATCTGAAGGAATAATTCTGTCTAAATACTCTCGTGAAAGCATCCTCCATGCTGGCAGTTTTCCACTGCTCAGTCCTTGTGCTGCAACACTTACTCGAATCATTCTTTGACTATAATAATTTTATAAATATCACAGCATTATAGTGATACTGATTATAGTGAGTGATTATGCACTCTGCTTTTGTCCCCAGCATTCGGTAAAGATTTTGGTGCTGTCTTCATGGTAAGTAGTAAACATGTATTTGAAATAAATGCAAAGGTGGTAAGAGTTAAGGGTATTGAAGTCCTCTTTCAATATAACAAATGTGTATACCAAAAGGATCGCCAGTTTAAAGAAAAACCAGCATAGGCCACAATGTGTCACTAGCACAGCTTCTGTGTCCTTTGGCTCTGATTTTGTGTTTGAACTCTACTGGAGGGATGAAAACAACTTTTAAAAGATTTTTACTCATTTGGTGCTTTGGTGGTGGAAGAGCTGTTGAACCCATCAAAGTCTCCCACAGTGGTTAACCAATCTCGATCTGGTGCACAGATTAGTTATTTTAAGGATTTTCATGCTGAAATGATTATTTAGTCAGCCTGCGTTCACTTCGAATGGGATCTGTCATTGTTTTACTCTTTAAAATCAGCGTTAGCCACAAAAAGCCACATGTTCATTGGGCTCTCATAGAGAGGGCAACAAAATAAGAAGTTTGATGTAAGCATGTCATAGACTTATTTCTTTTTCAGCTGTTATGCTGATGTTTAATTGTCTGAGCTTTGCAACAGTAGAGCTGTTGTGTAATCCAGCAGCAAGCGTGTTAATTCCTGGGAGAGATGAGCTGCAGTGAACCGGCCAACAGCTCAGACGTCTGGCGCTTCGAGGAGGCTGCTGCCGGTCTGATCAGCTTTGTTCCAAAACAATCGAAACCTGAAATGCCCTGAAAGGGAGACCAACAGGATTAGAGAAGTTGCTGTCTGTTGTTGTCTTAACACCAGTGTTTCAGAGATAAAACATAAAATTATTCAGAGTTTGCTTTTAATGCTGTTTTCTTCTCTGCCCTGGTTTTATACTGTAAATCCAGGCTTAGTCTATGAAACACCTTGAGGCTATTTTTAATGTTAGTAAATCAAGGATGTTGTCTTAATACAGTTTCATATATATATATATATATATATATATATATATATATATATATATATATATATATATATATATATAATAAATAAAACACCCAGCGCGCCCCTGCGGGCGGTTTATCCTTCAAGCTCGGGTCCTCTACCAGAGGCCTGGGAGCTTGAGGGTCCTGCGCAGTATCTTAGCTGTTCCCAGGACTGCGCTCTTCTGGACAGAGATCTCCGATGTTATTCCCGGGATCTGCTGGAGCCACTCGCCTAGCTTGGGAGTCACCGCACCTAGTGCTCCGATTACCACGGGGACCACCGTTACCTTCACCCTCCACATCCTCTCGAGCTCTTCTCTGAGCCCTTGGTATTTCTCCAGCTTCTCGTGTTCCTTCTTCCTGATATTGCTGTCATTCGGAACCGCTACATCGATCACTACGGCCGTCTTCTTCTGTTTGTCTACCACCACTATGTCCGGTTAGTTAGCCACCACCATTTTGTCCGTCTGTATCTGGAAGTCCCACAGGATCTTAGCTCGGTCATTCTCCACCACCCTTGGGGGCATCTCCCATTTTGACCTCGGGACTTCTAGGTTATACTCGGCACAGATGTTCCTGTACACTATGCCGGCCACTTGGTTATGGCGTTCCATGTATGCCTTGCCTGCTAGCATCTTGCACCCTGCTGTTATGTGCTGGATTGTCTCTGGGGCATCTTTACACAGCCTGCACCTGGGGTCTTGCCTGGTGTGATAGACCCCAGCCTCTATGGATCTTGTACTCAGAGCTTGTTCTTGTGCTGCCATGATTATTTATATATAAAACTTAAACACCCAGCACGCCCCTGCGGGCGGTTTATCCTTCAAGCTCGGGTCCTCTACCAGAGGCCTGGGAGCTTGAGGGTCCTGCGCAGTATCTTAGCTGTTCCCAGGACTGCGCTCTTCTGGACAGAGATCTCCGATGTTGTTCCCGGGATCTGCTGGAGCCACTCGCCTAGCTTGGGAGTCACCGCACCTAGTGCTCCGATTACCACGGGGACCACCGTTACCTTCACCCTCCACATCCTCTCGAGCTCTTCTCTGAGCCCTTGGTATTTCTCCAGCTTCTCGTGTTCCTTCTTCCTGATATTGCTGTCATTCGGAACCGCTACATCGATCACTACGGCCATCTTCTTCTGTTTGTCTACCACCACTATGTCCGGTTGGTTAGCCACCACCATTTTGTCCGTCTGTATCTGGAAGTCCCACAGGATCTTAGCTCGGTCATTCTCCACCACCCTTGGGGGCATCTCCCATTTTGACCTCGGGACTTCCAGGTTATACTCCGCACAGATGTTCCTGTACACTATGCCGGCCACTTGGTTATGGCGTTCCATGTATGCCTTGCCTGCTAGCATCTTGCACCCTGCTGTTATGTGCTGGATTGTCTCTGGGGCATCTTTACACAGCCTGCACCTGGGGTCTTGCCTGGTGTGATAGACCCCAGCCTCTATGGATCTTGTGCTCAGAGCTTGTTCTTGTGCTGCCATGATTAGTGCCTCTGTGCTGTCTTTCAGTCCAGCTTTGTCCAGCCACTGGTAGGATTTCTGGATATCAGCCACCTCCTCTATCTGCCGGTGGTACATACCGTGCAGGGGCCTGTCCTTCCATGATGGTTCCTCGTCTCCCTCCTCTTTCTTGGGTTTCTGCTGCCTGAGGTATTCACTGAGCACTCGGTCAGTTGGGGCCATCTTCCTAATGTATTCTTGGATGTTCGTTGTCTCATCCTGGACTGTGGTGCTGACACTCACCAGTCCCCGGCCCCCTTCCTTCCGCTTAGCGTACAGCCTCAGGGTGCTGGATTTGGGGTGAAACCCTCCATGCATGGTAAGGAGCTTTCTTGTCTTTATGTCAGTGGCTTCTATCTCCTCCTTTGGCCAGCCTATTACCCCAGCAGGGTACCTGATCACGGGCAGGGCGTACGTGTTGATGGCCCGGATCTTGTTCTTACCATTCAGCTGACTCCTCAGGACTTGCCTGACCCTCTGCAGGTACTTGGTGGTTGCAGTTTTTCTAGCGGCCTCTTCATGGTTCCCATTCGCCTGTGGGATCCCCAAGTACTTGTAACTGTCCTCTATGTCTGCAATGTTGCCTTCTGGTAGTTCAATCCCCTCAGTTCTGACTACCTTCCCTCTCTTTGATACCATCCGACTACACTTCTCCAGTCCGAACGACATTCCAATGTCATTGCTGTATAGCCTGGTAGTGTGGATCAGTGAATCGATGTCTCGTTCACTCTTGGCATACAGCTTGATGTCATCCATGTACAGGAGGTGGCTGACAACTGCTCCGTTCCGTAGTCGGTATCCGTAGCCAGTCTTGTTAATGATCTCACTGAGGGGGTTCAGGCCTATGCAGAACAGCAGTGGGGACAGAGCATCTCCTTGGTAGATCCCGCACTTGATGGTGACTTGTGCTATGGGCTTGGAGTTGGCCTCTAGTGTTGTACGCCACATCCCCATTGAGTTCCTGATGAAGGCTCTTAGGGTCCCATTGATCTTGTACAATTCTAGGCATTCCAGTATCCAGCTGTGGGGCATTGAGTCATAGGCCTTCTTGTAATCAATCCAGGCAGTGCACAGGTTGGTCAGTCTGGTCTTGCAGTCTCGGCTGATTGTTCTGTCTACCAGTAGCTGGTGTTTTGCGCCTCTGGTATTCTTGCCAATTCCTTTCTGTGTCCCGCTCATGTATTGACCCATGTGCCTGTTCATCTTAGCCGATATGATGCCTGACAGGAGCTTCCATGTAGTACTGAGGCAGGTTATTGGTCGGTAGTTGGAGGGGACCGGTCCCTTCTTGGGGTCCTTGGGGATCAGGACCGTCCGGCCTGATCCCCAGTGATCAGTGAGATGCTTGGAGAGATATATATATATCTATCTATCTATCTATCTATCTATATATATATCTATCTATCTATCTATCTATCTATCTATCTATCTATCTATCTATCTATCTATCTATCTATCTATCTATCTATCTATCTATCTATCTATCTATCTATCTATCTATCTATCTATCTATCTATCTATCTATCTATCTATCTATCTATCTATCTATCTATCTATCTATCTATCTATCTATCTATCTATCTATCTATCTATCTATCTATCTATCTATCTATCTATCTATCTATCTATCTATCTATCTATCTATCTATCTATCTATCTATCTATCTATCTATCTATCTATCTATCTATCTATCTATCTATCTATCTATCTATCTATCTATCTATCTATCTATCTATCTATCTATCTATCTATCTATCTATCTATCTATCTATCTATCTATCTATCTATCTATCTATCTATCTATCTATCTATCTATCTATCTATCTATCTATCTATCTATCTATCTATCTATCTATCTATCTATCTATCTATCTATCTATCTATCTATCTATCTATCTATCTATCTATCTATCTATCTATCTATCTATCTATCTATCTATCTATCTATCTATCTATCTATCTATCTATCTATCTATCTATCTATCTATCTATCTATCTATCTATCTATCTATCTATCTATCTATCTATCTATCTATCTATCTATCTATCTATCTATCTATCTATCTATCTATCTATCTATCTATCTATCTATCTATCTATCTATCTATCTATCTATCTATCTATCTATCTATCTATCTATCTATCTATCTATCTATCTATCTATCTTTCTTCAGACAGGAGTCACTGCAATCATTTGCATCTGTATGTATTATTGTAGGGTCTACCTTACAAGCGCTTTGAGGCGAGTTGTTGCTGTATAAATAAAATTGAATTGAATCAGGCAGTGTGAGCCAGAGCAGAAGGGGTTCAAGACCCCTACAGTGGTGCAGAAGAAAATCTTTTAAGCTGACTAAATATCTCCTGCTCACCTACTTTATTTTGATTGAAACTTTTTTTCTGAGCCCCAGTCATGTTTGTTGGTGTTACTATATTTTTTTTCTTCACTGACAAATTTGATGTCTTATTAAATAATTAAATATTTTTCTCCAAGAGTGAGATGAGAACAAAAAAGCACCTGGACACAGATTAGTATAATTTTCATCTGGGTTTCAAGTGAAATCGTGTTACATAATTCAAACCTAAGCTATCAGTTCTAGATTTCGTGTCCTGTTGATTTTGACAGTGGCACTGACTTAAAGTGCATGCATTGTAAGAGTTTCTGATATGCAAAATGCTCCAGGTTGCAAGATTTCAGCAATGCAGAAATAGCTTCCACGTGCTGACAAATGCCCTTGTTTTAATTTTACAAAGAAGGCAAAGGGGCCTGTTTTCTAAAATGCAGAAAGTTGCCAGGAAACTCATTTTAAGCAGCCATTGATTTTGTAACACTCAGTGCTTTTTATAAGATATTATCAGATTTCACTGGTGCTGCTACTGGTACTAAATGTATTCTCAGACATCTACAATAGTAGATTTGAACTTCTTTTTCCCCTGCAAAATACAAATTAATTGGCTTGGTGGTTAAGATAAATGTTTGTGTTGCAGGGGACCTTCGCTGCATGTCACCCTGTCAGATTCATAGAAGGCTACCTTATAGTTCCAGAATATAAAAAAATGGACCTGGAAAGAAACAAAATTTTAATATTAACTTCAAATCATGTAGTGCATTCTTATTATGGTCTCTTTTTTTAATACAAAGTAAGTGGATTTTAGTAATAAGTGCAAATGGATAATGCAGCAGCCTTAAACTATATCAGATACACAAAGCATGAGTCTTACAATACTAAGTATACTTTCCATGGACCTGTAGTGATAAAGACATATAGCTGCAGACAGACTAAAGACTGTCAGATCAACAAACCCTCATTACTCTCCTCTAAAAGATCTGATGAAATGCAGCTAACCTGCAGTCCACCCAGCAAAGGCAGGAAAAACCTCTCTGGTGAAACCTGCCACCGCCCTCATCGGACTGCCAGCCTGAAGGCATTTCTCACCACCTGTCAGGTAAGGATTAAACAAAGCAGAACTATCGACACCTGAGGCTCTCTAACGCTCGCTAACAATTCACCTTCTTACACAAAACCCCAAGAAAAACAGACAAGTCTGGATCTAGTTAGCAGTGAACATCGTACACTTTTTTTCTTTTTTTTAATCATTAAGTCTTGGTGAACTTCATTAAATCCAGACAGCAGAGATAATTAAATGGATACTTGTCTAGTTGGTGTTTATGCCCCTGATTAATATTATATATTCTTAAATTTAATCTTCTCATTGGGACTTGATTGATCACAGATTGTTACGAGGACAGCAGGATGATGTGAAGGTGATCTGAGTGATACTTGTTTGTTAACTTTGTCCCAGATGAAGTTTATTTCATCACGTCAGTCTAACTACTTTGTGTAGAAACATTTTGTCAGCGGCTAATTACGACTTCCTCTTTGCTGTGTAGTTTTAATTATGTCTGGCATATGTTGTTGAAGTTGGCAAAGGTGAAATGACATTTTAATGACTTTTGTTCAAATGTTGCTGCAGTTCGGTGCTTTTAGAAAGGTTACATGACTCGACTCAAAGGTTTGTGCTGCTTAGAAGCCCAAAAGGAAAGCAGATAAGGAAAACAGAAATTCTGACTCTGTTATCACATAACAGAGCCTCTTCTTACTAAAGGGTGACCTGACTACTTTTGTACATCATATCTACATAGTAGACACAAACTTTCTTTTTGTATAGAACAGTCAAAGTACATTTTCTTCACCTCCTTCCAGGTAACTTTTAACCTTAAACCTTACTGATGTACCCACTCAATACAGACTCTGAACAATATTGAGCTGCAGAGCATTACAAAGTCACAAAAGTTTGTCTTGAATCTTCCAAATACTTCAAGAAATCTGTCAATTGGTCCTTTTTTTTTTTGACTTAGCCAATGTATTGCTCGGGACAAGAGTAAGTGTAGTGCTCAGTCAAAGTGTTTCCCGTGACTGCTGTGCACTACCTGCTCAATGCTGGGTTTGGGGAAAAGGGTGCACAGTCTTTGTAAGGATCATAACTGACATTATTTGTATTTCAGTGCTACAACTGTAGTCTACCGAAACCCAATTCAGATACTAAAATAAAGTTGTAACCCTGAAACAGATCTGGGAGGGAAAAAAATGTGGATTTGAAAAAATATATGAGGGCTGGACAAAACGTTCTGCAAGCTTTAAATCAATTATCGTGGCTGTAAAAAGCAGATTCTCAGTGTTGTTTCGAGGGGTTTAAAAAAAAAAAAAATTTGCACAAAGCCTTTAGGAATAACAACCATTTTCATACACAATCGCCCACTTTTTTTTGAGTCTGAAAATGAATTGGACAGTTGATATCAAGCAGTTTCATGGTCAGGTGGCCCTGTTCCCTTATTTCATGATGACAAAAAAAAATACGAAAGTTCAAATTACAAAAAAGAATTTTGTTCTTATGAAAACTTAAGTCTTGTGACTCTTCTTTAAACACTAACCACAAAAACATAGATTATACTCTCTGCACAAGTGATACTGTAAAAGGTACCAAATAAACATTTTCTATCCATCTCCTTACTGGTGATCCAGATTAGGCACCAGCCCATGGATCCACATAACATAAAGTGAGAGGTAAGCTACACTTTGGACAGCTTGCCAGGTCATCACAGGGGAACCAAGCTCACATCAACCTATGTCCAATATTGAATGGCCGATTAACCAAATGAGTCTGTCTTTGAAATGTGGGAAGAAACCAGAGTAGCTGGAGGAAATTCCACAGGCACAGGGACAACATGTAATCTCCAGAAAGACTCCAGACAGGTTTGAACCCAGGACCTTTTGCAGTGAAGAGGCCATACTAATCTGCCTACCATGCTGTCTCCAGTAGTAAACTTCGGGTTATGTATTTATTCTGTGTGAATAAAACACTTGCACCATTTACCCCATGATGGACTGTCAGCCTGTTGAGTTTATACCCTGCCATTTGCCCAGTGTTAGCCGGGATTGGTTTCAGCCCTTCTTAGCCTGAGTTAAATACGTAAGAAAAAACAATGATTTTGTTGCTTCACTGAAGAGCAGAAATTTAAAAAGAAAAACACAAAAAACATCTAGACAATACAAGACTGGGTGGAATGAGCCGATATTTTCCACAGTTAAATCTACTTATAGCAAAATGTAAGAAATGAAAATTGATTTCAAAAGAAACCCCGACTACAAGAAATATAATCCAGAGAAATGCACACAACATCACCACAAATGGTTCAAGATGTGAATATTTGAGTAGCTTTGTAAGGAAGTGTGGCCGAGCAAAGCGTGGACCCTAATAGGAAATGACGGTTATGGAACTAAAGAGTGAATGTAATGTGTTCTACTAATGGTTAAAAACCTCAACATAAAAGCAAGTAGCTGGCTGCTCGAGCGGTAAATGCACATTTACAGCATGTGTTATGGTATTGAGACACCAAAAGGATAATGTTCATGTCTTTTTATTCACAAATGTAAACTAAATGACAAGTTAGTCAGCATGAATGCTACAAAAAGCAGAACAGGACTTTAAATTTGACCCAGGTCACTCGTAGTCAAAGACCCTGTGATGGAGAAACTGTCCTTATTTGAGGCCTGGGAAACTCGAACCTTTTTTTTTTTAACATCACTGGTATTTGATAGAAATATGTAAATTCACAAAGTGTGTGTTCAGAGTTTACAGGTTTTCTCAATCACTTTGGTGCAGTTCTCACATCAGGTATGTCATTCTCATCACTCTTAATGCAGTTCTCAAAACAGTTAAGGCATTTTTATACTCCAGACTCACCTGTGCAAAAGACACTGTAGCAAACCTTATAGATGAGTGTTAAAACATGAATAGTCAATCACATCAACTCTGATAAATGACTAAAAACATTTCACCACCCTTTAAAAAATGGTTCTGCAAAAATGACGGCCTAATGTAGAGTAGATTGTTTTTTTTGTTTTGTTTTTTACTTTATAAAATTGAGAACAACAAAATGGAAAAAAAAAATCATCAGAAAACAGAAAAAGAAATTACATACATTCTAAGAACAAAGCGTGAATGTATAGTCCAGTAAAGTCATGCTACATACCTTTAGCAACCACTTTATTAGTTACATCTGTTCCACTGTTCATTACAGCAAACCACATATATAATCATCCTTTTACATCAGCAGCAACTCAAAGCACTTAGGCATGTAAACATGGTCGAAACAGCCTGCTGAAACCAAACCGAGCCTCCGAATAAGGAAGAACGATGAATGAATGTCGCATTGCTGGTTTTGGCAGATGGCCTGATGTGAGTATTGTATTACATTTTTAGAATAAGAATACAAATTTAATGCCACAAACTTGAGTTATCATATACATCTGTGAGTTTATGTGCACAACAGCATGCACATGTAGTCTGTGCATGAACACACATGAAGAATTTGACCGGTTTCTATGCTGACTGATGTGCTGCTCAGTGTCTTTTGTTCCCTGCTTTTAAAACAGATGTCACTCTCAACACAAGCTACTGCAGCCCAGCTGTCTTAGCTGAGGGAACAAAGGTACATTTGCTCACTTTATGTAAAATATTGTGATGATGTTACATTATATTAGGCAGGCAGCTGCCCGCATTACACTGTGACTGTCACAGTGTAACGGGACTGTTATCTATTTTGAACGCCTCAGCTGAAAAAGTTAAATATGAAGCAATCTGCAATGTATAATGTTTGTGTTTCTGAAAATCCTAAGAAATGTCTTTATTAACAAAGTAAACTAAAAATAGACTTTATTATATTTTAAAGTTTTAAAATTGAACTTGAACATAAAATTAAATAATATGTTTTTATATACAACTACATTTGACTCCCGAATATGTTAAAAATGGATGATTCCTCACTAGATGATGAATAATCTATTTACATATTTGCTGCACTGACAGTTTAGTTGTATATAAATATGATTTTTAGGACATGATGTTGACGCCAATTAGGTGAAAAGCCAAAGCAGCCAGTTCTGCTTCTTCTTCTTTGGTTTATCTCAGAGAAGGTATCAATGATGCCTGAGTGGACATACACAACTTACAAGTTCCAGGGGGGGTGCCGGAGGACGGGGGCCGTGCCTCACTGCCTGCCCCTTCTCGGAGAAACATTTCTACAGGGGAGTCGAGAGAGCCAGGAACTTGTGAGTTGTGTATGTGGTGTTTTACAGGTGGTGCTTACACCTCTGATGAAGTCTCACAAGTTTCAGTACTGATAAATTATCAAAATCATAATATTTCTGACTGTCTTAGTCAAAATTGAATCGAATCCAATCGGATCGGGGATCAAATCAATAATAGAAAACAGTGATGATACCCAGCCCTAGTATTTCAGACATTGTTTATTTACTGGACTCTTCCTGCACAGCCTTCTCCAGGATTTACAGAGAAAGGTCCGAAGAAGAGAACATATCCAGCATCACTTCTGAGTGAAAGTACCTTGTTGATGTCAGATGTGAGAGGAGAATGGCCACACTACTAACAAACTCATAGGACTGAAAGTAACTCAATTCACCACTCTGTACAAACAAGGTATGCAGAAGAGCATCTCCCACAAAACATCGGAGTTTGATGGAAATGGGCTACGGCAGCACGAGACCACACCAGTTGCCACTCCAGTCAGTTAAGAACAGGAAATTGAGACCACAATTCAAACTGTCCAACAGAAGATTGGAAAAATCTTGTACTCGAATGGCCTCCACATACCAGATCTGTAATCAAATACGAAATTTGGACGGACAGCTGACAAATCTGCAGCAACTGTGTGATCATATCCCGTCTATATGAAGCTAAATCTATGAAGAGTGCCGGTAACACCTTATTAAATCTATTACACAAAGAATTGAAGGCAAATGTGTTCCCAACCCAGCATGAATAAAGTGATTGTGAGAGTTAAATGTCCAGGATATGCATGTGTGTAAGTAGCAGCGTAATGACATTATGCTTTTCTATTTGTTTCATCTAAACCTCTTCTGACTATGTACAATGCCAGCATTATTTGTATTACTTGGTGTAGTATCGTGTACTTAAAGCTTTCCCGTTAAACAGGAATTTTTAAGATATATATATTTGCTTTCATTATTTATTACAAGGGTACTCAAACATATGATGGTACACTGAAATTGGCCTTGGGATGCCTCTCTGCACACCTTCACCCCCTCACCCCACACCCACCCTCTACCCCGCATTCTCCGAGACTCCACCTTGATGTGTTGTTGACGGGGTTGCAGAGATTTTTTTTCCAGGGTTTCTGAAGGTTATGAAAATAACTCATTCATTCAGCTTAAAACTTTAAAGGATGCATCAGTCTATTTGGGGGGAAATGTAACATGCACGGTAATATGATACTTGGTAATAGAAGTTTTTAATATCAGAATTTTAATTTGAAATCCTGCACAGCTATCATCTACATGCAAATGGATGTTTATGGATAAGCAACCTTGCAATGTGCTCTCAATGCTGTTTGGTAACCAGTTGACTGGTGATTCATTTACTCCTGCACTGAGATGTTAATCAAAATTTCATATTCCCAGTGACACATTAAACATATTAAGAGTGCAGTAAGAGTGCTCTACTGACTTACAACTGCACTCTAACAACACTGTAAAAAACACGGGTCAAAGCAGAAGGACCAGAGATGACAACTTTAATCAATTTACTTATTTTCTGTCCTTCATCTGTTGCTTATATTTATGCACGCCCTTGTTGTGAGATAGAAACTGTTATGCTAGTTTTGGCTAAGGTACGCTCCAGCTGTAAGATGGTGAGAAGCTACAGAAACTGCAGATTGATTCCCCCCACAGTATATCCAAAGTACTTCTACAGACTGAATTTAACCTTGTCCATTACACTGCTCAGATTTGACAGTTTTAAGTGTTTTCTTACTTTTAAACTAGTCAGTGAGATTGATGTTAATTAATAAGGAAATTATCCACATCCCCAAAATCCTGTCTCTTTAACTCTCCCTGATACTGCAGTAGCAGCGGAGACAAAGTTGGTCATTGCAAGGTAACTGGTCAGACAGAACAAATAGAGTCGTTTTTGCCAAGCCTCAAGCTTCAGTAGTTACTGCTGCTGGATTAATATTATTATAATGTGGTTAGGACTTTTGCCTCACAGCAAGACGGCTCTGGGTTCAAATCTACCACCTGGCCTTTCTATGTTGAGTGTGCACGTTTTTCACGTGTCTTTGGGAACTCCGGCTTCCTCCCACAGCCCAAGAGATTGCCTATAGGTGTGAATGCGAGTGCGAATGCTTGTGTGTTAGCCCTGTGATAGACTGGCGACTTGACTGTGTTGTATCTTGGCTCACCTGGCAGTAGCTGGGATAGACTCCCCTTGACCCTGAACTGGATAAGCAGAAGAGGATAGAAGAAGATTATTATTATTATTTATTATTATTATCATCAATATTTAATTTTTAAATATCACTCATAAGTTCATCAGTTTCAGTGTATCGTGACACACCTGCATCAGATGTAACAATGTAAACCATTTCAAGGCATGAATGTACACAGTTCCCTGTAGACAAACTCCTCCAGCTACAATGAAGCTGGAGTCCTGTTAGGATTCTGTGGCCGTTCCATGTTGGTAAAATCCTGCACATTGAAGCAGCGGTTGTGATTTGGTGCTATATAAATGAAATGAAATGAAAGTGAATATCTATAGCTACCAATTCAACCACACAGAAAACTTGAGGTTTCCTGAATTATACACATATAACACTATCCAGTTAATCCGGCCCCGATTCTCATGCAATACACCGATATCTATTGTAGCTGTAATACCTTATATCTTGGCTATTTCTACAAAGCACCAGATACAACAGCGGGTAACTCATTGTGCTATTTGACTTAAATGGCTCTTTAATTTCCAACAGAGGAACTCTCATTCCAGCTCTTAGTACCTAGAATGCAGTAGAGAGTTTACAGTACACAGAAGACTGAACTTCTTTGTAGAACTCGTTAATTTCGCTCCCTCTTTTCTGGCTCCCAGCAGCTTGATCTCTGCTCTGCTCTCAAAGAAACTCTGAGTGTCTTTTCTGCTTCAGCCAACTGGCCGGCCGGTCAGGCAGCAGGCCTCCAACAGCCTGCAGCTGCTGCTGTGAATATAAAGCAGAGGCAGAATGCACTGATCACCAGCTCTCTCCATCTGCTATTCAACACAAATACAACCGTGGACAAAAGGCGAAGCAGTAGCCCGGGCTCACATCATTCAGCTGCAATCTGACTCATCATGTTAGAGACATTTTGAGCCTTTAATGCCTCACTTTACTCCATTATCTACTAATAAATGTGCTTCTCCCTTACATTTCATAATGCTGGATGAATCCACTGCTTTGAGTCAGAGAATTTCATCTTGGAAAGAAATGTGCTTCGAGATGTTTGATGGCATAGGGACGATTTGCAAGTTTAACTTGTGAGATACTCTACTGGCAATGAGTTCATTAATAGCTGGATTGGTTCGTGGCAGCACTAGTCAGTCACTTTAGCTTTCTGGGAGTCTTGTTCTATAGACTGTACATCATTTCATTTGATGAAGAGTTTAAATTAGCTGTGTAAAACTATGAGCAATTGCTAACTGTGAGTTTGGAACCTAATTAATTGAGTTTCTGGCAGGACTGCCTGAAAAACACTCCTCTTTTAGAGTGTTTATACTCAGGAAGTTAAATAGAAAGTGCAAAACTGCAAAGAAGTTATAACAGCTTCTTTGTTGGACTTTCCAGCTTTTTGTTTCCTCAGAGGTTGGCGCGGTCAAACTGCTCTTACCTCAGGGCATCAAAAAATGCCATTTTGATCTGTGACAGACAATCTACCATTAGGCCATGGTTCATTCCTGTTTAGACATTAGGTCATGTTTGTTGGTAGTGTTTGTGTGCATTTGTGTACTTTTTTCTGCTTGTAAACATCATAATTTGTTTTTAATGAATTCCAATAAAACTTTGTAAGGCTGTAGAGTAGAGTCATTTTAACAACCCGTTAAAATTTGGCTTAAATCCACCACAGTCTTCAAGGTTAATTCGAAAATTACCAGAACAGTCTTTGAACTTAGAAACTATGAGGTGCTGTGTATTGTCAACATTTACAAAGCAACTTATGAAGACTTAAAATATAATCTCACTTTTATTACATTCACATCTTCCTTTCTTTCAAGTTGACCCCAAAATGTGTTATATCTTTAAAGAATGTGTTGCTAAGAGAAAGTAGTTAGTTATTATATAATAAGCTCAAGTTTTATATGTTCACTAATTTACAAATCTATACTTTTTATCCATTACTAACTTCAAAGTAAACACCTGTCATATTACCTTCATCTTTACTACAAACTTATTTAAAAAGAACAAAAAAACAAAATACAATATTAGTCCCTTTAAAGTAAATACTCCCCAAAGAGTGTGGTGCCATATGGAGGTTTGCTTAAGTGCTGCTTATTTGATTACTTTTCTTTTCTTTCTCTCTTTATCTTTACTTTTGCTTTCATTTCTGTTCTGTTAGGTCTAGGCACCAACATTTGGTTCAACTTTAGGAAAAGAGGTTGGTTTTGGTTCAAATACACCTCATTCAAAGAAACCCTACAAGCAAAATGATGCTAAAGGGTACCCAGCATGTTCAAATGTAACTCCAGGAGATCTGCAAGCATTTACATGAGCCGTCTAACTGTTGAGGTAACCGGTAAGTGACAGCACCAATACGCGCTTCCCTGTTGGACAAATGCAAAACTTCAAATGTCAAAATTTATCATAGTTTTTTCCCAAATGCCCATTATCATAGTCGCTGATAACGGTCATAGAATGCACAGTGATATCAGTTGGGCTGTTCCCAGCATTTGATCCCCATGGAGATGAATAAAGTTTAAAGTATGCTTTAAAAGTTGCTTTCAAAATGCTTGGAAGCTCAGACCTACCTGTGCAGTAGCCCATTCACATGCTGAAAGCTGTTGTATTTATTTGATAATGTTTATTCATCATGCTGGTAATTTTGCTGCTGAATCTTGTGGGGGGGAAAAAGCTAAACTTTAATCTTTTTTTTTTTTTTTTTTTTGTGCATTGGGTTGGAGATGTGAGCATCTCTAATGAGATCGACCACAAACATTATCTCTGCACCATCTAACCTGCAGCATTTCATTAACTCTGTGTCGAATATTTCCCCTAACCCCCCACCCTCCCTCCCTCTCTCTTTTCTGCTGTTTTCTCCTCAGAAACTGTGAAGTCTATTTGCAGAAAGTTGATTCTGTTCATTTGGATGCAGCGTTTTCACTGAGAGAAACCTTTCATCACTCATCCACATGACTTCTTCCTTCTCAGCTGACTGCAACTTTCCCAAACTTTATGAATAGTCGTCTCTTAACAGTCGTTCTTTGGGACTATTTGTAAACAAAACAGAGAAAAAAATCCTCTGGTTGCTAGGCAGCATTACAACATGATAATGTGATATACTGTAGATAAAACCTTCAGAGGCCTAAGATGTACCTGCGTGCCAGGTTTGGTTGCTCCCAGTCAGAGTTGGTATATTATAGTAAGATTTGTCTCCATGCTCTGTTAGAAAAAGGTCCTGATTTGTAGAAACAAACATGATATGACTGTAAAGTGGCTCAGACAGCACATTAGTGAATGGTCTCAAATGAAAAGCTTCTCTCTCTTATCAATATTTATCCAAAGACATGCACAGAAATACTAACAGATCCCAAGTTGATCCTTTCACCTATTTTCACACTCTGTCAGGAGGAATTTTCAGCTCTGCTCATGAAGTATAATGAAATGAATTTAGATTAAAAAATACCCATCATAGATGAAGCCATAATTAAAAACCATCTATATTACTTACTTTTAGTTGTAGTTACATCTACACTGGCCTCCCTCTCCCTCTGTGCTCATTCTCATGCAGCTCCTCGTTCTATTTTTCAGAAGTCCATTCAGCATCTCTGTTTAGCTGTGCAGGAAGTTACCATGGTAAAGGAAAAATATTTCATTAATTGCTATGTGGTGCAGAAGTAACAAGTTGCTGGTCGGGGATCAGGTTCAAAATCTGCTGAAAGCTTTTACCGACCAACTTGGCAGATCAGAGAAAGAAATTCCTCTGCGTTTGACAGAAGAGGAGATGGTTTAGTGCAGTGAAGGATCCATTGGGAGCTGATGGTTGAATGAGTGCTCAAATAAAAGCAAGTTTGCTTGCATTTATTCAATCACTAAACCTTTTACTTCTTTGGTTTGGTTTATTCTGCAAAGTGGGAGTGAAGCAATCTAGTGTCATCAATTAGTCTGAGATCTCAAAAGTTCAGCTTTCATCAGCTTTTTATTCTTGTTTAGAAACACCAAGGAAGTGATGTCATTTCTAATAAAGCCCAGCAAAGATAAAAGTAAGCTTGGAAATAAAATACTCTGATAATAAATTACAATAAAATATGAGAAAACCGAAGAGAGATATGAGTCACATAATAAATCCAGTAAGAATATATAGACTAAACACAAAATTAATAAGGTACTGAAGACAAATAAAACCTGTATATAATTTCATGAATATGTGTCAGATTTTAGATCCATCAAAGTGTTTGCTGTGATCACAGTTCCTTGTATCCTTGTATCCAGTATCCTTGCCAGCATCAATGCGGGGTGCCTTTTAATTAACAGACAACTTGTCAAAAGTTTGTGGGATTTCTCACCCTCTAATGAGACCATCAGTTGTGCTGTGTTGAGCTACTGCTGGTATACATAAAAACAGTCCTATCTGCCTACGTTGGTAATTCATTGGGTAATTGTTTTCCCCGCTCAGCTAAGAAAAGCAAAGCAGCACTTAATCACCAAAAGACACCAAGTTCAGTCACAAGAACCATGAAATGCTGTGATGAAATTCTGGAAAGGAAGACCAAAGGTGGCCATCGTCATGTGTCTGGGCCTTGGAGCCAGGCTTTCATCTTTTTGTTGGCTCGTGTGGATTTTTGGTTTTGCTCTCTGTATTTTTGTTTTTCTGTTTCAGGCTTGTGAGTCAGAGTTATTGTCTTGGCAATAGTTCTTTCTTGTTTAATTTTTTTAACTTTTCCACAAGTCTTTACCTTCAGTTGTGTTTCTCGGTGTTCTGTGTTTTTATAAACGACTTGTAGTTTTGTATTTCTTCTTCCTGACTTGCAATTGTTTTATATTTTGTCAGAGCTTACATTTAAAAGTTGCTTTTTGAGTTTACTCAGGTCTCCCAAATCTTGCATCTGGGTGGACATCCTGCCTGCTAAACAGCTGTTTCATGACAGCCACTGCTGCAAAGGATTGATTCACTCCATTAGAAACTGCATCAGTCCAAGCAGCACATACATCTCAAAATCAGCTGGATGGAGACTGAGTGACTCTTTTATCATCAAACAAGACTTAACCACCATGTACACCACAACATCTGAGAAAGTGACCCAAAACACACCTCAAGGATCTTAAAGGATTCTTGACAAAGAAGCGTGACAGAGTCCTGTATCAGCTCACTGACCTTAACCCGGCTGAGAAGTTTTTAGTACGATTTAAATGTAAAAGTAAAGAAAAAGCAACCAACAAGTGCAAAATTTGCAGTCTGTGTGAATGACAAATTCATGGGTGTGCTTCCTGTTTTGGTCTCATTTCCCTGCCAGCTCTGGCAGAATGGAAACTTTGCTGAGCTTTGTTCAGTGTCCCAATTTTAAAATAGAGGATTGATTATTCTAACAGTGTCCCATCACACTGTTATGAGCATTATTGCACTACCAGACTATAAAATCCCCCCAGGCCACAAAGGGTACACTCAAACAATTTGATAATTCAAAAGTAAGGCAGTTTTTTTCACATGGGTGGCTGAAGGGACTATCTTATTAGAGATATATTGAAGCAAAAGTTAACATTTAATTGACAGTGGCCTTTCATGCTCATCATACGAGCACTTCTCCACAGGCCTGTCACTATGTGCTGTCATCACAATTTGGGTGGATTTCCTTCTGCTGCCAAAATCTCCAACCAGACAAGATGAGATGTTACAGTCTGATAAATGAGCTCCATCCAGGTTTAACTGACTAACTCCAGAGAGATCAAATTCTGCTATGGAGGATGGAGGGACATTAAAGTGTTCGTTGATGGGTAACGTCTGGGTCACAATTAACTCCCTTGCTCTGCTTTCATCTGTACTGTATTCACTAGTGCCAAACCAAGTGGACACAAAGAGTCTTATTTTCTTTCTTTAACCTGTAAATGAAAATCTGGTCACTTTTTACACACAATTCTTTGAAAGTTTTTCTATTTGAAAAGAAGCAAATTGGTTTTCCCCAGTGTCCCATTGTAGGCTTTCACTGAGAACTGCCAAGTGATTCTGTCAAACCTGTCAGATAAGGCAAAAACTAATCTTCCTTTCACAAAGTCGAAACTACACCCGTGTTGTGAAGTTGTTGTTTTTCTTTTCAGACTCTACAAAACCTAAGATTTGTCTGTCTTTCCTTCCCCATATTTTACTCTTTGAGTATTTTTTGATGTTCAGAGCTAGTTGAAAGAGAAAAAAAAGTGCGTTCATTATCCCTTTACCTGCTTCTAAAATGTTATTTTAGATTTTCTGTCTCACCTTATCAATCTACTGTAACTTTCTTGCTGTGTGTCACTCTCAGTTTGACCTCTGCCACCAAAAGCCTGCTGTTTTCTGTCTCTGCATTTTCTGCACGTCTCACATTGACATAGTTTGAAAACCTCTCACTGGTCTGATTTAAACATTAAGCAGCAGCTGTTTTTTCTGTGTGCGGTATGTCCACAGGCCAGCAAGGTGTCTGATGCTAATTTTGAGTGTTTGTATCTGATTCTCCCACTGTGTTTGCTCTCAACAGGTTTTTTATCATCTCATTCCCCTGCTGTCTATACTCTCAGTAGGTTTTCATTATCAGATCCCCCTGCTGACTCTCTGCACGCCTTCCCCTCTCTTCTCTGTTTTCAGGGCTTTTTCTTGACCGTGCATTATCGACCGAACGCAACCGAAAGCTTCTCTCTCTAAATGTATGCACTCAATATTCTGCACTGCACCCGATCTGTTGAATGTAACATTATAACCTCATCCCCAGGCACTTCTGTGTTACACAAATTGGTCTCAAACGACTACTGTGTGTTGAATCACGGTTGCTTTAACCCACCCCTTACTCTTGACTTAAGTAAAGCCAAGAACAAATTTCGCTTCGAACTGTAGAGCAAATTTTAACCTAGTGTCTAGAAAATCTGGGCGCCATCAGAGCACTCCATGCATTTTGTATGTGTAACTGTGTGTGTGTTTGTAAAACCTTATACAACAAAAAAGTAGCAGACCAAAGTAGATTTTGAATGTGCTTATCTGGGGACCTTTATAGCCTCCTCTTCTTTATATGCCAATCAGATGCTTTTGTCTCTCACAATGCAAGCTTTACTTCACATGAGCACAGCAAACTATTGCCACCTACAGCGACTGCCTGGCAACGTTGTTGTTCTGTCATTTGAATTAGCAGCAGCTCCCGGATACTTCAGATTATAATGGCATGCACAGCGCAAGCTGTTGATATACTTTATCTGAGACAATGCACACTGGCCAGCTCTTGGATTTACGTAAGCATCTTGCGTGTAATTAACACAATTGCCTCATGCTTTAAAGTTAAGTGTAACTACATAGTGTAGAAACTACATGATATGCAGAGAGGCTAGATTAAATTGGTCATATCATGTTCAAGTGAAGTAAGTCAATAATATATCAATGTTAAATCCCACGACACTGCACGGGTTTCAGACTCGCGCTCTTTAGATTGTGGTTTCAGGAAGGCATCCATCTCAGTCAAGTCGAGCAGCCACCTCTACTTTTTTTAGTATACCAAAAAAAGTAAATTGGGTGGTTGTTACATTAAAAAAGTCTAACTTGTAATTTGAACACAATAATTTCATGTTTCTATGAACGTAATTAAATCATGAAGAATCTGTACGAAATTCAACAACTTAATTTGTTCTTGTTGAGACGACATGATACAATCTAGTAAGAGTGGTTAGTTGCTGAACTCATGAAATTCACAAGATTGCACAAGATTTCAAACTGCAGGAAAATCACTGGAGTTATAAGAGGCAGAGACCTACACACGCACCACCTGCATGCTATTGCTATTTATTGTGTATTATTACAAAAACAAAACAATTCTGCATCAAATACAGGAAATCATACCTTTCCTACATTTCCTAGATTGTTGGCATGGTGGTTAGTGCTGTTGCTTCACAGTAAGAAGGTCCTGTGTTCAAATCCACATTCTGGCTAGTTTGCAGGTTTCTCTCTGGGTATTCTGGTTTCCTCCCGCAGTTAAAAGTCATGCAGTTATTAGAGTTAGGGTAAACTGGTGATTCTAAATTATCTGTGAATGTAAGTGTAAATGGTTGTTTGTTTCTATGTGATAGACTGCTCAGCTGTCCAGGGTGTACCCTGCACCGTAACCTATCACTTCAGGGTTATTTCCCAGCCCTCCTGCAACCAGGATAAAGATAGAAGGATGGTAGTTGTTGAAGACCCATTAAATTTTTATGGTAACCAGGATCTAGACTTTGTTGAACATTATGTAATATGAAGACAGCATGTAGTATTTAAGTGACCAAGTAGTATTGGGGTAAAAGTTATTGAATAGTGTTGAAATGAAATGACAAAATTGTGAAGAATTAAAATATTCCAGGAGCTCAACTTACTTCATCTGAACATGTTTCAATCGCGTTTTATGAACACAAAATGCACAGGTTTACTGAATATGAAAAAGTTGTGTTGATTTAACTCAGTTGTTTAAGTTTCTCCCAAAGCAAAACATTTGTGTGCAACCAATGTCCATTATTGAATCAAGTAAATCCAACATGGCCTTTTTTTCAGTGTATGAGGAGGAGACATGGCTCAAAGAATCGTGAATAAAAATCCATGGGACAATTCTGAGTGCCTGTTGCCTCACCCCTGCCCCCCAAAAAGCCAATCAAGCGTCAAATGGGAAACATATTGGCTAATTTTCTTGCTACACCGATACATGCGCAAAGCAGATCGTTACAACTGGCACATTTCTACATCTTTAAACATGATTACTAAGCTGTAGGTAACTGTAGTGTTCTTTAATTTTTATCAGCTTGCTGTATCCATCATGCAAATAAGCATGGTATTTGATCCCAGTTGTTGTTTTTGTGGGAGAAGCTGAGACACTTTTAATGTCAGCACTCTGGTTTGAGCAGTAAATAAAGGTGTAATGTTGTGAAACAGTGCAGTAGGAATATAACTGGTGGAGGGAAAAGACTTTTGGTGGCCAAAATAAGCGAAGTTTTAAAGCAGTTTTCTTTAAAGTCCACCACACTTTATATTTCACGTGGCAGTGACCACTGAAATAAAAGCTGTCTCCCCATTCTACTAGATAGGAAGTTTCAAGATCATTGCCAAGTTACAAAACTTGCTTCTGATATCACATTCACATGTCTTGATAAAACCATTAGACTAGCTGATGGGTTCGGAAATCCATCAGCCATCCTGATTTAATTGTAATTTAGCTCCTGGGGTCCAATATTTCAAGACTTCCAGTTTAGGAAATCACATCTCTGCCCTCGGAAGCTAAGTCATTACTGGGTGATGACCAGCAGTTGTTAAATGCAGATATCGTTCCTCTTTCCCTCAGTGTGATACTACAATTTTTGTGGTTTTGCAGGTTTCCAGTGTTTACACAGTGTTTTAGTGTATAATGATAAAAACTGATGGACAAAGATGCACATAGTAGCAAAAGCAGTCAAGTGGCTAAACTGAGAACCCACACAAACAGAAAAACATTTCAGCTCAAAAGCGTAATTGCTTGTCATTGCAGTTCATTTTAATGTTTTTGTCTTTCTGAGATTTTTACTTCCTTTTTCTCCTCTTCTGCTTGACCCAGTAATACCCAATGTTCCTCAGAAACTTTTCTGAAAGAGAGAGAGAGACCGTAATGCATCACATACTGCAAGAATTTCACTTAAATAAGCATTAGAGGGGATAAAATTCTTTATATTATATTATATATTTTCACTTAATCCAAGCTTCTACATTTCACTGTGAAATAAATGCATTTTTAAACCCCCCTACATTTAACAGACCTTAAATATTTCTGTTATTATTTAAAACCACTTGAGAATAAATACATGTAAAACTAAAGTGACAAGTCAATTAATTTATAAGCCATTTGACAGACTTTAAATTGAACTGATCTAATCTAGGTCTCATCTATGAAAAATACAGGTGAACTTCACATTTAAAAATATTGCTTAAATTGAGCATTTTTCATTTTTACTATTTTAAACCATTTATTATCATATTTAAAAACATTAACTTGCAGCAGTTTTAGTGCAGGACTCTGACGTGTGATGTGTAGTACTTTGACAGTCATATTATGTAGGATCTGAAAACTTTTTAGCACTAACAGAATGTTTTGTGCACAATATATTACAATTGTTTTCACAGCTTCACTTCTTTTCATATATCTCTTCTGCTCTTTTCCTTTATCAGTTTCAGACGACTAAATGATACTAATTTAGTTTAGTTATACTAATGATGATACTCATCAA
This sequence comes from Copadichromis virginalis, assembly GCF_057382275.1. NCBI lineage: Eukaryota > Metazoa > Chordata > Actinopteri > Cichliformes > Cichlidae > Copadichromis > Copadichromis virginalis. Next base: position 8,159,062 of record NC_140635.1, on the reverse strand, counting down.
AACTGCAGAATAACCAACTGTGTTAACTCCCGTGGCTCTAAAGTGAGCTATTAAGTTGTCTAATAACATCACAGGTAATTGCTATCACACTCACTCTCCTGGTTGCTCGTTGTCTCTCCTATCATGTTGCATAGCTCAATTTCCTTGAGCCTGATGCAGAGCTCACAGATATCATCCGCCTCGCTCCATGACGCTACAGTAGGATCTTCTTCTGCCGCACTGAAAACATCCAGAGGCTGGTAATCAGGCACCGGCAAAATGTTTGATGTCTTCCAGGCTGCCGGAGCTTCGAGCTGCTGATCAGCACCATCATTCAAGTTGTTAGCAGAGCAGTCGTTTCTGGAACCGATGGGCAAAGAGTTTTTCTGGTTTGGCGCAGGGTCAAAAAAAGGCCAGGTTTTCTTGTTGTCTGTTTTGTCGTGGATAGAGGGGAAATACTTGACAGCTGCCATTTTGCTCAAAGAGAACATTGTTATTGTTTAAATTCAAATTGGGAGATATCCATATTAGCTATTCCAGAACAGGAGTTTCCACAACATGGTGCCCGACTGTTGCCTGGTTTGATGAAAACCCAACTGACAACCCAACAATCACTGACCATGTATCCAGAGTACCCTCTGTAGCACAATGTCATTTAAAAAAAAAAAAAACACACACAGGCTGATATTCTTCTTCAGTTTAAAATAAAGATGGACACTGTAGCTTCTGCATTTGAAAAGGGAAGCTAGCACATATGTGCCTAAAACCTGCATTATTTTTTCCAGTTGCCAGAAGGGGGCACGTCTTCGGGTTTAAAAACAAGTCAGATTTTATAGAGGTCTATGGGAAAGCAACCCTTTGCTCACTGATCTATGGCCACAGAAGTGTCTCAGTCACAAAGCTTATTTAAAATAAGGATCATGTTATAAATGATGGTTTCCATCTGACTTAAAAAGGAGAACAAAGCAGAGCATGCTTTAGTTTGGTGAACTTGTCTCACAAATACATTAAGTATGCTTATACCACAATTTTCCTTTTGCAGACTCACCTTCGCTGGGTGCCACCTGTTCTTCTAATGTATCTGCAGCATCTCAAAGAGATGAGCACCAATGTTCCCCAGACAGCCAAGTACAGGGCACTTGTGGAATACATTTTCAAGACAGTAATGAGATGCTAATGCAAACACTTGTCATGTCTTGGTGACAATTGAAAAAATCAACTTAAAACAACGAGATAATCAAAGATTGTGGAAAATATGCTTGTTTGATTACTTACAGAGCTGGGTGAGAAGATTGATGATGCTCAGCTCTTTGTGTGGTAGCAAATGTAAAGCACAGTCACTAGCTGATTCGGTTAGCCTGGGTCTTGGCAGTACTTCCTGGAGTTGTACACATGTTGCCCCTCATTTCTCCCCAAGAAATGTAAATACAGCTTTATATGAGATTTTACAGCTGAACGTTGTAATGACAGCCTTTTTTTTATTAGCTATTACACATCGCCTTCATTCTTATGCACTTTTTGTATTGCTTGTTTATATTTATTGTTAAACTAATGTGACTGTGTTGAATGTTTGTTCCCCAGCTGTGCGCACGTTTTAAGCCCACACGGGAATATAACTTGCTCCAAATGTACACAGATTTAGGCGCTTGCACAACTACTTTACTTTTTGTAAATAAAAAGCATTCGAGTTAGTGAGATTTAAAATGCACACACCATAAAAATGAAGTGTTGAGTAAGGCGTGGATTTGTGTGTGGATGTGCATTTCACGTGAAACGAGTCTGCCTGGCAGGATTTATTACCCCATTGGAACTGAAGGACCCAATCTTGCAAGGCGCAGGGCTTTTGAAACTGTGCTTATTAAACATCGATGGACTGAAGAAGAGCTTTCAGAGGAGAGGGAGGCGCACGGAAGCTGCCGCTGGGAACGTGTAGTAAGACCCTCGACTCGCTCTCTCTCTCTTTCTCACTCTCCCTCACTGCCTCCCTTCCTCCCCTTCAGTTCTGGTTTGAGGAGATCTCTCTTGGAGCTGGAGAGGAGAGTTCGTTCGTCTCTCTCCTCCAGCAGCCGCCGGGCTTCTCTGCAGCCTCTCACCGCTTCACCATGGATCTGGGAACTAAAAGAGTTGCTGGGATTATCGCTCAGGTCGCCCTGCTTCTCTCCTGCGCATACGGGACGACCGGAGAAGGTGAGCCGGCTGTGCGTTTTTTACTTTTCCCGCAGGTAGCGCAGCAAGTGCGGGGAGTCTGCTTAAAACACGACACCATTCATCTGATTAGAGCGATAGAAACACGGGGGACCGATATGTTTTTGTTACTTTTTAAATTAACATTCGAGCTTTATAAAGAGCTTTCTTCTTCTTCATCAGCTTTCAGCGCGTCTTCGTTGCCAATCAGAGGAAATTAAAGAAGTAGATTGTTTTTAAAGATATTTTTGCCCTTTTTATTAGAGCAACATTTAAGCCTCCTGCACAAGTCAACTTCTCTAGAAAACATTCCCCTTGTGATTAAGCCCCTTGTATTACATCTTTCCAAAGATTCCTGATTCGCAGACTCACAGTGCCTCCTGAAAACCTTTGTATTTAGGATGCTGCAGCCCAGAAGGTTTCACAGAGCTCAGTGTTTGTCAGTAAAAGGTCTCAGCTGTGTGTTCAAACCTCTGTAGGCTGAAGCCTTTATGATAACCACTGAATCGAGTTCATCCACCATACAGCAAGGTTATGTGTTTGCTTTCTGGTTAATTTTGTGCTTGGCAAAGCATGTTGAGCCTGCCCGGAGTACAAGAGTGTGGGTGAAGCTGTGTGTGTGTGTGTGTGTGTGTGTGTGTGTGTGTGTGAGAGAGAGAGAGAGAGAGAGAGAGAGAGAGAGGTTGAATGCAGCTTGTACAGTAGATGTGGGCTTGGGACTGAGAGGATGCTGGGTTGCGTCTTAGGTGAAGAAATGTCACTTTTCATCACTGAATCATGTCTGAGTTGAGCATTAGTGAGTCTCCAGGTCTCTAGTTATGTGTCATTGTGGGAATGTGAAGCTGGGCGTTGCTGTTATCTTCCTCTGCCCGAAAGAAGAGGCGAAGGGGAGAGAGATGGACAAAAGGAGCAGAGAGGGAGATGCCATACGCTTGTACACATTGGAAACAGATGGCAAAATGACTCTCCCGCCCTCCTGTCTTGTTCTCTTTTCTCGCAGCTCAGTGATTTCTTTTCATTTCTTATTTCATAGCTTTCCTACCTTACACTCTTAAAGACGTGATTTGTGTAAAATATTGTTATCTTCACTTTCTTCTCCATAGCTCTTTTACTCTGCAAGTCCTCCACTTTTCTTTTTCGTGTTCCCTTTTCCTCTCGCGTCCATATTTACAGTCACTGACCCCCTGAATCCCACAGTCATTAGAAACTCTTGCTGTGCAGCCAAACATTGCTCACACTCGCAGAGCTTTATTTGAAATTCAAGTGGAGACCTCAAAGTTTCCAAAGACACCACATTTGTCAGGCTGAGTGTTGCAAGCATGCACTAGACATCCTGAATATTTCCACTTGATAGAAGGGCGCAGTCATGAAAATACATGAAGTGTTGTGCTTATTAATGCATTTGGATGTTTGAGCTTCACTGTGCAGAATGATATATGGGCACTTTGACACCAGAAGGCTGGATTCACTTTTCATCCGCTGAAGAAGGGGGGGGGGGGGGGGGGGGGGGTTGTGTGCTGTTTTAGAGAGCCGATATCATATATATGGTCATCTCAAACCTTCTGTTTACAAGGAGCAGCTAGTCTTCATCTTCTCCCCTGTTAAGTGAATTTTCTTTGCTTAAGGGAAGGAGAGAGGCTGGACTGTGATGGGCTGCACTGAGACCCCAGTATAGGATATATGAGTGAGCCACTTAGACAAGTGCAAAGTGAAATAATGAAATATCTCATCTTCTGAAATGGATATTTGCATATTTGTAGGTTTAGGATTTCTGAGACACAGTAGTAGAAACAGTTCTGTGAAACTTATTTGTCTCTATATAATTTGAAACATCATTGAGTGGAAATACCAAGTTAAACATAAAAGCAAAGAGAGAATCCTAATGTTTCACCCTTTGTAGACTACCAGGAGCAACAAGGCGCATAAAAAGTCTCTTTCAGTTTGTGTGTGATTTTGTTGTCTAACAGTAATGAGGTAAGGAAAGAGACACACTCTGCAGACAGATGATGGATAAATGGTGTTGTGGAAAGAGTGTAGACAAAGCCGTGTGTAAGCAGTTAGAGTAGATGGCTTTGTAGTTTCCATCCTTCCTCCTTGAATAAAACATCTAGAGCTTCACCAAAATATCAGGCTCTCTCTCTTTTTCCACCTGCTGTGTTTCTCCTTCAGTTGTTTCCTCGCTTTCCTGCTGCTTCTGACTCAGATGTGGTGCGAACTCTCCATCCGTTCCTCCTTGTCCGACTTGTCTCTCTGCCTGTTGCGTTTTTCTTTTAGCCTTCCTTTTGTTTCCTGCCAGTGTCTCTCCACTCCCTTTGTCCTACTGAAGAGATGCGTCTCTATTTGTTTTCCTTTCGAGTGTCTTTCTCTTTGTCCTCCTCTACCCAAATTAGTGATGGGTCGTTCGCGAACGAAATGGCTCTTAGAGCCGGCTCTTTGACGTGACGTGGGTTTTTTTTTTTTTTCTTTCTCTCAGCCTCTCTCTCGCACTTTTTTTCCGCTTCACTCTGCACGCGAGCCTTGTGCTTTACGCTGGGCAGAGGGGGGAGGGGCGGTAGTTACACTCAGTAGCACAGGAACAGAGCCAGAGAGAGAGAAAGAGAGGCAGGGACAACAACATTAGAAAGGTATAGTAATCATCCACAACTATTTTCGGTTGCAGATGATAAAGGATTGAGAAAGTTTATTCATGCAGGTCCATATGACAGAGAATATGCATGTTCTTTTAGTTTTCATATTATAATTTATATTTAATTGTGTTGTGGTTTGCAGTGTTTTGTGTTCTTTTCACTTTAAATTTGTGAAAGGAAAAAGCTGAAAATTTAAATAGTTAAAACTTGAAATGTGAATAGTTGATTTTTGTATTATATGATTTATTTATTACATTTTATGTGGAGTGAATAAATAAAAGTATATTTACGGTGGCCCCTAGAGACAAAGCACGAACTCTGAAGCATGTACAAACTCCAAAACACGTAAAAACATGTACAAACTCCAAAACACGTAAAAACTCCAAAACATGTAAAAACACGTACAAACTCCGAAGCACGTAAAAACTCAGAAGCACACAAAAACTCAAAACACGTACAAAAGACAACAGAAGTGCTCCAGGATGCTGGGCGCAGTGTTGAGCCTTTGTTATCTTGTGGCTACACAAGCCAGCAAGTACCAACGACCGGATTTGGTGTGTGGTAATAACAGGTAAATGAACTTTTTTTTTAAATTATTTGAATATATATATGAGTGCCTGTGTATAAATACACAAACAATACACACATGCTTTCAATTGTGTAATTTAAGTGATCTAGTAGCTCTGCTTTGGAAGTTCAGTTCATGCTAGAAATGTGTTTTGGAGTTTGTACGTGTTTTGTCTCTAGGGGCCACCGCATATATTTATATATAAACATATATAAATAAAACCACTTGTTTTTACGTTAGTAATTCCTTTTGTGCATAATTTTATATTATTGTTAATAATAAATTAATTAAAGCAACAAAACAACCTGAAGAGCCGGTTCGGAGCCGAAAGAGCCGGCTCTTTTTAGTGAGCCGAACCGAAAGAGCCGGATCTCTAAAAAGAGCCGGAAATCCCATCACTAACCCAAATCTCTTCTCTACACCTGGATCAAAGAGGATGTCTCACTGCGCCATCACTGTTCTTCCAATTCATGCCTCCGCATTTCTTCATCTTTCCCGCTCTGCATGTGTCCTCCCTGCTCACTGAGTCCTTCCACGTGAAGCTGAAAACAGTTTGTTAATACTTTATGACCCAAAATCTTTTTTTTCTGAGAGACCTTGCTTCCCTTATAGATGTGTTTCTGCACATTTTCCAGCTCAGCTTGAAGGTGTGTGGAGCTGTATGTGGAGTCGCCTGCCATCGGTATCACAGGAATAACAGACAAGCCATTTGTGCCACCTTTGCACGTGCAAAAAAAGCTAACAGGGAAATCCAGAAGATTTGCAGTCTAACACGTAATATGTGCAATTGTAATCCTGAGACAAAGATAGTAGAAGTGAAAAAGTCTATTCTGGTGTGCTGCGTATCTGTAAATGCTGTTGGCAATGCTTATCAATGGGCTTACTGAGTGTATCACAGGCTACATAACTTTCTGCACCGACTCCATTGTTCCAGCTCAGACTGTTCATTGTTACCCAAATAACAAGCCGTGGGTGACTAAGGACATCAAAGCCCTCCTCAACAACAAGAAGAGGGCTTTCAGAGGGGGCAACAAAGAGGAGGTGAGGAAGATCCAGGTGTTACTAAAGGACAAGATCAGAGAGGCTAAGGACAATTACAGGAGGAAGCTGGAGTGGAAACTCCAGCAGAACAGCATGAGAGAGGTGTGGAGGGGCATGAAGACCATCACTGGATTCAGGCCAACCAACAGCAGGGGAGCTGAGGGAGGTGAGAATAGAGCCGACGAGTTGAATCTGTTTTTCAATAGATTCGACACCACAGTGTCTGCTCCCACCCCCACAACCTCACCTGCAGTCAGCCTGGAATCCAGAGCCACACCACTGTGCCAGCCTCTCTCTTCACATGTTGCCTCCTGTGAGATTCCTGACACCCCTCCCCCACCCATCACCTTCACTCAATACCAGGTTGAGATGCAAATGAGGAGACTTCACTCAGGCAAGTCTGCTGGACCAGACGGAGTGAGTCCCCTTGTCCTCAAGACCTGTGCCCCCCAGCTGTGTGGAGTCTTTCATAAACTGTTTATGCTGAGTCTGAGTCTGCAGAGGGTCCCGATGATGTGGAAGACATCATGCCTCGTCCCTGTACCAAAGACGCCTCGTCCCAGTGGCCCCCAGGATTACAGGCCCGTGGCACTGACCTCCCACATCATGAAGACCCTGGAAAGGCTCATCCTGGACCAGCTGCGACCCATAGTAAGACCACATCTGGATCCCCTTCAGTTCGCCTCGTCTCGGAACAGAGGACGCCATCATCTACCTGCTCAATCGTGTCTACACCCATCTGGACCAGCCGGCGAGCACTGTGAGGGTCATGTTTTTTGACTTTTCCAGTGCTTTCAACACCATCAGGCCGACCCTCCTGGGTGATAAGTTAGCAGCGATGCAGGTGGATGCTTCTCTGGTGTCCTGGATTGTTGATTACCTGACAGGAAGACCACAATATGTACGTCTCCCACAGTGTGTGTCTGACAAGGTGATTAGCAACACAGGGGCACCACAGGGGACTGTCCTCTCCCCCTTCCTCTTCACCCTCTACACCACAGACTTCAGCCACTGCACAGAGACCTGCCATCTTCAGAAGTTTTCTGATGACTCTGCGGTGGTTGGATGCATCAGCAGGGATGATGAGACAGAGTACCGGGCTGTGGTCGACTCCTTTGTCACGTGGTGTGAGCAGAATCATCTGCAGCTCAACGTGGCAAAGACCAAGGAACTGATCGTGGACTTCAGGAAGACCAGGAAACACTTGACCCCTGTTTCAATCCAGGGGGTCAGTGTTGACATTGTGGAGGACTATAAATACCTTGGAGTACACATTGACAATAAACTGGACTGGGCTAAAAACACCACAGCACTTTACAGGAAGGGCCAGAGTCGTCTCTATTTTTTGAGGCGACTGAGGTCCTTCAACATCTGCCAGAAAATGCTGAGGATTTTCTATGAGTCTGTTGTGGCCAGTGCGATCCTCTATGCTGTTGCATGCTGGGGGAGCAGGCTGAGGGTCGCAGATGCCAACAGACTTAATAAACTGATCCGTAAGGCCAGCAATGTTGTGGGGATGGAGCTGGACTCCCTCAAGGTGGTGTCGGAGAGGCGGATGCTGTCCAAGATAAAGACAATGTTGGATAACACCTCCCACCCACTCCATGACATGTTGGTCAGTCACAGGAGCTCGTTCAGTGAGAGACTGAGATTACCGAAAAGCACCACTGAACGACACAGGAAATCATTCCTGCCTGTGGCCATCTCCCTGTACAACGCATCCACTTAACACACTGTTTGCTGCTACAACTACACATGTTTCTTTTCCAAATATTTATTTATAAGTGACTTATGTATGTATGTATGTATATATATGTATATATTGTACTATTCTTAGTTAGCGTATTGTCTGTCTTGTCTTAATGTTGGTTTAAAATGGAGCACTGTAACAAAAAATAATTTCCCCCAGGGATCAATAAAGTATTCTGATTCTGATTCTGATTATTAGCAACAGAGCGCTTGGCCTCCCACAACAATCCCACATTTGAATAAGATGTCTCTATTTGTAGTTGTTGTTGGTTGAAACAACTCAAACACTTAATTTGTGATGTGGCTGCAAAACACCCCTTATAACGGAGCTCTGATTGAAAAAGCAAATCTTTCAAATGTTGCTTTTCTTTTCTCACAACAAAACAACAACAAGGAACTATTTTATCAAAAAAATCTGGCAAAACTTGTGATGGCAGCTTGATTTTCTCGTCAGAATGAGACCATCACACATTTGCAGTTTACTTGTACGAGAAGCACAAGTGACGCATGAACAGTGGAAGGTGTCGACATGTTATTCAGCTCTGCCCTCTTTGCTTTAACACTTTTTGAGAAGCTTTTAGCTATTGCACTTAAAATAACATAACATATTGTCATCAAATGAATGAACAAACAGCAATGCAGCTGCGTCTTGTCAGCTCCACATGTACGTATTTATGTGCGAGGAGGTGTACCCACAGTAAAAGCTGGGAAAGAAGAAATTAGCATCATTGTCAATGACAGCGTGCAGGAGCTATTACTGCTTATTGCATACATGTTACAATTAGAATGTAAAGAATCACTGGCAGCAATGATAATTAACTGTTAAAGAAAAACATTATCCATCTCTGTCAGGAAGAGCACCCAGCGTAAAAAATCTGCCAGATGAAACATGCGGCGCTACCCTCTGTGACAAGGGAGCAGCCAACAGCAGCTTTTTATTTTTTGTCAAAGCTGCGGTGATCACCACTGGAGACTGACAAATAGCTGCGTGAGGCTCAGAGCCACAGGTTCAAAACCCGTAGTCTGAACATTTCTCTTCATGTTTGACTAAGAGTGAAATTTACTCCCTAGAACAGCTGCTTAGCTAACTGCATCATGGATCTCCATCTCAGGATTTGTCCGTTTGCCTTGAATTAGCTTTTAAAGTGAGTCTCACATGTTCAGTGACAGGAAAAATCAGTGATTTATGGAAGCTTTTAAATGATAAGGCTGTTTACTAACACATACTTAAAGCTTAGAAAATACATACAAGTCGTGCCATGGCAGTGGCCTGCCAGTATTGCATGAATATTTAAAAAAATAACTGCCACTGTTACAGTCAGTGTTTCTGTCGATCTCTCTCAGTTTTCATTATTTTTTGCTTTGTGGTTCTTTTCCTTGGCTAGGCTCTTTCTCTCTCTCTCTCTGTATCTGTCTCTGTCTGTGATTATCTCGCTCAGCGTGACCCAGCAGCACACTCATCATGCACGGACCATAAACCACAGCAGCATAATAAGTTAAGACTGCAGAGATGGAGGGATCCCAGCTGCAAGTTCTTAGCCTGAGCCTCACATCTCAATTCTCCACGGAGACAGTTCACTGTTCATTATGGAGGTGGCACTAAATGACAACAAAGTAGAGATACATATTTTAACAACCGACGGCGCTCGGATGACTTGTTAGCCGAAGCAGCGAGCTGCTTTGTCACTGGAGTTGAGCTGATGAGATTCAGGGAAGTTGGTGTGTGAAGCAGCTACCCGCAGGGCCGTAAAGCCAGTGTGCATTTAATCGCCTTCCAATATGAAAACATAAAAGAGTCAATGTATGTTCAGCAGCTGCTATATGACAAAAATAAAAACTAAAATATCCATTTAAGCTCCAAAAACAGTGAGTAACTGTTTATCGGCTGGAGCCTCGAGCCTCAGGTCAGTTTTAGGTGTCAGAATGAGGTAATGAGAATAAAACCCTGCAGGTTTTAAACAAACTGTTAGCAAATCTTGATGTGGATAGAAGTGCTTTTTTCTAAATGCAGGAGTACAAATGGAATTGAAAATTAGAATATAGAAACATAGAATCTGTAGAATTTGTAGAATTTGTCAGCTGCCATTGGTGCTTGAATTGGGTTAACAATGTGCTGTCAGTGCACCACTATTCCTGTTTGAAACATGTTTTTGCTCCATTTTGTTGTGTTGAACACAGAGATATACATGCAGAATGTGGAAAGTTACTCTCATACACCTCCTACTGTCTGGAAGAAGGTCCTAACTATAGGCTGTACAAAAGTTGGACATGAAAAGTGAAGCCAGTGTAAACCTGCAGACGTTTTAATAGCGATCAGGGGACAATACCCATGATTTTCTGTAGGAAACCCGCCCACGGAGTTAACTTCAGTAAGCACTTTTCTAAAGAGTGTTCAGGTTCAGCCAGTCTTCTTAGGTCATACAAAATAAAAGATTAAGTCCATTATGTGAATTCTGGCCACTTTAAGTTTCAGAAGGGAGGATTATCTGGGGTGTTCTCATTAGCTTGCAGTTTCACAATTAGGTCCCAGTTTCAAAACACAGAATGGCAACAATGAAAACACATCTCAAGTCTTTCAGAAACCACACAGTGACGTCATGGTAACTACATCCACACTTTATACTGTCTATGGTTCTGTCCTACTCTGACAGACTGCTGATTGAGAGGGGGACATATGTACAGTGGCAGAAAGTTAATAATTAAACTGACACATTATAACATTTCATTTATGATGCCGATGCTTTTTAGTTTTATTTCATGCACAGAAATTGTGATGTGTAGATGACTATTCATTTGTTAATTTGCAAATCAATTCCATTTTATTTATTAATTTCTATAGGGTTGCTTTCCAGCCACCCGACCTCCCCGTGACCCAGATAAGGATAAGTGGAAGAGAAAAGATGGATGGACAGCCAAATAGTCACATCAATACATTTTATTGCAAGGTAAAGATCGTACAATAGCAGAAAGAAAACAACAATTAAATGACTCTCTGAGCAAGCACTTGGTGACAGTGGGAAGGAGAACTCCCGATTGCCAGGCTCAGGGAGGGGACCAAACTGCTGTGTCTGGTTAGGGCTGATGGGAGGAAGACAATAAAAATAACGTTCTCTATACTGAAGGTTAAATACTATTTGGGGGCTATTAATTCCTCCAGTAAGTTTTAAAGAAACTGTTTATTTTATTAATATATATAATAGCATATAATGTATATATTATATAACATCAATTAATATTTTAATCTTTATTAAGAGAAGATGTCAAGCTTAAATGGAATTTTAAAGCAATATTAACCAGCCTCGGTGTGAAGCATGTTGAACATCAGAGCTTATAGTGAATCCTTTCAGCTGCCTGCTGGGAAACAACCTGCACTATGAAGGTTGACCTGCAAAATCTTTAAGACAGCAAAGAAACATTTACTAGAGCGGTGAGTTTACTCATGTGAATCTCTTAAAAATTCACCTTGCGAGAACAGAATTTCAGCTAAAACCACAAATGTGTCCACAACCTGACGATGGAGCGGTTTGCACTGAGCATTGAAGGAGCCAAAGATTTTGTATTGCTATACTGAGTGGGTAGAATTGATGCAAAGCAAGAAACTGCAGAACAGTGAAGCCTTGCGTTGAATAACAGTAATGTAATTAGAGGTTTGTTTCAAAACTGCTGTGTCTCTAATTGTGCCCTCTAAAAGTTTTATATCATGACCTGCTTTCTTCTGATTTATTTTATTAAATATGAGCGCTGCGCTACTTCAAATTTTGAGACTCCTGTTTTAATTACTGGATTTAATTAGCTTTGCTTTTTGCTTTTTGAGGGGTTTTATTGGTTAATTGTTTTATGTGTGTGTGTGTATTTCCATTATGAAGAATGAAGACAGCTATTACTCTTCCTGACAGTATTACTCAGAAAAGAAAACAATTAAGAAAAAAATCCACATTAGAGGTTTGTACCTCATTTATGTGGACGCTCGCTGACATCAACCAAGTCTTATTGCAGAAAGTCAGCCAGTTCTTACTGCTATATCTAGTCTACTATCAGTGAAGTTCAAGGGGTAAATCTCTGAAGTCTAATATCATGCACTTTATTTGAATCCTAAGATCCTTCTGAGTAGCTTGTTGTCTCTGGTGTACTATATAAGTGTAGGTGGATGAAGCGTTTGTGGTAAAGTAATGAACTTCCAGGGGAGGAAAAGTTGTAGTGTAGAGGTATGGGTGTTCTAGCACACGCTTTCCATCTGTTCAAATTATGAAAAAAAGATTTTGAAGAGGCTACTTTGGGTGCAATATTGGTCTCCCGCCTCCTCAGTAATGAATTTTTATGCTTGTGCATTGGAGACAGCTGTGGAGGAGGAATCTTGTTCTTCGAATTGTCCGTTCTTCCTGCGACCACGACACTGCGGGAGTGCGTCTGGAGAGAGAGTAACCCAGGTTATTTTTTCGGACGTAATATTTACAGATTTCCCCTGAACATGCCACATGCAGGAATCATTACGTTACTGTTTCAGAAGAGAACAATAAGGATAAACTGACTCATTCTGTTTTTGATTGTGCAGAATGGACAGATTGTGCGTTGCACTTTTCTTAAGAACTGCTCATCCAAACAAGATGAGTGGGTGACTGAAGTCAAACCAGTGGCAATGAATACTTGTATAGGTAAAAGTAGTGTAGAATACAATACAAAAGAAAACGTGTGTATTATGTTTTTGAGTTTTATACCAACAGAATAGTGAGATTTTGTAAAGGTTAAACATTTTTTGGCTTGCTGTTATTCTCACAGAACCTTGTAGGCCTCTCGCTCCCCTTACAGAGTGGAACAGGCGCCAGTCGCTGGAAACAACTTTCAGCTAAAATAAAAGAACTGCTCATTTACTGTGAAGCATCTTATATAGTGGCACTGCATTTAATCAGTTGCACAGCTTATACAGCTGCCGAGATTGAAGTGGGTAAACTGTTGTCTGTGTTTGGCACACGTGATCATTTTGGTTCAACGAAAAACGTTTACAATTTTTCGATAAAAGGCACAATTTTTTTTTTGTCATAACTTAAGAATTCATACACTGATTACTTCAAAATTTCACGCATATGTCATAAACTGTTTACTGTTATGGCTGCAGCATAATGTTTATCTCTTGGCTCACCTGCTGAGCTGTTCAGCTGGGGTTTACCTATGATTGCTGACATTGGAAAGCAACCCTGGAAAATCAGACTAGGTTGAGGTTGCAAACCAGGCCATATGGCAGATATGTTTTTTGTTTAAACATTTATGTAATCCAAAAAGGAAGATTGCCATGTGGCTGTGATAGGGAGTGATGCCAGTACACTGCAGATGACTGTCATGTATTTATTATAGAGATGGACCGATCCGATATTACGTATCGGTATCGGTCCGATACTGACCTAAATGACTGGATTGGATATCGGAGAGAAATAAAAAATGTGATCCGACCCAAAGTATCACAAAATCACATCACAAAACGCGCTACTTAGCGTAACCCAGCTCATCGGAGCAGTATGTGTCACGTGATAGAGCGGCTGTTGTCTGCAAGACCTGTCGGTGGTCTGTTGGAGCATTTGGAGCCTCGCTACATGCTTCCTAACCGCGGCATTTCATCTCAGCGAAAACTATCCCAGAGAAGTAAAGCAAGTGTGTAAGTTCATCCCTGAAAGAAATACTTCTCTTTGTTATGTCATTTAAAAACTTTGAATAAATAATTATCTGAATCTTACAACAAAAGTGGTCATCTGATTAAATGTATAGAAATCCATAGTACTTTTTTTCCTTTGGGAAGGTACCATCTGTGCAGTCTGCAATTCTGTTGAAGCAAGATGTTGAATCTATTTAATTATTGTAGAAAAATAATTGATTTCTGTGCATTTGTTTTACACTTGCATTAAATTAAAGTTGATTACATCGATTAAGGGCGGGGGGTGGCTCCCTAATATTTTTGCTGGGAGTTGGCAACCCTATTAGTTAGGAAGGTAAGTACTCTTTAAAATACCAGAATAGGGAGGATGGTGTAGGTTTAAATTTATTAGATTGATCAGTGTTGCTGAACTAGAAAATGTTTTGGGTGGAGTGTATTTTTTGCATACAGGTATAACAGAATAGCTTCAATCTCTTGTTTTTTAAAACTTAAGTATGAACTTATAAATGCAGCATGATATTTATAAAAAACAGTTGTATTGATTACAAAATACGCTATATCAGAATCGGCAGATATCCAAATTTATAATATCGGAATCGGACATTAAAAAGTGGTATCGTGCCATCTCTAATTTATTATAAGGAGGTGCTGCAAACATGAAATTCAGAAACAAGCAATCATTTGTATGTGCATGTCCAATGCTTTAAGTAATTGTAGTCATTTAAAAAAAGCGTTTTCCTGACCCCTTGGGTTGAATGCCAGAAGCTAAAAACATCAGCAGGATGAAATCAAGTAATAAACTTCACATTGTGAACATATCTGTTTGCCAATCCATACTTGCACCCAAAATACAGAATAACTTGAAACAGTTGATTTTGGTCCACTATATTCCCTATCTTGTTTTTATTTTGGCTCTGGAAGGTAGTGAATACAGTACTTGAGTTAGGCCAAGGCTGGTGACCTACTGGCAACCTCCCGTCACTAGAGAAAAACACTGCTTGCTTGTTGATAGATGAAGTTGGCCGCAAGGAGGGCAGTACAGCAATTAAAACCTCCTTGTGATTGCACCTGCAGTTTGGATAGGAGACACAGACTTGTCTGCAATGCTATTTACTTCCAAAGCAGTTGTAAAAAAGTGCAATTCAAACCAAAATGGTGAAGGTTTGCACCCAAAGTAAAAGCTCTAACATACTGCTGCAATCAATTAAAAGGTGCCATGTTTACTTTGAAGGTGAGCTTTCACCATTTCTGGATATTGTTGTCAATCTCACTACTGCTTGCAACATTTTGCAGACAAGCTGCATACATCATTGCAACCAGTTTCAAGCTACTGTCTACCAGTAATCACCTTAATTGAGCCTGTGCACGAGAAAATGCTAACTTCCTGGTTTGAGACCGGATGTAGGGTTGTACATTTCCGGTAGCTTTACTTTGCTCTTCAGAAAGATTGCGTTAAGTTACAAGAGCAGAAGGTGGGAACACTCACCACTGTTGTGTCATAAAAAAAAAAAAATCTAATGATCAATTTTGACGTTTAAAGAATTTAGATCGATCAGTTGTTTACATCGCTCAACACAAGCAGAACTGCATTACTACAGCAGAAGACACATCGTCCACATTCAGAAGCACATCTCTGTATAGTGACTGGTCTTATGATTTAAAGAGGCAAATGTTCAGCATTCAAACTACAGGTGAACTATAGTCAAACCAGATGTTTCCCGTTATGTCGATATCAGCTAGTCAAGTACACACCTCCACAGCATGTTAATGTGACCAAGTGGTCGGCGGGGTTATGAACAAAATAAATAAACTTGACAACGCCACCTAGGGGAATTACACCCCCAGGAAATATATTTAAGAAAAATAAATAAAAGGAATAAAAGAAGACCGCACAGATTCAAGAATGCACACTGAGGCAGGTTGGCTTCCAATATTAAAACAGTTTTATTTATAGAAATAAATAAAATATTATAAATAATATTTTATAAATAAAATATTAAAAGTCAAGATGTAGCGTCATTATTGACAGTGTCCTACAGTAAAAATAAACAATCGTGGAACTTGGACTTACCAGCAGCCGTGGAACCAAAAGAAAATCACACCAAAAGAATCACTGCAGACCACCCAGTGCTGTACAAAAGAAAGTGTGAAAACGACCCACCACCTGAGGTCCCAGGGCCACTGGCTCGTCCTCCTTCACTGAAATAAAACACAGAAAAGTATGTTAAAAGAATAAAAGGACACTGAGCGTCAGGCTCGCTACAAATCATAAAAAGACTAAAACACACTTTAATAAAAGAAATCACACACACACACACACACACACACACACACACACACACACACACACACACACACACACACACACACACACACACACACACACACACACACACACGGCTTATTCCCCACGGGTCAAACTACCACTCGTGCTGGTAATAATTATTCTCAGGCGTAGGCCGGTCTGGCTCCCCACCGGCTGAGACCGGCCACCCAGGCGATTTAGAGTCCCAGCACGACACTCGGGCAGAGAATCACTTCAGCCCGATCACAGAAGTGTGGGTACGAGCAACAGTCCAGGGTAAAATGGAACACCAGGCGAACCCAAAAAAAGGTAAGCCTACTTAATAAAAACAAGATAAGACAAAACAAGACAAGACAGCAGACTCCACCAAGGAGGAGTTCACAACAGCAACTGAGAAGGCAGTCCACTCTTCCAATTTAGGTTGGACAATTTACCATGGAGAGGTGAGTACAGCAGTGAACCCTGAAACAGATAAGTGTAACCTTAAACTCTTATAGCTATGAATGCTAATAAAAGTAGTTCTAACAGCTTACCCCAGGACCGGAGGCACTATACTCTCATTGGTGGAGATACCACGAACACCTCTCTCCGCAATGGCAGAATTAAACAGACTGCTGCGCTACAACAGGCCGGAAAAGGATATTAACACCAATTCCAGTATTCGGAGGGAATCCAAGGTTAAGCGAGAGCATACCTGTAGCTGTCGTATAATCGGCTCTTGCTGATCAGTCCGTCGCAGTACGCCAGCATTTACTGCTGTATCGTACCAGAAGCTCGGGAGGAATTAATCCAACAAGACATCGGCTTAGCTTTATACAGGCTAGCGCCACCCTGCAATCAATGTGCAGGTGGGTTCCCAATTAACCCGATCACCTGATACAAGGAGCGAGTGCAGTGGAAAGAGAGCGAGGGTGGTAGAGCGAGCGAGAGAGAGAGAGAATGAGAGAAGAAAAACAACGGAAGGCGAGTAGCCCATCTGGCTACATTAACAAACTGTGAAAAAAGCCACACAAAAAATGAATGGTAAGGGTTTCTATACATTAGTATTTACGAAGGGTATGTTGTGACTTACCTTCAAAATTACAGTGGTCGTTCGCTAATAAGGCGGTTCACCTTTCACCTCGCTGTTTTGCAGATTTTTTTAGTGCAAGTTTGCATGTTTTTTTACGTCACATTGTGTCCTGCCACTGCAGACGATCTCCTCCGTGGCGTCTCTCCTGTACAGTACAGAATCGCTGCATCGATCGCTAGCAGTGTGACTCTGAAGTGCAGTATTGTATGTCCACGATGTCCACCAAACGTTTTGCACCGTCAAAAAATACAATTGGCTACTTGATTTCACCTATCGCTGGTTATTTTTAGAACATAACACCTGCAATAAACGAGGGACAGCTGAGAAATATAACATTTGAATCCCTTTTCTATTTTGCTCTGAGGCTCGGGGAAAAAATATCGACAAGTCGATGAACATCATTTACAGATATATTGGGTAAATGCCCAAGACATCTATAGAAATGTAAATCGCCGCTTGATTCATTCATTTGCTTAACTTGTTTTGGACCGTAAACAGGGCGTGAATAGGACACCGGAAACAAAGCTCCCCACAGGAGTTTCCGCACCGGAAGTAGCATATGCTAACGTGCACATAGTCTATTTGACAAAATAGGGATAACTTACCAGTAATTCTTCAGCTACTGCAACTACCAATAATTGCCTGCACTCAGTGGGGGAATACACATTTTTCCCTCATGATTGGTGATGATCAGAAGGTCGCAAACCACTCTCTAGGCCTGTGTGACTTGGGCTTTCCACAGCTTGGTTATTGTAAACAATTCTGTGCCACTATTTGTGAAGATGTGGGGCGTAACATTAAAAACAGGAGTTGAAGGATCTTAAAATACTTTGCAGAGTGCAGAGAGTGAAGATCTGTGCCTTTGAGTTTAATGTCGTAAGTAACCACCGAACAATTAATTCAGTTACTCAATTTTTACAGTAAAAGGGTCACTTTTTGTCTTTTGTGTCATGCTATAAAGATAATTTGAGAATGAAGTAAATCTCAGTTACTTATATTAGAACATTACCAGTGGATTAAACGTAAGACTGCATTGACAGAGGCAGGCTCAGGAGTTGATAGAATGAAGACTAGTATGCTCCCTGAAAGAAAGAGAAACGAGAAATAAAACTTTAATGTTCCTTGTGGGGGGAATGGGTCAGTGCAGCTGGAAAAAAGAAATACACACACACACACACACACACACACACACACACACACACACACACACACACACACACAATAATGTCATACAGAAGGCGAAGCTTGTGCCTATAGCTGTGTATTAGTATGAAACATTAGCAGATTTCTTCTTTAGGATGGAGAAGAAAGAGGAATTTTATGTATTTAATTTATTCTGTGCAATAAAAATTATAATGATTCTGAGATGAAGAATACACTTATAAAAGCCATACCCTGACATCTTACAGAATTAAGGATAAATCAATATGTGGATGAATGGTTTTTAAGGGGAAATTTAAACATGAAAAACTACACTTGTAGAGGGTATATAAATTTAGAAAACAAAAGCTGCCACTCAAAGTATATGTACTGCCATGAAATTAAAACCACCTTATAGCCGAGATGGAAAAGCTTCTGGACCCAGAGGAGTTTCTGCAATTTATAAGCTATAACCAAACACAAACCACAGATGCCTGAGACCAGTAAGTTGTCCTTCAGCTATTTACTCCTCAGAGAGTCCACCTATAGCACATTGTTCACTTAATAATCATCCACGTCGACTTTTCCCTCCACATTTCATTTGTTTCAGTGCTCTGCCGCTGCCAGGGGCAAGGTCTGGCTAAAGCTGTTTATCAGAATGAACTGAAGGAGCTAAAATACGCCCTGAGAGGTTTGATATTTGTGTTTCTTCACTAACAATATTTCACTTTTCATCAGGATTAGGGGGGAAAGGCTTTACATTGATGAATCACAACATTAAAACAAAAATTAAAACAGCTCTGTCCTATTAGGGCATAGTTGGTAATGAGTATTTTGGGTTTTGTGGGGTGAGGGCCTCAGTGGATTGGACTTAGTATGGGGCATCTCGCAGATGTTCATTTGGGCTGGCATCTGAGGAGTTTGGAGGCCGGGAACTTTTGAAGTATAGTGGGGCACATGTCCTGCAGGGATAATCTGCATTCATTGGTTTCTGGGCCTCGCATGTTGAATTCTAAGCATGAGCATTCTCGCCACCACCGTGTTGGTTTTTTAGAACCAGAAATGACAGTAATTAGCACTTGTCCTAACATTAAGCCTTAACCAAATGAAAACAGTTGAGTTATAAAACAGATCATTTTGCATACAGCTGTTACAGATGAGGGGGTGGACCATAGAGATGGAAAATGAACATCTATGTAGCTCTCTAGACTACAAGGCTCATTTAATCATACATTCAGTGCTTTTTTTCCCTGTATAAGTTCTCTACCTCCCATCCATGCTCAATTTAGATGCATCATTTAACTTAAGGTGCATGTTTTGGACTGTGGGTGGAAGCCAGAGTACCTAGAAAAAAACTAAACAAGCAGGCTTCACACAGAAATGCCCATTTCTTGTTTCTTATGTAATAATAATAATGGATTGGATTTATATAGCGCTTTTCAAGGCACCCAAAGCGCTTTACAATACCACTATTCATTCACTCTCACATTCACACACTGGTGGAGGCAGCTACAGTTGTAGCCACAGCTGCCCTGGGGCAGACTGACAGAAGCGAGGCTGCCATATCGCGCCATCGGCCCCTCTGGCCAACACCGGTAGGCAAGTAAGGTAAAGTGTCTTGCCCAAGGACACAACGACCAGGACAGAGAGCCCAGGGATCGAACTGGCGACCTTCCAGTTACAGATGCGATTCCCAGCCCCTGAGCCACGGTCGGTAGAACTTAATATGGCAAAAGAAATTCATGTGTTTATACATGGAAGTTAAAGGGGACTGAACTGTCTCATTTCTGGAGCCAGCCTCAAGTGGCCATCAGAGAAACTGCAGTTTTTTTGCTATTCTGCATTTTTTTTGTTTTGTTTTTGCATACAGGCAATGCATTATGAGTACTTTGATGTTGTACTCACAATAGTGAATACAGTGAATCCGCTGTCCCTTTAAGCCAACATCCTTCTGATTGGTTGCTCTTTGCAAACAGAAGGTTTAAACAGCAGGTGGGTGGGGCTTGGAGATGCACCTGCCTGAAATGACTGTATTAAGGACAGCCCTTCTTACTGACATTATACATTGCCAAAAGTGGAATACTTATACATGGGTTGACCTCAGTATTTTCATTTTGTCACCCTTTAAGCTGAACATCTGTGTTTACAGCCAAGAAAAAGGAAAACTAGTGGCCTCTTACGTGTTTAATCTGCTTTCTCTGTCCCGGTGTTATTGCTGGCTTGTTTAAATTATTCCTACATGTCCCTATATTTATTTATTTATGTAAGAAATGTCAGCAATTACTCTTGATTTAAAAATATCTTGTTTACTGGGCCAAAAGTCTTTGGTTCAGTTTTTGGAAAATTATTCCAATTTAAATAGAAATTGCAAAATTGGTCAGAAAAACTGCGTTTGGATATTTTTCTCAAATAGTTTAGCCTTAATGGAATTTTTTTTTACTTTGCATGTCTTCATCTTCATAATACTATCCCCCTCTCTCATCAGTCTTCCTTGAGGATTTTATCTCCCCTCTGAGCTGGTTCACATCCGCTGGAGTGTGTGCTATAATCATAGCCTAATGACAGATAATCTCAAGAACACTGAGTGACTTTAATCCTAGCCTAATGACAGATAATACCACACGATCCCTGCTGTGTGTGTGTACACTGATTTGCATTTTCGCCCTAGTCCCTCTGTGTTTAAATGATGGTGACTCACTGGTTCCTCTGAGTCACCACATTCCCAGTACGACAAATAAAATTAAAACTTTGTAGTCGGTTTACTTTCTGCCTGCAGAGAGAGCCTGAGGTGTCCTGCCTGAAAGTCAAACTAAATGCTCTTTATGAGTCAGGTGTCAGACTACTGAGTTTCAGACTGCCTCTGCCCATTTGTCCTATGACTGAGCTTCATGATGGTTGATATAATTGGACAGGTAATCCTACTTTCATTATCTTGAACTTAGTAACCTGTTTCTAAGCTAATTAGGCTGTAAGATCTGCATCGTTATTGGTTATTCACATGCTTGATGCTGAAGGAAAAGTTTGATTATTCAGCTGCTGCAGGCTGGAGGGATTTAATATGAGTTAGAGTAAATTATTGAGATGCTGAAGGCTCAATGGCAAAATCAGAGGTGTTATTATTCACCCAATGAAGGCTATTGGCTGCCTTTAGAAAGAGTTGGTTATTTAAGCTGTGGAGGCTCCAGGGGAATATTAGGAGGGCTTGATTAAATCTCTGTGCTCATGAAGTATCCCTCATCTGTTCCAGGATTAATCTGGTAAAGAAAATCCTGAGGGTGGAGAGTGTGAACTTGAAGTCATTTCAGGTGTGGCGCAGCCCTGTCTCAGGGGAATTTATTGCTTTTCATTGAGGTAGCTGAGAAAAACAATGGCATTGTCATTTGGTGTGAATATGTGGTGAAATTCCTTGCAAACCTCCCAGCCGTTTATGATTCATGAGAGGGCAGCATCAGCAAGAGCTGGGATGGGGGGATGGGGGGGGGGGGGGATAGAAAGTAACTGAGGGTAAATCCCATTCATATTTCTTCTTTAGTGTCATTTATGGAAATGCGTGCTGGCAAAGTGGAACCATGAATGGGTTTTGATGAAGTCAAGGTTGCAGAGCAAACGAGAAACCACCGGTCATGAATCTGGATTTATTAACCCAGGAACAGGTAGTTAAACCAGGAGCTGAAAAGGGAGCTACAGTCCAGCCTTGTGATATTAGGATCTGCTGGACTGGTGTTTGTTCAAGGATGTCCCTAGCAGAAGTCTGACTCCCAAAACAATGAAGCCATTTATCAAATGCAGCCATTGTCATCGAAGATGACTTGTTGTCGCTTCAGATATCAGCTCTCATGTGTGGAGGTCACGATGCTCCATCACTCTGAGACTGTAGACTCTAACAGTAAATGGATTTTACACTTAAAACTCTATTTGCAGCAGCTCATACTGTATTAGTTATGAGTGTCATAATTTGATATATATACCGAGGACATCAAACTTACCAGCTCTAACTGCATTAGCTACCAGAGTTGCCATGCTGTTTCACCCTCTATTACAGCAGAGATTAGCCTTTCATGAGACAGATTACACATTTGTCAAAGTTCTGCTGCAGTTAGTATAATAACAGATTATGCTTTAAATACTTTGAAAAATACTTTGAATTTAATGATGAAAAGGCTCCAGTAGATTTGACAAATAAGTATTTGGTGCCCAAAATGAATGCATTAGGTCCCCTTTAATGTGAAGGAGACAAGAACGCATGCCTGGATGATATATGGAAACTCTACAGGTGGATGGTGTTGATGTTCATGACACACTGTCTCATCTATATCTGATACATATCTGAAACTTTGGCCTCTTGGTGGTGGTAGAGAAAAGCTTTGCAGTGACACCAGCTACATCAGGGTTTGTTCTCTGGGGATCATGAGCTCTAAAAGACTTTAAAAACCTTTTTGGGTGAATATGAACGTGATGAATATTTAATTGATTGCAATTTGAATGTCAAGTTACAAATTAACTTCATGGGGCAACCCAATACAATTCACCAATTACTAATTAATTAGATTATTTTAGTACAAGACACTGTTGAAGAGCGAAAAATATTTATATAATTGAATTCCTTGAACTTAGTAGTTAGAGCTCTGCATGGTGTGATATTTGTCTTGTGGATGTACTCATTGCAGCCTGGTGGTAGAGCCTAAGGAAGTCATAAAAGTCATAATGAGTCATCGTTTGGGGATCTTTAGTATTCTCTGTATCATCTGTATCCTTTGGCCTTTGTGTCTACCCTGCATCTCAGTCTGATGCTCCCTAGATGAGGTCGCAATGTGAAAATGGTTTTTCCTCAACATCATTTGACCCCTTCCTTTCCACTTATGGAAAAGCCGACATCATCCTGCCCTCACAGTGTGACTTAGATACTGGCAATATAGAGTCCATGCAATTCTCCTGCAAAGCTAGTGTTTATGCTGAAAGACAAGACTTTTCTTCTGAATTGGACACACTTGCATTCAAAAGTGTTTTCTCTTTTGTGCCCATTTTTTCCCTCAAACAAACTACTCAGTGTTATTTAACACCAGCATTGTATTAATACAGTTGTAGTCCTGAAGGTTTGTGTCATGGCCTGCAGCTGGAATTCTTTTCACCCTTTTCCCTGTGTGTCAGAGGCTCAGATCACATGTGTGAATAAAGTTTCCAACCAGAGTTTCCGAATTTGTCCGTAATTGGTCCAGAAAGCAAACTGGAAGTTGTATTTTCAGCTTTCTCAACATTGTAATCTTCAAATTTTAGCTGTAGTTAAAAATTTGATGGAACAAAAAATTCTAATTGGTGTCTGCAATTTTTGAGCAAACAACCAGATATTTATATACAACTCTGAGTTGTTTATTATCGCATCATCCTGAACTCAGCAATTTATCAGTTTGTTTCATTCAGGGAATTTGTGCATAATTCTGGGTTTAATTTTCACACTCACAGAGTAGATCCTGCCACTACTGCTATTACTACTGATTTTTAATTGCATAGAGAAATTTTGGAAAAGAGTTTAGCCAGAACAAAAAGTCTGGTAAAACAGACACACTGGCTTCATTGCACTCCAGGAAGTTTTCATTTCATTCTGGTTTAGTCAAGCCGTTTTCTACTATTTGCCTTATTAGAGGCAATAATTACAGTTTAGTTAAGTTGGTGTTTGATGATGGAGTCTGCATTAATTTCATGTGCAAGTTGAAACCACTACCAAAGTGTGCCAAAAATATATCGCCCACACATCACCAGCAGCAGCCTAAACTGTTGATACAAGGCAGGAAAGGTCCGTGTTTTCACCTTGTTTAGGCCAAATTCTGACCCAACCATTTGAAAACTGAATCAGCTGATACACATTGTATCTAGTGCTTGGTGTGGTCTTCTGCTGCTGTAGCCCATCTGCTTCAAGGTTCGCTGTTTTGTCTATTAGAAATGCTCTTTTGCATGCCTTGTTTGTAACGACTGATGATTTTAGTTACTTTTGTCTTCCTATCAGCTCAAAGCAGTCTGGCCGTTCTCCTCTGATATCTGTCATAAGCACGGCATTTTCATCCAGACAGCTGCCACTCACTGGATATTTTCTCCCTTTCTTCAGAACATTCTCTTTACATCTCACAGATGTCTGTGTGGGGAAAATCAGCAACAAACATGCCACATTCAGACGTACTTAAATCACCTTTTTTCTTCATTCTGATGCTCAGTGTGGATGTCAAACCTAACCTCGGAGCTGATAATACTTTTCCAGAAGCTATGGAAAATGGAATAAATCAATATTCTTTCAGGGTTTTGTTACAAAGTCAGAAATTCCAGTGCAGCATACTGTAAACAGTAGTTTTTACTGCTGTCAGTTTTAAGTAGCTGGTGTATCAAATTTACTTTATACCTCAGTCCAAGCTCGAGGGTGTCATCTTTACACACCAGAATGGATGCTGATCATAGTTCAATGTTCTCTCTGCTGACTATTTTTTATGATTTCAGTGTCCAACAGCTCTGCAGTTTGCTCCTTTGATATTCTGCAGCGAATGCTGATGAGAAGAAGCACGGCCAGTCAGTTTGTATTAGAGAGGAGGACAGAGCTGAGTCAGTGGCCATTAAAGACAGAAGGGTGAGGCTGAACAAGACAGCGGTAAATCAGAACTAAGCACTTTGAGGTGAAACACAAGAGGATGAGGAGAATAGGTGGACAGTGAGGAAGAGGAGGAATGAGAAGTGAGGAGAGCTGTATAAAGTATGAAAGGCTAAATTTTAGGGGTAGCAGGCTGTCTGGCTGGAGTATTCCCTCTGTGTTTCTCACAACTGCAGTGACATTTTCCTCTGCCTTTCCCATTTTATCCCTCACTGATTTTGCTGTATGTGTGTACCGGCCTCCATCTGCTTCTCTGGATGCCCCACCTCACATCTTGGAGATGATTTGACTTCATGAGAAGCAAAGAACAGACTGTGTATGGGGAAAGAAATGATAAGCACTCGAGGATAAGAGTGTAGAGAAGACAGAGGGGAAGAGGAGGATTAGGATGAGGTGAGGAATGAAGAAGGAGAGAAAAAAGGGATGATAAGAAAAAACGTCTAGCTAATAGTTCCCCTGTTTGTTTCCCTGCTGTGACACGCTGAACCTCTTCTACAATTTCACCCCCGCTGGCTTTTTAGGGAGTGTTAGTGTCTATGTGTTCCCATGCAGCCCTCAGTTTTGCAAAGCCTCTAGAGTACTGGGTTTCTGCAAGGCAGCAGTGCTATAAATATTAATGTCTGTCCAGAGAAGTGAATGTTTAAGCAACAGATTTTTGCTAAGAGTGGTCGGATCTGTCTGTATTTGTGTCAGTGTCGCTACTTCCTGAAACGATTACAGGGGAGTTTTCTCTGCATTAAAGAATTAGTCAGGGTCTAATTTCCTTGTTTTTTTCATCATAGCCAATGAAATCTAATCTCATATGACTTTGGGCTGAAGACGTGAATTCAGCTTCATCAGACATTTATAATATATTCATTGATTTATTTTTTGCATCTAAGCCATCAGGCATCCCTTTTTTAAAGCTGTTCTCATGAATAGTTTTAGATTAACGCTGGATTAAAAAACGGAGTCCCTCATAGTGGATGCACCCACAGGGATTTTCACCCTTTTCAACTCTGTGGGGCATTTAAGAGTGTTTTGGATCATTTTTAAAAAGTTTTTCTAGTTCTGTCTTCCCCATGAAAATGATCCAAAATGTTCAGTAGTTTTACTAGATAATGTTATTACTGTGCATAACCACAAGCAGAAACTATGTAGATGGCATGGAGTGTAGTATCCTGTTTTTAACATCATTATAAATTATATTACACCTCATGTCGCTCTTTCTGTAACCCAACTTATTAGATTTTCCAAATAAAACTAAAGAGCGAGTAACAGAGAAAAGAGGCTCGACTTGAACTCACATCTGGACCTGCTTGTGGCACAGCCAACCCACCTAATCCATAATGCACATTCTCTGCATCCCTTAAAATGGACACAGTGTTATATTTGCGTCAGGAAAATTTACACGGGTTTGAGATGGAAGCAAAAATAGTTTACTTTAGAAAAATCCATGGGAACTGTCTGAGAAACATATGAACCAATCCTGTTATTGGTAAGGAACTCATCATTTCTCTTCTCTAATTATATCCCCGATGTTGATGGGTTGAGACAGAAAAGGTGATGTGTTGGCATTCTGTATTGAGCTGCTAATGAAGACATAATGTTGTTTACTTATGGTGGAAGTGAAACTTGTAGGGAGCAAAGCTCTTAGAACCTTAATTTGGGTGAAATTTAGTGAACTTTAAGAGCATTTTACGGTGATTTTAATTTAAATTGGTGATTCTTTATTTCAGATTTTGTCACCATGACTTTTAAAGAAACAAAAGGTATAATGATATTAAGTTGATTAAGTTGAGTGGCAGAGAAGTATGTGACTGTTATGCAGGACATGTATGAGACATATATAAGGATAGCAAGACAGTGGTGAGGTGTGTGGTAGGAGTGACAGATGCTTTCAAGGTGGCGGTTGGCTCTGAGACCTTCCTTGTTTGTAGTGGTGATGGACAGGTTGATAAATGAGATCAGGCAGGAGTTTCTGCAGAGTATCGTATTCACAGATGACACTGATCTGTAGTGGGAGTAGGAAGCAGGTGAGAGAGAGCCTAGAGAGGTGGAGGTATGCTCCGGAGAGAAGAGGAATGAAATAGTAGAAGCAAGAATACATCTGTGGATGAGAGAAAGACTGGTGTAACCGGGCAGATAAAAGTAGCAGAGGTACAGCAAACAAAGCTATGGATGGAGTACAAGAGAGGTGAAGAAGAGAGTGAAGGCAGCGTGGAGTGGGTGGAGACAAGTGTCAGGGGGGATTTGTGACAGAAGGATAACAGCAAGAGTGAAAGGGAAGGTTTAGAAGAGGGTAGTGAGACCTCCTGTCATTTTCTGGAGGTAGCTGACTTGAAGATGCTTTTGAAGATTTCCACTGGGAATAGCCTGAATGGACAGGGTTAGAAATGAATACATCAGAATGACATCTTAGATCAAGTGCTTTGGAGATAAAGTTAGAGAGGCAAAGTTGAGGTGGTTTGGGCATGTGCAGAGGATGGATAGTGGATATGTTGGACAAAAGATGTTGAAGATGGAGCTGCCAGGAAGGAGGAAAAATGGAAGCCCACGAAAGAGGTTCATGGATGTAGTGAAGAAGGACATGCACTCGTTGGTGTGACACAGGAGGATGCTGGGATAAGATGAGATGGAGGCATGCTTGTTCAATCCAGAAACTTGCTATGAGGTGCTCACCGCTGCAAACTTCTTTCCCAGAAAATGCCCTTGAAAATTGTGCAGTTGAGTTTTACTCATCCCTTAACACCTCAGATACCTAAAAACAATCAGTGAATGCAGCTCTCAAACAACCCTTATTAAAATTGTTCTTCAACTACATTTGTAGGTGTTTTGACCATGACCATGAAGAATGTATGTTTTTTATGCCAAGAACTATTATGGTGCTTTACAAATAATGAAGAAATGTATATGGAAAACATATAGCTGCTGTTTTTTCATAGTATTTTAACTCTTAAACTTTCAGTAACAAGAACTAAGAGGAAAAAATAAAAATCTGAACTATAAATTAGATGAAAATCAGTGTTTGTTTCAATTTCATGAAATATTTTACCCGTTTTGCAAGTTTTTATATTGCCAGTGGTATCACACTATTTCCCTCTTATTACAGCATGATATTATTCCAGAGATGAAATGTAAAGGGTTATCCAAGCTGCGTGTGTTTTAATGGTCCTCAGGGAGAAAAGTGCAGCTTGAGGGGATTTCAGGTCTTGACCGGTCATACTGCAGTTGTGTGATAAATTCTAAACCCAGCAACCAAACACCAAAAAATTGAATTTCTCTACAGGGTGTATTATCAACTTGGAGATAAAACACTTCAAGCTTCAGCAAAAGATTCAATTTAAGGCAGGCTGAGAACAAATGTGTGTAATACTGGTCTGGAGCAATGCCACCTACAATCTCGTGCTCCCTAACCACCATGATCACCCAGACCTGCTTTTTTTCCTGAAAAGGCATTGGAGTTCATCTTTGGTGTGACGATGCTGGTTTATCAGTTTGTGTGTCATCTCGTAGAAAAGTTGTGTGCTTTTTTTCATGTGAGCTGAAAGAAGGACTCTAATGATTGCCTGTCTGGCTGACTGATGAAGTCTCAAAAGTTCTGCAACTAGTGATGTTTTTGGACTCAAGGTCAAGTCAAGTTTAACTTTATGGTGCAAATGGATGTTAATGTTAGTTGTAAGATTTTGGCTGGAAACATTTTTCAGATTTTGGTCGATATCGACATGATAGCATCACACAGTTGCTGCAGACAGATGCACATCCATTGTGTGAATCTCCTGCTCCATCATCATCCCTAAGCTGCTCTGTTGCACTGAGATCTGGTGACTATGGAGGTCATTTGAATACAGTGAACTCGTATTCATGTTCTTGAAACCAGTTTTAGATGATTTGAGCTTTGTGACTTAACACATTATTCTGCTGGGAACCACCATCATCAGATGGGTGCATTGTGGTTATAAAGGGATAGAGATGAACAGCAGCAGCACTGGGGTACACTGAATGTTGAGCTTGTGCAATTTTAAGACTTAGTTTCCTATTTTTAGTTGACAGTAGTAGCACCCAGTTTGGTTGTCTGTGGCTCATCTGTTGAGCTGAGCATTTAGAAATGTTTTCTGGAGCACGTCACTGGATATTTTCTCTTTTTCAGACCATTCTCTGTAAACCCTAGAGATGGTTTAGTGGGAAAATCTCAGACCTGCCCATCTGGTTTGCTCTGTCAGCGGTCTGCCTCTATATCGCCGAAGTAGGGTGGCATTACCATAATACATCAACACAAAACTTGCCTTACTATCAAAGCACAAGTAAAGAAATGAAATGAGTAAATGATAGATGATGATGTTTTCTAAAGAACCAGTTGGGAAACTGTTAGTGCAAATGAATGAATCGCTTGTTACCTCTGAGTGTCTCAAAACCACAGTTACGCATTCATAACTACTCTTTGTGCTTTTTTAAGTGGTGAAACATCATGTCAAACAGTTACAAATTAATTCCAGATTAATGGAGTAACACAAGAATGACAACTGATGGTGGAGTAAACTATAATAAATGAGCAGTGGTATACTGGTGTATTTTGAATCAACGTTAATCTGGAAAAAGTGATTCATGGATAGTTTTAAACTAGTTATTACCTAGTAAATCTTGATATAAAGTACTTAATATGTTTTTTTGAAAGTTTTTTTCAAGGTCAGCTTTGACCTTAGGTGCTAACATTGAAAGCCAAGGTCAAATTGTTAGTCAACCTAGGTACTTATGTCCCCCAAGGCCTAGAATATTGTTGTGAAGTTTAAAGGTGATCCATAAAAATGTGGGTAATATAAAGTTTTTACTGATTTTCACATTTGGCTCTGTTCCAAGATTCAGTTGGAGATCATAGTCCTTCTACTACAATAAAAGGCTCAATGAAGCGAACAATATCAGAGCCATTTGCTTTTAATGGTAAATGGTAAATGACCTGTATTTGTATAGCACTTTACACATCCAGTCATGCACCCATTCACGCACACATTCACACACTGGTGATGGCAAGCTACATTGTAGCCACAGCCACCCTGGGGCGCACTGACAGAGGCGAGGCTGCCGAACACTGGCAGCCTTAAAGTAAAGCCATTTCAATAGGTGCAGTCACAGCCATGTTTAAAGAGTACAAAGTACAACTATGAGGAAATCTGGAGGGAACAAAGAGCTCTCTATAGAGGCACTTATTCACCTTTGCTTTTTGGAATCTATCAGACAGAAAGTCCAACATCCAGGCATAATATTGGGTTTTATTCACGCTTTCCCACTATGACAGGAGATAGTCACCATAACAGCCTTCATTTGTGACCGCAGGCCTAATTGGAGTCCATATTTTAACTCCAGCTCCCCTCAATTACCCTGCACTGTGAAGATTTAACAGTTCAAGCCAAAAGTTATGCTTCAGTACTTTCCTCTACAACTTTTTGAAAGCATTCAATCTCTGCTGTTAGCTAGAGAAAACCTAGTAGCTTTTGTGTTTCAGCCCTGAGGAAACCTGAGCTGGAATTGCTGAAGAGGCAAGGGAAGATCGAGAACATCAAATTATCTGCAGAGAAGATTTTTTTTTAAGAGCACTTATTTTAATGTCTCCTTGGGGAAGCTGGCTGTAAAGTAAAACTAAGTAGTTGTTGTGAATGTGGCTCCTGTTGTGGTTTAGTGAAGGTGTGAAGCGATTGTGCGCACAGACAGACACCACGCAGGGAGAGAGACAGAATTTATAGAACGATTTATAAATGTCCTCTGTCATTATGACATCAAGGGTTTTTTTTGTTAGGTTTGATGCTCATATAAAAAAAATTATATTATAGCGGTGACAGTGCAGTGAGGTTTTCTGGTCTCTGTGCAGCAGGTTGCAGTGGGTGTGGATGTGATCTTCGCTGCCTTGCTGTTGCAGTGACTGGATCCTGACCTCATTTTACAGGAAACCTGTCCCCCCACAGACTGACAATATTTTCTGCAAGCAGCATCTACTCCAAGCAGTTCTCTAGCTGACCACCGCTGTTGTTTACAGTGATGGCCCTCATAAACCTCTAGAGGAGGAAAAGAAGCTTAACATGGCTTTGTGTTCATGCAGTATTGGTTTAAAACTTTACTATACAGCTTATAGCCAGAAGGAATCCCACCTGAACATGTTGTCTTTTTCTCTGTCACTCTCAGTTTGTGTAGTGTCCCTCTAACAACACTCGCCAACATTCATAGACAGAGCTCAGTTTTATTTACAATATCAAATATCACAGTGTTTTGGAGTCAGCTCTTAAAGAGTAACTTAACACCTGGCAGAGAGTACGATTAGTACTTGGCACTAAGCTCTTCAGATGAAAGTTTCTGGCCTGAGCAGAAATCTGCTCCAAGTATGACTCCTCTCAACCGTGAAAGCACTTTGAATATTAATACCAGTTCTGTCATACCAGATTTAAAGCATGTTGTTGTGCTGACAGAGTGGTTTTTTTTCTCTCTTGGTCAAAAAGTCTGAGCTGCCTATGTTAATTTGATACCAGAGCCAAAGAAAAAGGGGTTGTAGCATTTCCTGTCAATCATTGTTTGTATTTTGTAGTTTATTAAAGATGAGGCTTTATAACCAAAGAACACTGTTCATCTGTTAAGCATCATACAAGTGGCAGCAGCATCCTCTGGGGTTGTTTTGCTGACTGTGGTGCTGGTATATGGGCCAAAGTGGATAGAATAACGAAGAAGCAGCGCTAATTCTTCATCTTCATTTCAAATCAACAGCTAGATGGTTGAAACTTGTACATAGTTGGGTGTGCTAACATGAAAATGATCCCAAAGATTTAACTGATCTTATCTGTTTTTCTACCCAGAGTAACTATCCAGTCAGAATGATGCCAGAATTATGAGTGTATGTAAACTTCTCACCGGAACTGTATGTGTACCTTCTCTTCAGTTTAATACAATTAAAGGCACTCACGTTGTGCTGCTTAAAATTCCACAAATTTGAAAAACAACAGTGTTTTTGGAAATCATTCACGGCTTACTCCAAAAATCAACATAGTAACCAGTTTCATGTGAACTTCATTAACTATAACTGTGCAAAAGGATTACCTGTGATGAGAGGGTCATAACAAAGTAGATTTAAAATCTTTATTACACCCACTCGGCTTAGCTGTAATGTCAACTAGCTGCACGTTTCCTTTGGTTTGCAAGTGAATTTCAGCACAAAGAAAAATTGTGGTAAGATGACATGAAAAGAGACACTGATGCTGTTCAGTTTTCCAACAGATTTATTTTTATTTCTTTTTTGTGGTGCAGTTATATTATAGTCAGGATAAGCTAGACGTCTTAAAAACACACATCTAATCACACTGGAATACAGGTGGATAAATGGCACCAGAGGAAAAATGACATTTGTGCATTTGATTCCTGAGGTGAAGTGCCCTTTAAGGGGTCTGCACCAACATATATCAATGCAAAAAATTGCCCTTTAAGCATAAAGCAAAATGAAAATCAATAAAATATAGTTTCATATTACAATACTGCTTCATATTTATGGCTACTGACCCTATGAAAAAAGATAAAAGTTACACTGTGGCACTCATTTACATAAAAATAGTTTGTAGTGTAAGCTCTTCTGCTGGTGCAATGCAGTTTTCAATTTTATGAATCCCCAGTGTCCAATTCAGTGTTTCCTTTTTGAAATAAATTAGATTTGCCATTGCTTGGATGATATGAACATCCCTGCATTTTACTTGAATGACAGAACAATATTACATTTTGTACCATTTTTTTTCCCCACAGAGACTTGTTGGTCTGCTGCTCTCTATTAATACATATTTTGGGGCAAATATATTAAAATCATTTGCTTATTGCTGCCAGTGAATTAGTGGATTTTTTAAATTAAATATATATCCTCTTGGGGCCATCACTATGATTGGT
The DNA here is from genome assembly GCF_057382275.1 of Copadichromis virginalis. Taxonomy (NCBI): domain Eukaryota; kingdom Metazoa; phylum Chordata; class Actinopteri; order Cichliformes; family Cichlidae; genus Copadichromis; species Copadichromis virginalis. The sequence goes on along the minus strand of NC_140635.1, from coordinate 8,126,235 downwards.
GTTTCCTGCAGCACTCCTTCTAAATCTGCATATCTCAGGCGTTGTGATTCATGATAAATGTTCTCGGTTTTAGCAGCATATAAACAGACCAAAGTCTTTTTGCAAGTTAAACCTGGCAGTTTCAAGATGAAGGAATTTTAAATGCTGTGGTTCTGTGGCTCGTTGCTGTTTTGATCACTTCATTTGGTTGATGTCTGTCTCCCACACAGCCACCCACATCACTGATCAGTGTGACGAGCCTCAATAAGAAGGATGATTGTTCTCTGCTTTCAAAGGCAGTGTCGGATTGTGTGTGGGCTACTGTATAGCCTTACACACACAGATTGTGTTGCACATAATGAGTTGATTATCTGGTGTTTTCTAGCTGGATAAGGCCAGAATGAATCGGCATTATGCAGGAACCTGTTCGACATCTGGCTAAAGAACTGGAGCTGAAGAACAAATATCCTTGCCATTGCTCACAGCCAGATGAGTTAAAGTGCTGAGCATCTCAGTTTGGTAGCTGTCAGACAGGCAGATGTTTGCAGGGAAGAACACAGGAAGCAAACAAGAGGAAGCCCATCAAAAAGTACTGATTCCTTAAAGCTGATCTAGTACTTTGAAGCATTAAAAACAGTGAGCAAGAAATATAATTCTTTATCTTGTGTTTTCAGTGTCACACAAATATCAAGAAAACTCCAAAACTCTATTACCCTGCAAGGTCATCTTCCTATCACCCTCTGGACCTCTTTCAGGCTTTCCATAGGTCTGTTCTGTCCTCTTATGCTTATGAGTCAGTGATGCACACGTTCTTTCAGTTTGTCAAACAACAACTTAAATTTCATTTTGGGTAAGTGGACAATGGGAAACGAAGATTGTCCAGGTGTTTTTTCTGTGTCAGAGCTCTCAGAGCACTACATTAGAACTTTAAATCAACAAAATGACCCTAGGGAACATATTCACGCTAGACAACCTCGTGAATCTCCAAAGAATAAAAGAAATAAATAGTTATGTGATGTGTACGTCTGAGTTTGGAAAATCAAAAGTGTTTGACTTAAAACTGCCGGTTAGAACCTCAACACGGGCAACGGTCAGTTTGACAGAAGAGTTGATGTTGTTGAAGTTTAAGGTTAAATGTGTGAGTTCAAAAGGAATTTCTCCAGAGAAATCTGAATATAGCAGGAATCCTGGTCAACAGATACATGACAACAATCCAATTTAAATCTTTTTTCTTGCCTCCCTCTATCTTTTAAACAAATAAAATATGTGAGGCAGTGGTGTGGTTTTACATCTAAAATTACTGTACAAATTGAGTAATGTCTGAATCAGCAGTAAGATGAACATTGTTTTTATGTCACAATGACTATTTCTTTGTTTTATTCTCTTCTGATAGCACTGTGATAGAAAACAGTCATACAATTTGTATAAACAAATGTAGGTTGTACACTTAAAAATTAGAAAATATAGTCAAGTTCTAATCTAGACAGTGTTGTCAAGTAGTGTGAGTAATGTGTATGTTTTTAAAATTTGATGTTTAAAATTAAAAGCCTATAAACCTACATTTAGTACATTTTTTTGTACATTTTGTCTTTTTTTTCTTTTTATTCTCACTTGTCGATCTGACCTTTTCATTTAATTAACCTATTCCTCCCTTGCGCGCCTGGTCTAAAAAAAACAACTTATGGGGCTATTTTTCAAAACTGCATGGCAAGTTCATTCAACCAATCGAGAAATCATTTACTGTTTTCTCACTAAGGGGATGTTGGATTTGTTGCATTTGATTTATGTTCCAACAAGTTTGGTGACAGTTATTTAATTACTGTAAATTTGTCAGAGTTTCATGGAGTTTTGCAAATCGCTGTCTGGACTGATGTGAATGCATTTTTCCCAAATGTCTTTCATAAAAGTCTAAGGTTATTCACGATACTGTGGACCAATATTCAAGGACTTAAAGGGTTACTTAACTATATAAACTTGGGTAAACTTGAATGATTTAGCAGCCTTAAAGAACCAGGCTTAAAGAAGTAAAGCTAAAGCACGTAATCTAAAAAACATATTGGGCCAAAGGTTTCAATAAATTCTGCAAGTGCAACAACAATAAACTGGACTGAACGAGTGGGAAAAAGTTTAAATAGACTTCAAAACTAAATTAAGTGACACATGGGTATTTAAGTTTCAGATGGAAGACCCCCTATGTCATTGATAAGTAGGGATGGGTATTGATAAGATTTTCACGATTCCGATTCCATTTTCGATTCTGTTTAATGAGTCGATTCTTTATTGATTCTTTTTAAAAAAGGAGAACACTAAGGTCGATTAGCTTAGAACTTTGTTTTATATCTTCTCTTTGAACAAGATAGAAATTTAGGAGTAACATGGCCTTACAAACCCAACAGTGAGATCTTGTGAGATCTTAAGAGGTCCACAGCCTTCAATGGGGTGTCACAGGGTCCCCAGGAAAAAAATTGTAAATGTAAAATAATAAAATAAATATTCTTCTGTAGCAATAACAAAGTATAACATCAATTATTCAGTAGCAATTACACAAGAATATCCAGTAATGTCCCTGCCTACAATTAAACACATTCACTTACCGAAAATCGGGGGCATCTGCTGCGGCAAATGGGTGCAAGCCTTTGACCACAAACTTAGTCACTGCTCGGAGACATTCGTCTATCCTGGCCTGAAAGGAGACGCTACCGGTAGACTGCAGCGAGAATCTGAGTCAGCCAGACTCTGTCTCTCTCATCATGGTCACCTAAACGCACAGTAATGGCAGGTTTTGTAATAAGGCAGATCGCGCTAACATAATATGCACTGTTAGTTGATTATTTACCTGCCGCATTAACGGGAGAGGACGTGCAAACATTACCGCTGCTGCTGGGTTGAGATTCACGAGTCCGGAGTGGAATTAAAAACATGACAGGCCGACTGGAATCGATAAGGGAATCGTTTGCTAAAATGGCAAACAATTCCAAGGAATTGAAACAGTGGGAACCGGTTTTCAACAAGAACCGGTTTTCGATACCCATCCCTATTGATAAGACAGCACAAGATAGAATTAAATATCCTAAATGTCAAAACCATTTGAGCTGATAATGAAATTAAGATCTTTGGTCTATTTGGAGACGATTTTTAAATACCTTCTACCAGTTACAACTCAAAATATAAGATTTTGGGTTATTTCTTTTAGCTTCGCAACATTGAAAAAATAAACCACGCGGCGGAGCTAAAGTAAAACAAAATGCAAAAAAGCTCACTGTGTTGTATTTTTAATGCGTTCTTTCTTTCTCTGTGTATATCCAGGCAGGAGCAGGCTTGAACCCCCTTGGGTCAAACTGGAGGTAGACGTTGTGCGGATTAGTAAAATGAGCATTGATGTTTTCTGCTTGAGGATGATTGTTAGCGCTCTGGAGCAAAAACAACCATCGCTGGAGCCTCATTATCCTGCTTACTGCTACGTGCTTTGAACGGCTAAATAAGTTGGCTCATACTGAGAGGCACTGAACTTTGGGTTTGTGGGGCTTGTAGAGCTCTGAAGTGCAAGACCTTCTGTTTGCTGAGGTGATGGATGGAGCTCATCGGTATTCAGGGTCCCCAGCTCAGTCACGGACTCTGTGGGCACTTTTTATTCAGTAAAGAAGTGGACAGTGCAGGTGAATGAGCCACTCTGTCTCTGGTATTAGTCTGTCATTTCAGGGGTGATAAAATGTATTTGCCTTATACCCTCCAGAGATATTTTCAAAATTTCCTTTAATGTTTTTTAATGCGGTCAAACTGACCATTTGTCACATTGGTGCAACGATAAAGTTGGCACTCTATGAATTGATGGATAGTGCAGACGCTGAGTGATGGGTGTCCAGGAGGTTTTTGACTGAACTGAAAGGATATTTCCCATCACTCAGAGTTCAATACATGCTTCCAGTTCTGGTGCTCAAGTTTTTGTTTTATCAAAGGCAAAGAATGCTTCTTTTTTTTGCCAGGAGATATTTCACTTAGCCGAAGATTGAAGAATTATCTTTTCTGTGTAAATTTATAATACTTTGATCATGAATAATGTTTTTGTGGTGATCTGAATGCCTAAAAGCATTATTATATATATTTTTTTAGTCTAACACCCTTTAATGTGAAGCTTACACAAAGACAGGAGGTGTTTTCAGGAAGGTGCAGCAGTTTAATATTCAGAAAGGCTCTCTGTCCAACACAGCCAGGGTCAGTGTTGAGGTTCGTTGGCTACAGAGGCCAGCAGGTATTCAACATTTAGCTCCATTTTCCTCTGAGCTGTCTGTGTTTGTGCTCCACTAGTCACACTGTCAGGGACATCGGCTTTTAAATGCCACAGCTCCGTCGAGGAAAAGTGGCCCTGTGTTTTAAAACTCCACTGCTCTCTCTCGGCTGTTTCCTCAGCGAGGCTGTGCTCTCACCACACATTATCTCCTCAGGGATTACAGCACTCCGCGTTGGAGAGCCGTCCCTCTCATCTCACCTCTTCAGACTACTGTAATTCACCTGCTTTTCATACTGAGAGCTCCCCCACCACCCACAGTTATAAGTGTCAGTAAGGGCATAGCCTGGAGGAATAAAGACTATCAGGAGGAACTTCAGAGGACAAAAGAGCTGGACGCCTTCTGATGATTGTTGAGTAGCTGGATGGCATTTAAAATGCTAGAATTAAATATGTATGAGCCTCTGCTCCACTCTGGTAACTATAAAGTGCAGTATAACTGTGTTATATGGTCTGATGTTTAATGATAACTGCTGCAACACACTGTACTAAACAGAGTTCAGACTCGGTTAATACCCAATAATTTTACAATCAAATTACAGTGCCACTGAGGCCAAGCTGAAGGCTTTCTAATGTTAACAAGCAGCTGGACCAAATATTCATAGACATTTATCCCTCCACGTGGATATACACTCACCAACCTCTTCATTAGGTACACCTGTTCAACTGCTCGCTGATGCAAATATCTATCAGCCAATCACATGGCAGCATCTCAGTGCATTTAGCTACATAGACATGGTCAAGATGAAGTATTGATGTTCAAACTGGGCATCAGAATGGGAAAGAAACATGATATAAGTGACTTGCATGGTTGTTGGTGACTTACAGGCTGGTCTGAGTATTTCAGAAACTCCTGATCCTCTGGGATTTTCCCACACAATCATCTTTAGAGTTTAAAGAGAATAGTCTGACAAAAAGACAATATCAATTGATCAGCAATTCTCTGCATGAAAATGCCTTGTTGATGCCAGAGATCAGAGGAGACTGCTTTGATCTGATGCGAATAGTGACTCAAATAACCACTCATTGCAATCAAGGTGTGCAGAAGAGCATCTCTGAACGTGCAACACATTTAATCTTGAAGCAGATGAGCTACGGCAGCAGAAGATCATCCTGGGTGCCACTCCTGTCAGCCAAAAACTGGAAAATTAGTCCAGAATTTGCAAGAATTTACTAAAAGTGATCAGTTGAAGACTGGAAAAACAAAACAATCTCTGCTTCGCCGTTCAGATGGTATGGTCAGAATTTGGGTTAAGTGAATAAACGTGCAACCATTCTGCCTTGTATCAAAAGTGCCAACTAAGCATCATTTAAATGCTACAGCCTACCTCAGTATTGTTTCTTAGCTTGTTGATGCCTTTGTTCACATCTTCTGATGGCTGCTTCCAGCAGGATAAAATGCCATATCACAAACCTCAAAATATGTCAAAGTTGTATTCTAATTTTTGCCTCATAACTTTTGCACTGTCCACTTCCTGCTGTGACAAAACAAATTTCCCACGTGTGGGACTAATAAAGGTTATCTTATCTTATCTTATCTTATCTTATCTTATCTTAAGTGATTTCTTGAACATGAGGTCACTGAGTTCATCGTACTTAAATAACCTCCATAGTCACTAGATCTAAATCCAGTAGAGCACGTCGGGATGCGGTGAAACAGGAGATTCACATTATGGTTGTACAAGCGACAAATTCGCAGCAGTATCAGTCTGGACCAAAGTCTGTGAGTAATGTTTGCAGGACCTTGTTGAATCTCTGCCACAAGGACTTAAACGAGCTCTGAAGCCAAAAGGGGTCCAACCCAGCACTAGCAAGGTGTACCTAATAAACTGACTGTATAATTATAAGCTTTAATTCTTAGCTCCCCAGCTGTATTGTGAAACGTGTCTATCACAGCACTACACAAGAATTAGTATTTATTTGTATGTCTTTGCACACCATCCTTTTTTTTGTTTCATTTTGTATCTGCAGGAGACAGCTAATGCATAAGTAATGGTGAAGAAGCCTTTTGATCAAATATTCTGGGTATATATGTTGCAGTATACTCACCACTCTAAGCACTTTACACTTTACATTGTCACAAACTGTGATGGATATATCAACTGTTGCTTTTGGCACTTAGTATCTTGTCCAGGATCACTTTGACATGAAGTACTGTAGCTTGAGATTGAAGCATTGACCTTCTTATTAGTGGGCAACCCCGACTACCACCTGAGTCACAGCTACCCCTCAGGGTTCCTATGTGAGACCATATTGGAGAAGACTGTTGACTGTTTCTGTATTCTCTTTAACAGAAGTGTAAAACGGTAAATCCTCAACTGACTTGTGGTGTGTTTGGAAGTACAGCTGTTGCTCATTGCATTTGTGTTTGAATCCTCTATCGTGTGTTGCAGTTTGGTTAAAACACCTGCCGAAGATATAGATTTAATAATATAAAAATCCAGTATTTTGAAGCATTCAAATGAGAAAAAATTACATTTAGACCATTATCTTGAGAGTGAATGCCACATTTGGGCTCTACAGTGTATTTAATTGTGTATCCAAATACTTGGCATCCTCAGTTACTAAATAAATATTCCAGGATTTCAGGGTTCAGTTTGTGAAGCATCGTCAGTGCTTTAAAATTTAAAATCCTGCTCTTTTCTAAACTGATACAAAATTTTCTTTAACTACAGGTAAATAGGCCAATATTGTTGTTGGCTCTAGCTACAAATTTCATTTGAAAAGAGCTGCTGTAAATGGAATGGTATTCCTCTTTGAAATTATCGGGAGGCGGATGAAGACCTTGTGTTGTTGAGATGAAGTGCACTGATGTTGACAGAGTAATCGAAACTAAAGCCTTGCTGTCAGAGTTCTGGGCCCAGATCGGACTGCTGCGTGAATCATAGTAATTGGCTCTTGTCTCAGTGGTGGAGAACAACATCCATTAACGGAGAGGCTTTGGATGGAGGCGGTGATAGTTTGGCTTTAGCTTACAGTTTGCAGCTTGAGAGGAAAACTATGAATATTTATGGGGCTGGTGATCATGAATCCGTGTGTATATCTGTGGGATGTGATTATGCTGTGCAGACCAAAGACAATCAGATACAGTAAAACAAACATTCATTTGTATTCTGCCTTTACAAATGATTTCTCTATGTCATGTAGCTATAATAAATGACAGAGAAAGCTGCTTTAATTTGAACAAAAAAGTGCTTGCTTTCTTTTTTTTGTAGGTTTATTGGAGACTGTGAGAGAGGCTCCAATTAAAATAAGAGTAATTAATGTTAATTACCGCATAATGTTCAATATATTATGTTTTGATTTCAGGGAATCATCCATAAACTAAATATGAGAAACATGTAAAGGTTTCCTCTGACAACACTGAATCATCCCCATCAGCATCCAGCCTATAATGACTCACTCAGGACGCCATTCATCTCCGCAACACGACATGATTGCAACGTTCATTTATCCATTGAGCCAGAATTACACCATTTACTCATCCAACTGGACATTATTACGCTGTTCATTCATCTAATATGGAGCCATTACTGCTGAAAGACCCGTTTCTACCTGGGGAACATTAAACCAGCTCCTGAATGATTAGACTCCTCTCTGACACTCATGTTGTTATATTCACAGGCTCAACACTTTAGTTGTCATTAGCGCCTCTTTAAGACTTTAGAATGAAACAATCAAAAGCTGTCCGAATAAACTTCTTTTATCTTAAAAAAGCTGATCATTTGCAGAGACAACGCTTTTACCTCTCAGCATCAGAGCACTCCCACCCTGCTGTTTATAACATTTCATCAGGTTTTCACTCAGGCTAAGAGATGGAGGCTAATCCATTTCCAGCTGTGTCGGGTATTGTGATATTCTCATTGTGCTTTTTGCTGTTGATCTCTACTCTTTGAACCACTCAGCTTTTTTTCAGTCAGATAAAAAGTTTGAATGCTTCCTTCTTCTTTTTTTTCTTGATTTTAAAGCTTAAAAAAAGACATTCCCGCGTCAACCTACTGTTGTGAACTACTTAACTGTGCAGCGAGGAACTGTAGCTGACATTAACCCTGCAATTCAAAGATAACACATCCACTGCTCCTCTTTGCTTATGGCACTGAAGCCCAGTAACAGATTTCTTGAGCTAAGAGTGCTCTTACTCAGGATGCGTCATAGCTGTGTTCAACTATGCTTACTTCTCTCAGACTTTTAATTTTGTTTTGTTCAGTCTAGGAATATTTTGAGGAGGCTATATCTGTGTGGAGATGTTGAAACAAATGTAATTATAGACCCTCAAAAAGCACAGCAGTGCACATGCTGACATTTACATGTAAATGTCAAAATCTGAAGGACATTCATTATACTTTATGTTTTGATATTTCTCGACAGAGGTGTGTGACAGCGCACTGGTCTCCAATCTGCCGCCATCTTCCTTCCGAAGCTCTTCCCAGCTGTCCAGCAGCCACGCCCCGGGTTTCGCCAAACTCAACAAAAGAGAAGGTGAGGAACAGATTCTGCTACTTCCAAACAAAAGTACCTAACTAGTATTAAAATATATTTGATGATCTGAAACATGTAAGTGTGACAAATATGCAAAAAATTGATGCAAATAGTGTTTGTGCCTTTGGCATGGTTTGGGGAAAAAATAGGATTATGGATTAACTATTAGTTGGAATGGTGATACGTTCTTTTAATTTGGACCTGAATGTTTTTAACTGGGAAAAAAAATGCAAGCTTGAACAACACAGCGTGTTAGTATGTGAGGCTTACAGTAAACAAGAAGGTGCCAGTCTGATCTTAGGGGAAAAAATCTACTTCTGTCATTTGTATCTGAGCAATCTGTAGGAGTACTCTGTCAACACGCTGCACGCTCTATATTAAATGCTAAATTGTTTTAGCATCAATTATAATAGAGCGTGACTCATTAAATCTGAATTTGACTTTCTACTCTGCTTGGTAGTAAAGAAATGAGCAGGCGTTGCAGTGACACTTCAGGCCGTGTATTAAAGACTGTAAGAGCTAATTTTTCATTGTTGCCCTTTGCTGGCATTTGATGTTCAAAAGCCACCCTGCTGTAATGGAACTGACATTTCGTGGTCTTTCATTAACTAGGAGACGCAAAGATGACAGAGACAAGATTTCAAAGACTTGTGAACATTGTGAAAACTCTTAAAACTAATATTAAAAGTAACCTGAGACCATTTTATATTACCCATAAAGAAGATTATACTTACTGCTGATTGATTAAAGGCACTGCATGTTAGGATGTGAAGCAGTTAGAAATAAAAGCTATATTACATAAGACTGTTGACTTGATTTATAATACTACATTAAGTCTCTGATCCAGACTACAGCATATACAGACCTGCACCTTCTCAGAAATATAACTACACAAATATAACTCCTGGTATCTTCATCTACTTGCTGGCACTTACACTTGCTAGCACCTACATAATACCAGCGTGCACAAGCAACCCACAAGCAAGTATCGGCCAGCGTTGTCATTATTTACAAGGATTCAGGATTCATGCAGAGAAGCGCAGCTTAATAGCTACCATTAACTAAAACAACACAAGTTTGTTTTTTGTTTTTTTCAGAGTGTAAATGCACTATCCATTGCATCTGTCTCATTTGATGGCGTTTACACAGTTATCATTAACATGAGCTGAGTTTGCAACTGGAATTGTTTCAGCTGTCTTATATGTTGCACAGTATACGATTGGGTTTTTATTTCCTCGAAATCCAAGTGAAATGTCTTGTTTCCATGTTTTGTAGTTATGTTAAACACTAGTAAAAAGAGAAAACAGAGAAGAGATAGAATGTGCCTCCAGGATTTTATATATTGAGTAATTTCTCACATAAATCCTCTCACTGCTGCCATCAATATCACAGACACTTTGTGCTGTATATTTATGCAGTATATACTGTATATATTAAAAAATCTCAGTGGTACACAGGCATAAATATTCATTTCTGTACTGTGGGAAAAAATCAAGGTTGGAAGACCAAGGCAACTGCAATATTTTTAGCTCAATCAGCCACCGATGATCTTATGCTGTGGTGAAGTGTCTATCGTGCATCTACCCACAGTTTCACTCCTCCTGGAATGATCGGATTTTGGTGAAAGTTTCAGACGGTCACCTGATGGATCTTCATCAAAAGTCTGCCCAAGGTCAAGGTCATGTTTGCTATTCTCTGTGAACTTTAGTTCTTATTAGTTTGTGTAGTACTGCTAACCGATGACAAGAAAACTGGTCACTTTTCTTTTCTACTTCACGTTACAATAACTGATGTGCACCTGTGTTTCAGATGCACCTGATTTTGGGGTCATGTTGAAAATTTGTGGCACGAGTTGTTTGTTGTCATTTTGAATATATAGGTTAAAGATTAAGTCTGAAGAAAAATATGTATAGTTTTATTCCTCAAAATCAGTATTTTTCTTCAAACTCGTGTCCTTACCTTTATCAAGGTTCGGACAGGATCTCACTGAGCATGTGCAGAGTCAGGTTTCGGACTCAAGCTTGTTTACTGAAATTAGATTGAAATTTGTAGTCTTACAAAAATATGACAATTGTTAGAATTGCCCCCAGCCGACCCATACATTTTAAATTTGCCACAGAGGAGAGCATTATAGGACAAAATAACTTCCTCAGGCTTCCAGTTCATTAAATTTACATGAATATAAAAACATGATGTTGATGCTATACCCTAGGGCTGGGCGATATGACCCAAAATTCATATCTCGATATTTTTTAGCTGGATGGCGATATAAGATATATATCTCGATTTTTTTTTTTTAAAGCCATAAGTTAAGAACAAAAAGAGAGTTCTTAGTCACACTGTGTCCCAGATGTCACACGGGCACTTTTATTTACATACAGCGTAGATGTACATGAAGAAATTACTCAAAAAAAATTATCAGCATTTATTAAATAATCATGGTCCATAAATAAAAGAAAATGTTGTTTTTGTGCATAACAAAAAGCTCACAATTGTGCAGTCAAAATGTAAACTAATAGACGCTGAGCATAATAACAAAGAGACAGATTTCACAGCTGCACCACGTCTCTGAACAAGTGCCATTTGTGGTCCTTATACACACACAGTACGTATCACTCCGCGATAGTGATGTGCGATACCACTGATTTCCTTTCCGATCCGATACCAAGTAATATTCAGGGTGGTATCGACGATACTGATCCGATACCGATACTTTGTACAAAACGGATTTTATTTATTGTATCTCAAATTATAGCGTCATAATGATTACAGGACATCAGAATACCTTCTTCTTATCACTTAATAATGCAGAGTTCATCATATAGAAATAAAAAAACTAAAGTTGTGTGCTATTTGAACACCTTGCCTGCCTGGAGGACTCCGTGAGAGACTCTCACCCTAGCAGCACCTGTCCCTCTCCTCCTCTTCAGTTCGCCTCAACATACGCTCGTCATATTTTGTGATATGATTTACTCTGAGGTGTTTGACAAGGTTAGTGATGTTGCCACAACATGCCAACCCTCCCGATTTTTCCGGGAGAATCCCACCTTTCTCCAGATTTTCCACCCGGACAACAAAGTTGAAAAACCATATCGCAGAATTCATAGCGCGGCCCAGCCAATTCCAGTTTCCAACAATGACGGCAGCGACTTAGTTTTAATATCACTCTTATTTCTCTTTCTGGGTCGCAAAAAAACTTTTAACATATTTTCAGGTGAGAATGTAGCTGTGTAAACTTCAAATATCTGAGCCGACCGACACATCGTCTTCAAACCCCCGCGGTCTTTCACCACTCGGGTTAAACATGATGTACAAGTCACTTTGATAACTTAAAAATGTTCTTGTTTGGCTTTTTCAGTGTTTTATTTGTTCGTGAGTAAATCGGTTTGGCTGAGATTAAAGTTATTAGATTAGATTAAATTAAATTAAACTTTATTATTCCCTCGGGAGGGTTCCTCCGGGGTTTTCACACAGCTGAATAAACGTCAAACAGAAAACTGTTGTTTCACTCCACCGAGGGAGCTCGTGACGTACTACCCGGCTTTCTTTAGACCGCGAAGGCCGGTCCTCAGGTGGAAGCAGCCTCTGAATTTGGACACCCCCGCTGTTTCCGGGCCGGCCAATAATAACGGTGACATTTAACGTATTTTATCCGATAAATAAACCCTGTAAAATATATTTATCCGCCCAAACAGCCCTTTTGAATGTCTCCCTAATTCTGAGGTCTCAAGGTTGGCAAGTATGGCCACAACACCTCACTTTTTTTGCCACATTTATTGCAAACCACGGCTCAGCTGTTTGTGGAGGTAAAATACATCCGCACAATTACGCTCAGCCATTGTTGTGAGTGCGCACGCCAAGGGGCTGCGAGACATTTATACAGCCGTATTTCGCACATGACTATGAAAGGCGGAAGAGGAAGTAGTTCCTTTGAATGTAGGCAATCCGAATGTTATAGTTTCTTTCCACTGTGTTCCTGTTAATGATAAACTACAAATTTACTCTAAATTACTAAAATATCGATATTTTAATGTGAGAATCGATTCTAGAACATAAATGATTGGTATCGGAGGAATCGATATTTCAGGATCGATCCGCACATCACTACTCCGCGAGGCTCCTCCCCGGTAGCCGTAATCCTCCGACATCAAGCGGTGCAGCTCCGTAGCTTAGCAAAGTCATATTAAAACTTTTGTTGACAGATTGCTGAGCGCTGTGTACCACATAAAATCGGTTCGCGGTCAGTAAGCACAACCAGAATTCATACATAAGGCACACTGTCGAGTTTTGAGAAAATGAAAGGATTTTAGGCCGTGCAGCCCCTCCTGGCTGCATGTCGTTAGCGCGGTTAGCTCGTTAGCGTGGTTAGCTCGCTAACACGTTGACGCCGTCCAGCCCCACGCACGGGGCCATCCGCTGTAACTCGCTAACGGAGATTTTCCGCTTTCATCTTGTCATTGCCTGCAGGTGAAGCTATGGGGGAGACGGAGTTGTGTTCAGTGAAGGAGAGGCGAGGCCGAGTAACGTTGCGTAGAGACAAAAGTGGACGAAAGAGAGGCAAACCTGCGGCTCCACAAGTATAATTATAACGTAACATAGACTATATCGATATAAACGATATTGCCACATCTTATATCTCGTATGAAAATATATCGATATTAAAAAAAAAAAAACTCGATATATCGCCCAGCCCTACTATACCCCTGCACTAAAATAATCCAGGTACAGTCAAAAGACCCAGAATAAACTCTACATTCTTTAAGTAGTACAGTGTATCCACAGGGGTTGCCGTTAATGTGTGAAGGAAAGTCTGTAGAAACAGATCATTTAAACATGAAAGAACTCCTGGGCTATAATAGAGTACCAGCTGAGATCCCACAGCAACATCTGGTTCAATGTCCTAACAAATAATTTCAAGACAGCGGTAACCCTCATGCATTTATTTTTCCTAATCTTGCTCTAGTATGTTGCCAGTAGATAAGGAAGTTCTTGGTTCGGGATCCCAGGGAGCATTCCCAGCTGTTTGCCGAGGAAATCGATGAATAAATGAATGTCTCCGACTCATTTCCATCTCTGCTGCAAACTCTGCTTCCTCTGATTGTTCTCTAAGGAGCCGCTTCACTCTCACTTCATTTATCCACTAAGTGAACACCGATTATCAGGCTTTAAATATGACCTACACGGCACACCATAACAAGAAATCTATAATGTTTCACTCATTCAAACTTTATTGTTATTGATGAGCAGTGAAGGTCATGAACATGTGTTATATGTGATGAGATTATTCACTTTAAATGGAATAACTATAGATTACAATTCCATTTTTCATGGTATACCAAGTACATTTATACACCAAAAAAATGTGAATACGAGCAGAGCAGCCTCAGAACAGAAGATTGTAGTGATTCTTTAATCATGGGAGGTCTGTGTTCGCTGATAGCAAACAAAAACAATTTTTTTGGCTTCCTTTAACCACTGAACCAGTTTTGAATTACAGCCTTTTGTTTGACAGAAACTGTGATCTTCAAAGATCAGTTATTTTCCCTGCCAGGGACAGTGGTGCTTTGAGCTAAAAACTGGCATATTAACATGTTCAAATACAAAATGTTAATATGTTGAAGCTTGGCGGTGTGCATGTTCAAGTAACTACAATGAAGTTGAAGTTGCTGTTATCATTTTTTGAGTGCAATTCTGTATTTTTTTATGAGACTAATTTGTACTAAATTATAAAGTAATAAATCCTCTATGTCTGTGTATAAACCTCAGTGTCGATCAAGTAGTTGATCTGTATTTCTGTATTTCTCCAGAAGGAAGAAAGTGGAAGTCATTATATGTAAAGGGTGAGAGAAAGTAAAACCAAACCAGCTGAGAACTTCGAGGTTCACCACTCACCTCAGTCTGGAAATATTGCACATTTATGTAAACTACAGCTTGATATTTTACTGACGCACGCAAGGAATGAATGGACTGTTTGTATATGGCTTTATACTATTCTTCACATATATGGAAGACCTAAGGAAGAATCTGATGATAATGAGGATGCTAATAGAGATCCAGAGGAACCACTCAAAGTACTTTATACCGCAAGCAAATTTGTACATAGAGCTCTTCTCCCAGCACAAGCAGATAACAGATGTCTTACCCAGGACTGGAGGGTTTAAAGCAATAAGTGGATGACCCTCTCCGCCTCTTCAGCCACAGCAGCCATACAACAACAAGGCAGCAACACTGGGATTTGCAAATGAAAGACAAAAAAACAAAATCCCAAAGTCATTTATAAAGGAAACAAAAATATCCTTTTAAGCCAGACATTTTATGAAACAAAGCACCTTCCCTTTGCATTCACACATTCACCTGAGGGCCTGACAATGTACTTGGGACTTTAACCTGATGTAGCTGATCACATTGGAGGTCTGAAGGGGACACCAGAAGTGGATAAAAACCCCTTTATAGTCTATTGATTGGAGATGAATGGCCTATTAACAGAAACCTGGAGGATGAATGACTCAACTATTTCAGTTTCCCCACTGGTTACTGTTATCCTTCATTTATCTTTCCTTTCTCTGCCGCTCACTCTCTCCTTCTCTTCGTGATGTCCCATTTTTCTTTCCATATATCTTGCCCATCCCACCTCATCCTTTCGCTGAATTGCCCCTGTCCATCTTCTGCTTCATCTGCATTACATTTTATTTTCACTGGTAAGAAGTCATTTAGCCATCTCGGTCTTCTTGCCAAATGTTAATAGCAGTCTTCATATTTAAACATTTTCTTTCTTCTGTAGGCGCCGCTGACAGTTATCAGTGACGCCACTGCAATTATGCTGAAATTGACTTGAAAAGAATTATTGTGCCACAGTAATCATTTTCCCAAAGGGTTGGATTTGAAGGCAGAATTAAACTTTAATTGGAATCTGTAAATTGGAACTATGTAAGAGCAGCCAACTAATCAGGTATTGATTTTCATATTCAGTTACGCTCTGCGGTTTCCAAAAAGTTGTTATTTCTAAAATAGTATTACTTAAGTATCTGTTTTTTTCCCTGCATGTAATTATATTTGCAGCAGTCCAAGCTCATGTTTCTAGTCTGAATAATTCATAAATTCCCCAAATTTACATGATGCTGGATCTTTTGAAAGTAATCTTCTTGTTTCCATAAATTGCAAAAACAGCAATATTATCACAAAGGTCAGAACAGATTCATTAATTAGTTAATTAGTTTGGACACCTGATATTTATCAAGTCAACTGCAAGTGTCGGAAACCCCACGAACACTTTGATTAGTTTGAAACTATTTCAGCAAATTCTGCAAATTGAGATTTTTACACTCTAAAATAAGATGTATTACTTTCTTCATGGGCTCTTTTTGTAGCATCTCATATGGATGAATCTTTCCTGCTTCTCCTGCAGAGAACCTGCAGTATTCCTCAGCCTGGTGCTGCTGTCAGTGCCGCATCGAGCTCATTGGCCTCCTGGTGGACTTTCTGTCCGACTGACATGTTATCAGGCTGCTGAAATTACCCTCCAGACTTGGTATTCTCATGCAAATGACCAGTGCTCATTCTGGGTCGGGTGCTTGTATCAATCTGTTACATGTCTTTCCAGCTGCTTTCCTATCCCTTTAAGCTGCCTGTCTCTCTCTACCATTTCCTGTCTCACTTTTTTTAATTGTCTGTCTTTCAGTTCCTTTTATTTCTTCCTCTGGTCATTGCCTCTGTTCTGTTCCACTCAGTCTGCCTGCCTGTAGCTGCATGATCATGTATTAGCGCACAATTGAAGGTGAAATAGTAATTTGTTTATACTCATTCACCAACGTTGTACTTGTCAGCTTCCAATATTGTTGGATAATTAATATTAGACAAAGACTGCATTTGCCCTCGGGCAGCTAATTATGAAAAACACCTCATTTTCTCTCCATTCAGTGCTGAATTGTATGTCATGCGCTCCAGAATCCATCCATCTATCCACCCATTTTCTTAACTGCTTATCTAATTCAGGATTGTGGGGGTGTGGGACGTAACACAGAGAGACGGACAAGCAGTTGCACTCCCGTTCACTTCTACAGCTGTCACCAAGTGGCTTGTCTTGGACTGCAGGAGGTTCTTAGAGCATGACACTCACAGTGGTGCAGTGGTTACTACTGTCACCTCACAGCAAGCGGGTTCTGGGGTCAAATCCACCGCCTTCAGGCTTTCTGTGTGGAGTTGAGACACCAGACTGAAATGCCCTAAATGTTATCATTCAGTACCGAAGATTGGAAATTCAGGTGTAGGTTTCGTTTCTAAAATTCAAAGTGCCTTAAATCATTTCTTCTGGAATGGCCAGCAGATCCACTAGTTCCAAAGGTTCTGCATCTATAAGAGTCTGTGGGAAAATGGTAATGGTGATCTAAAATTTGACCCCTAAAGGCCATCATGATAAATCTGGGTGGGAATGAAGAAATGCACTTGGCTCTCCCAAATTTCCATCACTGAAGAGTCCTTGAGCTGCTCAGCAGCCCAAAGGTTAAACTGTTTTGGGAAGTTCCCAAGGGTGGACTTGCCAGTGTGGTAAGAGTATTCCTTGAAAAGACAACTGTCAGTAAAACTATCTGAAAAGTTGAAACAGGTGTAACGTTAATCACTGTTTATTTGACTTTTGGATAAACATCCAAAACAGATCTTGGCAAAATAACAATGTATGCAGCGCAGCGTGACTCTGCCCCGATTCGTCGGGCTACATTCATAATTTCATCCTCTGTTTGGCCATAAAGGCTGTGATATCACACTCCTGACCTCCATTAACCTTTAGCTCTTTTTGTAGGTGGTCAGATCAGGTATGCTGACAGACAGTGGGGGAGAAAGAATCCAAAACGATCTCTTTGATTTAAAGCGACAGCCGTGACACAAAGTGTTCAGACCATCCACCATCACTTCACCTCCATTGTATTAGCTGCAGTTACTGTGACAGGGTGGACACAGTAAATCTTTGTAACGCCTCTTAGCCTCTCAGTCATTTTGCTTTAATCTCTTTCTTCTTTTCTCCACAGTCTTATCTTTATGAGCAAAGGTCAGAGTGTCTGCTCTTTTCTGTTCTGCTGTCACTGGACACGTCTGTTAGTCAAGTTCTTAGCTCTGGCCTTTAAAGATCAGACTGGACCTGCCACCAGACCGGCACGGATTTCCTTTCACCGTTTAGTTTTTTTCCCATCAGTCTGCCGCCACATGGTTCTGCATTATTTTAAAATGATAAACAAAATAAATAGTTGTTCCAACTACTGTTTCCCATTTGAACTTCTTTACCTCGAAAACTGTCCCTACTGACAACCTGTATAGTTCAGGTTGTCAGTAGGGACAGTTTTCAAAATATTGAAAACCGCAGAACTTGCTGGAGAGTTTATATAACTTGTCTGGCCCGGGAGCATCTTTGAGTCCACTGGGAGGAACTTGTAAGCATTGCTAGGCAAACTGACGTCTGAAATACCCCGCTAAACCTGCTTCCACTTTGACCCAGCTCCGGCTCCCAAAAATTGGACAGAAACATTCAAATCTGTCATGTTTTTCGAAGGCTTATAATCTCTTTTGTGAAAATGAAGGTCTCAGGGAAAGACTATAAAAGCACAGGAGAAAATGCAAACTCCACAAAGCAAGGCCCTGCACAAATTATGCTCAAGAACCTCGTTTTGAAGGAACCAGTGAGTAACAGTGCTGCCTATGGTCTGCATTCATTCTCAGATGATGGCACAAACTGTCTGCAGAGCTGACAAGTGGAAGCAGCAAGCTAAATCTAATGGGCCAAACTGATAACATATGACTTCAAGCCACCTGATATCACCTGGAAATGAGACAGTCAGTGTGATCCGTTGTTCTTTTGTTGTTTTAGGCCATGGTAAGATGCAAGTATTTGTCTAGGATACTCGATGAGCCTTTAGCTGGAATTTGTGATGTGTTTTGATATGCCAAAGCTTCTGTCACTGGTTCTTTCTGCTTTAATTCCTTTATTCATGATGCAGGTTGCTCTAAGCCATAATTGGCTAGGATACGGTGTTCGGTGACACAGCAGGTTTTTAAGGAAACATAATCACCAAATCTTACAAGTGGCCATCTGGAATGACACCGGTGTTCTGTAATCTGATCTTGATGGTCTAGATTTTGTCATAGGGTTGCAAGAGGAGGTCCTGCAGCTATTTAGCTTTGTGCATGATTTTGCCTTTTAGCCTGCCTGCACAGCAGCATTTTGAGAGAATAATTGGCTCCAAGCTGATAAAAGAAAATGAGAGATGGCTGCGAGCGTGTTTATGTTCTCTACGGCTTTCTGACACGCAGCATGGGCGTGTTAGCTTGTGAGCTCAGTGGGACTCTGGTCAGCAGCCTCCTTCTTCAGAATTCGTCCATCTGGTGTTTGAGCTCCACACGTGCAACCACACACACACACACACACACACACACACACACACACACACACACACACGAAATTGCCTCTCTTTTTCTGCTTCTAACACCTCTTTATTGTGCAGCAGCCCATTTAATCAACTCCAGTTTATCTGTCCAGGCAGACTTCTGTCAATAACTCCCACACTTCTGCATGCATTGTGAGCAGTGTGCATGTTTTCACTAATGTGTACACACACACACACACACACACACACACACACACACACACACACACACACACACACACAACTGGGGTTTACCACTTCAGAGGACATTATATTGACTTACATTGATTTCCAGGACCTCACTTTGGCTCAGTCTTAAAGGGGATCTGTTATGCTTTTCCATATTCTGTTCCAATGGTGTATTCTCATAATTACACATTATGAAAATTGATTATGTGCCCTGTTACTAAACCTTCACTTGTTCAGGACGGTTTCATGTCACACTATCAGTGTACTTTCTCTAATGCGAGGGTCGGGAATAAACTTCCTCCGAGGGGGGCTGGGTTCTCTCTTACGGTGTGTTCACACCGAACGCGATGGACGCGAATAAAACGCCCCAAACGCCCCTAATTTGACGCGTGTACATTCGCGTCTCAACGCGTGTCCAAGAAAAATCCATCGCGCGTCAAAATATGATATTTTGACGCGCGTGAACCGGAAATGTGGGAGGAATGTGGGAGGGAGTTGTGCCAGACCGGTATCTTTGCAAGATGGCAGCTATCGAGCTAGCGCTTGAAGAGAGAGTCTCCCTTCTCTATGTACTGTGGAGAGCAGAGCAGCAGCGTAAAAGACGTCCTCGCCGTACCTGGGTCCATCAGGTCCTCCAGAGGCATGAGCAGTTTGGTGAGTTTCACCACTTGCTCCAGGAGCTGCGCCTGGATGACGGCCGATTCCAGCGCTATCACCGTCGGCCAGTTTGAGGACCTGCTTTCCCTCGTCGGTCCCAGCATTGCCCGCCTAGACACCAACTACAGACGCTCAATCCCACCTGCAGAGCGCCTGTCCGTCTGCCTGAGGTTAGTAAAAGTGTTTAATACGGTAGTCCTTTATTGATATCTGTGCTAATATGCTAATCCATCCATTTATACACTGCTAACATGGATGTGCTATGCTAACAGTGAATGCTCTCGGTGTTTACTGATAGCAAACTGTGGTACAGAGACGACTCTTTATAATATTTCTAGTGATACTCAGAAGGTCTCATCAAGTCCCGATTTAATTCGATTTATGCTGTTATCAGTGTTTGCATGATAGCATGGCTGTGGTGTCACATCAATGTATGCGCTCGGTGTTTGCTGATATCAAACTGTAGCATTAGGACCACTGAGTTAACCTTTGTAGTGATACTCACTCCTTTTTATTTAGACCTGGTTTAATTCTGGGATAGTTGAATATTTGTATATAATCCCTGCAGCTGTCAGACTCTATAGCAGGCGTCACAGCCTTTATTAAAACAGAGTTAGATAAAACTGAACAGTTTGGTTCATCTCTAGTTACATGGTTCTATCTTGATAAGCTGTCTTATCACAGATAAATTTTTCAAAAATATTAATGATTTAAGCAAGGAAAGGGCTACATGTCAACACACAACTCTTTATTTCTATTAATGTCTCACTTCATTCCTACCTGATTGACATGTTTAGGAATTATGAGTGATTGGCTCACTGTAGTTGTGAAAGTTGCTACCAATCAAATTATGATATGTTAAAGTTAAAACAAAACACAACTGTTTTAGATATTATCTAATATACATTTTGTAATTATCCTTATAATTACAAAATGTTTTATGTAAGATTTAAGTTTTGTGATTTATATCTGACATCACAAAAGTATTTTGGAATTTGAATAATGTATTTTGTAACTGCAGTACACATAATACTGATTTTGAACAATTTTGTCCAGGTTCCTTGTCACCGGGGACTCCTTCAGGACCATCGCGTTCAGTTTCAGAGTCGGTGTGTCCACGGTGAGCCAGATCACCCCCAAGGCAGCGACGTCCATCTGGGACTGTCTAGTGGACGACTTCATGGCTGTGCCTTCACCTGGAGACTGGCGCTCCATCACAGAGGGATTCCAGGAGCGCTGGAACTTTCCTCTGTGCTGTGCAGCTCTGGATGGGAAGCACATCCAGACAAAGGCACCCCATATATCATATAGGAGACACACACATTGATATACACTAAATATTCATTTCATTTCTTTTTTGTGGTGCCCAAATTGATGCACCTGCTTGATTTTGTTTAAACAATTATTGCACACTTTCTGTAAATCCAGTAAACTTCTTTTCACTTCTCAAATATCACTGTGTGTGTCTCCTGTATGATATTTAACTGACATTTTTTATTGTAACAACCAACGATTTATACAGGAAAATAATGTCTATTAACAAGGTTGCCCAAACTTCTGCATCCCACTGTATCAGTATATTTTGTCATTAGTATAATATGAAATAAATTCTACATGTGTCAAGTTGTGTGCCAACATTTGCTGTGTAGTAGAACTGAGACATTAGTCATTATAAACATTTATTTGAAATAATATTAAAAGTCTCAAACAGAAAAACATTAAACATAAATATATAAAATATAAGTATTTACAGAGAGACAGGAATAAAAAGGACCAGCTGCTCTCCAGAGCAGGAACAAGGCTGAGGAGGAAATGCTCCATTGGAGACTGGTGTGGCCTCTTCAGGGACTCCAGGATGGCCAGCTCCACCGCCGATGGACCGTCCTGGGACCCGTCCCTCATCTGCCTCGGAGCCGTCCTCCTCTGTGGGCCTGTAAAACAGCACAAAACACAAAGAAATGAGAAGGCTGCTACTAGATTTTAATTTCAACATTGAAAAAAAAAAAAAAACAATAACAGGATATAATCAGATTGGTTGTAGATATTTAGTAAAGGTGATCACAAGGCAATCCCACCGACTAAAAAGGTATCAGTGCTTGCTGTACATATCTGTGGGTGCAGCAGCAGGAGCTCAGGGACTGGGGATGCTCTGCTGCAGAATCAGTTGGTTCTATCAATACAGTATTAAATGTTAACAGGTTGGATATAATAATCGTAGAGTAGACAGTGGTCCCTCATTTATTGCAGGGGTTCTCAGAATAACTAGCCCCTGGTCACAGTTCTCACAATTGATTCTCAAAGTGCAAACCTTTGTAGATTGCAAAACGTAAAAGTATTATTATGCCGCGGTTTGTCTTCATCTGCCCGCCACTTTCGTGCGCCTTTTTCCCTCACGGTGCAGGTGTCTATTTCTGAATGAGGGTCTTAGTTATGGGTGTTTTTGTGCTGTTTTTTCTATTGGACGCGATGGTTATCAAAACCAAACGTGATAAATTTGGCAAGCGCAGGAGACACGGCACGGAGCAGATTTGTCAATCAGGCTGCAGAATGCAATGCTGTACTGTGCAATAAAAAATCAGCGAAAAAGCAAAGCAGTGACGGATGAACAGCGGGACCACTGTGTGCTGTTTATTAATAAACAATAAAATATATTCCTAAATGATAACATGCATAAAAGCAGAACGGTATTTGTACGTCAGTGGGAAAATAGCGGTGGCTTGCTAGCTTTTGTGCGGCTTCCCCGGGTCAGTGAAAACTTTCAAAAGAGAAATGAATGAACTTACCAGGTTGCCCGATCTCTTCACATATCTTCCTCCAAGCTCGGTCCTTTTTATTCCTGTCTCGGTACTGAAAGCAGCTGGTGTTGTACAGCTCCGAGTTGTTTGCTACCGCATTGATTAGCCTTCCCCTCCATTGAAGTATGAAAGGCTTTGGCTGGATCTGCCCCTTTGACCTAGGTAACAGCCACGTCACCAGGCTCCTGATTGGTTGTCGCGGCGCGATTTGACGCTGGAGTTCAGATTTTTCCAACTCGAGCGGTAGACGCGAAACGCGCGTATGCACAAAATGCAACACAAAAACTCACGCGCGTGGTTTTATTCGCGAGTCAAACGCGCCAGACGCGCTACACTGACGCGCGTTTCACGCGTTTTGGCGTTTTCGCGACGCAAATCTGCTTCCGAATTTTCGCGGGACCCGCAATCGCGCGTCATCGCGCCTTTCCATTGACTTTACATGTAAACCTGACGCTCTATTCGCGTCCATCGCGTTCGGTGTGAACACACCGTTAGAGACAGGGTGAGGAGTTTGGTCATTTGGGAAGCACTTGGAGTACAGCTGATTCTCCTCAGCATTTAAAAGAGCCAGTTGAGGTGGTTCAGGTATCTGTCTCAGGATGCCTCCTAGGTGAGATAGTTTCAGGCATGTCTTAGAGAACAAGGCCCTGGAGCAGACCCAGGACACAATGAAGAGGTTATAGCTGTTAAGGTTCAAAATATTGGGGATGGAGACAAGAGAAAAAACCACAATAACAACACTGGTCCGGCCGGGTTGAGTCAAACGATGATTTAATGATCACACACGTGGGAGATGGACACTGATGCAGACAGCCTCAAAATCTCAAAATGGTGGAGCATTGCTCAAACTTTTATAGCCTCTGGTGCCTCCACCTTATCATAAAAAGCCTAAACATTCACATGCTCTCTCTCACACAGCGCCTAAGCTACGACCTTGGCTCCCTGTTTATCTGCTCCTGCTGAAATGGGGCAGAAAACTCCAGCACACTCTGTTCTCTTCTACTCAGACAAATTAGACAATAACCTTCTGCGAACAGTATTTCTTATAACTCAGCAATATAATGCATCATAAAACAATATCATTCATTCACAACAAGTCAGCAATTTAATGTAATGCAAATCAGTTTAACTAATGCATAATAACAAGCTCTTGGCTGGTTGGGAATACTTCTGTGACTTCCCAGATGAGTTGAGGAGGTGGCTAGGGAGAGGGAGGTCATAGATTGTCTGACTGCTGTGCCTGTAATGGATGGATGGCAATGAACCTATACCTGGACCTATAACACTCATTTCCAGTTCAGTTTTTTTTTACTGGATTCTACTGGAGTAGCTGTGCATGATTCATAGTTCAGAATGATCTCTATTCATATTATTCTGGGCCTTGGTGCAGCCCACAGTTCATCCTGTGTGAAGCAAAGCATTTTAGCTCTCTTTCTTCTCCCTTAAGCCAACTTTCTGGACTGGCTATGTAATAAGCACATAGGTGGGGCTACCTATCAGCTCAAGCGCCTGCGTGACCTCCTCTTCTCCTTGACCTTATACAGAGCTGTAGGTAGAGAAAAATGTTTTGAAATGGAGCATTTTGAGCAGTTTAACCTCTAAGCTTTTGGCTCATATGGACTGTTAGATTTACTGACCTCATTATTGGAAATTTAAATATGAACATTCACCACTGCAACAGGATATCTTTGCAGAATGAACTCCATTTAATCAAATAAGGAATATATTAAATTTAAAAGGATGAAGTGATCAGGTTTAGTGTCGCTGTCTTAAGCAGATCTTTTACGGATCTACAGTTTACACACAGACATTATCTGGAGATGGTTTTTTCATTGCTTTGAAATATTTAATGCTTTTAACGTAGGGTCTTTACCTTGAGGCAAGCCCCTTGAGGCAACTGTTGTTGTGTTTGACACTATATAAATAAAATTGAATTGAATTGAATTCTGCATCTTTTAATCTTACATGTGACCTATAAATATGCTTCTGTTCCAAAACTGTTCCAAAACTTTAAGGCCCTGTGCATCGTGACAAATTCAACTTTTTAAGTTCCTAAAGAGAGTTCTTAAAGTACGATTTATATTTGAGTATAGCTTCTGAATGGTTCTAATGATGCATACTGTGGTTCAATCAATTTTCATTATTCGGGTTTCATAACTGAAAAGTTGGATTTTTGGCTCACAATGAAAGGTCAAGCAATGCAATTCATTCTTTTCTCCTCACCAGAACTTATTTCATCTCATCCAATCTACATGGACATCTAATACATCACTTATCTATAAATGGTGTCTTTTTTTTATATTCACATCTGTCTGCAGGAGCTGGAGGCTGGTCTCCTCTCATCTCAGACAAGTATCAGTGGTTGGAGGTCGACTTAGGCGAGCGCACCAAGATCACAGCTGTTGCCACACAAGGCCGTTATGGCAGCTCGGATTGGCTGACGTCCTACCTGCTGATGTTCAGTGACACGGGACACAACTGGAAGCAGTACAGACAGGAGGACAGCATAGGGGTGAGTAGGGTTTGGCGATCTTCTCCATAGACAACAAACACACAAAATAAAGAAGTTTCATAGACCAGAGTGACAACAGACTAAAATACCCTCTTCCTATTTTTGTGATGCTGACTGGTGAATGTAGCTGCTCTCCTGCCAACAATCCTTTTCCCCAGGTTTCTCCTGTTTCCAGGAAAAATTCACAATGACTGTTGACTCCCTGAGCCTGGTTCTGCCAGAGGTTTCTTCCTGTCAAAAGGGAGTTTTTCCTTCCCACTGTTGCCAAAGTGCTTGCTCACAGGGGTCCTGATTTTTGGGGTTTTCTCTGTTTTTTCTGTATTGATGTAAGGTCTCTACCTTACAACATAAAGGACATTGCGGCGCTATTGAAAATCAAATTGAATTCAATGCTGTAATCCATAATCCATGCATCCATAAATTTTGTTAGTTTGTCTTTTACCCCAGTGCCAAATTGACAAAGAAGCACAGTCTACATACACAGTCCACACACTACACAATTTCAACTCACATTTCACTGCAACCTGGAAACAACAA
This sequence comes from Copadichromis virginalis, assembly GCF_057382275.1. Lineage (NCBI taxonomy): Eukaryota > Metazoa > Chordata > Actinopteri > Cichliformes > Cichlidae > Copadichromis > Copadichromis virginalis. The sequence goes on along the minus strand of NC_140635.1, from coordinate 8,100,390 downwards.
TCCTATTTCAGGACTTTGTAAGCAGCTAATCACTGCATCCGCATTAAAGTCAGATGCTGAATAAATGAGCTTGCTGTCTTTGCTGATTCTGTTGCCTCACTACCTGCAGTACAGACACAATAAGTGTTACACAATAAAATAAGTGAACCAAAAGAGAACTTTTTGGATGTGTGTGGCATTGAGTTGTTCAGTTTCCCCAACAATCACTCTTTCCAGCCACATTAAATGAGTCAAAAACTTAATAAGTCTAAGCTCCTACCCTGTATTGCACTGTGGTGTTTCCCCCCAGGGATCACTAAACAGGATGCATTTATTGTAAGTCATATGAAGTGATGTGTTGTCTTGTTGTGGCTTGATCTGTCCTGTACAGATAAACTCAGCCATTATGCATTTATCCTTTCATTTCTGATGTATGAGCCCAGGTTGGAATCTGCTGAGTCTGCAGACCTTCTGACACCACTGTTAGCTGCAGATCATGAGGAGAGAGGCAGTCAAATGGGGCAGTCAAAAATAGATAGATAGATGATAGATGGATAGATTTAAATAACAGTTCTTCTTGCTCTTGCTGTTCAAAGCACTTTATGTTTTGTTGCTTGTTGAAGCGCTTTGAAAAGTCAGAAAGACTAAAATAAATTATATATAAATACCACTCTACTTACATTGTACCCTTTAATATGATTCAAACTAAATGCAAATAAGATCCGACATTTAAGACTTATAGACATACCCCTTCTATCAGAAAATACAGATTTGTCTTATAAAGGCTAACCCCAGCTGTACACGATGAACCTTTGATTTTTAATCTCAAATCAAACATGTGATTATTGCATTTTAAGTGCAAGAAGGTTAAGGCCATTGTTTGTTTTTAAAGACAAAAAGCAGTGATTAAACACATTATTCTGCTCTTATCTGTCCAAAACAGCTTCACCTACAGCTAGTCATCTAAGAGAACAGAAAAGGGCATGTGTCACTCACAGACTCCGATGAACCCTTGGCCATTCGATCTTAAAAAAAGATGTAATGATCTAACAAATTAAGTCCATCCACAATGTCTGCTGATGTTGCATCATACACTTGATCGCTTGACACTTTTTGCTGTTGATTAGTGGAAGATGTGTGTGACCCAGGAGTATAGATGAGACTGAATGGAAAGAGCGTGTGTTTTAAAAAACAAAAACATTCTGTGCTCCTCATTAATTCATTTTTTATATACATTTCATTTTTAGGCCACGTGATAAAAAAGCCCTCACTCTTACACACTCAGTTAGGTGTTTCACTAAAGTACATCCTAAAGACAGAACCAGAGTACACAGACAGATAACAAATGTAAAGGAAAACCAGAACCACTTAAGTCCAGTAAGTCTTTCTACCATAGGAGGATTTTGCTCACGGGGCTTATTTCCACTTGTCTCCGTAAGGATCAGTGCAAATTAACCAAAAATGATCACGTTTGTGCTGCGATGAATGACTGTGTACTCATCACAGTACTGTTTGCACTGGGTGAAATAGACATGAAAGGATCAGTGAAGCTGTTCTGGAAATCCTGTGCAGGCCCAAAGCCTTAATCAGACACCTTCTGTAGAATTCTTCTGTAATTTGTTACCTTCCTGTGGATCATTTTATTACTTTTCCCCCACTGATCACAACTAACAACATGGCAGAAACATGGCAAAACATAGGCATGAAGTGATAAAGCCTCAGCTGGTCTCTGTAGGGCTGATTAATGAAAAAAATCAACAAGATGGGTCACAGACGCAGCGAGGCATCGCCTCCCGCCTCTTCGTAGACACAGCACTTCCCTTTGGCGTTTTCTCATTGCACAAGTGTCATGTTGGACTCTGTTGTATTTGTCCCACTGCAGTGGCGATACATGGTTTAGTATAATGGCACTAGAATACTAAGTAGTTTTGGTGTTGAAAGCAAACACAGTGATGAATCCTGTCAGCTCAGTGAGCCACTTCAAAATATGTACCTGCATGCTCCCTGTGACTTGGACACTAGCTCAAACAACAAACCTGCAAATTTTCCACTGTGTACATGGACACTGATCCAGGAAGAAAGCGCATTTGTTACAGAGCTGCAGAGAGGAGCTTTGATTAGAAGTCGAGCTGAGTTTTAATCCAACTAATCTCAGAACTGTGGATCTTTTCTGAGAAAGCAGAGGAAACTGCTCCTAACAGTTTAAAAACATCTTGATCTGAGGTGCTACACAAGTTCTCTACAAACCCAGTCACATTTCAAAGGATTTCGGAAATTTGTGAATTTGTCAGCCAGGCATAAAGACTCTTCCAGAAGAGAAAGTTAATGGCAGAGTTCCTGGATCATTTGCGACTTTTGCTTTAGTGGGCAGAAGACCAGGGAAGGGAATTTGTTGTTTTCCTCTTCCTCTCTGAGGATGACATCTTTTTTCTCTCTCTCTCTTTTTCCTCAGAAGCCCGTGGGTGCTTGGAAATACTGCAATCCATCTTTTCTTTATTGTCTCGTTCCTCTTTATCTGTTTGCTTTCTCTTGCCTGGAGGGCTGAAGATGAGGAAACAAGTCCTGCTCTTTTCACTTTTCCCTGTTTCTCAAATTCCCTTTATTACTTTATTTTGTTTTCTTATTTGCTGTCTTTACTGCTTGTCGCCCTCCTTCTTCTCGCCAGGTGATTCTCTTCCCCCTCTGTCATTTTCCACTGATACTCATCACTCTGGTGCATCCTTCCTGCTGTTTGCCTCAATGCTTTGAGCAGATGAAACACTCAGCCTCTCACTTTTTTGGACTGCAGCTTTCACTCAACTCCATACGAACAGAAACATTACTCTTACACTCCTAAACAATTCTGTATCGGATTTTTCTCAGCAGAACAGCATTGGCCCTGAATTCCAGCACTCTCTGATGAGGTCTCTGTCTTGAGGTTGCAGGTCTGGTTCACAAATTTTTCATCTTTGAGTCAGAATATTTATGCTCACATCCTGTCTGCAAACAACATGCTGTTATTTTAACAATCATCTATTGTTCTTTTAGTCTCTTCAAAGGAACATGTAGTATCAAAAACCTCCTAACATTAATGGAACATTCCTGTTAAGAAAAACCTGGTGCAATTGGATCACATGATACAAATAATACAATTTATTCCAAACTTCGCTGATGTTGCAGATTAACTGCTTTAGTCTTTTCTTTTCTTTTTTACCTTATAATAGCTTTCCACTTAAAATTTCAGCTGTTTTCAGCTTCTTAAACATAAGAATGCTTTAAGAGCTGAGTATATGTTTTCTTTTAAGAGAGCATCAGTATCATGTTATATGTGAGGATTTTCAGATGTTTCAAAAGACCAAGAGTTTAAAGTTTTCATCCTCTAAAGAACAAAGTGAACTAAATCATACATAAAAGTCTCAAAAATGAATTCTCAGATTTCACATTGAATGTTTTTTTTTCCTTTCAGTCAAACATAGAGTCTCTTTTCATCATATGATGTGATCCAATTCACTTTCTTTTGATTACAGAGGAATTAATAAGTTAATTAAGTGTCTAAGTTTTATTCAGTATTGGGAGAGCGAGTTAACCTGCGTGTCAACTTCAAGGGAGGCATGTAATTAGGGTAGATAGCCAGATGGAGGAGATGGAAAGAAATCCATCAGGCATTATGCCCAGAGTCTGAGAGAGACCGACAAACCAATTCGCTGCTAACACTCCACATTTTATGGAAGGATTTTAGCATAAAGTAGGTTAATGAATATAATTTCCTCAAAGGAAAAGTTTCCAAATCTGAAAAGATACAAACTGCTGTTAAACTTCCCCCTCACCTCTGCTTCCTGCCTCATCTGCCCATCAGAAACAGCTTTTTCTATACAGCATGGTGTGTCTCCAATTCCTAATGGAAATGTGCTGTGTCCTTAACATGGTCATTATATAAGCTGCCAGTGTGATCAGCTTTATTTTATACATTTAAGTACAACACAGATGGCATATCTCTGCCTTTCATTTTACCCAATTAAAAGCGCTGTGTGTCTACATAGGTGGTAAGCCAAGTGAGAACTAGATAAAACAGCCTAGACTGGATGACCTTGAGATTAAATCAAATAAAAAAGCTACAAATAATCATAAATTTGTGTTTTTAGAAATACAGAAAAAGCGCTGACCCTCCATCTCAGAAGCTGAATCACTACTATTGATCGTCCTGCTTTTACAGCCCATTGATTAAAGATTGAAATAGTCCACAGTCAGACACAAAACTCTTATTTGTTTCAACAAAAAGGTGGAATAGCGTTGTGATTAAAGGAGTATCAGAGCAAGGAAAGAATATTGTGAATATTGCATCAGTAATTGCACTACATGTGGATGTATTTGACCCTGTACACAGTAAATGTCCCCTTTTAATGATGCTAATGGGACGGTTGATCTTGTTGAGTGGACAGCTGCTAAATGATTTTCAGTTATTTCGGTGCTTCCTTAACACTTACCGATTTATCGTCAATTAAAAATGTTACTTTACTGCTTTTATATTTTTGCTTTCGATGCTTTGGTGAATGTGGGAAAATTTTGACATGATAAACATTACAGCTTGCTACATATATCATATCATATCTTACTCTTTAATATCAAGATGATTGCAGTCATAGGCTACTCTTGTGGCTTAGTCCCTGGGGGAGATTTTCCAATATGTCAGGACTTTAGGTGGAGCCACAAGACACCCAATCAAAGACCTCCTCTTCCCCCAGCCATTCATTCTTCAACAATGCAAAAAAAAATTAACAGAAAGCAAACAACAAAAAGATACGCCGACAGTAGTCTTGGTTGATATATTATTATATTATTGGGAATGTGGATTATACAGTGTGAATTATATGCCCTCAAAGCTTCCTCAAACACGATTGGTCAAGAAAGCTCGGACTGCAAGCACATTACAATCCATTTTCTTCCGCTTATCCGGGGCAGCAGCCCAAGCAGAGAAGCCCAGACCTCCCTCTCCCCAGCCACCACCTCAACTGGCTCCTTTCGATGTGGAGGAGCAGCGGCTCTACTCTGAGCCCCTCCCGAATCGCCGAACTTCTCACCCTATCTCTAAGGGAGAGGCCAGCCACCCTTCGGAAGAAGCCCATTTCCACCGCTTGTATTCAGGATCTCGTTCTTTCGGTCACTACCCACAGCTTGTGATCTTAGGTGAGGGTAGGGGCGTAGATCGACTGGTAAATTGAGAGCTTCGCTTTTACACTCAGCTCTCTCTTCACCACAACAGATCGGTACAGCGTCGGGCAGCCTTGGCGGAGCCCATCACCCACCAGGAACGAGTCCGACTTATTGCCGGCTATGCAGGCCAAGCTCTTGCAACTGCTGTATAAGGACAGAATGGCCCATAGCAATGGGCCAGACACCCCATACTCCAGGAGCACCCCCTACAGGACCCCCCGAGGGACATGGTCGAATACCTTCTCAAAGTCCACAAAACACATGTAGACTGGTTGGGCAACCTACAAACAGGAAACCAAAAAACTTGAATTTCCAGTGCAAATATTTATATATGTAAATATTTACATGTCATTTTTTTTCTCTGCTTGTATGTTTTTAGTCATTTCCAGGTAACAGCAATGCAGACAATGTGGTTCAATACAAGCTGCAGCAACCAGCGATTGCACGTTTTCTCCGCCTCATTCCTCTGGACTGGAATCCCAGCGGACGGATCGGACTGCGACTGGAAACCTACGGATGTCCTTACAGTAAGTTCTGTCTTCTTTATCCCGACTGGATCACCTGAATTTTATTCAGTCTTTTCTTGAGAAATGTATACATTTCATGATTTTGTTATTGGGCTGCTTTTCTTTCACTGAAAGCCTTTTGTTAAGAGTTAAGAGCTGCTTTTATACATGCTGGCCCCAGCAGCCGTAGCATCAGTACAATGAACTAAACAAATACGACATTGGTTTTGCACATAAGCATTGCTGTCAGATTTATTCACATTCAGTTACATAACATATGTGAGTTGTTGTTTTTTTTCCATATAAAATATGAATCCTCTTGACTCAGCATGACTTTAAACACATTAGACTATATTTTCAATGAATGGAACTCCTCTTCATCCTGGTCTTTATTCCCTTTACAGCTAAGGTGTACAGTCAGACGTACAGGCTTTGCTCATTTTCTTAAACGAGCAGGTGTTTGTAGTCTTTTGTCTTCTCAGCGTTCATTTGCTGCTCTGCCCTGATTTCTGTGCTCTAATCAAAACACGACATACTCATGAATATCAAAAGCAACTCCATATATTTACATATACATGCTAGAATATACTTAGCAAACAATAACTATTCATGTGCAAACACGGTTTCCTGGGATTTCCTCCACAGCCGTCTCTGTGTATTATTTCAAGTTTCCGCCTATATTTCGCCGGCTGTACTCTGAGTGGAATATTAAAATAGAAGTATAAAAATAAAAGGACATCAGCTCGTTTGCTTTGAATATACTAAAAAGGAAAAAGCAATTTCACAAATACGACTTGGTTTCAAAAGATGTCTTTTGAAAGTGTTCTACTTTTTCCATTTATTTCTAATTCATACTGAATGTCACTCTTAGAAGAAGACACATAGTCTTCTTTTCTTATAAGACTCTTTGTTCTTCTAATAAAAACAACCCGGCAGTGTGAAACTGTACCAACAGTGTCCTCAGGTTTTCTTTAGTTTGTTCTTGGTGATCGCCACTTTTACGTGACATCTGTATTGTCTTTATAGTCTTACATCTTGTACTTGCATCTTCATCACATGTAATCTGCCAAGTATAAAGATGATTTATGCTAAAACCATTGTATATATCCTTATTTAACTGTATTTACTGTTGTCTGCGTGAGAAGAAGATGGATTTGGAGAAACATTAAAACATGGATTTTGATGAATAGCCTATAGTCGTTTGGAAATATTCAAAAGTTACTTACGGATATATTTGTGTGCTATATTTATCAGCGGGTGTCACAGTTGTCAGAGAAGATTCCTGGTGTTCCTGCAGAAAACTAATGCAGCATTCACGGCAGAATCCTCCCCGGAAAAACAAATGTAATACATCGCAGGGAGCTGCGATATAGCTGCTGGTGACAAACGGTTTGCCACAGTGTGAGAAATGCACTGAATGTAAATGCTCGGTGGATATTAGTCTTTTTAAGGAAACACAAAATAATGTGTTTTGTAGTTAACATTATAAGAATGGATGGAGAACATTTTCCCTGGCCTACATGAGAGTTTAAACTTCTTAAAATCCATGCAAACCTGAACAAAAAAAAAACCTATTCATGATTAAAAAGTTAATTAGTGGAATTAGCCACACACCAGAGCTTTTTGGTTTCTGGAAGTGCTGGAAGTGTGATGATCTGTATTATTTGCTAATAGTGTAAAACACTGTAAGAAGGCAGAATAATGGAGTATAAATGAGGAGTATTTTCACTACATCTTCAGCAAAAGAGCATTTTTCTGTGAAAGGAAGATTTCTTTTTGCACTACCTCACTGTGCAATACCTTTTGTGCAATACTTTTGTAAATAGTCAACGGTGCAATAGACTCAATACTTGAAATGTGCAATTCACTTGTATTTTTATTTTTATTCCTATTTATTCTATTTATCCCCTTCGTATATTTTATTTATATTGTCTCTGTATTTATATATGTGTGTGTGTGTATAACTCTGTAACTTCTGTCGGTGCTGTGCTTTTTTGGAAATCGAATTTCCCAGAGGAATCCACCCGAGGGATTAATAAAGTTCTATCTTATCTTATCTCTTATCTTATCTTAGCGTCAAAAGTCTGTAAATGACAGTAGGTGGTTAAGCTGGTCCTGAAAGATACCAGCATCTGCTGGATGGATTTAAAGTTTATACAGTGAGTCATGGAGTAAAGATTATTTTCTTGGCACCACGAGGATGACTTTTGGAGTTAAATTATTACCACCCATGGGATAGTTTGTCTTAAATGTAGACACAGACAATTGTGCTGTCTGCAGCTTGCAATACAGAGGTGTCAAATGTTTAAGTTATTAAAGCGCAAGTTAATCTTAAGTGTGCAGGAGCACTATAAAAATACCTCCAGATCTATAGAACAACAAGTCCAGTTTGATTTTAGGAAGGCTAAACATCGATTATGATTCAGATCTCTGACTCAAATGACATTAAGAATTGGACAACCAGTCCCTTGACGTCCTCTATTCTTAACAACCTGTAACCCAATGCTTCCTACAGAAGCAAACAGTGGGAAATACAAACATTCTTCCCCATCTTCTCTGCAGTATTCCTGAAACCATCCCATGGGCCAGACTAGTCCATTTTGTAGGCCTTCTTGCTGATAACCACATGTCTTTGAAGTATGATATTCATACCAGTCTAAATTGCTCTCTGCTAATTAACTGATGCTAGAAAGCAACAGCATAGCTACAGGGACTTGTCTCCTCTATTTATGTATTTTTTATTAATTTCTTCCCATTGTCATATGTGTGTGTTTCTATGATTATATTTACTGCAATCAATCAAATATATGTGTGTAAAACTATGTCCAGTTAATTACTGCACTCACTATGTCCAGTGCTATTTCAGTACGCAGGTAGTGAGTCAAAAATAATCAACAATATGTTCTGGGGATAATTACAGGGATATGGCTGATTGTAATTACATAATACGTAATATTGTAGAACAAAATGTAATCTGGGACTTAATTAGAATGGCTTGATAGTCCACAGAGTCGACTTCAAGTAATGTTTTTTAGCTTTCAGACGCAGAGGATGACTCGGTGCTTCTGAGCCCAAGCCTACTGCTCTGCAATCAGCAGGAAATACACTGTACAATGCAATAAGAGCATTACTGCAAGCAAAGTGGTTGGCTGATTGTAAGCCTTAGGAAGCCAAAGAGTTGCCAAGTCCATTAAGAAACATTCAGTCGGAGAAATTAGTTGTACAACTGAAAAGGCTTTTGATGCTGTACTCAGCCGCAGCTCTCTTTAAACAGTTCAGTATTTGCAGTTCATTCTTTACCACCTACACCGTTTTCCTCACATGACCTCAGCCCAAATCCCCAGCGAGCAGCACGCAGTAACTGAGAGACTTCTTGATGAAAAGTGTTAAGCAGAATACAGATTCAGTCCTTGCTGCAAGGTTTTCCCTCGCTGTTTAACAAATTGTCTGCTACAACCACAGAATTACAGGTACAAGTAGATGAGTAACAAGTGTGAGTAACTGTGAGTTTATGCAGGGTAGCATAAGCATTATTTAAGAACCTTGAATTAGAATATTACATGGTATTAATAGCAATTCTGACACCCAGTTATTAGTCGGAGCTTTGAACAATCTGATGTTGTAGGAAAATTGCACAAACACAAGGACTGTTGTCTGTTTCAGGGTTATATGATATGAACTGTTAAGCTTTTGCTTAAGATTCTGGTTTCAATGTTTTGCTCTCGTTTCTTTTATCATGAAATCTATTTTGTTTTTGATTTTTAGCCTCTGATGTGGTGAGCCTAAACGGTGGCAGCAGCAGCCTGGTGTACAGGCTGAGTCCCGGGCCGTGGCAGACATCCAAAGAGGTTGTCTCTCTGAAGTTTAAAACCCTGAGGAATTCTGGGATACTGCTGCATGCAGAGGGGCAGCAAGGCGTCAGCCTCAGCCTGGAGTTAGAGAGAGGAAAGCTACAGCTGCTGCTCAGACAAGGTACAACACAACACAAACATAATGGTAGCCATTTATGGAAGCAGACTTTTCCTCATACATACTGGAGTAGAAGTAATGGTATTTAAGAGAAAAACGTGGGACAGATTTATTAAAAACCTCTTTTAAAAAAATGTATTTAAAGAAATAGACACAAAAAAGATACGTTATTGGCCAAAACTATAACCTGATATAAATTTGTCTGATCTCCTAGTCGGGGTCATAATCTGGTACATGTCCAGTGCTACTGCCTTTTTTAGATCACACAGTGGAACTTCCCCTGCACACGTGCCCCTTCACTGCATGCTTTCTTCCTCGTTGTGTGAAAACAGTGACTCTTCAGCTTGATTTTGGTAAGGAGGACACCATCACAGGGAGGATATACTGGAAGGTCGCGAGTCAAGACTGTGTCAGTTTCACCAAACGACTCCTGTATTTTTAGACACCCCAGGACACTACAGTAAACTGTGTTGACTGTCTAATGCTGTGGGTTAATTTGCGATGTGACTGTCCCATTCCTGTCCTTCTGTGCCTCCTTTGGGCTTCAAAGCTTTGCACTCTCCTGAAAACTGTTGTACTATTGCCAGTCTGTCTGGTCAGATTGAAAGTTGATGTTTTTCTGTGTGCTGAAATCAAAAGCACACACATAATACATGTAATGGCACTGTCACACTAGAGTGGTGGTGATCTGGTGATTGCACTGAATTTCTGTTACATTAAGCGACCCATTGCAAATAGTTGCAGTGACCAACTGGTGTCCCGGTGGTTGAGCATGCAACATCCTCAGCTTCTGGACAACCACTTTTAATTGTAAGGTGCTTGCAGAGGTCAGCTGGTTGGAGGGAACCTATATGTTTGGTATTTTTTTAATGGTAGATTGCCAGATTTTTTTTAACTGCACCCTATGCACAAAAAAGCAGCATAGCATTAGCTCTGGCTCTTAACTCAAATTTCCCTGCAGTCCCCGAAGATCAGCTGGTCTCAATGGAAGCTAAAATCATCTGATGGCTCATCATTCTTTGCATCATATTGTCAAGCTATTTGTGGAGCTCCCAGCTGCTACATAACCACTGATCTTATTTTCTTTCTGTGTGATACCTTTAAAGGTTATCTGTTATCAGTAATGCTTGTTGTTGCTCTGACTTTCCATTTATGAACAAATATTTGAAGTATAAAGAATGGCAACATGTAAAAATGCAATGTAGTTCTTGATATTTGACATAAGTATACATTTTAGTCTAAGAGGCTTTTTGAGTGTCCATATGTAAGATTTTTTTAATCAAACTGATAATCAAGCAGTAACTACGTCAGGTTTTTTTTAATCCTTTCAGCGGTTTGTACACAAATAGACAAAAGAAAGGCATCTTAGCACTCAGACATGCTACTGCAGTTGGTAAGAGCATTTTTAGCACACCGATTTTGCAGTTAAGCACATTTCCTCTGAGAAGAAACATGCTATTTCTGTTTTTATTTTCTGGTTCTGGTATTCTATGTTATTTTAGCACACAGAGGTTTTTTGTCACTTCAGGGTTGTATTGGTAAAAAACATCTGTATAAGTTTGAGGACAGCTCAAACTCTAAAATAACTTTAGATTGTTTTTGGTTTGAGATGGTCGTTACACACACTGCCATCTGATTGGTTTAGTCTTGGCTGCTGCTGCATCTCTGTCTAGTTACAGCTGTGATGGATGGTACCCATTCACTGTAGCATGTGTTGGGGCTGGACTCTGTAAGCCTTGATGCATGGCTTACAGTCTGTGTGTGTGTGTGTGTGTGTGTGTGTGTGTGTGAATAGGGTTAAACCAGAGGCTGTCAGACTGCCATCGTTAACATATGGCTTGCCAGTCATCAGGATTCCCATCAGGTCTTTTCATCCATCTATCTTTCCATCTTTTTGCCCTCTCACCATTTCATGTCTACTAAAAGTGATTCCTCCATCGCCTCCTATTTGCTTTCATCTTCCCTTTTATCCACCCCCTGACTTCTATTTCTCACAAATGCTCTTCATCTCTGCATCTTTATCTCCCATCCCTCCCTCATGTATCCGTCATCTGTTCTACCTTTCATCCATCTGTCAGAGACATCGCTGTGTCTCTTCTCTGAGACTGTAAAACTTGTTTTGCACATCCTTAAAGAAAGTAACATCTTAAAGAAAGGTTACGACTTCTTAAACAACATTCGCTATGTCCCCTCCAGCACTCAACGCAGGCAGCAAAGAAACCCTACCGCCTCAAAAAATGACCTAGACTTTTTCAAAATGTCATTGTAGGAAGTTGATCACCTTGAAGAGCTTTCTGAAGGTGGGCTGTCACCTTCAAGAAACTTAAATCAATTATAACGAGAGCGCTCTAACTTAATCAGATTAGGCATCATTTCTCTAGTATGCTTCCATATGGGATATACACTGTGTACAGGGGTCCCTCGCTATAACGCGGTTCACCTTTCGCGGTCTCGCTGTTTCGCTGATTTTTTTGGTGCAATTTTGCATGCTTTTTTTTTTTTAACAGCGCATTGTGTTCGGCGTCCTGATTGGCTGTAGACCATTGTCAATCAATCTTGTGTCGTGTCTCCTGTGCAGTACAGAATGCATTCAGTTTGTCAAATTTATCTTAATCTTCGATCGCCAGCAGTGTGACTCTGAAGTGCTGTACTGTATGTTTGTAAGATTTCTCACATAAACACAAAAATGTCGATGAAACGTTTTGCACCATTGGTCCCTTTGGTTTTATTTTATAACAATGGACTTATTTTTCTACGAAGGTTTGAACTTTTGCAGTGTTTAAACCATAGAGAAAAGTGTGAACATGTTCAAGCCTGTCGGAGAAAAGTGTATAAAGGGTGTAGTGACGGGTTTTACAGCCATAAAACATCCATAATAATTGTAAACAATAAAGTTGGCTACTTCGCGGATTTTTAGAACGTAACTCCCGCGATAAATGAGGATAAACAAGGGACCCCTGTACTTGTTCAGTAACCCATCAGGGTGGTTTGATCTCAATTATAGACTTAAAAGAAATGACATTAAAATAAATGACTGCAGTTAATTATACATTTTGTTAAAGTTTTGCTGTTATGTTGGCTCTGACTTCACCATATAGCATGTAATAGAAAACATACAAAAATGTATGGTAAGTGTACTGCTGTTAGCTAGGTATCATTGGCATTGCCATCGATGCTGAGGACATATCATCCTCCTATTGGCTGAAAATGTAATGTTTGCCCCCCTTTCATTTTGCTATTTAGCCAAGCTGGCCATTCACCTTCCAGTTTTTGCCTCCCCTTTTTGAACCAGGGGTGTGAGCGACTAGTTGACTAGGTTTTTAAATACTGCCACCCTTGCTATACATACTTGGTGGAGCAATTATTCTAATTGTATTATTTTACACTGCCAGTTAACTGTCACTTCTGAGATGTTATGCAGATGTTACACAGACTTTTAGCCCGAGCAGATGACACCAGCCTTCTCTGCCTTGTTGCCTCAGAATAAGCTGGCAGATTACCGCTCGCCCAGAGCAATGCAGAACTACATCTAGCACAGCGGGTGGATGTTAATTTGCAGGGAAAGAAGGCAGCTGGCACAACCACTGCTAATGTTAGCAACACTCAGCATCTGACACTGAGCGTGTACAGTGTTATGCATGGCGTCACACTTTTCAGCTGCATTTTGATTATTGTCCATGTTTAACCTCATCCATTAGATGTACTACAACTAGTAAATTAGTCATAAGAAACATCCCTAGTGTGAACAAACACACGTACTCAACATAGCAACATCCCAAGTCCTTTGAAATAATAGCAACAGAGCTTTCATTGTGGTTTCTCTTTCTGTTCCTCTCCACCCTGTTTCTCAGCAAGACTTTTTCTGATTTAATTAGTGTTGTTTTTCTGAGTTTCTCTGCCCACATCTCAGTGTTTTATTTATTTATTTATTTTTAATCAGAAGAGACACTTTGGCTGTTTTTAGTTGTACTTTAATTTTCATTCTCCTGTCTTGCCTTCTTGACACACACAAAGACCTTTTTGATATTCTCTCCAACCATCTTTTCTGTTTTCCTTCATTGTTATGTATCTCTGTCTTTTGGATATGCCAGAGCAATTCTTTTCCTCTTATGTTATTTCAAAAGCTTCCGTAAACCATTTTTCAGTCCTTCATCTTTCTGCCTCATATTTTCTACATTTTTCTCCCTCTCTCTCTTTTTCACTTTTCTGCACAAAGTTTTTAGGTTACGAATTGTGCAATTCGGGTCATCTGCTTTGTGCACTTTTGTACTAACACTAACACATCCAGGTCTGACCCTCCTGGAGCAGATGCTGTCCACATTATGAGGCAACACTGAGTAACAACCCTGCACAAACAGCAGGTCTGTCCTGATGACTGAGGAACCAAAATACAAATTAAAAACTAGGTGGTAGATGAATTACTTTTTAGCAGATGCTAGTACCTTCAGCAGTTCAGGACTTTAAATAATGTGATTAATTCCTGCCCCTGTCACTCTCCTTTTACTTATTAACCAATTATAATTTTCTGCATGAGAGAAATTAAAAAAATCACCTCTCCTGTCACTCGTTGCCAATTTGTCGACCATCTCTTTTTAGATAATTGCATTCTTGATGGAATCTGTGTGATTGCAGCAGGTATGTGTAGTGAATATATAAGGACTAGAAGTTTAAATACATAGCTGACTGTATGGAAAGCCCCAGCACATAAAGAAGCCTTGTTACTTGCTTCCTAGATATGAAAGTAGTAACCAGGTCATTAGTCACAGTCACCTACTTGGCTGCACTGCAGGGTGTAATTACTGGCCAATCTTATTTTGTGACACTGCAATGGCAGCTAAACATGTTATGAAATCTCACAGCAAATATCACACTACCCCACAAAAGAAATTCCAATAAAAGTTTACTTTACAGCAGGTCGTTTTAAGTTCATTCAACTTATAAACCCAGGGGCCTTTATAAATTTGGGTTAACTGAATATACATTTGAAGAGAATTAATTTTGAAGTTAGCTTTTAAGAGGACCTTTTATGCTCATTTCCATCTCCTTTTTTTAAATTCTTGGACTAGTTTTCATTATTTCATATATCATTTCATTTCAAAACATATTTGAAATGTTTATGTTATGCTGGGCTTTGGTTCAACCTCTCAGTTCATTTACTCTCTGAAACAAGCTGTTCTTGCTCCCTTCTCGATGCCTTTAAGACAGCTTTCTTGAAATTTCCTGCACCTTGCAATAGAGACTGTTTTAGTCGTTTTGAATATCAGGTGGATGGGGCCTGTGTGGTCACAGTCAGAGCAACGTGCCACCATATTACAGATATCAGCACCATTTGCATCATAGAGAGCCAAGAGTAGAAAAACTGTCTGAAAGCAAGAACTGAGAGCAGCGTGAAGCCTACATTTGCGATTGCTGCACATATTTCGCCTTTATTATTTTGAATCTTTGGCCTTCTTTGGTCTTGTTGATTTGTCCAGGGTATAACCTGCCTCTCACCCTATGGTAGCGAGAATAGGCTCCAATGCTCCTGCAACCCCGATAAGTGGAAGAGAATGGATGGATGGATGACCTTGTTTGATGTGACTATCAATGATTGTAACAGTATAACAGAAAATATTGTAGAGGTTGAAAGGTCCACTTTAAGATACTAAGATTAATCAACAGTCACAGACTTATTACAGCCAGATTTGTTTTTCTTTCAATTTTCCTCAATTTTATGCATATTTAATATGCAAAACCTACAGCTGCAGCTATCAAAGCGATTTTGTACCAAAGTCAGTGCAAAGACAACAATCTGAGGCTTCACTGGTGAGTTTTTTGAATTATAAGTACTGAGGTAATGCAGTGAGGTAGAGACTGAAAACATAGAGCAATGAATCTCCTCTTCACAGTAAAAAAAGAAAAAAAGAAAGTTTTAATTCTCAAGCAGTCTGGGCTGGGAAGTCAGACATGTTTGTGTCTTTAAGTGCTTGTTTTAATGACTAGAATGAAATCTCAAAATTTACATTTAAGCATCCTGTAATTGTCTGATTTTTCCCAGCTGTCGGCCAGATGGCCTTTCTAAATGTCGACTAGAAAAGCTTTCTGGACCTTGTTGCAAGGTCGCAAGGTTTCTATAACTTAATTGTTGTTCAGCAAATTTAACAATGCTAACAGCTAAGGAGCTTGGAAAGAAAAGCGACTAGACTTCTTTGAGTTTCTTGAAGATGTTTCACCTCTCATCCAAGAAGCTTCTTCATTTCTAAGACCAAATGATGGAGATTCCCTAGTGGGAGTTGTATATTAAAGGGTTCATTGGCCCACTATTGATCATCACATGAGCCAAGGTGTGGAAAAGGTGTGTACCAGGAGTGGGGTTTGAACCCACGAGAGCATTTGCTCATTGGAACTTAAGTCCAACGCCTTAACCACTCGGCCATCCTGGTACTTGCGCAAAAGGAAAAAAAGGGATTTATACTGCAGTTTGGTAAATTAATACAAACTTTCAATGAGCTGTCTTGACTAAAACTCATCTTCACTGATTTGATGAAAGCCCAACTAAGATAACTATGTTTTAAAAGCTTTCTTTACATGTATGTGTTCCTTTTCTTTCCCTTCTACCTCTGAGGAAATGTTTTCTGCCCAGTGTTGCAGGGTCCTGATTACTCCAAGTTTGTGTTCCAGCGCGTCCAAGTCCAAGAGTAGGTACTGGTCTGTGTGTGTGGGCTTCCAGTAAACTTCTGTGTTGAGGTTTCCATTCTCCTCAACGTGCACAGCACAGTACTGAAGTGGCAAACTGTTGTCCTTTGTGTCTTCCCTGTTGAACTTTATCCACTGAGTTGATGTGAAGGCTTAAACTTCTTGGCTTTTGATTTCGACCCTGTTGTCATCCACGTATTTGTACCAGTGGCTACGTGCTGCCAAGGGCTTTACTGTCCATTTCCTCCATGTAAATGTTGGCCACAGTGGGTGACACCGGAGAGCCCATGGCACATCCATGTTTTTGTCTGTAGACACCCTTGTTGTATTTAAAATATGTGGTGGTAACGCAGAGGTCTAACAGTTTGCAGATGTTATCGGGGGTAAAGCTGATTCTCTTTTCTAAGGAACTGTCTTGCTGTAGTCGTTTTCTGACAGTCTCCACTGCCTCAGGTATGCAAGTGAAGAGTGAAACCACATCAAAGAACATTTTGGTTTAATCCGGATCCAGAGGAAGTTTCTGGAACTTGTTGGTAAAGTCAGTGGAGTTTTTGATGTAATGGGGTGTGTTCCCCACAAGGGGAGCTAGGATGGATTGTTGTTTTCGTGGCTGTGATTAGATCCACTGTGGGCAGCTGTTGTGGAGAAATGGCAAAATGGAGTCCTTTGGCTAGTGCCTTCTTTTCAGGTTCAATGAGGTTCCTGTCTGATAAGTTCTTCACTCACTTTTCATGACTGTCTTCAGTTCACTTCAAACAAAAACGTATAATTTTGAGTCGATGCCTAGACCAGACAGACAAGAAGAGGAAAACACCACAACCAAAGACTGCTGAAAGACCTTTACAAATCCTGGAGGAGATCACTTGAAGATCAAGTGTCAAGACCACTTTAAAAAAATGACAGAAAGCCTGGTTCCTAAGAAGGAAAATGTAAAGAAAGATGGCTCTTTCCACAGTACTGTATGATTGTTTTTCCCTGGTTTGTATGAGAGGGTATGACTGGACTATTATTTGATGTGTCTCCTCTGGCTGGCTGCCTCATAATCACACTTTTGGCTACAGCCTTTGACCATTTTTGTCCAGAGACACAAAACTTCTGTCTCAGCGATGTTTGCTGGGATCACTGAACTCTCTAAGCCCAAAACAGAACTATTCACAAAGTACTCACAGGCTCTCCCATTGCCTGTAAATAAAAATGATAAATGAGATCAGATAGTCCACTATATGCTTGAATTTGTTGGCAGCTACTTCAGCACATACATATAATGCAAGCTTGAACCTTTGCACCTTTGCTAGCTTTGGAAAGAAGACATTAAGCTCTTAGCCCCGACAGCAGAATTCAATAAATCCCACAGTATTTCACAATATCCAAATTATAGCAACACTCAAATGCTCAATATATATTAAATGACTCTTTTAAGATGAGAAATGATCCTGTATCTGTTGGTTTTCGTTTGATCAGCTTCTCTTAATGTGACCAAATGTGATTTTTGCATGTGTCATTTTTGTTAGTTTAGATTATTGTGCAAATTAAGTCTACAATAAAAAGTGAAAAGAAATAAAAGATAAAAAGATGATTAACCTCACTTCACATGATGCAGGAGGGAAAAAGCACTAGAAATACTTTCTGAGGAAGCAAAAATCTTCCTGCAAACTTCTCACTTGGTGACCTGAGCTGTGAATCATTAGCGAGTTTCTGTGACAGACATGGTGTTTTATGGCAGTCAGTTGCTGAAATAATTATACCAGCCAGTTTTCTGATAAGAGCAATCAGATTTTGAGGAGCTGTAATAGAATAGGAGACAAGATACAGTGACGCGATAGTGTCTTGCGGGCATGAGTAGAATGACAA
This sequence comes from Copadichromis virginalis, assembly GCF_057382275.1. Taxonomy (NCBI): domain Eukaryota; kingdom Metazoa; phylum Chordata; class Actinopteri; order Cichliformes; family Cichlidae; genus Copadichromis; species Copadichromis virginalis. The sequence continues at coordinate 8,082,220 of NC_140635.1, read as the reverse complement.
AATGATTTAAACTTGTGTTCAGTACAGACTTATAATGATGAGACAGCAGACTCGGTCTGAGGAAGAACTGCTGCAGTCATTCACAGTTTAAACTAGGTTTCAAACTTTTTTCCCACTCTATTTCTCAACAACGTCTTGCTCGTGGGCACACACATTTCCATTTAAGTCAGATTTCAGTCATTAAAAAATGGATCTGATCTGCATCTTCTCTCAGTTTTGTCTAGTAAGGCCTTCGGGTGAATACGCTGAAGACAATTACTCAGGATATTCTGTCTTTTTCTCTGATGTTCATAAATAAAATCTTGCACAATTTATCAAATGACACATATTTTAAAAGTTTAAAATAGATTTTCTGACTGATTCTGGGATAAGATGTCGTTCAGCTACAGAACATCATCTGTGTTTATGTGTGTTACACGGAGTCTAATCGGATATACTTACCTTATGGTATATTATTGATTATTCCAGCACGTAGGAGTAAGTGTTTCTTGTAAGGTGCCTGGCTTTGTGTGTGCAAGGTTAAGTGATCTGTTACATTAATTGGTTCTATTTAAACAACCTGGTAAGTTCTGATCCACAGAGTTTTAATGCAGAGATATAACAGTGAGCAGACAAAAGAGTTTTGGAAGGTGGAAATATCAGAACTGACACTTGACCTTCACATTTAGTGTGAAGGTCATAAATCTACAGTGCATAATACAGTGTTTCCCAACCACTGAGGTGTGATCCGGTGTGCCGTGATCTGGTTCCATCTGATCAGTACTCTAAGCAATCGGCATGAGTAACCGGCAGAACAATTACATTCTCTTCCACTAGAGGGCAGTGCAACTGCCTTGCTCTAATTAAATGGTTGCCAACTACCAGTAAAACATAAGAAGGTGAAGAAGAAATTACATAATAGTCATGCTGTGAGATGACACAGTACATAATAGCAATACATAAATATTTGTAAAGAAAAAGTAGTCAATCTGACCTGGGTCCTGGAGAAACCTCCAACCCAGATGAAGGCCCTAACATGATGCTGTGTGATTTTTCTAATGTGAAATATGTGGCGTGGCTCCCAAAGGTTGGGAAACACTGGCATAATGAATAATGAATGGTATTAAATACAATTCAAATACTCATGTTTTCCATTAACCTGAAGAATGGCAAAATAAACTATAAATAATAATAAACATACAATCATTACGTTTGGTATCAGGTTTCAATCAATAGGATCAAAGACTTGTATGACTGGGTACTTAATAATTTAAAAAATAAAAACATACTGACTGGTAGTTGGCCAAGCTCTACATGTTCATCTTTGGACTGCTGTTTTTTGGCCTAGTCCCATTTTGACTACTTGTATCTGTGTATCTGAACTGTTTATCTATCCCAAGGTTGCAAGGAGGCTGAGTAACATTTAGTGAAAGGCAGGTGTCGAGGAGGGAAATTATTTTACTGCTATTGTTAAATAATTGTTATTGCATTAATAATATAATTTGCAGCATGGATATTGCATTCCAAGGTTTAGACAGTGTCTCTTTCAGAAAGACTGAGTTGCAGGCTGACAGGAAGTTGTATGCAGAAAGAAGCAGGAAGTTATTTTGAGCCGCAGGCTAAGACGAGGTTTTAACAATGTAACAGATAGCTTTATCATTTTATATTAAGGTTTTAGTAGAGGTTCTTGATTAAAACATTTATTTAGTAGAAGACATACACATAGTCTCAGTGAGCTTCTGGTCTGGTAAAAGGTCAGAAGTGTAAGAGGTGACACAAAGAGCATGTGAGGTCAACACACACACACACACACACACTTTAAATTAGATTTATTTAGAGGAGAGGTTAGTTATGTTTGGCTGTAACTGCAAAATTGTCTTGGTAAAAGAGGAACCGTTTCTTGGTGTCTCGGCAAGAAAGAGGAACAAGACAAGAACTGAAAGGTAGACAGGAAGGGCTAGCCATGAAAATAGAAGATGATTTTCTAGGTGAAAAGTCATGATGTTGATCTGATCTATGTATAAAATATATCTGTGACGTATGAAGGGGCGTCAGTAAATAAACCCTGATGCTATAAAATATCTGTTCATGCTTTGATTAAGTCGAAGACTACTTCCTGTCTGCGTACAGAGTTCTCTTCCCACGCGTGTATTCATTAAAATCATCGTTTGACTTTACCCGGCCGGATCGGTGTGGTTATTCTTCGGTCACCTCTTGTACCCTTCCTCAATACTGAATCTTAACATTTGGGGGCTTCGTCCGGTTATTGAGGAGGGAGAGTTGGAGGTGTGGACGGAGAAATCCGGGGTCTTGGGTGGTCTGACGGGCAGACGTGAATTCCAGTGGTCTAAGTGAGTGGGCATAAGCCGGCTTATCCAAAAGGTAAGGCACTACCTGTTGAATTATTTCCAAAGTGTGCCAAATTGGACATGATAAAATTTAAGTCTACTCACTGAAATTACTGGTGGATGTCTGTTTTGATTTTGATGAAAATTTCATGAGTTGAAACAGTTAGAGTTCTGCTAAGAAGAAATGAAAGCAGTAAAGTCTGCTAAAGCAGTTTGAGTCTGCCAGGAAAAAGTTTAAATATTGGGTTGAAGTCCCAAAGAAATTGAGTTAGAGTCTCAAGTAGTTTGGTAGGGAATTGGTTATTGTGTTGGTTAGAGTCCAAATTTGGTCATAAGAGTGGACCTGAGCGGTCATTTTGTGAGTTGGAGTCTCCATTTGACCACTAGGTTGCACCTACTTCAGTTATACACTTGTTTCGGGTGTTGATTGGTGTTTCAAAGTATTATAAATTATTCTAGAACGGCAGTTCGAGTCTGCTAGGAAGCGCAGTTCTCGGAGGTAACGCTCCCTCCCGGCCAAGGACGCTTGGCCCTGACCTATCGGCGAATAGGGTTAGTACGGTTGGCAACCGGGGAGAACTTGGGAACCTCCAAAATAGCTAGGAGTTACGAGTCTCCTTACCGTTTGCAACGGTATCTGCGCTTTTTTGGCCAGCAGAAGTGGTCTTCGGGCGTGTAACTTTAACCTAAAACTTCAAAAAGTTTGGGTTGGTAGACGCTTTTAAATTGAGTTAGGGATTTTAGAAATGAGGCCAGAAACAGTTAAAGTCTTGATACTGGTTAATTGATTGCAAAAAACGGTTATGTTAAATTTGTCGAAATTTGATAGGTGTTAAAAGGTTTAAAATCTGTGCAGTTGTAAATATAAGACGTCTCTGTATTAAAAAAGATCTCTGGGTCGAGTCAGCAATGCACTGACTGCCTGCTGTTATTCTTAGATGAAGAGTGTGTGTGCATGCAAATGAGGCAGCTGATGCAGAGCGCATGAGAGGACTATGCTTTCGGTTTTGTGTGTCATTCAGCTCTATAACTATTGTTTGCAAATGTGGATAAATGTCTGCAGTTAAAATGCTGGCTTAGTAAATAACAACATTGTAAACATATGAATGGTGACAGCGTTTAAAATAGAATATAAGAATTGTTTGTGTTTAAAACCAACGTTTAGGTAAAGAAGATTTAAGGTGGATTTGAAGGCATAAACAAAAAATAAAAGGGTTACAGTCTGCAAGGGTTGTTAATTCATGAGCTGACTGGATGCAGAGTAAGTGGAGTGGTCATCCTGAGAGGATTGAATGATGCTCTAACTCTGTGGTCAAGTCAGACATAGGCTTTAAGCAACCATGAGCCACTAATAAGCGTGACAAATTAATGAGTATGTGTAAATTGAACTTGTTAAATAGTTTTGATAGGAGTAACTCAATGAGCACGCAATAAAGTGGACTTTTTAGGGGCAGTTTATCACTGACACCATAAAAAGCAACTTAATTAGTAGTTCAATAACAAATTGTAAAGATAACCTTTGTTATTTGATAAGAGAGAGAAAATTCAGGTTACATATAGTGAATAAATAAGGAAATGTTAATCTCTGCGTCATTCCACACTGAAATTTCAATTGTAGGGGATCATTTGGAGGTGAATTGTGTAGGACACGGGGAGACAGAAGAATCTCCCCATGAGTTTTCAGTGTGCATAGAAATTGAGGAGGCTGAACTGGAAGCCTGCCTGGGTCGTTGTTTTTGTTTATTTGAGGGTCTGCTGGAAGTTTGTGAAAACGACCACCTTGATATGTGGGAGCCTTCTCGGGCAGCGATTTTTTTGTTAAACCTGTGGCAGGCTGTGCAACATGGAGAAAGTTTTGACATAATGTCATAAAGGTGATTTCTTGGTTTTAGATTTATTAGTACGGGATGCTTGAGGGTGTGTTGCTGTAAAGTATATAAGGGACGCGCAGCGCCGTTAATGGGTTTAAAATAAATGAAAAAACACTAATCCGAGGAACTATTGGAGAGGTAAGTATACGGAGATGAGCGCGTTGCGCATAAGGGTTGCTGGTGTCATATATTAACACTTTGAGGGCGAATAATTTTGATTGAGTGTCAACGCTTGAGAACGCGAGGACAGCGTCTAAAGGGCTGGGTTAAACTTTGTGTATCACCGAGCAGGGGAAGAGGAGCCAGTGGTTGCGAGAACAGCGAGACGAAGACTGAAACTGAAAGTTAAGCGTGTCTGGGTGACCTAGACCAAGAAGGTGGAGTCGACCAACGCCATTGGAAGAGGTAAGTCTGTGTTTCAGAGAATGGCTGACAGCTCGGGTGCGACACCTAGTAGGAAAAGGGGATGCAAACCTCTGAAGGATCAGCTCGAACAGCTTAAGAAAGCTGTTCGCTTGGCTTCCCCTGGAGTATCAAAATCAGCAGAGAAAGAGTGCCAAGCGATGGAGGTTGAGGTAAGTAAACCTATTATATCCCAACAGAAAGGGCTGGGTGATAAAATACCTCTGAGCTTGGTGTTAAAAACTGAAGGAGAAGTGTATGGACAAATGCATGAGGCCCTACGTGCGTCCATAGAGGCATTAACGGCATTGGAGGTTATAAAGCAGAGAGTAATGCAGGGAGGGCCAGAAGAGGAGAATGAAGACCGTGCGACGTCATCAGAAGAAGACGATGAGGAGGACGAAGATGGAGGAGCTGAACCCCAACCAAGTACAAGCCTAATTTTGAGGAAAAGAAGTGTGAAGAGAGACCAAGCACAGAGACAGCCCATATTTAAGAGCTCAAAGGGGAAAGGAAAGTTGAGGAAGAGTAGAAGAGTGAGTTTTGAACAAGGAGCTCCTGACCCTGGTTTAAGTCTGCCTCTAATAGCAGGTCCAAAGAACGAACCAGTTTATCGCGCCTATAAGGTGAGAGATTTGGAAGCATTGGTTAAACAACTTCCACCAATAACCAAGGGAGAACATTGGGAAGGAGAAGAATTAGCGCTGGGCGACTTTCGCACTTTGGCCGGACGTTGTATGCTGGGTGGTGGGTTAGCAGATGTAGAGCAGATAGCTCAAACAACCAGATATGCAAATGACCTGAAATATCATGAGGTGCAGAGTGACTTAGCAGATGCAGTTCGGGAGAAGGACCCAACTCCTAACTTTGGAGCCATTCCAAAAATTATTTGGGATCCCAAAAAGAAACCCAGAGAGTGTTTAGCTAAAGCAAAGGAACAATGGTTGTTAGAAACAGGAATACATCCGGGGAAGGAGGGTGAAAGTAGAGCGTGGTTTCGTTCGGCAGTGCTGGCAGGGCTGCCCAACCAGGTTGCAGTTGACTTGGAAAAGAACCCAGATTTTGCCGTTGCAGACTCGGTGCAGTGGGAGAGACATGTGACCCACAGACTTCAGCAGGAACAGGATTTGACGAACAAACAAAAGAAAGAGTTAGATGAAGCACAGGCGCAGCTGCTTAGGCTGCAGCTGGGTGAGGCTCGCGAAAAATATAATGCGAAGAAAAAAGAACCGAAAGAACTAAATAAGACTATAATGGTGGCAAGGCCTCAGCCCGATCCTGTGCCTGACTGGCCAGATCAGGATCCGGGTCTCTACCCTGATGATCGTTGGCCCGCCAATGCACCAAGGCAGCGTCAACCCGTAGGGAATTGGGGGACCGGTGGACCGCAGAGAGGGCGTGGTGGATCCGTGTGGGGAGGACAAAGGGCTCGGAATCCAGGGAATCCTGACAATGTGTCTTGGACTGCCTGTTACAGCTGTGGAGCAGAAGGACACTGGTCCCGAGAATGCCCTGAATTGCAGCGAAATTATCAGAGGCGAGGCTATCAACCCCAGGCACAAGGAGGCCCAAGACAAAGAGTTGCTTACAGGGGAGCACATCAGGCTCCAAACCCGAATGCAGCACCAGCCCCCCAGTACCCAGTAGCCGACTGGGGCTGGGAGGGGGAGCAATACTGATGGAGCCCGGAGAAACTGAACAGCGTGGGGACGGCAGAACCTATGCTGTCAATGATGATGATCCAGCATTGACACAGCTGGGAAAACAGACTTTGAAGCACCAATATGTGGTGTCCTGACAGGTGCCTGGAAAATCTCATGGGCAGGGACCTGCTTGTGAAACTGGGATCACCTTCAAAGACTCAATATCTAGTCCAGAACTCTGAACAACCCACTGCCGAAATCTACTGGGGGAGGCTAGTGGAAGAAGGCATTTTGAGACATTATCAGCTATGGAAACCCTGGATAATGAGCCTGGCCGTCTATTCCCCTCCGCGAGATCCTTTCCACGTTACACTCTTTTATGATAGGGAAGATAACGATATCTATCGGGAACAGTTCCAGTCTGATCTTGAGGGACAGACGTGGAATGTGCAAACACATAACATTTATGTTGGACCAGAAGGTGTGGCCGCGGCTGTGAAATTTACTGATGAACAACTGCCTTGGTACAATGTGGGAGAGGATTCAGCCCCTCACATTACATTGGCGGTCCACGAGGGTCATGGGCCAAGAGATCTGGGACCAATGGTCAAGCGGGCGCTGGACAACGCAGGCTGGCAAGGCACCCAAATTCCAAACGTCTGGTATGCACCAAAATGTAAAATATATCGCATAACTTGTTTGTCCAACGATGCAGTGATCTTAGAACATAAAGAAATCTCCAGAATACATGGCAGGGAAAGAATGGATCATCCTGATGCAGTAGCTGAGCTCTCAAAATTGCCTGGTACTTTGTGGTCCGCAGGGCCCACAGATGTGGGTCTAGCTAATTGTTCGCCTGTCCTGTTCCGGCTGAAGTATGACATACCATTTAACAGACCATAATAGAAGCACAAAACTGAAGACCAAAAGTGGTTCACATGTATTGACCTAGCGAATGCATTCTTTTGTCTCCCACTGCACGAGTCACTCAGAGACATTTTCTCATTCACATACAGAGGCCGCAAATTTAGGTACACACGCCTACCACAAGGCTTTGCACTCTCACCAGGAATTTTTAATCAGGTGTTGAAAGAGGCATTGTCCCCATGTCAACTGCCAGGGGGCTGTAAATTAATACAGTATGTTGATGATCTTCTTATTGCAGCCCCGTCAGCAGCGGCCTGTACGGCAGCATCGCTCGTGGTGTTGAACAGATTGGCGGAGTGTGGCTTCAAAGTGAGCAAAGAAAAACTGCAGTTGGTCCGGCCAGAGGTAACATTCCTGGGCCGGGTGATCGTACACAGATCAGTGGGGTTAATGAACACACACAGAGACCAAATTCTGACACATCCAAAACCAAGAACTGTGAAGGAGTTGCTTTCCTTTCTTGGCTTGACAGGTTACAGCAGGCAGTTCATTCCGAACTATGCGGGTAAAACGGCCCCTTTAAGGGACTTGATCAAGAAAGTTGGTGTTCGAAATCTGAAGGCTGAATTGCCTTGGACGCCGGACACAGAGACAGCGTCCATTTCACTAAAATAGGATTTGTCAAGAGCCACAGATCTGGCCACACCTAACTATGATGAGGCATTTTATCTTGATGTTTCAGAAACAAAGGGAGTTGTGAATGGTGTGTTGTTTCAGAAAAAAGGGGGAGGTAGGGATGTACTTATGTATGTCAGCATAAGATTAAATTCAACAGAAGTAAGGCATCCCACATGCACACAACACGCAGCAGGAGTAGCAAAGATAATTCAGAAAACAGCACATATAGTGAGGGAACACCCACTGAAAGTGCTTACTACACACAGTGTAGTGGCCTATGTGAACTCACAGGCATTCACAATGACTCCACTGACGCAACAAAGGTTCAGCAAAATTTTAGAGGCGCCAAATCTGATATTCACACATGAAGGAATAAATATGGCAGACCTAATGGGGTCAGGAGAACCACATGACTGTATTAAGAAAGCCCAGGTTGAAGGAAAAATCGAGGGACAACAGTCGGCCCAGAGAGCTGAAGTGATAGCCCTAACTCGAGCCCTGAGGTTGGCTAAAAACATGAGAGTGAACATCTACACTGACTCAGCATATGCGTTTGGAGCAGCTCATGTGGAACTGGCTCAGTGGAAGAGAGCCGGGTTCAGAACGGCCACTAATGCACCCATCTGTCACAAAAAGGCCCTGGAGGACCCAGACGAGGTAAGTATTATAAAATGCAAAGGCCACTCACAAGCAGACAGTATGGTGGCAAGAGGAAATCAGAAAGCTGACGAAGCCGCAAAGGAAGCAGCGGGCTACAAAGGACAGAGACAACTGGTGCAGGTAACCCCAGAAGAGGAGGGTAGCACTAGCAGCATGGGAGAAGTTAGACAGGCTCAGGAGGAGACATCCCCAGAGGAAAAGGGGGTGTGGGAAAACAAAGGAGCCTGGCAAGATGGCGGTTTGTGGAGGGGGCCAGATGGGCGTCCCGCTTTAACGGCCAAAATGGCGGAACAAAAGGTGAATGAGGCTCACGGGCTTGGTCACGTGGGAGTGAAACAGATGGAGAGAAATTTGTGCCGATGGTGGCATCCTGATTTGAGAAGGATGATACTGGAAAAGGCCAGAACGTGCCTAATTTGTGGGGCACACAACCCAAAGCCAGCAGTAAAACCTGAAGCTGGTAAGGTTCTCATGCCAGGAAGGCCAGGAGAAGAGGTCGTGATTGATTATACCGACATGATTGATACAGGCCCAGGTGGGGTGAGGTATTTGTTGGTGTGTGTGGATGTTTTGACTGGATGGCCCGAAGCATGGGCGACCAAATGTGAAGACGCGAAAAGCGTGATTAAGTGCTTAATCATTACATTCCAAGGCATGGGTTTCCCAAGAGAATTAGATCAGACAATGGTACTCACTTCAAGAATAAAGATTTGCAAGAGGTAGAGAGGATGAACCTAAATTTGAAAAACAAGTTGGCTAAAATTTGTGCAGACAGGGCTAAATTGGGTCGCAGCCCTGCCCATTGCTTTGATGACCATAAGATGTTTATGATGATGTTAACTTTGTATTTCAGGTGCAGTTATAACTATTTTATACATATTGCATTTTGTGCTTTAAAAGGAGTTGTGGCTCAAATTTGTCTCTGGAGGGTCATGAGCCTTTGGCTAGCGCTATGATTAGCCAATCTACTGTGAGGATAATATGAGTTCATGAAGGATTGCACACGCTTACAGACACAGAGTTAAGAAACACACATGACAGTATTGATTCCAGGCAAAAGGCCCTAAATTCATTTAGCTTTTAACTGAACTTAAAGAAGGACCAAAGAGGAAGGAAAGCATATATTTTGGTTAAGTCTGATACATTAGAATTAGAAGGTATTGTTACATTAAGGGAGCAAAATGAAATAAAAAGGTTATACCAAAACAGGTGATAACATAGGAAATGTGAGGTTTTAAAATGAAGTTAGTGTTAACACATAGGAGTTGTTTCAAGGCAGCATTTAGCTATGATGAAATGTATACAGGAGTAATTGCTTATATGCTTAAACTTAATTGATTAAAGTGGTTGTTTTCTTTTGGAGTAGATTAACTTGCAGCAGCGACAACTTGTGCACAGGAGGTTGATGATCAGATAAGGGAAAGTAGAGCGAGCAACTGGACGTGAAACCAGCGCTTAAAAGAATTTTAAAGTGATGAGTAACGTTGAAGAGTATACATAAATACAAGTCAATAAGTTAAGAAGATAATTAGGATCAGGCTTTTGATTAAAGAGTCCCAGATAGGATAAGTTAGGGAGATGCAGGAAAGGTGTTTTGCTTCCTTTGCAGAAGATCTCGGCGACCACAGGAGGGGCGAGGATCCTGGAGATCTCGAGGTTCGAGACCACCAGAGAAGGGTCTGCGTGAGGACACAATGTATTGTGACCTCTGGTTTTCCAGAGGTCAAAAGGGGGAGTGTCGAGGAGGGAAATTATTTTACTGCTATTGTTAAATAATTGTTATTGCATTAATAATATAATTTGCAGCATGGATATTGCATTCCAAGGTTTAGACAGTGTCTCTTTCAGAAAGACTGAGTTGCAGGCTGACAGGAAGTTGTATGCAGAAAGAAGCAGGAAGTTATTTTGAGCCGCAGGCTAAGACGAGGTTTTAACAATGTAACAGATAGCTTTATCATTTTATATTAAGGTTTTAGTAGAGGTTCTTGATTAAAACATTTATTTAGTAGAAGACATACACATAGTCTCAGTGAGCTTCTGGTCTGGTAAAAGGTCAGAAGTGTAAGAGGTGACACAAAGAGCATGTGAGGTCAACACACACACACACACACACACTTTAAATTAGATTTATTTAGAGGAGAGGTTAGTTATGTTTGGCTGTAACTGCAAAATTGTCTTGGTAAAAGAGGAACCGTTTCTTGGTGTCTCGGCAAGAAAGAGGAACAAGACAAGAACTGAAAGGTAGACAGGAAGGGCTAGCCATGAAAATAGAAGATGATTTTCTAGGTGAAAAGTCATGATGTTGATCTGATCTATGTATAAAATATATCTGTGACGTATGAAGGGGCGTCAGTAAATAAACCCTGATGCTATAAAATATCTGTTCATGCTTTGATTAAGTCGAAGACTACTTCCTGTCTGCGTACAGAGTTCTCTTCCCACGCGTGTATTCATTAAAATCATCGTTTGACTTTACCCGGCCGGATCGGTGTGGTTATTCTTCGGTCACCTCTTGTACCCTTCCTCAATACTGAATCTTAACACAGGTTACACCATGGAAAGCCTGGACAAGATTCTAATTCAGCCCCAACCGATCAGGACTTTTGAATATGAATATGTGAGGCAGCAGTCCACTGCACCACTGTGCTACAATATGAATGCAGAATTCAAACCTGTTGAGAGCAAATATCAGCTTATATGTCAAACTGACTCAGAAGTCACCTTAATAAGTATCATCACTGGTAATGAGAGCCGGGGCTTTGGCTACAACCCTGTCAGCAACCAGAAATTGTCAGAGGAGAAGTGCACAGTGTCTAAGCCCAAAGCCACACATCAGTTGGGGGAGATAACCTGGAGCATGTTTGTCATTTTTTGTGACATTCACAAGATTGTACACATTGAAATTGTCCCCCAGTGTCATACTGTCAACATAAGGTTCTACAGTAAGGCATTTGACAACATTCAGCACAACTGACCTCCATGATAGCACATGCCATCGTGGCTCTGACTTCATCTTTTTACCTAACTAAATGAGTAGGCTGGAGTTTTCATCCACTGCAGGGTCCAGCAAAGATGCACAAGTTCAAGTAGTCAAGGTTCAGCTGTGTGGTAGGCAGGGAGTGGACCCAAATGCAGCTTATTGCTCGACTTTTTACAGAAATGCAAAGAAACACATTTCTGGGATAAATAATCCCAAAGGTTGGGAAGATATGAGACAGGACAAAGGGACAAATGATAATGAGGCTAAGGAAAAAACAGGTGGGAAATATGGCAGGTGTAACTCAGGGATAATGAGACAAGCGAAGTAAAGCTGAACATAGAACACACAAGACAAATGTTACCCAAATAAAACAAGAAATAACTTAACAGGGAAACATAACAGACAGAGACTTGACAAAACGTGGGGAGGCACTTAAAGACTAAACTAAGAGCACAAACAAAAATGCCTGTAATGGAGGATACATTTTAAAAAATACACAAAAGCGACAACTGAACAGTAAGCAGCTACAAGCTTAAACAACGACAAACGCAACTCAAAAACATAAAATGCTGGGTCAAAGACTCAGGACCACAACACAACTGGTTATAGTGGGACTTCCAGAGTGACCTAAAAGATATCAGGCACAGTGACAGTAGTGAAGAGGTGCACATGAAGATGACCTTGAAGGGAAGGTTGTAAATATTTACAAGTTTTCCTTTTCATTGTCATGTTTGTTGGAACCTCTTGATTGCAGCTCTTCTACGGCTCAGCATAATTATATCATTTATATCTAACATACTGAGTTAAACTGACTGCATTGCTGATTAAATAAATAGCTGTTAATTAAACTACTTGTTTAATTAACAGCTATGTCTAACAGAGGACTGTGATGACAAAAAAGCTGAGACAGTCTCAAATTTTGTAACACTAGGTCCTCAAAACTGGAAAAGTTTCCTCCCTCAGAGGCAATGATTTCACAGCCAAAAACGATTGGAGAATACGAAAGACAGAAAACACACGAGGAAAGATTGATGAAGAGATGGAAAGAGATGGCTCTATTTATTAATATTAGTAAAGCAATTCTCTGTTTTGGCCTCTGATCTCTGATATTGATTCCTGCTTTCTCTTTCCCATCATTCATGCAGTAATCAAATCATCCATCTAATGAAACATCCATCCAGTAAGGCCCTCTTCTCTACCTCCTACAACACAGTAATTTTTCCATTAATCAAAGCCCATAAAGAGATTCTCATCTTTCCTCTCGTATTGATTGCAGTGTCTCTTTCTGTTCATCCAGACTCTAATCAAATAAGTCATCACAATAACTGTGTTGACAGGAGAGACTTCCTCTGTATCATTAGTTTAATTTTCTCTGATAAAATAATAAAATTGTTTGTCTTCACTCCACCTGATGTAAGAATATGAAAACGTGACGAACTCAAGTTAAAAAACAAAAGAAAGCTCAAAGCTCAGTAAGGTGTTAACATCAGAAGTTTTAAGCTTTGTATTAAACTTGCAACAAACAGAAGAAAGGGCGTAAATGTAGAGCACCAGGAAGTAGCGTAAGTTTAGAAATCCAAATCCTTTAATCCAGGTAGGAGTTACATTTAAAGGCAGCCAGAGGAAGAAAACACTTCCAACAAGGGGTTAAGCCCACACCATAAATTAGGACATTGGTAAGAACATTAGGAAAAACACAAGGAGATACTGGGAACTGCTGGAATACTTGTTTTATTACAAACTCACAAATCTGGCTAGTTGTATTTAGGCGAGACAGATTCAGCAGAGGTAAAGCTGAAGAGGACCAGACAAACAATTACAAGGACAATAAACTGACTGAAGGGAAAGGTGAGCGTAGGCACCTTAAGATGAGTTGATCCAAACAACTCGTGCATGATCTCTACCTGTAAGCATGAACAGTTCAGGGTTTTCCTTTGATTTCTCACTAGGTTGTATATATTCTCGCAGACCGAAGTGAAATATCAAAGATATTTGTCCATCAGCTTCCAAGTGGTCTGTTTCTTTCTCTGAAGTTGAAATTGCTTTTCCCTTAAGAATATCTAATACATTTTTAATGACTGACAGTATTCTGCTCTCTCCAGTTCCCCCTGTAAGCAGAAACACAGTTTCTTTCACATCCCTAGGGGGGGAATAGAGATGGATCCACTTATTAGGACCGGCTGGTGCTCATCTATCTTTAATGGTGTCTTGCCATGTGTCTTCTCCAGTTTTTCCCCCCCAGATTAGGCATTAGGACATATTTGGCTTTGTTTTTCAGTGTTAGCGTGCAGTTATATCTAGTTGTTGCTAATGAGATGACCAAGGGTGACCTCTCAGTGATCCTCGCTGTGGGATTCAGAGAAAAATGAAATATTTAGATGCAGTATAAAGTCTGATTGTTGTTGTTCCCCAGAATAGTGGGTCAGATATCGACAACCATGCAAGCTAACAGGTCATATAACAAAAGTCGCTGTCAAATCAGGTAAAAATAGAAAAAGTGCTAAAAGCCACCAGAAAACTGAATAATCCTAATGACATAAGTGAAATCATTTGATGAGCGCTTCACTTCTTTTCCATTTTATAGTGACCAATTTGATGTACAGTGTTTCTTTTTTTCTTGTTTCTTACAAATAAAACAGTTTTGGTGTGTGGATTAAAAAACAAAGTCGGTCTTTGTAATTTCAGTTTCACTCTGAGTAGTTTTCAATAACGATCTATTTGTCTCTGCCTGCTTTATCCTCCACCACCTCTTATTCTTTCCGTGCCATCCATCAGTCTTCTTTGTTTTTCTTCCATGACCAACCCCACCTCTCTTCTACCTCTAGCTGATTTTTACCTTCTTCACCTTCTGTATCCACTTCTCCCTTTGCCCCATTCCTTCTCCTTTTTATCCTAAATGTATTTTTCCAACACTTTCTTCTTTTGTCTTTCCTTTTGCATTCTTCACCATTTCTCTTGTTATTCTTTATTCACCCATCTTTTCTGTCTCCCGCTTTCTCTTTCAGGTAAGACTTCCCCTGAACCACTGCATCTCACCTCCCTTGGCAGCCTGTTGGATGATCAGCATTGGCACCATGTAGTACTGGAGCAAAAAAGTGCTCACCTCAACCTGACTGTGGACAAAAACACGGAGAGAGTGCAGCTCCCGGCAGAGTTCAGTCGCTGGGCCATCGAACAGGTGTGCTAAAACACACTGATATAAAACTGACCAGTGGCGTGTTTATATAAATGTGCACAGAAAATATACAATATTTTTTTCATTGTGATCTCTACATAGTTGAGTTTAGGAGCTGTCCATAGCCTTCGATCGCAGAAGCCAGACGCCTCCAGTAAGGACCTCCATGGCTGCATAGAAAACCTGCTGTACAATGGCTTCAACTTGATAGAGCTGGCTAAGAATAGTGACCACCAAGTTACTGTCAGGGTAAGTACATGATACCAAGAACACCCATTTTTCTGTTTTCAAGAAAGCACTTATATGCTGTGACTCCAGGCTCTCAAACAGTTCGCCTCTTTGCATCAGTAACATAATGCCTTTACTGGCATTATCATAAATGTTTGGATTCTTTTAGTCTTTTGCATTTCATTAAGCTGCCTTTTTATTTATTTACATTTTGTTACCGCACCATCTATTCTTGTCTTGTTGTACTGATTATATTACTTTTATTAACACACACACACACACACACACACGTGTATATATATATATATATATATGTATATGTGTATATATATATGTATGTATATGTATATGTGTATATATATATGTGTGTATATATATATGTGTGTATATATATATGTGTGTATATATATATGTGTGTGTGTATATATATATATATATATATATATATATATATATATATATATATATATATATATATATATATATATATATATATGTCTATTAAGTAGACATCTTCCTCTACTTAAATAAATGTAAAAAAAAAACCTGGCTACTCATGGTTTAAGCTGGGTATCTTGCAAAACTGTGTTGATTCTTGCCTTCCTAAAATAGAAAGAGATACAACATTACAGCATAAAATATCTGCAACACGCAGGGCTAATAGCTGAGCAGACTATTAGCAAAGGAGAGGGTGGTGTTACATCTAATGGTTTAGATAAGATAACTGTAACAATTTGTTGGCTGAGAAGTTTAAATTAGTTGAGAGTAGGAAAAGCTAAACATGACTTATGGATGTTTTTAATTGTGCTTCTTCTTCAGGAGTCGTAATCAATTGGAAGAAAAATAAATTTATTCTAAAGACATAAGCATTATGAAACAATTATTAGTGTGTACAGTTAGCAGAGTAACCTGATACCTGTTGAAGATTTGGTTGAGGTTTCCTGAGTATCTCAAGAATCTGGAAAAAAAAATGGACTAATCTTTCATCTATTTCCCAATAGATGAAAGATTATTGGGAAACAGTGTTCTGACTGAAATTTTCAGTGAGGTGAAGTCAATAGACCACAATTAGCAAAGAAAATAGACTTTTAGGGGGTAAATGCTTTGCAGAATGACCCATGTGTGAGCTGTACAGCTTTCCTTATATTTATCTTTAGACATGTTCTATTTTCTTAAAGCTTAATCCATCCTTTACACACTCTGATAATTTATTGATCAGTGCATCGAGAGGGTTGATATATATATATATATATATCGTGTGATAACAACTGATTTTGTGCTTTGATGTTTAGCTCCTCAAACTCCCCAGGCTCTGTGGGTTTTATATCTGAGAGTATAAACTGCAGACTCGTGACTCAGTTTTTTTTTCTTTTAGTGACTTGATTATTAGTATTATTAAGAAATCCCTACAAACAGCACGAGGCAGATTCCTCTGCTGCTTATCCAGCACTCACCAATCCTCCGCGTGCATAAATAACGACAGGTTAGCCTCGAGAGTATATGAATGTGTTTGTACGTGCAGGTGTGTTCATACATGTTCACATCCTCAGAGCACCACTGGGAAATTATGTGGATGCCGGCAGCGGCGCTGCTAGCTGGTTAATGATGCTAATGAGCTCCTAACGAGGAGACTGAGCGATGAGAAGACAGAGGAGCCTTGATGGTGGTTAAATTTCTAGTAAGCCCTTCCTCGCCTTTATCATTAGAAAAAGAAAAAAAAAACATTTCTCCAATGACAATAAGTGTAGCGAACTCAGTGGAGAGCAACTCTGAACCATTTTGTAACAAATGGTTTCTCATTACAGTTTAGGATGAGAGAGCAGAGAAGCAAAACGTCTTGGTAAAAATGGTTCAGAGATTCACATGCATGGCTGAAGGTCTAATAGAGGCTGTTTTACAAGAGCTCCATACATCTCATAGTAATAGAGTATTAACACTGTTCTAGTCTGTCTTGATAAAGAGAGCACTTTTAGCCTTTCTTAAAGGCACGGCAACAGTAATGTGGAGTATTTTGGTTGTGCATATGTGTTAGTAAATGGCTTTTGGGGAATTTTATAGCCCACTTTTTACTTTTTATTTTGCAGTGGTGAAGCTTTCTCCACCGTATACTTTCATATATCACTTTAACAGCTCTACAAAGGGCTTTTAGATGTCATCTGTGTTTCCAGAGCATTATAAAGATAGCAGGCTGATATTCCCAGAAGAGAGCAGGGGCTGTAATATATAACTGCTACAGCCTTAGCAATGGACCTAGTGTCATTGCCACTACTCAAAACAATGGGCCGCAGTGGAAATGCCTGTATAGCACTGTTCATATGCATATCTACCTCCCTGTACAGCTCTGTGATGGGTGACATTGCTGTTTTTAGTTAGGAGCCATTGCTATATTGCTATATTCAAGGAGACTTGCTGATGAGATCGCTGCGCCACAAGGTCACAGCGACACGCCCTCAGCAGCTGATTAATATTCATGTTTTATGTTGTTTTATCTCACCAGTAATCATTTTTTTTCTTCCCACTTCCCCACTCTCCACTCTTCATGTTTCTCTCTCAGGGCAATGTGACCTTTTCTTGTGCTGAGCCAGTTTCCGTTGCTTTGACGTTCCCCGGGCCACAGAGCTTCCTCCAGTTGCCCGGGACTACAGCGTCCTCGCCGGGTGGTGTGTCTGTCGGATTCCAGTTCAGGACGTGGAACAAGGGAGGGCTTCTGTTCACCTTTAGCCTTCCTCAACAAGAGGGCATGGTCTGGTTATATCTGAGTGATGCCAGACTCCGACTGATGATCCATAAAAGTGGCTCAGTGGTGCTAGAGCTCAGCGCAGGTCAGTGTATAAACCTGCACAATGAAATCCTAACCTTTCATGTGTCAACCCCTTACTGATTTATGTTTTTAATACTGTTTTTAAAATAAAAAGAAATAAAATATCATTAGGGTTGTCGCCTGCTGTTTTCTCAGGTGCTGCTCTAAATGATGGTCAATGGCATGCAGTGGATTTTACAGCCAGACGCGGTCGCTTGACAATCTCTGTGGATAAAGGAGAAGGGGGCATTGCTCATGCTGCTCCCTCATTTCCCATCACCGCAGAAAGTCAACTGTTCTTTGGTGGTAAGAGTGAATTCAGGCTTTTGAGCTTTTATAAACTAAGAAACTTTGAAATTCCTTAAGTATATGTGTTTCTACATATTATATCTATGCTTAGATTAACTGGAAAAGCAATTAGAAGATTTCTGTTCCTTCTGTTGGCTGTAATTAAAGTTCTTATTCAGTTACAAGATCCCCTGAAAACTGATTTTAAAAGTATTTCTCTGGAAAGCTAGATGTTCATGAAAAAATAAGCGAACAATCTGTTTAAATATTGCATAATCCTGATTCGTATAATAAATTGAATGGCAAAGTACATCAGAAACTAGTGTGGAAAATAAATCATCCTTGATATCTCTACTGATATGGATTGAGTAATGCGGGAGGAACAAAATGATTCTACATCATTTCATGGAAATAAAAATTATCAACGTACAGAGGACTGAATTCAAAGACACCCTGAAAATCAAAATGAAAAAATGATGCAGCAGGCTGGTGGTTGTATGCATGCCTGACGATGTTGGGACATTTTCCAAATAAGATGATGGATGGTGTTCTGGGGAATCTCCTCCCAGCTCTGAACCAGCACATCAACAAGCTTCTGGATAGTCTGAGGTGTAAACTGGTGGCATCAGATGGACCAAAATGTAACGTCCCAGAAGTGCTCTATTGCAGCGGTTCCCAACCTTTTTTACGCCACGGAGTGGTTTAATGTCAGACAACATTTTCACGGACCGGCCTGTAAGGTGTCACGGATAAATACGACAAAATAAAAAGATACGACCAAGATAAAAACTGTGGTATTATGTAAATATAATAATAAATGCAAATTCACTGTGTAATTGTGTAACTTTATTAGCAGCGTCCTCCTGAAATGCACCAACAACATTGAGAGTAACATCCTCCCCCTCTCCCCCTTAATGTTCTCTGGTCGCTATGATAACACGTAAATATTTCTTTCAAAATAAGACACACAACTACAACACGGGAAAAGACCCAGGGAAACCGAGTTATCGATAAAAACCCTGAAAACCATAAATTTCACACCCGAGCCTCAACTCTCATGGACCGGTACCAAATGACTCCCAGGGGTTGGGAGTGAATAATTGGAATTGGCACTCAGTGGTATCCTCCCCGAACTGCCTGCATACTGTCACCACATGAGGCGTTGTGGTGCACCAGGAGGAACCCTGGACCTATTGCACCAACATACTAGGGTCTGACAGTGGGTCTAAGGCAACAACATCCTGATACCTAATGGCAGTCAAGGTGCTGTTACCTAATTTTTAGAGGTCTCAGCTTCTTCAAGAAGCTCAACAGGACAAGACTGAGCTGTACATCTGCATCTAAAGGATGAAGGTCACTCTTTCGAGGATGCCAGCGACCATCTTTGAACAGAGGGGGTCGCTTACAACTGTCTGCCATCTATAATCCAGTTTTGAGATCCCTTCCCAGACGCCTTAACGCTCACTCACATTTTGAGTCATTTGATCTCAGTAAGTCACATGACTGGGTGAGGCAAGGTCTCACAGTGGGTTCACCTGAAACCTTGGCTGATAGTGACCCACACCTGTTTTCACACCTTGGCTGGTGAGATTCGGCGGAGGATCAATAGTAGGTCCATGAACATTATAGGGTCACTCCCAATAAGGCTTAAAAATCTGGGACTAAAATCCATCAATTGGTCTTAGAACTGAAGAAGCTTCTTGCATGAGAGGTGAAACGTCTTCAAGAAACTTAAACTAGTCCAGATGCTTTTCTTTCCAAGCTCCTGTATCCAACAAGGGTCCCTAGGCTAGACCCCCCCATGCTATCCAAGCCTACCTCAGACATGAGCGAAAGACAGAAAACTGAAACCATACCAGCTTGGATGTTGCCCGGATGTTGAAGAACCAGGACACACTGATGAGAAGTAGGCTACTAGAACAAGAAGGCGCAAGTGGGCTATTGATATAGATATACACACACTTACAAGGATGGATGCTCATACTAAACATGGCTCAGTTTCAAATGCTGAGGTCAGCACATGTGCAAGTACACCCTACATGCCAAAAACTCATGCAGGCTTTAGACTGGTCCACATTCTCATTTCAGTGAGAGGTTGGATATCCCTAATATGGTCATCTCTGGCACACAACAGTTCCACCCATCTGTTGTTCAGATTTTCAGTTAACGAGGGGAAGTCAGTCAGATTAAGTTGGCTTAAAGGCAGAGGATTAAACAGCTTGTTCCAATACAGTTTAAAAGAGCATAGCTATGTTTATATAGAAGATGTGATATTGTATGTATGTGTATATTGCATCATACAGTTAGTGTACTCTTTCTCTCATCTTGCTTTTGTCTCTCTTTACTCTGTCCTTGCCTCATGCTGCAATCCACTTCATTCTCTTTCTTTTTTCTCCCTCCCTTTCCCCCTTTTGTTCATACTTCACTGCCTCCCTCACTGCCTAAAAATCTCATCTCCTTTGTTTTCCCTCTGCTCAGCAATATTGTAGTCTAGCATTGTGTTTAACAGCTTTAGGCTTTTTTATCATCCTGCAAGTGCACTCTCGCACATTTACACATTTACTCTCGCTAGCTGCAGTAAGTGGACAACAACAAAAAAGATGACCTGTTTTCATATGATTTAAAGATAGATATGAAGCAATAAAATAGCCAATTAAAAGGTGCAAATGATCCCCGTAAGACTAATCATCAGTATTATGAACGCTATTAACTGCATGAGAAGACCAGGTCATCCTCACCAGTGTTCCCCTGGTACTCAAACTGTAATGGTTCTAGTGCATGTTGGAGTTGTGGTCTCATGGGGCTCACACTCCCCCATATCATATCTCTGTTATTTGAGAAGTGAGAGGAATTGCTCTGTAGTGATTAATCATCATTAGCTGCCCTGCCTTACTGGCATAAGACATGATGTTTTCCTCCTGCACCAATGACTTAGGCTGAAGATAGCACAGGCAGGCTCCACCGGCTTTGACACACGGTCTTTAAGTGCCAGAGTACCGGGCACCACGGTCTTCCGCCTTCCCTGAATTCTGCCTCCTGAGCTCAGCTCTCACCCAATCCACTGTAAAGAAGAGCTGAGGAGAAGCTGGTGTAGAAGGTGCTTAGTGAGGGTGGTGATGGCGAAGAAGCTGGACTGGCAGAGGTTGGCGGGAGCAACTGGTCAAATCCGTTTGCAGAGCATCTTAAACGGCTGATTTCTCTTCTGCTTGAAGCCAGTAATGATATTCATTCCTCTCTACACCTCTTTGATGTTATTGCACTGCAATTTCCTGTCGAACTTCCTTTTAGAGTCCCCTTTTTCCTGTTTCAAACTGCTTTTCAACTCATGCTATGCCAACCTAATTTTTTTCCCAGTCACTAAACATGACAACTTCCTTTTTCTCAGTTAGGAGGCACTCGATAGTGCACACAATCCAAGGTGTGTTAAAGGGAAAGGAGTGAACTCTGGTCCACATTTGCAGGATTTTAGGCACTTAGGAGTACAAGAAAAAAGCACAAATAACAGCACCACTCTTTATGTGGTAGCAGACCTTTTACCAGAGTTTGACTTCATTTTACTCTCACTCATCATTTTACTCATGCACTGCAGTTCTGACATTTTCTAAAGGGCTTAAGGACTTACCTAAGACAGCTGTATGCAGAACAGAAGTGTTCAATGCAGATGAGATATTAACTGATCTTTAACCAGCCAGCTCTGTGGGACAAAGGGCATGTGATGTTGGATTGTGTTGATATAAGAACAGAGCAATTAATATTTGGGCACATTCACTAGCAAGTGGGTGTTATGTGCTCTGTCTCCTGTATGCACTAGTAAGGCAGCGGTATCACGTAAATTTTACAGATTATTTTCACTGGTACGAATGTGTGTGAAGCAGAGTTTTTACTGCTTTGTGCTACATGTTTTCACTTCACAAGCATGCTGTAAAGCTTTCATTTATACATTTAAAGCCAGTCTGAAAGTTCCTGCAATATACATGTAATTTTCACACCACCACTAAACTTTAAAACCAAACTACTGGTCTTGTTAACACCTTGTGCACTTGGCCTGTCCTGTTGTTTTCTTTGGAGGATAGCATAATCTCATTGGTGTTGTCTTGTCTTTTTGTTTAACTGATAAAACTTCTTTCCCATCAAGGTTGTCCTGCTGAAGAGCACAGTGAGGAATGTAGAAACCTCTTCGAGACTTTCCAGGGCTGCATGCGTCTACTCACGGTGGAGAACCAGCGAGTCGACCTGATCAAGGTGCAGCAAAGACTGCTGGGAAATTACAGCCAGCTGCAGATCGACATGTGCGGCATCATTGACAGGTCAGCACCAGCAGAAACCCATCTCACTGAGCTCAGATTAAATCATTTTATACCCTCGCTGTCATTGACACTGAGACGCACAGACACCGATGCAGAAATCCTTACCGCTGTGTTGCTTGGATAAGCATTCATGTTTAATTTTAGCCATAATGTGATGGAGTGGCTCTGTCATCGACTGCAGCATCCTGTACACATACACAAGCATGACACACATTCCCCTTAGCTAATAAAACATGCTAGTCTTTTTCCTTGACTGTCTGGGGCGTTTGTACATACATATGCACAAATAATATAGTCAGTTACAATTTGTTGGTAACTCATTGCATACTCACTCCGTCATCCCATCGAGGAGTTGTCACACATAAACCCGTAGCAGCTAATTACTTCTAAGTAATATAACAATACATTTTATTAACCCAAAAGGGTACACGGGCTTCTTGGTTTAATTTAAAATTCTCCAAAAAGCACCACGGCCACAAATATGTTCAAGGGGTCCAGTTCAGTGAATCCAATTAGCAAAGGTGAAGCGCAGCAGACAGCCCATGGCTACAGCTGCCTGAATCCGCATTCATCTGCCGATACCCTTAGCGTAAGCCTTGATAAAGTTCAAAGGGATGAATTACAGTAAAAATAATAAAATGACTGGAAACCATAATCATTGTTGTTCCACACAGTAAAGTAGACCATGTTTAATAATAGGAGTACATGTCAATTAAATAGTTTTTCTAGCTATAGAGGCAGGTTGATGAAAAATGTCTTTAATGGTACAGTAAGGGGGCGCATGTAAAAATGCCCTGCAGTAAATACATACCTGAGTTTTCAAACACATGGATTACTTTATGAAATGGTGTATTTTAATACGAATCTACATCTGTCCCTGTTCCAAACCAAGCAATATTGGTCCCTAAAGTCTAACTGAGAGTGTAAAATACAAAGTAAAAGCAGTGAGTAAAAGAAAACATAAAAAGAAAGGCAATACTTCTAAAGAGAGCAAGATCTAAAAATTGGATATTGAACATGTGTTCAGTGTTAAAGCTCTTATCGGTAGTGCACCTGCAGCTCCTCCTGCCTCTTGTATTCATTTGTTGTTCTTTTGAGTCTATTCCTGACATTCAACAAGCTGAATGGCAACCTTTGAAAACTGTCTATTCAGCCTGCTTGTAGGTGGAGTCAGTCTTGGTGTGGTTCTTTGTTTGGTTTTTGAGGGATAGCATTTTGTAACATTTGTCATCTTTCATATACAGCATTTTGGCTGCTGCCTTTCATCCTTTTTTATTATTATTTTTTGTTCGCATTATCGCTTTTAGCACCATCATTTTCTTGCTTTCTTCCATCTTTTATGAGCTAGAGAAGGAATTGAGCATCACACATAATACACCGGGTACTTTTGCTGATCACCTGGTGTTCTCTGTGTTTGGTGCTTTGATCCTACAGGGTGTATGGATGTGATATTCAGGGAGACTCAGGGAGGGTTGAGTGAATAGCGTTTGGCACAGATTGAAATTGTTTTTCTGGTAAAATAATTTATTTCCTCCCAAGAGAGCTCAGTGTTTTGCAGCAGCCTTTGAGAAATGTTCACCCTCGGTTGGTGGGTGTGCGTGACGATGGGAACATAATGGAGCTGTAGTGAATGCAAACACAACAGTGTTCACATCTGCCAATATCATTGTACTAATGGAATAATTCAGCTTTTTGGCATCTTCAGTGGCCAAAATCCAAGAATATGAACTAATCCAAATCAGACCTGTTGAAAGAAAACCATACAATGCTACATTTTCACAAATGAACATTAATCACACACATGCTAGCGGACATATATTTTCTATTCTTGGATATAATCAGTTTGATTTTAGGTAAACTGCCATTCATTCACAAGGATGCATCTAAAAGCTGCAGGACAGTAGCTCTCAAGGACTGGAGTTGGACACCCCTCCTCTAAGGTTTAATGAGTGAATACAGCTGCTCTAACAGGGGTGGGATTTGAACCCACTGGAACTTAAGGCATCACTGTAACTTTTTGGATATAGTCACTACCTTTACTAACACCAAAGTAAATCAGAACTCCACATGGACAGCAAATTTGACTCTACCAGGAGTGGGGCTTGAACCCACGAGAGCATGTGCTCATTGGAACTTAAGTCCAACGCCTTAACCACTCGGCCATCCTGGTAGTTTCCTTGGGCAAACTACCAGGATGGCCAAGTAGATGTAAGCGCATGTTACATGTAAGCCAATCACTACAGTTTTACAATGCAAGCTAGGTATTTTTACTGGAGGAATAGCCCCAGTATCTTCATACAGCCAAAGCTAGGAAAACAGTAGTTATGAAAACTGGCTTTCCTAGACATTATAAACACTGCAAGCATTATGGAAACTTTAAAAACACTGTCTTATTTAAAACTGGTCTCAAAACAGTGTAGGAAAAATTATTGCAAAAGCTCTTTTTATAACAACCAGATGATGCTCACTATTATATGAAATCTGTATTATGCAAATGACTTCAGTTTTTCTTAGCTATGTTTTGTTTTTTTTTACCAGAGAGTGCTATTGCTAGGTTTGTTACACAAGGTAAGGGTTATGTGAAGCTTCACTAAAGCATAGAATACCAGGAGTGGGGTTTGAACCCACGAGAGCATTTGCTCATTGGAACTTAAGTCCAACGCCTTAACCACTCGGCCATCCTGATTTCTATATAACTTTCCAATGCACTTGATCAAGGCATATATGAGATTGACTCTGAGGAGGGATTTTAAGTTTCTGACATGAAATCCCATCAGTCATCCACACACAAAAAAGTGAAATGTCATCCCTAAGTATGGCACTGTAACCATTCCAGTTTATCCATCCATCCATTCGCTTCCGCTTATCAGGGTCGCGGGGGGCGCTGGAGCCTATCCCAGCTGTCATAGGGCGAGAGGCGGGGTACACCCTGGACAGGTCGCCAGTCTGTCGCAGGGCCAACACACAGGGACAGACAACCATTCGCACTCACATTCACACCTAGTGACAATTTGGATTATCCAATTAACCTATCCCCACAAGCTGCATGTCTTTGGACGGTGGGAAGAAGCCGGAGTACCCGGAGGGAACCCACAAGCTCCACACAGAAAGACCCCGGCCTGATGGTAGAATTGAACTCAGGACCTTCTTGCTGTGCGGCAACAGTGCTAACCACCGTGCCACCGTGCTGCCTCCATTCCAGTTTAGTTTCACAATAATTCAGTTTAATGTCCAATAATTAGCAATGGTTTTACTAGTGCAAGCTATGTCACCAGGATTGCTAAAAGAGGTCTAATTGTTGTAAATATTAAAGGCAAATATGGCAGGGCATACGGCAGATGCAGAAAGACATTGAGAAGTGTAAGAGTTTCCATTTTCTAAAAGTAATTTATAGTCCTCTCAGATCGGCAGAGTAAGTCATGCACAACAGAGACAATTGCCTTCTGTCTTGATGATACACTAATTACACAATGCAATGAGAGGAACGATTATCATAATTATGAATGTTCCTTTTGGCAAAAACCAGAAAACACACACTTATATATGATATGGCATCCAGGAATACAGTTGCAGACATCAGCTACACATTTTCACCAGAGAAAGAGGATCTCCTCCAGCTGGTTTAATTAAATACCTTTCTTTTCTCACATTTATCAGATTATTTTTCATGAGAATTCAGCTCCTGCTCAGTTCTGGCTGCAGGAACAGAACAAGACAAAAAACAAAAATAACCATAGCCTCTACTGTACAATCGTACTTGTGAGATATAAAGAAAAATGGGTCACACCACACACACCTTCCATATAAAGGAGACTGCTATAGAAGTATATAGAAGCATCCATGTTTTTTATACTCAACACTTCAAACTGCAAGCAACACAATTAAAATGTTTTTTAAGCAGCTCGAGTACAACACCGTAACTACTCAGCCAGCCTGTTCACAACCTTGGAAGAGATTTCCTTGCCTACTCTTTTGTTTTTTGTTTATTTTGGTGTTTCCTTGTATGATTAAATGCAGCCCACATGTATTCATATCTAACAATACCACATACTATATATAGTACATGGAATTGTTCCCCCAGGTCATCTCTGGTGAGGTGTCTACATACCAGTGGAAGATCATATTTAGGCTTGTTCACCTAGAGCTATGAAAGATTGAGCCTGCTTTTACAGACATCAGCTGAACACGTAAAGCAAGAAAATTATCCAACTTTCAACTGACTTGAAAAGCTGTCAAAGATTCAAAAAGAACTGTTTTGTCCTCAAAAATATCTGTGATAGCTAGAGTAGGGCCTAAATCCACATGGGTACACACCCATCTGAGTCCAACATCTTAAATATTCAGGTCTCATACAGCCTGGTGATGTACAAGACCTGATACATGTCATGCCAGCTGTTACACTGTAACAGTCCTGGCAAGGACTGTAGCTTTAAATGTAGTGAACAGGGCCGTAACAAGATGAATCACAGAAAGTTGAATCTGCTCATCTGGACATAGTTTTGTCTTTTGCATTATTGATTGTTTATGGTTCAGTGTTTACTTGACTGATATTGAATATGTACAAGTCTGTTTGTGATAAGCAAACTGATGGCTATTTTTTCTTAGATAAACTTGGTTTCAAGCTTGATTGCTCTTGTCACTGCAAGAAGAGTTGCCAAGCAACCAAGGATGTGTGATCACAACCAGGGAGTAAACTAAAACATTGCTAGAGTGTCATGACACTAACATATGTGCAGTATAGCTATTTAGAAAAAGCACAGCTTACTGAAAACCAGTAAAACTGCAGTGTGGAGGCAATTGTGCCTGCAGCAGAATATTCTGTTGTTGTAAACATCTTGTTTACAACCTTATCTGAACACTGACCTGGTCCTCCATATTTACCAAAATTCAAAGAAACATCAAAATATGAAAAAAAAAAAAAACTAAACACATAATTAAATCAACAGGGCACTGCTTTCACTTTCACATTGTGCTGCATTCCTGTTGATTAAAATGTCACTCCAGTGATTATACCTGCATGATGGATGTGACTAAAACTCATAGCAATGTAGTCGACAGCTGTGAGATCCCTTTCTTTTTGTCAATTTGGAAAAATACTTGCCTGAGGGGACACTTTATATTTTATCTAGTATTTTGCCCCTGAAGCCTTCTTTACTCTCCGTTAATCACTTATCTTTGGCCACAAGCAACGCAATTGGCTGGTGAGTTCAGTGTGTTTTTGTAAACTTGATGCACACACAGACATGTTATACACGCACAATGAGGATTAACTATATTTGAGTTTATGCTCATGTTAGTAGCCATTACATTGTTTTCCTTGGCCTTCATGCATGTATTAAACTGCAGTTTACTGTGGTAACGTTATCCACTCAGATTAGATACCAGGGGTTGATTTTGAACTCACAAGAGCATTTGCTCATTGGATCCCACTTTGTTACAGCAAACCAAGTTTCCATTTTCTAAAAGTAATTTATAGTCATCTCAGATCTGCAGAGTAAGTCATGTGTAGCAGAAACAATTGGCTTCTGTGTTGATGATACAGAAATTAATAACAGGAACAATTACCCTAATTATAAATGTTCTTTCTGGCAAAGAACAGGGCAAATGATGTGAGTTATTTGAGTATACCAGGAGTGGGGCTCGAACCCACGAGAGCATGTGCTCATTGGAACTTAAGTCCAACGCCTTAACCACTCGGCCATCCTGGTGTCTGCTCACATAATGATAGTCTGTCACAATCGTGACCAACAAACCCAGAAATACGTAACTTTTTATCAAGTACAAAACATTTGCTTGAGAAGGTAACATATGATATCATATAGTAAAAATCACTGTGTCTAGTAGATATATATCATTAGGCCAAGGAAAGATGAAGTAATGCTTTTTGAGCTGCATTTCATTGTCTTCCTTTAACACAACACTTACTTACTAACATGCAGAAGGAAGCACAAGTAAGTTCCCACAGATAACTTCCAGATTACCACACATGGGATTCCAAAATGTACCAGGAGAGGGGTTTGAACCCACGAGAGCATGTGCTCATTGGAACTTAAGGCCAACGCCTTAACCACTCGGCCATCCGGGTATCTGCCCCTGAGGAAAGCCAACATCACATCAAGAAGGCCCTGAGTAAATGTGGTTATCCCAGCTGGACTTTTGTTAAAGCTGGGAAGGCGCCAAAAGAAAGCGCCAGTCAATCCAGGAGAGAAGGACAACAGCTGCCTAAGCAAAAACCTGTAGTGATCCCGTACGTGTCAGGAGTATCGGAACAGTTGAGATGCATTTTTTTCTAAAGAGCCACAGAGGCTCTGTGTCCCCTGACACAAACAGAGTAACATAGTGTACGCTGTTGTGCCAGGAGGATTGTCAGGATTTATATATCGGGGAAACCAAACAACCTCTGGTGAAGCAGATGGCACAACACAGAAGAGCTACCTCGTCAGGCCAGGACTCTGCAGTATATTTACACCTACAGGCCAGTGGACACTCTTTCAATGATGAGGATGTAAACATCCTGGACAGGGAGGAACGCTGGTTTGAGTGCGGAGTCAAGCAGGCCATTTACGTTAAAAGGGAAAGACCATCTCTGAATCAAGGAGGGGGCCTGAGGGTACATCTTTCGCTCTCTTGCAATACTGCGATTGCAGCCATTCCCCAACTCTCTGTGAATGGTACTCATGGCCTTTGATCAGTGGTTGTTGATCAATGGTCATGAGAATTTGCATAACTATGATGAAGGAACTGACCTCCCAGCCCATTGTTCCTTCATTGGGCTGGTTTCAGTCATTATGCAAATGTACTGTTTATAAGGTCGGGGAAACCTGCAGTCAGCTGAGAGTGAAGAAGTCACTTGGATGAGTGACGAAATGTTTCTCCTACTGAAAACGCTACGAATCAACTTTTGGAGATCCACTACAAAACATTTACTTGAGAAGGTAACATATGATATCATATAGTAAAAATCACTGTGTGTAGCAGATATATATCATTGGCCAAAAGACCTTTCTCATTGTCTTCCTTTAATATAACACAGATACTCATTAACTTGTGATTTAGTCCACCGTTACCTTCTAGTTTAATAATAATAGATTGCATTTATATAGCGCTTTTCAGGGCCTTCAAAGTGCTTTACAATTCCACTATTCATTGGTACTTTAGTTTACTACACATGTGGTACCAAATTATACCAGGAGTGGGGCTCGAACCCACGAGAGCACCTGCTCATTGGAACTTAAGTCCAACGCCTTAACCACTCGGCCATCCTGGTACATTGCCCACACGAAAATGTATTTCAATCATGTTCCACTTATACCAAGGTAAGTTATACCTTCTGCGGTGCCAGAAATTTGAATTTTGTTGCATATCTGTCTTTTAATCTAGTGCCACTCATCCAAACTACTCCTGGAAACTTTAAGCTGCACCTTGCAAAGAACAACTGTGATTGGGCTCTTTATGGTTTTAAGAGTCAGAATAACAGGTTGAACTGTCTTACAAAACCACTGAGGCCCTTCATAGAATCCATATGATGCTGACCGAATCACTAACATCTCATATTGCAGTGTGAGCTAAGTGTGAGGGCTCCTTCTTAGGATAGTGAATGTTTTAGACCATTTAAACAAAATTGCGAAAGTGATTCAGAGCGCAAAACAATTTCACACATTCATCTCCTCACAGGCTCTCAGTAATTCATATTTGTTTGCTACCCCTGAGTGCATGCACATGTAAGACGTGTATAGACTTCTCATTTCAGCAAAAGCCGCATTGAATTCGAAGCTCATCAGCAGTCAGACAAAAGCATCTATATAGATCATGTACAGTATACACTACTGACACACTGAGTCTGATTGCATCAACAGTCACGTTCCTGAAACCCTCCCTGCTACTGACTCACATGCACAAACACTCAATATACTGTGTAAAATAAAGGAATGGAGCAAAGTGGAAATGTGAATTTAAAGTAAAAGCTAAGTGGTTTATCTTCAAGGCTCCAGCTTACTCTGAGATTAAAGTAGTATAGAGATAAATGGAGGTTGTTTTTAAAAAAATCACACTGTTGCAGGCTGACAGGCTGCTGAGTTAGGGCTTTTATCTAAATAAAGGCGAGGTTGCAGATTCTGTGCAGTCATCTGTTTTCTCTTAAATATTTCTGCCTGTGTTCGGGCAAACACACAGTTTAACACTGTCACATACATTTACATAAGTAAACTCACACACTGAAATGTACGTTTAGGATAGAAGAGAAAAACACACTGCTCAAAGCCTGCACATACTGCCGAGCGCTGCATCCACCGCTGACTTAAAATTGTCTTTGTGTGTGTGTGTGTGTGTGTGTGTGTGTGTGTGTGTTTGTGTCAAACCTCCTGGAGGTGCCAGCCGGTCGTGGAACAGATGGAAAGCAACCGGTGTAGATAAAAACACTGTTACTCATCGTTTCCTGTTGTCCTCTCTGTCTTTATCTCAAGAGAATGAGGTCACATTACTCCTTTATGTGGGTTAGCAGAGACACAGCAGCTTATATGGCTATTTTAATCTGTCACATATATTTTCTAACTTCTCTCAGGTACAGCACAGTTTTTGAGGTATCTGTCTCAAAGATTGCTGTTGTGCAGTGGTTTGAGAGCTCAACACACCAGAGTAACAAATACAAACAGACAATGCTCAAGCAAGCTGAGAAAAAATGCTGAAAATTGAACCTAATTGCAAAACACCACTAATACTATTCTTAACCTTTATATCACTGCAGATACCGCTATTAACCAAAAAAGGTTGGTACCATCAACCTGTGGGGCTGGAAAAATAGAGTCTGTGTGAAAATGTCAAAAAATGCAGGCCCTTAAATGGCCACTTCAGGCTGGTTTCAAAGGTGAGTCAATCCCTCTAGACTCCCATGTTAACGTTAGTCCTCTCCTCAACCACCTACCCAATTCAGGGATTCAGGAGGGCTGGACCCTGCCGTAGTCGCCATTGAGTAAATGACAGGGGTACAGCCTGGACACGTAGGTAGAGGTCGCATGACAAAATGCCCAAATTTAAAGTGGAATAAACACATTTTTATCCAGGGTTTACATAAGTGACCCAACTGATCTATTAAAACTTAAAATTATGCAGTTTTATAACTGCATAATGGATTGGGTTTATATAGCGCTTTTCAAGGCACCCAAAGTGCTTTACAACGCTATTATTTATTCATTCTCACATTGGTGGAGGCAAGCTACAGTTGTAGCCACAGCTGCTCTGGGGCAGACTGACAGAAGCGAGGCTGCCATATCGCACCTATTGGCCCCTCTGGCCAACACCAGTAGGCGATAGGGTAAAGTGTCTTGCCCAAGAACGCAACGACCAGGACAGAAAGCCCGGGGATCGAACCGGCGACCTTCCAGTTACAGATACGCTTCCCAACCCCTGAGCCACAGTCGCCCTGGCTTTGGAGTGTTGTTTTCTTTGAGTGACACGTGGGTGCCAGGACAGGCTAAACTGTGTCAACTCAATGATTTCTGTCAGTGAACTGGACCTCGAAATCTATGCTCAATTTTTATCAGCGTTCTGGTATTATGTTTTAAAGTTTGTAATGGGTATCTGTGTCTTTGTGTTACACTTTACATTCTGTGGAGCAGTTGGTAATTTATCACTCATATGTCTTTTCAAAATAAGGTTGGTTCTGGCTCCAAAATAACAAGATGGCAACAGCCGAAATGCCAGTGTTAAAGCTTAAACACAGTAATACATGATGTCACATTGCCTATACTCATCTTTTATGTGCAACTTATGGAAAATAAACATAATCTGGGTATAATCTATGGGCCATGTTAACAGAGTGAAGAGACAAATAAGACAGAGGATTTACATATTTGTTTACCTTCTAATACAACTCATGGATTATTGATTCAGTAACCTCCTGAGTAACCATGGCAACAACACTGTGTCACAGTCATGCCATCACATTTTGGTGGAAACTGAAAATATCTGAGTTGGAGTTTCAGGGCCAGTGAACAAGTAAAAGTATGAATTATGTTTCTGCAGTGTTCAACAGCAATGTTTCTGTAGTGTATAAACTGATAGAAGTTCAGAAATACCCAGAAGAATGAATTATGCCACAGTACATATTATAATGACATATTCAGCCATTTCAGCCACGTCATTAATAGAAGAGCAATTAGTGCCTTGATTTGTGTTTTCAGCTTAAATAAAACAAAACGAAGCCTCGCACATAGAAGATACAGAAAGATGTACAGCCTTTTGAGTTTTCATAAAAGTAAAACTTATCGCAGAACTTAGAAGCAAAGAGAAACTAAATTAATAAAAGTTAAGAGCAAGTTTTTATAACTACATAAAACATGATCATTTAACTGTTAGTAAGATTATTTCACAGCTGAAGTAATCTTTTATTTTGACTTCACAAGTTGCTCATTTAATGGTTGCCGACAACGTTTTTCTCTTCCAGTTGCGCTTTAGAAAATCTTCAGACAAACAGAGAACATAGTTTTCTATCTGCGACTGTTACAGCCTCAGCAGGGCTTCCTGTGAATTTAGCCTTGTGTGGATGTTCCTGCCGTCTCTCCTGCTTTAGGCGCCACCCTTTTTGTACAGCTGATTCTACTCAGCAATTAAGATAGAGCACTTAAGTCCAGAGAAATGGTGAACTCTGGTGCCAGAGAGGCTTGTTGGTTTTGCAGTTAGTGAGCTGTGTGTGGGGTGGCTGTATATTCCTGCTCTGTGGAGAGGAGTGTGTTTCAGTGACTTTTCAGTTTAGAGACCAACTCCTGGGTTTTGTTTTCTTTCTTTAAAAGTTGATAGCGGCTTGTCTGTCTCTTTTGATTTATTAATCAATTCAAATTAAATAACCTTTAACAATTTTGCCTCCTTGTCTACTTTTTTAAGCTGGATATTTTTTGTTACTTTACCACATCCCTTGGACTTTATAGGGGAACGTAACAGTGACCTTCACTTGTTTTCTTACCTTTACCTTCTACCATCATGTGACAAAATATTCTGCTCTTCGCAGTTGTGGACGTTTGCTTTCTGATAACAAATTGCTCTGTTTTATTATAATAAATTACACATTGCCTTTCATCACAACAAATCTCCCACAGTGGACAAAGTAATCACAAGTCACATTTGCAAACATTGCAAACAACAAGTCAGGGAAAAATTGTAAAAGCACGATGATGCAAACAAACAAAAAACTGGGATCTGGAGTCATTGACGCAAGTTGTAAATATGATTACAGTCTCTACAATATTTGTCATGGCACAGGCAGTTTATAACTCTCTTATAAACTGCACACATATCCACTGTAGATCATATAAATGTAGGGGAAGGGGAAAGCACACGTCAAAGGGAGCAGAGTTTTTAAATGTTGGAGTTTAGTGATTTCGTTTCCAGCGCAGAAACTTACGATTTTTACGGTCTCTGCCTGCCTCCTTCAGTCCACTCCATCCCTCCTCCCACACAGGACTGGTGTTATGATGGTTACAGCAGTATGATATTTATCTATAAATAACACACATAGCTTCAGTAAAGTCTCCTGGGATCTGGAGTCATTGATGGAGCTTCTTCAAACAGTCTTGCAGCAGTCAGAGAAGATCTGCCGCTGAGAAGAAGCGAAAAGATATCCTCTGTTCACTGGAAAACCTTTCCTTTTATATAAAATGAAAGAAAAATCCAAAGCACGAGTCTGTGAAGTAATGAATTTATTCTTTTGATATCACAGAGGAAAGGTATTTCAATGGATATTTTCCATTAAGCATAAGGAAGTCAATTTCTTTTTAACCCAGCAACATCTCAGATTGTACCTAAATACAAAAACCGATACTGGAAATGATTGAAAAGATTTATGTCGTTTCACTGCTGTTTAGTAGCACATTAGGTGGATTTAGAGTCTTAGGATAAATGACCTCGAACATCTGCAAAACCCCTTTTTCCTCTGTGAAATGAAAAGGTGAATTTTTTGAAGCAGAGCTAGTTTAATGATGGTGTTTTTTATGTTTGTTTGTTTTTCTTCTCAATATACGCTTTTGATCTGTGACGCCAAGATTCAAAGTGCATTTACATGCCAGTAAATACCATTATTACAATGACACCAAGGCACACATTATACAACAACATGTAAATAATTTAACTCGGAGACTTCCCCAGCCTTAGAGGAGCATTGAAATGAATATTTGGGTGCAGTTAATATAACATCAGCTTCAAGCTGCACTGATACTTCGGAAAGATTTATTTTCCATACACTCTTTATGTCTATGAATAATGTATATAATGTATAATAATGTGTATATTATCTTCAGATGATTCATTTATCCTTTAAATTGCTCTTATAACTCACAGGAGGTGGCATAGTCTGATGAGTGTTTTACACTGATGCAGAACAAAATACTGTGTGGAGGGAAAACATACTAGTTTACATATATATAAGTATGTTTTTTTTCATGGGTTATAATAACAGTCTCAAGCAGAATTAGTCAGACAAAAGCAAACGATTTCTGATCAATGTTGACATCAAACTGAATCAATAGTAG
Source organism: Copadichromis virginalis (assembly GCF_057382275.1). Lineage (NCBI taxonomy): Eukaryota > Metazoa > Chordata > Actinopteri > Cichliformes > Cichlidae > Copadichromis > Copadichromis virginalis. The sequence continues at coordinate 8,047,476 of NC_140635.1, read as the reverse complement.
AAAAAAAATTCTGTCTGAAACTGACCTCTTTATTTTGAAACTTTGACCATTTTCCTTATATCTGTGACAGTATACAGCAGAAAATGGGAAAAAGCACAGTAGATCCCCATTAATTAATCTTGTTATTTTTCACTGTCAAACTAAAATGATCTTTTTTTATCATTTATTTCTTCCATACAAAAGTAACGTTTACAAGGCAAACACTTAAATGCTCGGTTGCTAGATCAGCAGCAGAAACACATTATGTTCCTTTTTCCTCAAGGTGCTGCTGTTCTGTTACTCTTTGTCATGGTTCTCGTGGGATCTGTTAGTTTATTTATTCATTGAGTGTTTTTTTTTCTTTCTTTTCTTTCTTTGTTTGGTTATTAGATGTGTCTTAATGGTAGTTACTTGTCTTGTGATTTGCTTTGAAGGTTATTTTGTAGTGATTTCACGTCCTGCTTCTGTTGCTTTCGGTCTTTTTTTCCCATTTGATTTCACTTGTGTTTCCCTTCTTTCTTTCCCCTTGTCCTTGTCAGATTGTTGTTTGCACTCTCTGGGGTTTCCTACTGTTCCACACGATTATGTTTATTTATTTATTCATTTATTTTTTCTGCTTATTGAATTAACATAAAATAACAATTTAAAAAAAACATTTGTTCCCAATTGGTCGTTTGGGGTGTTTTTTGTCAGTATTGTCTGCATCTGCATCCTGCATCAGGATCTTCTCTCCAGCTACACGTTACAGTCTGCTCTTAAAATGCTTTAATCAAAATGAATGCAGCATGGTGCTTTTTCCTGTTGCTGATATGGTCTCTTTACTTGCAAAAACGTGATGGAAACTGGGATTTCTTCCCCTGGTTTATACATATCTCTCTCTCTCTCTCAGGTGTTCTCCCAGTCGCTGTGAACACGGTGGCCGCTGCAGCCAATCCTGGACCGTCTTTCACTGTAACTGCTCTGACACCGGCTACAGCGGAGCAACCTGCCACAGCTGTGAGTCACCTGACAGCTAAACATCAGCACATGACAAGTACAACAAGTGAGGGCAAATGGAGAAAGATGGGGGGAGGGGTAAGAGGGACAGATGAAATGCAAATGAGGAACAGATAGCGTGTCAAGCAAGATAATGAGGATGTTTTTCATCTTGAATAATTTAAACTAGGAGGGGGAAAAAAAACAGGGAAGGGGAATGGCAAATCAATCAAATCAAATCAAATCAATTAAAAATGCATTGGGTGGGTTGGTTCAGTCAAAATTATTAAGTTATTTACAATATTAAGTTATATCCAACATTTTACATTGGTGACACAAAACTGTGATTCCTGTCGTTATTGTGTGTGACAACCAAAGTAAACTCTAAGGGTGGTACACAGCTATGTATGTAATTGATTTTTTTTTTTGCTGTTGCTACTTCCTGCACACTCATATGGTACCACTTGTCAGTGAGGGAGGCTCACTCTGAAGTAAACCCTACATTATCCCCCTTTTTGACTCTAACTAAAGAAAGCTGAGGGTCATTTCCCCATAGACCTCTATACAAATAGACTTTGTACACCTCAGGAAGTCACTTCCTGCTGGCCAGGTTTAAAGCACTTCTGCATCAGCTTGGTTTTTGACACCTGATTTGTGTTATTTACAATCCTTTCACCTGTTACATACTAACATGTGATGAGTATGGAAGCCCCAGAAGCCTGCCATTCAGATTGTCAGCCGGCCAAAAGAAAGATCACTTGAAGGAAAGTAGAAGAGAGCTGAGCATCTTGTCTCTGATGGTGCATTAACTGCACTAATGCTCAAAATAAGACAAATAAGAACTATCTTCAACTGTGACTCTGCTGTAGAAAGAGTCTGAGAATAAAAGTATGTAATTTAAAATTAATATAAGTATTTGTTAGAGAATAAATAGTGACAAATACCTGCTTAGAAAATATTGTTTATCTGAAGGAAGATGAAAACTCTTGTGTGATCTTCTGACTGCTTGCGTGTCCATAAATCTTTATTATGGAATCAAACTTTAAATGAGGTGTCCCCTGAGATCTATTTTTATTACCTGCACATCTTTTCTCTCTATAACGCCTTTTTGTGTATAAGGTGATATGATGGAGGTTAATGAGACTGTAGCTGTGACTAAAATACCAAAGAGGGAATAAATAAATAAAACCGTGACAGTGAGTTGAGCTTGCAGGTGAGATTTAGTGGCTGTGTGCTGAATGCCTCGAGTCAAATCCTCGAGACTAAAACAAGGAGAGTTTCCCACACGGTTCACCTATGGTCTCATTTTTATTTCTGATGTTTCTTTGAAAACTGGTCTCTAACCACACTCGGGGAGTGTGAGGAATAAAAAGCCTTTAGCTGTGGAGAAGAAGCGAGATAAACAGGAGAGCAGAGTGTGGGAACTTTCAGATATGGATTTGAATCTTTGACTGCAGAAGATGTACTGTTGCGTGCTTGAGACGGAGATGAGAGGAAGACTTATGGAGACACAGAGAAAGAGGCGAGAAGGTCTGATAAAGTTAAATTTATTGAGGCTGTGTATTCCCATCAGTCATTACTGTCATCTCCAGTTGGATTAAACTTTAGTTTATGGGATGCCGGTGCAGAAAAGGAACCTCCGATTATTTTTTTCTCTCTGATCACATGACTTTGATTCAGTTGTGATACATACATATGAAGCAGCACCCACAGCATAGTAATCCTCCACAGTGTGTAATCTTCATCCCCTCGCAGCTCCGGTGGGTCAGCGTGTTGATGTAGTTCTCATTATTTTCCTCCCAGCTGTGTACGAACAGTCCTGCGAGGCATACAAACACAACGGCAACACGTCAGGACATTTTTATATTGACGTGGATGGCAGCGGACCAATCAAACCACAGCTGGTCTACTGCAACATGACAGGTGACACACACAGACTCACACATGCTTTTACACCTTGCCTGCCTCCCATCATCACTGAACCTTTTTTATGATTGAGATGATGACATAACTTTAAATGATGTCCCCGCTTATCACACCCAGATCCCCATTATTGTCCACCTTCATCTTTTTTTTATTTCATCCTAGACTTCAATCACTCCCTCTCCTCCTGTTTCTCTTTCACTCAATCTTTCATGCCCTTTGTGTAATCATATAAATGAACTATGATAACATTCTTTACCTTTCTCTGAATCACATGCTTACTTAGTTCTTTGTTTTTACTTTTCTATCTTTGTCCAACTCATTGACGGAAAGTGAAAATTTACCGCCTAGATCAGTCACTGGGCAATTGCAAGGCTAACACTAAGAATAGGAGTAACACACTAACTTAACATGCATGTGTTTGGAAGCAGCATGAAAAACATGAAAAATCCACACACAGAGTGAGCTGAGCTGAAATCACCCACTCATAAAGAAATGAAAAAAAAAAAAGTATTACTTTTTATGTTTCGTCAATTATAGCGTTAGACATAAACATTAGGAAACAAGGTCAAACATTTACTATTGAAGGACTGGGAAATTTATAGCAGTCAATAGCACTGATAACCATTGCACCTTCATGTCACCACTTTACATTTATACATCAAATATACATTAAAAAACAAAACATAACTGCAAAACTTAGCCGATGAATCAGCTGGCTGGTTTGCAGAAGATCAAATGACCATTAAATACTTTAGATCAACTATTTGGATAATTGATCTGTTCCTGTTTCTTCCAGTAAAACATTCCCAAGCTCCAGCTTCTAAAATTTGACATTTTACTTTTTTTCACGTAGCATCAAAAGGGCAGTTATTTGTTAAAAGAATAGTAGCAAGAATGAAAGGGAAGGTTTACAGGACCGTGGTGAGACCTGCTATGGTATATTGTTTGGAAATGGTTGCTCTAACAAAAAGACGGGAGGCGGAGTCAAAGGTGCTAGAGTTGAAAATGCTAAGATTGTCTTTCTCTCCTGGTAGAGGATTAGAAGTGAGAATCAGAGGAAGAGCTCAAGTTGAGCAGTTTGAATGGAAATTTAGAGAGTCAGGGTTGAGATGGTCTGGACATGCGCAGAAAAGGTATAGTAGATATTTTGCACAGCAGTAGTTGAACATGGAGCTGCCAAGAAGAAGAAAAAGAGGAAGACCACAGAGGTTCATGGATGTAGTGAAGGAGGACATGCAGCGGGTTGTTCTGACAGGAGAGCATGGTAGTGGATCAAGGGAGATGGAAGCAGATGATTCACTGCGGCAAACTCGAAAGCAAAGTGCTGAAGGAAAATATGAAGATCCAGCATGAAAAGGGAAGCTTCATCAGCTCTGTTGCATCATAGCAAAAGATTTTGTGGCTAAAAACTCCCACTCAGCTCGAGTCCTTCTGTGTTCACCTGTTCTTCCTGTGGGTACGCCGACTTCCACCCACAGATTAAATAGCGATTCAAACTTGGCTGTAGGTGTGAATGTGGGAGTCTGTGGTTGTCTGCATGACGCATCTTACACTGGAATAACTTCCAGCCACTCCACGACACTAAACAGAAGGACCAAAATGGAGGTATATCTATACGAAAGTAGACGACTCTTGAATCTGTGCTATTTTCTAAAAAGCAGAAATATAATTGTCATCCATTTCACTTTCTTCCATCACAGGCTTATTTGTGTAGTTACATCATGCATATATTGCTAATTTCACAGTCTGGCTACTTAGATGGTATTTAAATGGTACACATTCTAGGAAAGAAACTTTGCAGTAGAGCTTTATTGTAATAATAATAAATGAGTATAAATTGCATGCTCATCTTTCCCACCAGAGGAAAACACATGGATGGTGCTCCTGCACAACAACACTGAGCTGACCCGAGTGCGACCCTCTCCGGCTGTGTCCCAGCATTCGGTTCACTTCGACTACTCATCTCAAGAGGAGCAGCTGCTGGCTGCCATCAGCCAGTCAGAGCACTGCGAACAGGAACTGTCCTACCACTGCAGGAAGTCCCGCCTCCTCAACACTTTGGGTAAAGATTTGCTGTTAGTTGCAGTATAACATTATATGTCTTTCTTTATTATTCTGTAAATGATTATTCTGATGCTGCTCAGCTGGAACAACTGGAAGTGTTGCAGTGTAAAAAGCACATAGCTATGAAAATGTTTTTCAACCTGCAAACACTAAACTCTTTTCTGTAGCATGAAGTCTGCCTCTCCTTGGCTCGCTGTTCTTTTCCCATTTGCTGCGAGGCAAAACATTTCTTGTTCTCAGTGCTTGATATTGACTATGTATTTCCCTCTCTGAAAATAGATACTAGTTTATCAGTTCAGTTTCTGACAGCTTTATCTTAGACAACTTGAATTGCGTTATCTGTTGCTGCTGAAATTTTCTTTATGTACGTTAAACTTCAGTAATTCTCACTATTTAAACATCCTATTTAATCCTCATCCCTGTAATGTTTAAATTGTAGTTAAAATATTGGATTTGAGGTTTTAACTTGCTTTTTCCTTTGATGTGTGTTAAGAAAAAACTGGCAAATAAGACAAAAACTTGCTTTTAATTAATGTGTTTGGGTCAAAAAGAAAAAAATCAATAAAAAACTTGATTAGGCTGACTCTGTTCAGCTGGAGCTCACCACATCATACTCTCACTCTCAGCCAGAGAAGAACAAACTTACTTCACTCCTTTCTTCAAACTTAGTTTGGTTGCAGGGATTTTCTTGTCTTTCACAAATGATTCAGAAACATTGATTGTTCAGGATTTGTTAAAAACCTCCCCCTTTTGGAATGAGTATCGAGTTGGGTTAGTGTTTTCTTTTTTTGTTCATGTGTTTTGTTGTGATTTCATTGACTCAGAGGCGGTGAGTATTAGAAACAGAATTACAATTACTTTGATCCCTAAGTTGCATTAAATTTCTTTTAGTAGCAGTGGAATCAACAGATTATTCTTTCAGAGTCTGTGTAAAAGAGCACCCGAACATTGTTCGGTGTTGAGAAATAAAAACTAAAAACATTGATTTAACTTATCAAACGCTGGTCTCACGGCAAATTGTGATGAAATGCGATGCTTGTGAGGGGCAACCTAGCAAACTGATCTTTTTCTAAAGCTTTCCAAAAAAAACTAAACAAAAAAAGGAGGAAATAAAACAATTAACCCTCTCAGGCTCAACTTAAGTTTTTGTTGCTAATGCACAAAAGAATACCTGCAGTGATACTTCTGAGTAAAAACAACTCATAAAATATGTATGTGTGGTAATCAGGTTGTTAGCTTTTAACTGTTGCAAATCTGCAACGCCTGCATTGAGAGGGTTAAGAAAGAAAATGTAAAATATTGCTCACATGTGGACTTCAAACTTACTTAGAAGAAGTCCTTTGAGTTTTGTCCTTTCAACAACCCAAAAGTGGTCAAGAAATGTCAGCCTGTAGTAACGAAGCCGACTGACCCTCAGAAATGTCCGTCAGGTGTCTCAGCTAACCAGATAAACAGTTTAGTTTTCTTTTGATTGCTACCCATCCAATGCAGATCAGTGGGAGTCTTGAAAGTTTTTATCAATTCAGGACCTATAATGGAGTATATAAGGGAAAGAAACTGAAGAAACTTTTGGTCTGGTGGGTAATAGAATGATGGATGAAAGTGGGAAAAGTGGTCGAAAAGGAAGAATGAGCGGAGAAATAGAAGTTCCATTATAAACTCTCTGGCACTCCCTGGGAAAAATAAAGGAGTGCTGACTCAGCAGAGACATCTCCAAACACCCTCTCGCCATCTCTCCACCTACACTCTCTCAAAATGTGAAATACATATTTCAGCTTATACTGTCATCGTCCTCAATATGAAAAACAATATATTCAGTGTTAGGGTTAGAAGCTGGCAAGCATCCCTCCGCCTCAAACACTAGCTTTGTCTTTGGAGGATCATGTGGGCTCTTTCCATGCCGCACTCTATTTTCTCACAGCCCAGTCCATCTTGGGCACAATATGGCATCCAAAGAAAGTGCAATAAGTTATGTGTTGTGCAAATGGCAACATCTTAGCCTGCATTTGAAAATTGTGCTTAAAATTTTGAGACTCAGTTTTCTTTTAAAAGTTTGAAATAATTCATGACATTACAACTCCCACATAATACTTAGTGGGTTTAAAATGACCAATCAAATGACTGCAAGCGATTCTACAGTCATTCGATTGGTCAAATGACTGCAGGGGATTCTGGTACAGGTCAAGGCTGTTCTCACAGCAGTGTTTAAATAAAAAAGTATAATTTAAATAAAGTGAGATTAATATTTTTTTTTCTGCTGTAATTTATCTTTGCTGACTCTCTTCTAGTCTGTGAAGGTTCTCAGTCATCCAGGTCATCGTAGTCAAAGGAGCTTGCAAAGAAAAGCGTCTGGACTTCTAACTTAAAGAAGTCCAGACGCTTTTCTTTGTAAGCTCCTTTGACGACTCTCTTCTAGGTTTTTCCCACCAATATGGTCACACCTCCTGCACTTATATGTACTTACATGGAAAAACTAAGGCTGGGAGACCAATAATAAGACTGTTCCCTGCAGAACAGAGCAGATATCAATGACAGCAGACATGACTCTAAGTCATGCAACGCTAAAGGTGCTGCTGGGTGACAAAGCGGCTTGCAGATGCTCCAGAATTCTAGGAAAACTAAAGAAAGCTAATAAATCTAACAATCTTGTCTCAAAAAGAGATTATTTTCTCTTAAAGGAGGATCCCCCTTAAAGCTGAAGGTCATTTACAGAGAATAGTAAAATGCTTTTATCACAAAATAATCCGTCTAGTTGTTGTTTCATTTTGAATTTCATGATTTTATAGAACCGGACACTTACATAGGAACAAAAATATCCAATTTAATTTGATCAAAAACACCCTTCCAAATGCAAAACCTTGTCTTTCCATCTCCTGCTTCTTTTTTAGGCTCCGTTTATTGAAATCAGTGAAAACAGTTGTAAGAGTGAGATTTGTCTGTTTCAAGCATTGGAAGCTCCACAGGTTTTCCCAGTTTTCTGAAGATTATTTTTAAAAGGAGGAATTAGACTGATGGTAAATTAAAAGTAAAAAGCCTGTATTTAGAAGGCACGCATGCTGTAGTGAGAGTTCTGATATTTCCCGAGGTTTGAGTAAAGGATTTGCAGAAGTGCATCAGTTGCAGTCAGCTAATTTGGGCTGGCATTGAGAGCAGCAGGCTGAAGTTAAATAAGATGTGCTCAGTCTTTGAGAATAAAGATAAACATTTCTTTGATTTGACAGGAAGAATATCTGTTAGTGTAGGAAAATTATACCAGTTATGAAATGGAAGACTTTGACATTTCCCAATGTGTAAGCAGTCTAGCTGTAGTTTAGATATTAGAGATGCACTGAGTGAATTTTTCTTGGCCGATTATGATTTTTATCTTTGAATTGAGGATGTGGATTTTAGCCAATTCCAATTTTCCTTATCAGAACAATAACTGACAGGATATACAAAGAAAACTAAACTGTTACTCTATGCAGTATATTATTTTCACAATTACAAAAAAGTTCAACTTTACAGTTTCCTCCAAAACTTCAAGTAAATCACAGCATCTTCTCTCACTGAAACAATTGAAAACAAAATGCTTTGCTACTGGTGGTAGAAGGCAAGGCAAGTTTATTTGTATAGCACAATTCAACAACAAGGTGATTCAAAGTGCTTTACAGAGACATTAGAAACAAAAACAAATAAAAAGCATGATTTAAAATTGATTAAAACAAGCAAACAAACAAAACAGTATATAAAATCAAAACAGATAAAATCAGAACAGTAGATAAAATCAGTAGTTAAAATGTAAGTTTTGAAATTTAAGCTTAAGTGCGGATTTGGTGCTTTATTCAAATGCAGCTGAGAACAGGTGAGTCTTCAACCTGGATTTAAATAAACTGAGTGTTTCAGCTGATCTGAGGCTTTCTGGGAGTTTGTTCCAGATATAAGGAGCATAAAAGCTGAATGCAGCTTCTCCGTGTCTGGTTCTGACTCTGGGAACTGATAAAAGACCGGATCCAGATGACCTGAGGGATCTGGATGGTTCATACTGGGTCAGGAGGTCATTGATGTATTTTGGTCCTAAACCATTCAGAGCTTTATAGGCCAGCATCAGAACTTTAAAGTCTATCCTCTGACGGACAGGCAGCCAGTGTAAGGACCTCAGAGCTGGACTGATGTGGTCCACTTTTTTGGTCTTAGTGAGGACTCGAGCAGCAGAGTTCTGAATGAGCTGTAGTTGTCTGACTGATTTTTTTAGGTAGACCTGTAAAGATGCTGTTACAGTAATCAAGCCTACTAAAGATGAATGCATGGACTAGTTTTTCCAGGTCCTGTTGAGACATCAGATCTTTTATCCTTGATATATTCTTGAGGTGATAGTAAGCTGATTTTGTTATTGTCTTAATGTGTTTTTCTAAGTTTAGGTCTGCATCCATCACTACACCCAAATTTCTCGCCTGGTTTGTGGTTTTTAGGTGTATAGATTGAAGTTCTCTGGTGACCTGTAATCGTTTTTGTTTGGCACCAAAGACTATTACCTCAGTTTTGTTTTTGTTTAGCTGGAGAAAATTGTGGCACAACCAGTCATTGATTTCCTCAATGCATTTACCAAGAGAAGTGAAAACAATTAGCTGAAGATGAGCTGCTATTCAACCACCTTTACCCAACACATTTTACCTTACCAAACAAAAGCAGATGCAACAGATTTACGTAACAACTCTCCATAATTTGTCTGATAGCTGCTTTGATTCTTTGCTCATTCCGAGGCTGCTGGCTTGGAGCCTGATCTGAGATCTGCATAACTTTAACTTTAGCCACTTTGATTTATGGGTGTCTTTAAAATGTTCATGTTCAGCAGAGTCGGGATGATTTAGGTTCGATTAGGTTTGTTGTTGAGAACATTTTGCGGCAATCTCCTCACAGTTTGATGAACTTTGTGTCTTCACTCAAAATAAAGAACTTCTATGCTAATGATGTGTTAGCATGCATCTATGAGTTTGTGTATGGCTGTTTGGCAAGACTGACATGAACTGGCTCATAATGAGAGATCCATGCGACTGACGAGCCAGTGCCTGGAAATCCCTGGCTGTCCATCTCAATTAAATATTTTTAATTTAGCCTTTTGATTGCATCACGGTTTTCAACTCAGCAATAGGTAAAAAGAAGTAGAAGGATAAACATTTAACAGTTCCTTAGTTGGTGTTATTTAATAATAATAATAATAATAGTAGAAGTTGTAGTAGTAAAAAAATTTTATGTTGAAGCTACACATGAACATGATTGTGTGTTTCAGAGGGCTCTCCATTTAGCTGGTGGCTTGGCGGTCCAGGTCAAGGTCGAGTCCAGACTTACTGGGGAGGAGCTCATCCAGGAAGCCAGCAGTGTGCCTGCGGCCTGCAGGGCGACTGTGTGGATCTACAACACTACTGCAACTGTGATGCAGATCGCCTGGAGTGGTACTGACCTTTAAAAATTCATAGGCATTATTATTACTTTGTTCATTTCATGCCAGGTTTGCTCTCTCAACATTATTTCATAAACTATGGTAGCCCTGCCACAGTCCAACATTAATGATCCATTCTAGTTTGAGGGGCTTCCTCCTCTCTGTGGTAACTTTTGGTTGGTTTGCCAGTGATTTGTTTGTACTGGAATGAATTATTTACAGCAGGGGTGGCCAACCACATGCCAGTGTGCAGGGTTTTTTGTCTAACTAATCAACTCAGCAAGTGAGTTCGCTAATGAAGTCTTCTCTGCTAATCAGACAGGTGGAGTTTGGGTTGTAAAACAAAACCTGCAGAGTCTTGGCTCTCAGTAGCACACTCAGCTCTCTACCTGTAATTTAAAAAATGCAGCATCAGCAGGTATTAGGTATGTGCTCTCTCTTTTGGGCTTAGATTTAGAGTTTGTATGAGCATTTTTCAGGTTACCTCCCATGCATTTAAACATTACTACCTGTAACGATAACTGAAAAAACGTAGGTACACCAAAAGCTGTAATTTCTAAAAGATAAAAGAAAACACTAAAGTAGGCAGGTATTTATTTCTGATCAAATTCTTGTGTTAATCCTTTCAGATTGTGGGATTCATTATTCTGAATATGACTTATTTTTGAATACACGGACAAACAGACTTTCTAGCCTCGAGTAATAAATTATTGCTCTTTACTTACCGTCCTTCATGCTGTGAACAATCCTGCTGCTTTCATCACACTTCACCTTCTACTTTCTCTCATCTCGCTGTCAAGCTTTCCAGCGCAGACACAGGCTTTACAGATGTGCTTTGCGAGTATGCCACTCATTTCCAGTCTTGGATAAAATTCTCACCTGACAGCGAGACTGTCTTGTAGATTATCTGAACATGTGTGTAAATGGACGCCGCTGCTCATTCGGCTGTCTGTCTGGAGAGCGCTTTTGGAAAAGGCTGTCACAGAAACTGGCGGAGATGGAGTGTTGAGTGTCAGGTTGGATATGATACGATCTGTCTCACTGTTAAATTGTCTTCCTGAAAATTTGTCTTGCACATAAAACAGGTTGTGGCAGATTATTACAGCAGTCTAGACTTTTTTTCAGCGGTGCCATTTGCTTGTAGATTTATGCAAGCAAATTAGCCTAATTAGCATACATGTCAAAGCAGTTAATCCCAATAAAAAGTAATTTGTCCTTTTTCATGGTTTTTCTCATCTTCTTCCCTCTCTTCTCATTTTTCTTGCTCCTACTCCAACTTCCTTTTTCATCGATTCCTCCTCTTTCCCGTTTTCCTTCCTAATCATTCTTCATGTGTTTCTTCTCACCCTTGTCTCCTGCTCTCTCAATCTCTCACCACCTTTTCCTTCTCCCTGCTTACTTTTCTTCATCTCTTCTTCCTTTCTCATCTTCCTCTTTACAGGACTGAAGACTCAGGCCTTCTGACCCATAAGGACACCCTCCCGGTTAGGTCTTTGGTGCTGGGTGACATCCAGAGGCCAGGGTCGGAGGCTGCCTACCGGGTGGGACCACTCCGTTGCCATGGAGACAGTAAGTCTCCATAACTGCTTGGTTACAGCAGACGGAAAGCTGACAAAAATCATCCTATTTATAGGTTTTATGTGACCACACATCATTATATAAATGACCACCTGGAAGGCAAAACAAAGCTCTCTATCGCTGCCTGCCAGTTGTTTTTTGGTTGTTGTTTTTTTTATAACAAGTTTGTTTAGCCAAAATTCTGGATGGTTGTTAAATAATATGCACTAATGACTTGCCGTCAGTGTCCTAAATCTGCCATACCAAATGTCCACATTGCACAAGTATGCCTGTCTGCAAACTGTAGAATAGAGCAGCATTAAAGCTTAACCATTTAATCCCAGCCCATGTATTTTAATTTGTTTAAATGCTGAATTTGGGCAGTGTTTTTGGAGGTGTTAAGCATCAATATCATTGGTTTAGACGAGTTAAGTTGTGGTCATGCATTAATTTGGACTGGTTTCTGAAAAGTTAACCATCTACTTAATTGGTTTGGACAGCTTTGAACAAGTTTTAACATTGTTTTCATCGGTTTGGACAGTTGGTAGGAAGGGCTTAACGATGATTTCATTGGTTTGGACAAGTTTCACTGGGATTAAACATCTATTCCAACTGGATATGTCCCATTTTAATCAAAGCCTAACCTTTGACACTGGAGAATTTCATGGTCTTCACCGTTCTGAAATGGTGACATTTTTAACCAATCATGAAAAGAAATACATAAAGCAGTCTGTTTTATTGTACACTTTGATCCTGGAAGCAGGTTACAGATATGATTTGTCTACAAGATATTTTTAAACATGATGATGCTCTGACTTGGACTTTGCTCTTTTTAGAAATCCAGAAAGTCTATTCAAACACGTTTGTTTCCCTGCTTTTTAGAGGAGGTCAGATGTTTGTGAACAGAAACAGAAGGTTGACAAGCTTGTGGCCCATTTTGGGCAGCTTGTTGGAACTTTCCCTTGAGATCTCAGTCATGTGACACAGATCTATAAATTCTGGAAGTAATGCCATTTCCTTAATGTAAAAGATGCTGAGTACTAAATTTAAAAAAAAAAATAGACTAGAAGTTTTAGTATCAAGCTTAGAAAAAAGGATTATGTGTCTAATGTTTAATTAATTATGAATTAAATGGATTCTTATGGGTTCAGCACCTTCTCCTCCTTCTAGCTATCACTAACATAACTGTTACTAATCCATATTTCCTTTTAAGTCTTCATTCTCTGTTAACTGCTTCTCATTAAGAATAAAATACAAGGTAAATCAAAGTCAAAGTATCGCACTGACTTTGTTCTTCTTTTCATTGATTGCTGTTCCAGTCACTGTGTAAATGCTTCACAACATTGATAAATAAGTGTTATGAGCTACATTTAATGTTCATGACACAATGTTTTTATCATGCTTCTTAGAGAACTTCTGGAATGCCGCATTTTTCGACAAGGAGACGTCGTACCTGCACTTCCCCACCTTCCATGGAGAGCTGAGCGCCGACATCTCCTTCCTTTTTAAAACCACGAGCTCCTCTGGTGTGTTCCTGGAAAACCTGGGCATCAAAGACTTCATTCGCATCGAACTGAGCTGTGAGTACTGTAGGAGCTTGAGGGCACCAATTTAATGAGGATTAGAGTGATGTGTCACTAAAACCTGGAACTTAAAGTTTTAATCTGGATTTGTGTAAACCCAGAGGTTAAAGACTTTATCTGTGTCAAAACTGTCCTGTAGGCACAAATATTACCTTTTTAAAACATCACTGTATCTTCCTGTGTCTTGCACAATCTGAATGCAAACAAGCTACATTAATTTGACACAAGGATACCATTTGTAACTTTGGCAATGGTTTGCTGCAACATTACCCTCGATTCTTCCAGGACACCGTCAAACCTAGCTGCAGGAAACCGAATAATGACGATATCTGAATCATCACAATCATCATCCCAACAGTTCGGGATAAAGTCGAGTACCTGAACTCAACCTTACATGCAGGAATTTTAATTCCAAACAAAAATAAGCTAACACTTTATTTGTTTATGTTCTGCCCAACTCTGCTCAGATCAGCTGTGTTTGTGGCCCAAAGACCTGCTGCCAACAGGGACACTGCAGAGCGCCCTCTGGTGGACAAAATGTGCAGCATCAACAGTCATAGCATGGCTAAATGGTGTTTCTCTTCTTTACTTTTGAAATTTTCATTTCTAAATGCTAGCTTTCTGTGCTACCTGCAGAATCTTCTAGCAACTTAATATTTAATGAATAATCGTTTTTGAAAATATTTAATTTAATGGAGACATTTAGCCAGAGGAAGCCAGAAGAAGAGAACTGTGGCACAGTCTTTGGCATGGCTATGGACATCACTTTTTTTATTGTGCAAAAGGACAAGAATGTGATGGTAAAGTTGAAAATGCATCTACAGAAACAACTCCATTATGCTGCTAACACAGCTTTGGCGCTTTGCTAACATCTGCACAGACAGCATGCTGATGCTCAGTAGCCAAGAATACAGTGTGATGTTAAAGCTGAGTGAACTGTAGCCTGTAGGTTTATATTGTTAAATACTAATTATGAGACAATGCCACACAGCAATTAATTTGTATGCACATAATGTCTTTGATATGCTGTTTAGCAATGGTGGTGATAAATGATTGGTACCAATGTGAACCCAGTGGAAGTCAATAAGAGAATTGAACTGATAAGTTGAAATTCTTCTTTTCCCTCATCTAATGGCAACCCTGGTTTACAGAATGAGTGTACCCTAAGAGTTTAAACTAAAAAAAAGTTGAACTTTGAACTCAGAAGTGTCACTCCATGCTGGCCATCAGACAGAGTGCATGTTTAAGTCATGTGTCCATCTTCTATATACTTTCTATAGTATCATTTAGGAAATAGCAGAACTACACTCATGGATGCTCATTACTTTGCCTACAGCACTGCAGTGCAGCAAAGTGACAGGTACACATTTATGAGCCAGTTTTATAGTCACTTTAGTTTGAGGTTAGTTTGCAGTGTTATCGCTGCACTGCTTTTTGCATTTTCCTAAAAAATTGATTTAAAGGGACACATACACAGCTGAATACAGGGACACTGCTGGAGCAACAGCTTTTCTCCTCAGGGAAATCACTGTCAGCGAGGTTGTTTCAGATCTGAACAGTGTTGCTTTGTTGGCAGCTGCCTCAGATCACTCTGTAACGCTGCAGCTGGGCCTGAGAACAATTTCTAAATGAAGTTACTGCAGGATATTGTTTCATCTTGTTCTGTGCTCACAGAGTAATACATCTTCTCCTTCCAAACCATGAAGGATGAGAGTTTGTTACACAACTGCCATCATGTCTTTTTGTTCGAATGAACACCGCAGGAAGCTTTTTTTCTCGCGGATGTGCAAAAAGGTGCAGCACTTTAAAATGTGATTACGGTAGACTTTTCACTTCCTGCTCAGTGTTACCAAAACTGCTTCCCTGGCTTCTGTCAGAGCTTGGTGAAAGGATGATCTATACCATGACACTATAGATTTATCAGCCAGCTAGGATTTAGTTACAGCCTTTATTTCATATATCATATATATAGATCTGTGAGTTGCTTCATCGTGTGCGTGTGTGCGTGTGTGCGTGTGTGTGTGTGTGTGTGTGTGTGTGTGTGTGTGTGTTGAGAAAAAAAACCTGAGTGTTACGCACTATGTGCTTCAGCAAACAGTGACCCTGCTCTGTAACTTTACATGGCCTCCCACTTCACATGGCTTTGACAGTTGGTATGGTTACTAAACACTCCCACTTTGCAAAAATAAAATTTACAGTTGATCAGTGGATATCTAGAAGGAAAGAAATTTCACAAAGTAACTTGCTGCAACAGTAGAATCCTGTTACAGTATAGAAAATCCTTTATTTCACAAATGGTTATGAAGACAAACTGGAGAGCAAGGTGCTTCGTTTTTTTTATACCTGTGGCAGTAGAATTAAAAACACCTGAATTCAAAGTCCATGATGTATAATTTATGATACTCCAAATGTGTTCGTCTGCATACGTGTTTCTGTTTGCAGGGAACAGAGTGGCACTTTCACCCACTACAAATGTGCTCCCAGGCCATCCTCCAAAACCCCATCTGTATGTTGGGGCGTGGATGACTGATGCGTCGGTCAAATGCTGATTGGTTGGCAAATGGACCGGAATAGGGAAGGGAGTGACAGCAACTTTACCAAGAATTGGAGAAACTTGAAAAATCTTGAACTTGACTTGAGAAGAAAAAGATTTAAAACAATACAGCATGAAAAGTGGAGACAAACACTCAGTTTCACTTCAGGTCTCTATATATTCTAACTTCACTGCTTCCTGCAGCTGGCTGATAGATGTACAACAGATGGTCTCTGCAGGTTGTTGGACAGACTGTGACTGAGGTGTGGCCTAATACTTTTGCCTGTATAATGTTACTGTATTGGGTGACTTTTGTTTTGTTGACCCACTCTTTGGAATATGTGAATTGGGAGCTGTCTGGGAGCCGGTCTGTGAGTCGTTTGGTACTGGGTTGCGGGACTTGAGGCTCAGGTGTGAAATGTTTGGTTTTCAGGGTTTTTATCGGTTTTCAGTGTTATTTTGTTATCGTTTTTATTGTTAACTCTGTTTTCCTGGGTCTTTTCACGTGTGTTATGAATAAATCTTCTTTTTTCGGTACCGGTACTAGTTTTATTTTGTTGTATTTATCCGCGACACCTTAAAGGCCAGTCCGTGAAAATATTGTCGGGCATAAACCGGTCCGTGGCGCAAAAAAGGTTGGGGACCGCTACTCTAGAACATTTTTTTTTATTGAATTAGTTAACAAATACTAAAGCCTGCTGTATGGTGGTGACAGCCCCTCCAAAACATTAGTGTTGTACTTTTGGGTATTCTAGTTTTTGTGAGTAAAATATAAGTATTTTATTGTAAGTACTGTATTTTGGCAAGGTGTCTGTGTGTTGAATCCATATAGTTTCTTGATAGTTTTAAGAATGTGATATCTGACATATTTTTCCAAAAGAGAAGTGTTTCCACAGTCACTTTAACATACAGATGAGCCGTGGGCCACTGCAGACACTGTCATGTCATGTGAGGGCCACTTTAGTGTTCAAGTACTTCAAAGTAAAACAAGCAAACAAGAAAACACAGACAAATATTTCAGAAAATGAAGTGTTTTGTTTGCTTTTTTTTTTCAAATTTCAAATATTGTATAACATGACAAAACTGCAAGCGTGAACACAGTTTATTTTTCTCACTTTTAACTAACTGAAGCCTTTCGTTGAACTACCAAATAAACAAATTGGTGCTGTCTTTCTGGCCAGGAACATGGACGCACAATTTTGTTCGTATTTAACAAAATAAAAATGCAGACATGAGTGTACACATTAGTTTCTGACTACTAGTGAAAATTGTTTTCTTTTAATTAATTCCCTCACTGAACTAACACAACCAAACCCTCAACATGTTTGTGCTCTCTGCTCATATTGCCTTCATATTAAATCATTTTTGCTCTGTAAAGAACTTATTTTAACATTGCACACAACAATAAACAAATCCTCCCTAACAAAAAAAGTAACTTCAAGGGTCAAATTACATTATATTTCTTCACATCAATATATGGGCTGAAAGTAGAGGTGATGTGGGCCCTAAGTGGCCCCCAGGGCGCGAGTTTGAGACCCCCGCTATAGAGAGTTGCACAATGAAATACACAGATTTTAGTTTGTTAGTATTTACTAAAAGCTTCTTAAATAATATGAGGTTGTTTCTAATGAATTGTTGTTTTTTTTTATTTTAAAAGGAGGACCCTCTTAAAGCTTAAGGTCATTTACACAGAATACTAAAAGACTCTTATCACAAAATAATCAGTCTAAATTTTAACAGCCTATGAGTTTTGTGATTTAATTTATATAATGATCCATATAATCATTATTAAAAAGCGTTCTATTAATCAGTTAATGAAATCACGCTGTTTTCCTGTCCCTTGCTACTTTTTCAGCCTCCACTCAGGTGGTTTTCTCCTTTGATGTTGGTAACGGCCCACTGGAGGTTCGTGTGGAGTCAAGCGTCCCGCTGAATGACAACCGGTGGCATCGGGTCCGAGCAGAACGGAACGTGAAGGAGGCATCGCTTCGACTGGATGAACTTCCTGTCGCCACGCAGGAGGCGCCAACTGACGGACACTTCCACCTGCAGCTCAACAGCCAGCTGTTCATAGGTGAGGATGACATGGATGCATTTGCGCACAGTTTTTGTTTGTTAATAGTAGTACTGCTGGTTTTGGTGTCTTTTTTTTTTTTTATGTCTCTTTTGTTTAAAGAATTCTCTGTCTCCATATATTCCCCTGCACTTCTTTAGAATATAATATACGTAGTCTATATCTCAGACAATATCTTCTTTGTTCTCCGGGGAACAGTAGTTCAGCTCAGTGTTTCTGTACTGCTCCTTCTAAAGTCTGCTTTTAGCTTTTAGTCCTTTTCTTTCCTCCGTGTCCCCGTAGTGTGCCAACTCTGTGCCTCCCACTTAAGTTCACATCAGATGTCACTGTATGAATTGTTGTACTGTGCAGGGCTATTTCTGGTTCCCAAAGGCTGTGGTTTAGAACATTTCATTCTCACGGTAGCTTGTATAGCCATCTGTGCCAGGAAGTAGAGTTACCTCAACTTTTAGCTTTATTTTAAATGTTTGGAACCCGTAGGTTACAGTTGGCATTGCAGAGACGGAAAAAGTAAATTATGGAAAAAATACGGACTCGTATTTGCATGTGTAGCATTAAATAGTCAGCTGTTGAGTTTTAATTCATTCTTGAGTGCCTTTGTGTTCTTGTTGCTGTTGTGTTTTTGTTCTCGCTATAGTTTGCTAAATTCAGGCACACGTTTTCTGGATTTATTTGTTGGTTCATCCTCCACAAATTTAACCTTAATGAACAATAAAAATTTGTGTTCAGCACATTAAGCCGAACACTAATTAGTAATGCATGTTAGGATTTTTGTTGTGTTTTGCAGAATGGTTGGTGTGTGTCCTTCCGACGTTTAGGCCAGGTGCAGGATAATAGATACAGTGCACAGACCATTTTATTGGAGTGTTTAGCTGGCAAATATCCAATGTAACAAAGAAGTTCTATTGTTTACGAGGAAAAAACCCCACACAGAATTGAAGATTAATTATTAATAAAAAACAATTCTGTTGGTTTTGTCGAGCCATTTTTCACAGACACCAAAATGCCCAGCTGCTGTTAGGAACCAGAGAGTTTTATTGTGTTAGTTTGTTGATACCTCGTATAAACAGTGCAGTTGCTCCTGTAGAGGACCGGCTCTCAAACAGACGGCGAATAGATCCACTCAGGGGGTCCTGATTACCTTTAGAAAATTTATATAATAAAACTAAGTTAAAGGAATATGAATGAACCAAAAACAAGAGCTTTTTTTTCAACCAGTATCTGGATTCTTAACAATTTAAAAAATCATGGCGCTTTTTTTTCACACACACTTCTTCATTGACTGATTATTGTCATCTATCTCACATCCACACCACAAATTTAGAAGCACCAGTTAACCTTACGTGCAAACTTGGAGAAACCCCTCACAGGTGCAAGCAGTAGATGCCAACTCCAGAGAGAGAGGGCCAAGGAAAGATGCTGACTACTGCACCATCAGAGCCTATACGAGCCTTGTTTTTTTGGCTTCTAAGCTAACGTTGGGTGGAAAAATACATTTTAAAGATTAGTAGTCCACTTTTTTTTTTTACTACTGTTTGTATAAATCCTGTTGCCTGATCATTTCTAAAAAGGTGGGAGAGACTTGGTGGGAGAGAGTGTTTTTAGAGGCTCCTAGAAAGCTAATGCTTGTTTTTGACCCTAAAGTGTGTTTCACAAGTGCAGCCTATCAGCTCCACTGCAGGATGTCTATGAAAGCCAAAATCCAGCCAACACTCGGGACCAGTTGAGAGATTAAGTAGAGGTTTTACAGTCTTTTTTTGATTTGCGCTCTAGCAGTTGAGCTCAGTTGAGATCTAGAAGATAATTTTGACTAAAGTTGCTCTTTTCAACTTCTTGGCGCTAGGTCAAATAAACTGTGAGTGAGATTTTTTTTTAAAAAAATAAAATTTAAAAAGTATAAGAGAAGCAAATCTTTTTTTCTTTTTTCTGATTATTTTCTCCTAATTTTGCGAGAAATCCTCCTAGACTTGGATTCAAAGGCAGGCCCCACATCTGGTTTCCTCTTTCAGAGTCATACTTTAAAGGAAAAGAAATCATCTACAACAGAGTGCTAAACTGTTCTTGGCCAGATGCCACCAGCTCTTCAGCATTATTGAATATGAAAGTGCTGAGGCAATGGTTCTGACCACTGAACAATAATCACAATAAATAAGCATGCAGTAGGGAGTTGTGATTATTTATATATATACACACACACATACATAGCCCATGGTGTGATTTCTTGCAGCAATAAATAAACTGCAAAGAACTCTAAACCTCTAAGTTATTAATTTCGCAGTTATCTTATTAACCAGCTACAAACTTCATCAATGCCGCAGCCCTATTCAAGGTTCCTTATTTGTCACATGCATAGTTATATAAGTATAACACACAGTGAAATGTAACCTGACATGCTCCTCGACATGTGCAAAAATGGGGGGGGGGGGGTAGAGGAAGAACATTATATGTATATATATAGTATATACATTAGGTGAATGTGCAGTAGTAGCAGCAAGCAGGTGAATTCTGTACATTAATAGGAATAGGCAATCTGACTATTTTACAGAATAGAAAAATAGAATAGAATAGAAAATTTAACTTACAGCCAGTACAATTGTACAATTCAAGTCTTATCATTCTGTAAATATTTAGTCTTTCACTTCTTACCAGTAATCACACTGAAGGGAAAACAAGCCAACAAACTCTGAAATTGTCTGATGGTCACAAGAACAGACAAATCAAGGAGAATATAGATTGGCTGCATGTGTTTAACCAATAGGCTCTTTGTAAATTAACTGCACCTCACCTACAAAGCAGAGCAGGCAGAGAAAAATATCTGCTGTCAGTTTGCTGCTTCCTATATAGCAGCTGTTAAATAAGATAAGATAAGATAAGATAAGATAGCCTCTTAAAGTGCTATAAAGTCTGTGATCTCTCTTTACGAATGGTCATGGTCAGTTTCACATGAATTCTCCTCAAATCAGCATCTCTTTATGGCTGTATATAAATCACCTGACCCAACCTGTCCCTCTCAAACAACGTAACTCAACCAAAGACATTAATAGAGGAAATAATTACAAAGACATCAGGTTTCGGTGTCTAACCCCCTCACCCTTCAAACAGTCATGGCGGAAGGTTGCTCTTTCCTGAGTGTGGTTCTGATAGAGGTCACTTCCTGTTAAAATGGAGTTCTTTATCCCCACATTCACAAAGTGCTTGCTTGATCAAGCTGTGCTGTCTTTTTCTTAAAATATAAAGAACATCAAGATTACTTTTGCAATAAACTGACAGTAAATTTAAAAAAAAAAACAGGTGGTTCATACTGTAGCTTTTCTTTAAACTGCAAGCAGTTATACTCTACTGATTATACTGATAGTTTATGTCAGTAATTAAAAAAGCAGCAGTTGACATCAATTGATACCTGGATGGATACTAGCTACATTACCTGGTTTGTTGTTGGTTCTCTTTTTGTTTCTATGTTGTATTTTATTGGCTTTATTTGTGAATTAATGTTTTAAATATTAGCAATGATGTTGTTGAGCAGAAGACTCAAAATTTGGCACCAAAGTAAATAAACTGATTAATGACTTGTAATTGTTGTAATTTATTTATTCATTTACGCTGCTTTTGAAGGGCAAACACATTTTGCTTATCATCAGTGACAGGGTCTTAGATATGCACACCTTTTCCAGCAGTTTATTTATGAGAGATTTTTCTTCACGTGTTTTTTTTTGTTTTGTTTTTTTTCACAAACCTCAATTTTTTTGAAGACGGCAGCATTGCTCCCTTACTTGGATGGATCTACATTTTTGGCGCAGGTTTTACAAATGCCTTACCTGCCACAGCCCTCCCATTTATCCGGGCCTGGGACCAGCAGTAGGAGTAAAATGGCTTGAGACCCCCCCAAATCACATTTTGAGTAATATTTAAATGAATGCCTCGTGGCTGTTGTGGGGCTATTTGGCATCAGCTTAATAACACGTGCGTCCAGTTTGATTTTCTATGAAACAGCTCAGTTGGTTATTAGCCATACTACCAGCAAGGCCTCAAGGATCACGCCTAGATATGTCTAAAAATTTTGGTCTGGATACAGATCCCTCAATAAATTGTTCAATTTTGTTGGGGTTTTTTTCCCAGTAAAATTTCGGTTTATTTACATGTGCCCCTTTCTTTTTTCCTATCACCATCATCAGATCAAAACTGTAGCTATATTGTCCGGTTCTTTGGTTTATTAGTAAATATATGCTAAAATGGATAAATAAAACTAATGACATTCCCATCAACCCTAGCTGTACTTTGAATTTTGTGCAAATTTGCATGCTAATAAACTACGATTAAGATGCTGAACATTAGTTGCTAAACATCAGCACGGCAAGCTGATGTCAGCATTTCTCTCACCACCACGGTGCCTAAATACATCCTCCACACAGCTCCCAGCATGGCTGTAATCTCATATCTTGTTTTTTATTAAGCCCTCCCTGACAGCTGGATGGCTCCTTACTTCTACCTCTCATCCCCCCAGTTTGTACCAAACCATCTCACTTTAAAAGTTAAAAATATCAAACCTCTATAGGGTAATATGTCATCCAACACGTTTCTTAAAAGATATCATTCAGCTATATTACACTCATAATAATCCCCACAATTATTAATAAGATTTTAAGTGTAAAACGTATATATGAAATGTAACCCTTTTAGTGTCTTGGCAAGGGGGGGTGACTTTAAAGCAGTGTTCAGATTTCTCTCTACATCGTCAGTATCTCACCGCGTCCCTCCTTGTTCACATAGTATGAAAAGCTGAATATTAAGTTATTTGCATTCACAAGCCTCAGCATGGGCGTGATTACATTTTCAATCCATTTTACCCCATGAATTGTATTTGTAAGACTCCATTTGTAAGGCAAAACTGTTCTATTGTGTAAATTGCAAGCTCCTGTGTTGGTTTGTATAAATTCACAAGCCATATTTCAATGTATGCTGTACTTATGTGCCATAATCCTGCCTTGCTTTATAAGGCAGCGGATTCCATTGTCTTGATTAATAAGCCGTGTTATTGCCTTGCATGGATTTATAATCCCCAGCATGCTGTTTGCGTTGGAGGTGCTAAAAATCCACACACAGCAATTTAAAGTGAGCTCGGCAATTAGCTCAGCAGAAATCACTTCCTTTGTGAAGGTTAGAAGCAGTTGTTTTGTTTTGTTTGGATAGCTGAGCCTTTGTATATTTGTGCAGCATCACTATCCACCAACTGATGCACAGTTTATTCCTCCATGCTGGGATGTGTAGATGAGACTCCATCCTCTACAAGGATTTTCAGGATTCCTTTGATCTTCCCTTCATATCCCTCGAAATGCAGCTGCATTGGCACTAGATTGTCCTATTATAGACAGTGCGGTGTGCACGGTATCCTGTCAAGTCAAGGTTGTTATTTTTCTTCGAATCCTCTTTGAAGCGCAGCTTAGTGGGGTTTTTTTTTATATGCTTTATACGAGGCATATTCAACCTGCATGTTAAACCAGTGATGACAAAATACTTTTTTTTTTTAAACTTATCATTGTTCACTAGACTGTTCATATCCTGTTCATCAGAGTTCACATTACAAATGTTATACACAAAACAACAATTTGTAAACTGTAATTCCAGCAGAGGAATGGACAATTTGAGGTTAATTCAAAGTGTTGAACTGGCATTGCATAACATTTTACTGGTCCAAAGACATGCTGATGTAGGTGGAAGTCATCATTAGGCTGAAAAAAAAATGAGGGATAGCAAAAGTTTTATCAGAGGTCAGCTGATCACTGCATACATTCCTAAAATGAATGAATGCAATGACTAGCACAAGAACACCAAAAGGCCTGAAAGACTTATGTGGATGATCAAAGAATTATTTCCATTGTTTCCATTTCCATCTAGCTAGGTTAAAAACACTCATTAGAAGGATAGACTTATCTTTGTTAAGTTCAGGAGATGCCCTCATGAATGATGATGATGAGGCTAAGGATACAAAAAAAGTATGGGCAAAGAGAGAAAAGCTCATGAGCCAAAGCATACCACATCATCTGTCAAACATGATGGAGCCAGTGTTATGGCCAGTGGAACCGGTCAACAACTGCTTATTAATGACTTCTTGAGTGAATTCTGAAGTGGAGAGCTTTTCTGTTTTCTGAATATACCGTCAAAGAGACAAAACGGTAATTTGTTTAATTATTCTGCTCAGTATTTTCTCCCTGTCTATGTTCCATCCTTCCTCTCTCATTTGTTTTACTTGAATTCAGAATTTATTTCTTTTTTGCAGGATAAACGGAGAGAAATCATAGCCTCCAGTTGCAGTTTGCACTGTGTTTTTCACACTTTAACCATTGCTCAGCAAGAGTCAAGTCTTTGCACACGAGTCAACATCTTCCTTGCAAACCATCACAGCAACCCGCTAAAGCAATCACAAGGAGGTTTTCAGTCCAGCACTGTGTACCATTCGGTGCCCAGTTTCACATAGCAACTGCCAGAAACCACTTAGCAACCAATCAGGGATTGAACCATTCTTCCCTAGCAACCCGTAGCTATCAGAAGGCCGCAAACAGGTTCCTAGGCATGTGTGATTATTGCCTAACTTCCAGTGTTTTTTTTAATTCTACCATTTTTGCTGCTTTTATATGCCTCGGTGTTCTATTCAGTAAAGATTATAAAACATTCTTACCCTCCAGCTTGCTCACACAGTTATTGAGTAAAAATGATCTTGCCAAAATTTCGAGATGTGGCAATGATTATTTTGTGAATCAGTGTTTATCAGTGATGGTAAAAAATACTTGCTCAAACATCTGAAAGTTTCTTCTCAGTAATGAGTAAATTGAGAAACTGTTGTATAAGGAACAGTTAATGAGTGAAGAAAGGAATAAACAGGCTAACAAAACTGTATGTTTCCTTTTTTATAATTGCAACTTTACAGACTCTTAACTGTAGGGGTGGAATAGACATCAAATGTAAAGTGTTTAGGCTGAACATATATATAAATTGCCATGTTATCTATATGCTCTTTTCATGTGTGCAGCATAAGCAGCCCACAAAGCACATATAGTGTTTGATGATTGTTTTGTTCGCCATCGCTCAAGCGGTGCAGGTCAGCTCATCCTACAGCATACTGTTTTTGGTTGTTTGTTTTTAATCTGTGTTTTCAGAAAATATCCTGGTTTCATATTGAGATTTTAAGTCTTTTCTCAGAGCTGTGCTGTGCTTTTGCTCCTTCTTAGTTTAACTTTTCTTTTTCCTGCGTTTTGCTTGTTGAGCTCGATGTTCAGGCTTGAACACGCATCGGCTTTGATCTCCATTTCACTAATTAATTTCTATTCACGCTCATGTCGTCTCACGTGTCCAGTAATACACAGGATCCAGACGTATAGTAGACACTGAAAATGTCTTGTTAGAGCTGATGCATTTTTGATGGATATGAGGCTGAAATTCTCTTGAAGGTCTTACTCGTAGCTCTGCTCCTTTGGTCAGAGGTGGAGTTTATCTGCATTTCAATTCTTTGATGTATGCTTTGATCCCCACATCACAAATCCCTCATTATGCTGTTTAAGTGTTTTCTTTAAGCAGCGTTTCCATTTGATGTGAAGACTCTGTAATCCTTGTTGGAGCTGAAGTTGTACGGCAGGATGTTTGTTGAAAACCCTCACCGCTCTGATAGCCTCCCTGGTAGGAGGGTTTGTTCTTTAATAACCTCTCCTTGCTGCTGTTTTATTGCTTTGATCAAAGGTGGTGGTGCTCAGGGATGCTTTTTTGCTCATTGCTACAGTCACCTCTTTCACTCTCACACACTGCCATTTAAAAATTTCCTGCGCTACTAAAGCTTTTCTTTTGGCTGCCAAACAGAAGCGGAGTAAGATATTTCCGACATCTGGGGTTTTTGACGTGACAAAGATGAGTGGAGCACTTAAAGCTTGGCTAGACGTGAAAAATATCCTGTTTAAATGTTCGTCCTGAAATATGAGCGTCTGTGTCGAAAGATGTCGGTTTCCTCGAAAAAATATGCATAAAACTCAAGAACAGCAGATAATGGTGACTGAAAATGCACTTTTGGGAGAAACATCAAGTCAGCAGATTTCTGATTTGGTTGCGTGGAAGCTAATGATTGTAATTGTATAATTCTGATAAAAGTTTTCTTTCACTTACTGGATAAATATTTGAATGTATCTGAATTTAATAAAAATGCACTTTAAAATATATTATTCTATTTTGCCAGCTTTCTGTGTCTTCATCTCTTCAAAAAAGCAAAGGACTGAAGGTCATTGGTAATACTAGGAGCCATAGGAAACCTCTTAAGGGGACAAAATATAGAATTCCTGATAAATGAAGCTGAAATAATTAAAACTGGTGGTCATAACTACAAAAGACATAAAAAAACATAAAATTCTTAACTGTGTGAATATCTCCCAGGGCTCAAATTAGTGTTTGGTAAAAATGACTTTTATGTGTGCTGGGTGTTCTTCCTGGAACCTTTAGAAACTTTATTTAAAGTGGCCAAACTTGCTTCCTGTTGGGTATTTGAAATCACTGTTGTATAATAGGCCAGCTGTGAGCTGTAGTTTTAATATCAGAGTCACAGCGTGAGATTGTGTTAGTTATTTTAGTTCTTTTATATTGGGTTGTTGTTGTTGTTGAAGGCCAGTTTAAGATGACTACATAGGTTTTGTTTTTTTTTAAACTGTGCTTTCTGACTCTCAGAATGCAAATCTACAACTTTTAAGAAATCTTCTTAATAGCTAAACCTTTACATGACTGAATGGAAATTTTATAAAAAATGGTGTAATAAGTAATATGATTCTTAATCTTCTTAATCTCAGCATGGCCTGAGATTAAGAATCATACTGATTAAGAATGTCAGCATGAGCCTAAACTCCCAGTTTTTACATGTGAAACTCTTGACTGAAGAAAATGTAAAAACGTTTGTCTTTTGTCAGGATGTCCAGAAGGCATATTTAAACACGTGACAGCAATAACTGTCACAATTTTGTATGTGTACGCCTGTGTTTAATAAGTGCAGAGTAAAATGTTCCAATACATTTACAGCTGGAGATTTGTGGGTCGGGACACATTTGCAGTTAAAGAAAGGTGTTTGCATATTGTATTAATTTGAATCACTATGCAGAAAACTGTGGTACAATAGCTGTGATTATAACACTGATTAAAATGTGATTACACTGTAAGTCTGACCGCTGCAGGGTTGCATTGTTATGCAAGTGAAGGCGTCCAAGTGTCTAACCTCTCTGAGTGATTATTTAAAGAGTAACAGTTGAAAGGATGACAGGATGACTGGATTGTAGACATTTGAATCATGAACAATGACTTCCAGGAGAGTCTGTGAGGATTCAAATGACTATTATGTTGTGTCAGAAGCAAGTTTCATATTATGCGGTGCTTTGCTGGTTTAATCATTTATGGGAGTTGTATCAGAGCAAAGACGGAAGGCCTAGACAAGACTCTAACAGAGATCAGTGACTTGTTGGTGTGCAAAGCTGCTGCTGAACAACAGGACATTGTCTCCTTCTAACTTTGACTGCAAAGAGCTGCTGAGTTAGTGCCTCGAGCGAGGTAATAGATCGACTCTGATCTATGTAGAAAAAGAGGGGTTGTCTTATTTGAACTATGTGAAGAATCGGTGACCGTGTAAGATCTCAGAGAGAGTGTGTAACAATGAAAACAAGGTTTAAACTTCCACTAAAGAGAGCATGCAGAATGCCCTGTTAGACAGGCAGACAGATGGATGATAAAAGTTACGTCCCCCAAACTGTTTCCCACCTACAGTTTGTTGCTTCATTGCTGTTTTATCGTTGAGTCATTTCATAAAAACTTTTGACAGTTTGGAGCTTCCGGGGAAGCACAGGCGACATGTGTATCTGCTGTAGTCGACAGGAGAAGCTGTCAACACATAAAGAAATGAAAGAAGGGCTGAAACAAAGACAACATGTTGTCATGCTGTAGTCGATCGTTAGCTAAACATGCAGAATTTTGCTTCCTCTTTGTTTTGGAGGCTTTGAGTTTTAGTTCATTAATGTTTAAAATGGAAATGGGATGCTAATGCCATGCCCTATTTTTGTGTTATCAGGAGGCACAGCATCCAGGCAGAAAGGCTTCCGGGGCTGTATCCGCTCTCTGCAGCTGAACGGCGTCACTCTGGACTTGGAGGAGAGGGCGAAGATAACACCAGGGGTTCAACCCGGCTGCCCGGGTCACTGCAGCAGCTACGGCTCGCTCTGCCAGAACCATGGCCGCTGTGTGGAGAGAGCCAGTGGCTTCCAGTGTGACTGCAGCCTGTCAGCGTATGCGGGAGTTTTCTGCCAAACAGGTGAGCAGATACAGGAACACACATTTTACTATTAATATTGTGTATGGCTTAGGAAGTTGATTGCACAAGCTTTTCTCTTAGAAAAACAGATTGTTTTAGATACTTAGTGATGCTGACCCCCAGGTCTGTCCCACTCACTTTTTTAGAGGCTTTTTTGTTTGGAGTCCTTTGGGTTTACTTCTCTGTGGTTTCTTTGTTCTTTATTTAATGCAGGTTTTGTTTTTCTATCTATTTGTCACTGCATTAAGTCCTTGTTTGTTTTAGTTACGGATTTCATTTAGAGTTTTATAGATCCCTCAATGTGTCCTTTGTCCTCATCTCCTGTGAGTTTCCCTCTGTTAACTTTATTCATGTGTCTGTATCCCCTCGTTTTTTTGTTTCTCATTTCTCGTTTCTTTTTGGAAGTTATTTTCTCTTTTGTCTGGTTTTAGTTTAATCTGGTTAAACAGTTTTTTCATCAGCCCATCATAAAAGTTTCAGTCTGCTTCACGCATTCTGCATCGCAGTACTCTCACTTCATTAAACATGACAAATGTATTGTTTATGTGTAGAGGAATACCACAGCAAGGTGAGGTACATGGCCCAGACATTCGCCCTTATCTTATTTTGGCTTTTTGAAAAGTTTGTCTTTTTTGTTGTTTGTTGCTGGGTAGCTTCTTATTGACGAGACACCTGAGGTCGAATGAGTAGAGTAAAAGTCCAGTATAACCAAAATGTCTTAAAGGCGCTCCATCGTTGATGAAAAAATGCTGAGCTCTTAGTTAATGTAAGATTACTTCTCAATAATGTAGAGTTAAACTTTATGGAAGCATGATTTTAGAAACACATCGTGACATCTTATTTGACATTTAAAATACTTTTTTGTCACGGTTCTGGGTCATTTCGACCCAGCATTTTCAGTTTCTTGTATTTTGGTGTTTTTCTGTATTATGGTTTATTTTCTAATTCTTTAGTTGTCCTGTTTTGAATATGATAAGGTTTCAGTGTTATTCTGGTTAAGAGTTTGTTCTTAGGCTTAGTTCAATGTCTGTTCTGTGCCTGTCATGTTTGCTGTTTTACTTTGAAGGTCTTGTCTCATGTTAGTGTATTCAATTTTACTTCCTAGTCTTGCCCAGTGTTGGGTAAGTTACTTTAAATTAGTAACTTAGTTACATTACTAGTTACTTCTATCAAAAGTAACTCAGTTACTTCAAGTTACTCGTTACTTTCAAAGTAACTAGTTACTAGGGAAAGTAACTTTGATTTTACTCAGAATTCTCTTGTTAATGTGTTGCTTCCGTAACTGGATACCCAGCAAGACTGCCAGTCTTCTAGCTTGCTTACTTGCCACAAGTGCTCTGTGCCACCTACCAATAGAAAGGAAAATATAATGTGCACATTTCCACGAGAGAAATCCCACGCCTGGACCGTCGTTGACCGCCGCCATGATTCTAGCCTACGTTACAGCGTCATGTGCGCTTTTTACATCCAACACAAAAACTGCAGTCATGGTCCTTTGATTGCACTCAGAACTCGGAAATTCTGCCTTCCGAATAGGAAGATGTAGGTAACACCAGACTGCAGATGAGCTGCATACAGGGCTGGACTGGGACAAAAAATCGGCCCGGGCATTTTGACTAGAGCCCGGCCCACCATTATAGGAAAAATCATAAAGCCTTTGAATGAAAACAAACGACAGAGACGGGACTTGCGACAGAAAAGCCGATCAGCTGATCATTGATCAGTTTCATGATTGAAGTAGAAACAGGAGAGGGAGGGGGAGGGAATGAGAGAAGAAGAGGCAGCTGTGCAGCAAAGACACAGAATAACTCCAGCTTTGTGTCTTTTTCATTGTAGCTGAAGTCCGGGGCAAACTGTGTTCCTTTTCACCTCAATACGAAACGCATGATATTTTCTCTGAATACGAGACGATTCCGTTTTTTACGGGACGGTTGGAAACTCTAATAATTAACCTTATGAACAAAATAAAGTTCAACATCAGTAACATCATAGCACCCACCCAGCTGTATAGAAACTCCGTCATGCTAGCTAGTACCCAGTACGAAAAAGTCAGCATAACGAAAATAAACTCCACCTAAACTTGGTTCATATCTGACCCAGATAGACTGCAGGTCATAACTTCTTACCTGAAGTTCAGTTCTCCTCGGGTCTCTGCTCCTCCTGCGTCCCCTTTCCCTCATCCACCTGCTGGCCTCCACCACTTGCTAATGTTACTGAATCTGTGGAAGCTCCGCGATAGCCACCGCAAGAAGTAACGAATAACGACCCAGTAACAACTAACGCGTTCCTGATTTTGGCATAATAACTAGTTATGTGCTCGTTACCACAATAATAACGTAGTTACTGTAACGCGTTACTTAATAACGCGTTAGTCCCAACACTGGTCTTTTCTAATAAGTTCCAGCTATGTGTCCACCTGTTCCTCATTTCCTCATCTTCCTGCTAGTGTATTTTAGCCCCTGTCAGTCAGTATTTGTCATTACGTCCTCCACGTTAGTTGTGTGTGTATCCCTCGTCTTCTGTCGTCAGGTTATGTCATGCCACGCCATGCATTCCCAGTCTAGTTAAGCAATCCTAGTTTGAGTTGTGTTTTTGTATTGCCAAGTTTGTGTTTCCAGCAAATAAAGCTGCCGTCTTAAGTTAATATTTTGTCTCGGGGGCCTGCACTGCCAGCCACACAGCTAATCGTGACACTTTTACTTTTCAAATCTCAAATACAGAGCAAAAAGATCACAATGAGTATTTGTGATACAAAAAGAAATGTTCAGTTTGACCGGGATTCGAAAAAGCGTCGAGCTAATCAATGCACAAACGTATTTTAATCTAAGTAGCCTATGTCAGAATCCCCATGCAGAACTATTCTGACGCACATGCTTTTCATTGTGCATTTCTATTCTAAGGAATTTTTAGACCTTATGGTTAGTTGTTTTTGCAATTTGCTGACTATCTCAAAGCACACAGGTAAAGAAACCAAACACAAGTTCTTCTGAGGGTGAGAAGAACAGAAGATAAGAAATATGAAGTAAACCCCTTCCTCTGTCTTTAGCTCTCTTGTAACATCCTGACCAACACCACTGTTCTGTGTGAAAAGCAAAAGTTTTGGAGATGGCAAATCATTTGATATTCAGAAGAGAGAGTTTGGATTGGGTTTTACTTCAGTGGTGTCACCTGCTTTGACCCCTCTCCAGAGGATCTGTCTAAACTCTACAGGATGCTGCACAGTGTCACATCATACTTCCATCCCCTTCCCTCAGCGCAGCTGCCTTATACATCTCACACACTGAGGTTAAAGCATAGTTTGAAGGTATGTAGGTTAGTTTTATTTCTCTGAGAAGAGTCCTTCACTGTGAAGGTCAGTCCTGATTGCCTCTCTTGCCATAAAAAATTCGTCTTTCAGAGTTATTTGTAATACAGATGGGTGAAATTCCTCACGTTTATGGAGTGGAAGTTGAAATCATGCCAAAGCACTTACAAGTGAGTGTTTATCCTGCTGCCTGAAGGTTAAGAACCTATACTTAACTGAAAACATTTTTCTGCTTTTATGCTACTCAGCACCCATCAAGAAGTACTTGATGTGGTTTGATGTAGATAGCTACTGTTTCATATGATTGAAGTCTATTTTAGTGATTTGTTTTTGATGTTAAAGTCACTAACAGTGCGTCACCACGTTGACCTTTGTGTTCTCCATTAGTTCTATAACTGAGTTCAACCATCTGTCCTTTTTTAGCCCGCCTCCCACTAAACACCGATATCTTCTGATCTCCCACATCATGCTGATGCTGATGCACGCTTTGTTTTTCTTTGTGAGTCACAGTGAGACACTCTGTGTTTGATATATTAAAAGTTAATCTCTGTGTCTGGTTGGAAAATGAAAGCAAGAAGTTCTAAAGACTAATTTCTGTAATTAGAAATATAAAGTTCCTAAGTAATAAGACATGCACGATCCTTCCTACACCACAGCCCTCATTTGAAGTTAATTAAAGTTGGAAAACACTGTGGGGATAATTTTGTATATATTTATTGTTCTGTGCCCCAGAAATAATTTGTTTACTCTTACATTATTGAAAGCAGAGCTAACACTTTTCAAACTAGAATCTTTTTCATGTAGGCTGAAAACTTAGGATGTGAAGTTTTCAAATTATTGCCAATGCTCTAGCAATCAGCTGAAAAGCAGAAGATTATTAATGATATTTTTGATAACTGAAATTCTGGAGACGTCATTAAACTGGTAAAACAAATAAGGTGGGTTTCAAATATCCAGCTAGTTCAGGCTGGGTACTTGAGCTTCACTCTGTCACACAGAGGCAACACACCTCACTCGCTCTGCAGACTCACACATGTCTGCAGTGATGTGGACAATGTACGACTCTCTTGTGGTAAAGGTACAGCTGAGAGTGAAAGCAAAGCTGTCAGTTTACCAGTTAATCTACGCTTACCTATAGCCGCAAGCTATGAATAGTGACTGAAAGGATGATATTGTGGATGCAAGCAGCAGAAGCAAACTTCATCCCTTAGAGCTGTTTCATTTAAGAGGTAGTTTAAATAAAGCCACTACTCCTCCACAGTGGAAGAAGCTAGTTAAGGTGGTTTGGGCATTTAGCTGTGATGTCTTCAGGATGGCTCATAAGTGAGGTGTTCAGGCATGTCCAGCTAGGAGGACACCCTGGGCATCGCTGCTCAAACCCCTACCCTTCCGAGCTGGACCCGGGTAAGAGAAAGAAAATGAATGGATAGATACTGTAGGTTGATGGGTTCATTCCAAAGGCTGATCTCGTTGCACAGGAGTAAAAAGTTTAAGTTTGAGCTCCAGTGACCTTTGATACCTCAGAACAGCAGTCACCAACCTTTCTTGCGCCACGGACCGGTTTATGTCCAACAATATTTTCACGGACCAGCCTTTAAGGTGTCGCGGATAAATACAACAAAATAAAACCAGTACCGGTACCAAAAAACCAGAAGATTTATTCATAACACAGGGGAAAAGACCCAGGGAAACCGAGTTAATGATAAAAACAATAAAAATATAATGTGAAACCCATACATTTCACACCCGAGCCTCAACTCTCGCGGCCCAGTACCGAACGACTCACAGACCGGTACCGCTCCGTGGCCCGGGGGTTGGGGACCGCTGCCTCAGAATGATGATAAAATATGCAATGTGAGTTTAAAATTTTGTGTCAGTTGACTTTTTTTTTATTATTAGAAAGTCATATATTTCATGTATTTATGACAGCAATAAGATGTTGTTGCACTATTCTTTAACCTCTTTAACTCTTTTAATGTTTAATTTGAACAGCACTCTAAATCCTCGCCTATTTATTTTTGTCCTGTCCCAGAGGTGTCAGCCAGCTTCAAGCCTGGAACATCAGTCAGCTACACCTTCAAGGAGCCCTATGAGCTGAGCAGGAACAGCAGCGCTCTGCCGTCCTCCATCTACTCTGAGATGACACTGAGAGCAGAGAACATCTCTTTGAGCTTCAGGACGAACCAGAGTCCAGCTCTGCTGCTCTACGTCAGCTCCTACTACAGAGAATACCTGGCTGTGCTCATCAACAAGCATGGTAAGAGGGGCACAGGCCTCCTACGCTTGTTTGTCTTTTCTTCTTTTCCTTTTAATGATCTCATCTCCTTTCTTTCCTTATCCTCCTCCTTAAGTTAATTGAGAGGTGTCTTGATCCTCCTTGTACACTGTTCTTCTCAGTCTTACCCCTGCTAACTCCACTTTTAGTTTTCCCAACTTTAAAGTTTTGAAACCTCAGAAACTTTTAATGCCAGCCCTCATTTTTCTCCCTAAACTTTGTCTAGTTATATTTTTTAAATTTGCTTCTCCTCCCTGATGCTCCTCTCGTTTCTCTTCTCCTCTCCTTTTATTCCCTCCTGTTCTCTCCTATTCATTCCTAACAACTTTTCCTGTTTTGACCTCGTTTCCTGCTCTCCATCATCAAAATCTGTCAGATCACTCCTCTCTCTGGATTTGCCTCGTCAGCCTTTAGCATTTTCTATACAGCCAGCTTTGCCAGCAATTAGGTTTTGTCTCAAGTTAAGAATAAAGTGTTTTCTGGACTTATCTCTGAGACCCAATGAGTGACACTGCAGGAATAAGGATTAGGTCGGCCGATAATAGGAGGCAGGTCAGCGCACTTCTGAATAAAAGAGCCGGAAACATGCTGAAGTGTTTTCTTAGCTTCTGTGTGAAATAATTGTGTTGTGAGTTTGACTTTTAAGAGTGGAACGAGGCACTTTGAGTTGAAAATTACATTTTCAGCATCCAGGAATCTAATAAAATTGGCACTTTGCTGCTAGATTAGTTGTAAATGGATTTTTTCTGGTGTTAATGACTCAGAGAAAGCTGATGGACAGCAGGGCATTAAGATTTGCTGCTGACCTTGGAGTCGTCAGGTAAATGCTCTTAAAATGAAGCGTCCAATTAAATCCCTGAGAGCTTTCTCTTGTTTGCCCTAAGATGGCTCATTTCTTTTCATCCTTGACTGCAGTTAAACCCTCTCAGCCCGAGCACTACTGCTTCACTTAGGGCCCTTTTTCCTTTTTTAAAGAATAAATTTATTGTTATTAGAGCAGTAGCTGGTACGTGGTACGTCTTTAATATTTCCCCTTCTCCTCAGCACCTCAAAAAGAAGATATTGAATTGTAATTTTAACCTTGTGATATGATTTATTCACTTTGATTTATGGAAATATTGCAGATGTGAGAAAAAAAACTTTCGTTTTTAAAAACAATCTTTAATCTTCACTCTTTTGATAAATCTCCAATTAATATGCTTGACTATTAGGGGAATTAATTGGATTAGCTCTGTTATTGATGGGGAATTAGCGCTTATCCTCCTAATATGCAAATCTCAATTAATAGAACAACAACTTCTTCAAAACATTCAGATCCATATATGAAGGATTAAATGTATGTTTGCCCTGCTGGTGAAGATTATACAACGTAGCAAAGCCTAATTTTCAGGAAAAGACCAAACTTAATGCTGATGATCTCAAATCCTTCTTCTGTGAAAGTGTAGAAATGTTACTTCTTTCATATATCTGAGTTGTAACACTATTATTTGATGAGTATGTGTGTGTGTGTCTGTTATGTATGAAGATAAGCTGGAGGTGAGATACAAGCTGGACAGCAGCAGAGATGCTGAAGTGTTAAGGAGCAGCGTGAGGAACGTGGCCAATGGACAGCTTCACACCGTTACCATCAAGAGGCTGACAGACTCTGTGTCTGTGCAGGTAAAAACACCTCATCAGCTCATGAAATCACTGCAAGTTTGCAAATTGGCAAAGTACAACGAAATCCAGCTCGCACAAAGGCGTCGGTATTGTTTTAGGTAAAAAAAAACAAGTCCAGCGTTTAATGCAAATTTGCGAGGTTGTTGTTTTCTTACATTGGAGGAACAAAAGACAGATTAGCAGCACACAAATGATCCTGTTTGCAGAGTTAATGTGAGTGACAACAGCAACACATTCCAATAGAAACCTTTGGCCACATCCCTACCACCTTCGCTTCATAACCCTTAAAGAGTCTACAAACTGATGTTTCATTATTGTGGATCTCATAAGCTTTGGCACACAACATCATGTTTTATTCACTGTTTGCAGACTGTTGTAAAGCTGATATCTACTATAGAATTTCAGTGCACGGCAGCAATCCCGAGGGCGTTTCTCTCCATATTACTTGCTCCTTTGCACTGTCATTATCACACCAGAAAACACATCATACAAACAAGCTTCTGCTGCCACAACTCGACAAGAGTTTCTTCTTTGCTGGAAACATTTAGTTTGCATGTTTGAACCACACACTGAGAATCATTTTATTTTGTATTTCCAGAATGATTAGCAGGTGTGGCTCGTAACAGTCACAGCAGTCTCATTGTGAGATAGGTGTAGTGATTCTTCTGACACTTCCAGAATTTAGCCTGATGCAACAGGTTATGATGTTATGATGTTGCTATGTTGTTATGATGTTGCATCAAATACAATATCCTAATTGTGATTATCCAGTAACCAGTATCGTTACCAGTAATGTAATGGTGCTTGAGCCACTT
The DNA here is from genome assembly GCF_057382275.1 of Copadichromis virginalis. NCBI lineage: Eukaryota > Metazoa > Chordata > Actinopteri > Cichliformes > Cichlidae > Copadichromis > Copadichromis virginalis. Next base: position 8,010,998 of record NC_140635.1, on the reverse strand, counting down.
GCAAAAATTATTCCATAAATAATGCAAAGTCATGCATCACTGTGTCGTAAAACCTGCTCCTTTTATGTCGATGATGTGCTTTTGTACATGCAGATAAAGAAGATGAGGTGCAAAGCTACTTAAGATAAACTTTTTTTGTTCCATGTCTTTGCCAATGAGGAGCTTATCTCAAGGGCAATAACACACACATACACACACACACACACACACACACACACACACACACACACACACACACACACACACACACACACGCAAGCAGTTCTGGTGTGGACCACACTACAGTATTGTAAAAAAAATCCCTCTTTGTTTTAAGCCTTAGTCAGCAATGTAGTTTACTTCCACCCACAGCAGTTGGATGCAGCTATAGCAGGACAGCGCGGACAAACCGCCCATTAAATAAGCCACAGATGAAATATGAAGCATCTTCATCGTATCTGGATCTCCTGAATCTCCTATCTTGTTAACAAGAGCCTCAGATGATGTATGAGGTAAATTTTATCTAACCAGGATGCAGCAGCCAGAATGCCTATATAATTATCAACTGTGAGATAAATTACAAGGTGACCTTGTCTTGCGTGGGTGTAGCCTCCTGATTCACTGTGTTGTGAGGCTCCAGTAAACTATGAGGCACATTTCATCTTATCACTTTCCGTCATACTGAATTGTTGTATCTTTAGCAGCATACAGTATAGGAGTCATAAGGTGATGGAGATAGTTTTACATCCATTTTAAACAAATTTGAATCAAATTTGAAGCACGTTTAGAGTACCTCGTAATACCGTTTCTGTAAGATGTTTTTCTCGTGCCACACCTACCGCTCAAAGTCGCCGAAATTAAAACAAAACTTTCCTATTTAAATAATGGAAGTAGCTCTCTTCCTTCAGATTGATGAAAATGCCAGAGAAGACTTCAATCTGACATCTGATGGGGAATTCAACGCTGTGAAGTCGCTGGTGTTGGGCAGAGTGCACGGTAAGTGAGGAGCCTGTAAAAATAGAGAAGAAGCCCTTTTACTTAAAGAACACTCAGACTCACACTCATTTGAATAACAGCTCTGGGGTGTTTGGCCTCATTTCACACTCAGCTTTGGGAAACTTAAAGAAATAAATGTAGCTTTAGCTGTTCTCAGCAAGCCTGATTATTCAGATTATCTGGAAAAAAAAGAGACTGAGGCAAAATGGAAAAATGTCTTTAATCATGACTTTAACCCTGAACTTCGTGTATAGCTGCTGCAGGAACTGATGTTCAGACATTTCTGGTATCTTTCGTTTAAAAAAGATGCCATAGTTCAGAAGCCAAAAATGATATCAACTTTAATGTATGATGTCCTGAAAATGACACATGTTTGATAGCACTGTCCATTTTCTCTATAAAACACAGGTGATTATGGGTAGCTAAAACTAAAAAGTAGGTATAAAAAACATTTCAGTTAACTTAAATAAAAATAGAAACAAGATTTTAGAAAAAATAAAGCTAACGATACAATATTGTTGATTAAACATTGTTTAATTGTTGGGGTTTCCATGTATTACTTTAGTGTCTTTACAGTGTAAGCTCTTGTAACTTGGCGCTTTTTAATAAAACCAATTTGAATTGAACATAAAACTACACAGGAAATATGTTTAATTTTAATGCTCATCAATTGTGGGAAAATATGTTATTACAACAAGCTAAAGGAAACATCATTGCGTATGTGTTTTAAGCCTGAAATATGATGAGTGTATGCATGACTTACTTGGCTTCACCAGTTGTTGCACTTGTGTTTTTAGCATCTCTATTAATATTATCAGTATTGTTTCGGTAATTAATGGAAGCTTGGAAGCTAGTTCAAACAGACAACTTGAGCTTTAAGAAGCTTCACTCTCAACTCGAGACAACTCGATCAGTCTTCATGAAACTTTGCGTAAACATTGCGTGAGGGCCAACGTCTTTGAAAGTTGACTGTTCTACTGAGCACAAAGAGACATTCATAGTGTGGGGGTTTACTAATTCAATTAAATTATATTTTAAAAAAGTCTATATTACTTTTTTTGAGATGCAGTAGTTTGTAAAAACAAATAAACGTAGGAACTCATCCCCATCGCCAGTTCATAGTGAAAACATGAAGAACGACTTCGGCTCAGTAAATAGGAAACACAGAAAATCAAAATCTCAGTCTAAGATGATGCAGGTGTTGTTGTAGGAGGTTGACAAATTCCCTCAGCAAATAACAGCTGGGGAGTTTGAACGTCATGCCTTTTGCAGTAACGTATCCGGGATTACAGATTTTGCAATTAGTGACCCTTATTTTATTGAAACCCTAACTTTACAGTATTATTTTTTTCTTGTGTTGTGAATTTGCCCTGTACAGTCTCTTATTTCTTGTATTTTTATTCTTTACTGTTGTGTGAATTTTCTTGCTCCATTTCTCTCTCGCGTTGCTGTTGGAACAGGTGAATTTCCCTAGTGAGGGACAATAAAGGATGTTTATATTTCTATCAAATACTATGCAAATGAAACAAAACACAACGATGGTGCATTTATGCAAAACATGGTACTGCTAAACAATCTTTTTGTTAATATTCACAAATTGGTACTTATTGCATTTTAATTATGGATATAGCCACCATCTACCGGAACCAAATTCCCTGTATGTGTCTGCACATATACTTGGCCAATAAACACGATTCTGATTCTGATATGATCTGTTTGGTCCCAGTATAAGGATGTGCTGGTGAGAAGGATTCATAAATATTAGGTTAATGGAGAATATGGGATTCAGTTTTTGTGTTTTTTGTGTTTTTGCCATTAATCTGAATTGCATTACACTTCCATTATTTTTTCCATCCCATTTCTATTAATGAGGCTAGGATAAATATTCAGAACATTTCTCTGTATAATGCAGTGTATGCATAAAGCAATACAGTATTGCAAACCTTAAAACATATGGTTTGGTCAACACAGTATAATCTGTAAACAGCATAAATCTTCATAGATGGTATAACCACTTATAGTAAAATGCATGTTATTATCGCAGTATGTGCAATTTAGACTTGTAGATATTTAAAAATTACATAACAACTAAAATAAATACAAATGTTTTCCTTTTTCTATCATACAAAAATAGATACTTATTCTGGCAAATGGGGTTCCGTCGAGGGTTTACCGTGATTGGTGGGTGAGGTTAAACCAGAACTGTGTTTGCTTTAATGCACAAGTGCAGATTTGACACCTGGGGAAAAGTACTCACTCTCTGGGAGGTGTAAACCACATCTTCATTGATCTCCAATGCATACTCTTGAACTGGGACCTGTAACAGTGCTGGGGTGAGGGAGAAATGGGCTCTGTCATGACTTATTCATGCTCTCCTTGAGCAGTACCATCAAAGACAGGCTGAGATATAAGCTGTTAATAACACGAGGTGCTGAGAGGCTGCAGGCTGTGGTCACAGCTTTCTGATAAGACTCGGAGTCACAGCAGCGCACTGGTGGTTTAAAACGTAACACTCTGCAATTAATAGTGAAACATGAGTCAGTCGAATGAAATGCCTTTCATCCGGGGCATCCATCAGGACGTGCTATGTAATGAACATAAGATAATGTACAATTTTGCACCATGTAAGAACTGAAAAACTGTGGCAAAATCTTTAACAGTTTAAAAGAACAACAATTAACGAAATAATGGAAATCCACATGTAATAGAAGCCGTGCACTCATGCTGTCTTATTACACAACTAATACAAATCCCCTCAGGATCCTTTTCTTTATGCAGTAAATCTGCTCAGTGTTCCACTGTGGGTTTTAACCCTGTCATGTCAGCATGTGACCGGTCCTCTCCTCTGTCAAACCAGCAGAGGCTGGGAGTCAGATCAGGATCTGAAGAGCAGCAGGAAAGTGGATTTTCTGTCACTCCCCTCGAACCCTGTCATCCATCAGCCTAACTAATGGACCCGGAAGGAATACACAGAAACAAAGTGGGGGTAGAGAGAGTGGCTGTAGTGTATCAGCCGAGAGGAGCTTACAGGCTGCGCCAGTGTCTCCTGCTGCTCTCATCAGCATGCAGATGTGTGCTGCTTAAACCACAGTCACCTCTCAGTCATCTGAACAGATAGTGATGCAGCTGTTTCCAGCAGTAATGTGGGCTTTCACAGCTGCTGTTTACACCGCTGTGAAGGAGCAGAGGTGAATGATGGAGAGTTTGAAGTCAATAAAATGAACAGAAAGAGCTGGAGAGTGCACGTGTCAAACGGAGTGATGGATGCAGACTTTAAAGCTGACCAGCTGAACGGTTTGTGTTGTATTGACAGTGTGTGTGAGGTTGTGTGTGTCCTTATTACTGTCAATGAGCTGCCACTATTGTCCCACTCTGATAACGTGGGAATGTGAAGCAGGATCAATGTACCTGTCAGTGTTTGTCGTGCTTTTTGTCGTGTCAGATCACCCTATTGGTTGACAGAGCAAGCTTCTGAAAGGTTAAAAGTTCAGTTATCTGAAGTGATTAACTAAACTGTCCTATGGAAACCATAAGGTTTATATTTTTAAAGCTGTTGTTGAAATGATGACACACATGGCTTCTTTTAATGTAAAGCATTTCGTTTACATTTTAAATTTACATTTAAAGTTAGTCCTAAAACCAAGTTAACAAGTTCAGTCTGATAATAAGACAAAACAGCAAAGTCTGGTCGCTGTGGCATGCCAGTAAATTGTAAAACTATAGATTAAACTTACAAGGTGAAGCTAACTTACGGCTGACAATAGATACACATTTCTTAGTGATACAATGCTTCTCACTAAACTCTTGCCAAAAAAAGCAAAGACATGCACGTCTCAAATACTTGAAGCAATGAGTTACAGACGTGGACAAAATTGTTGATACCCTTCAGTCAATAAAGGAAAAACTCACAATGCTCACAGAAATAACTTTCATCTGACAAAAGTCTTAATAAATAAAAATTCTATGAATGTTAACCAATGAAAGTCAGACATTGTTTTTCAACCATGCTTCAACGTAATTATTTAAAAAATAAATGCATGGAACAGGCCTGGACAAAAATGATGGTACCCCTAGAAGAGAATCAAAATAATGTGACCAAAGGGACGCGTTAATCCAAGGTGTGTCCACTAATTAGCATCCCTGGTGTCTACAATCTTGTAATCAGTCAGTGGGCCTATGTATATGACTCCAGGTAGTCACTGTGTTGTTTGGTGACATGGTGTGTGCCACACTCAACATGGACCAGAGGAAGCAAAGGAAAGAGTTGTCTCAGGAGATGAGAAAGAAAATCATAGATAATCATGTTAAAGGTAAAGGCTATAAGACCATCTCCAAGCAGCTAGATGTTCCTGTGACTACAGTTGCACATGTTATTCAGAAATTTAAGATCCATGGGACTGTAGCCAACCTCCCTGGACGTGGCTGCAGGAGGAAAATTGATGACAAATCAAAGAGACGGATAATCCGAATGGTAACAAAAGAGCCCAGAAAGACTTCTAAAGAGATCCAAGGTGAACTTCATGCTCAAAGAACGTTAGTGTCAGATCGCACCATCCGTCGTTGTTTCAGCCAAAGTGGACTACATGGGAGACGACCAAGGAGGACACCATTGTTGAAAACAAATCATAAAACAGCCAGACTGGAATAAGCCAAACTACATGTTGACAAGCCACAAAGCTTCTGGGTGAATGTCCCGTGGACAGATGAGACAAAAATGGAACTTTTTTGCCAAGGCACATCAGCTCTAAAAAAATGAAGCATATCAATATCCTACTGTGAAACATGGAGGAGACTCTGTTATGTTCTGGGGCTGCGTTGCTGCATCTGGCACAGGGTGTCTTGAATCTGTGCGGGGTACAAGGAAATCTCAAGACTATCAAGGAATTCTAGAGAGAAATGTGCTGGCCAGTGTCAGAAAGCTTGGTCTCAGTCACAGGTCATGGGTCTTGCAACAGGACAATGACCCAAAACACACAGCGAAAACACCCAAGAATGGCTAAGAGGAAAACATTGGACTATTTTAAAGTGGCCTTCAATGAGATGAGCCCTGACCTCAATCCTATTGAGCATCTTTGGAAAAGCCGCCCTTCAAACCGGAAACACCTGGAGCAGTTTGGTCATGAAGAGTGGGCCAAAATACCTGCTGAGAGGTGCAGAAGTCTCATTGACAGTTACAGGAATCGTTTAATTGCAGTGATTGCCTCAAAAGGTTGTGCAACAAAATATTAAGTTGTGGGTACCATCATTTTTGTCCAGGCCTTTTTCATGCATTTATTTTTTAAATAATTACATTGAAGCATGGTTGAAGGCAATGTCTGAATTTCATTGGTTAACATTTATAGAATTTTTATTTATTATTACTTTTGTCAGATGTAAGTTATTTCTGTGAGCATTGTGAGTTTTTCTTTTATTGACTGAAGGTTCACTGAGCGATCCTTCTCCTTGCACAAGGCTTGCTGGTTGATTTGTAAAGTTACACTTTCAAATCATTATAAAATCAACAAAAGGGCAAAACTATCAAAAGTGGATTATATGGTTGTCACAAAAAAATACTTTTTGGTATTTTTTATTTCAAGAGTCTGATATTTTCTTATTCCCAGAATCTGATGACCTGGATCCAGACCTGGATCCAAACCTGGCCAAGTTGGCGTCCCTCGGTTTTACTGGTTGTCTGTCTGTGGTTCACTTTAACACCATGAGTCCTCTGAAAGCAGCTCTTCTCCACTCAGACACCAGCCCTGTCATCATCACTGGACCTTTAGTCCAATCTAACTGTGGCTCTGCAGCTTCAACCAATCCCTATGCAGCTGAGAACACACACCACCTGTCAGGTAAGAAAGGAGGAGCCTCATTTGCATCATCTGTGAAGAAGCTGTTTTGTGGTAATTAAATTATTAGAGTAATTATTAGAGTCCATAACTGACACTAAAAAAAAAAAAAAAAAAATATATATATATATATATATATATATATATATATATATATATATATATATATATATATATATATATATATATATATATAAAAAATAAAGGGATGGTCGTGTAAACTGTTTGGTACACAGAAATCCTCCAGCCAGAATTTATCATTCCAGCTCAGGGTTATTTCTCTGGGTCCAATCAAGCTGGCATATAGCCCGCTGTGTGCTTTGCAGTTTGGAGAAGACGTGATGTGCAGCGGGTGGGATGGGAGGTCAATAGAGGCTCAACAGTGAATTCTTGCCTCACGCCATGGCTGGAAAGTTGTTTCATAAAAAGCGAAAGCCCAATTTTCTTGCACTGGAAACATCAGCCTTGCTGTATGAGCCCTTGAATCACCCAGGGTGCTGTACTTTTGCTCACTGCAGATGGGAGTTCTATTAATATTCCTAGAAAAATATATTAAACACGCCCCAAAAAAACATTCAGAGGATACCTCTGCCCTTTCATTTTAAATGTAACTGCTGTTCTCGCTGGCCTAAACGCCTAATAATTTCCAACCCTTTTAACGTGATGATAATTGTGCAATAGCAGGTTAGAACGCGTGTGTGTATGTGTGTGTTTGTGTGTGTGTCTTATTGATGGGAGCTGCTTTTTGTGAGCTGCATTATGGTGTCATTAAATTTGTACACCTTGTTGGGACGACAAATGACAATGTGCTTGATAACGTAATTAATTAGACCCACACAGGGGAGTTACAAAGAGTTCCTCCGGTCTTGTTTTCATCCAGTTTTATATTCCTTAAACAGTCGTCTAACTTGCTGCTGTAGTATTTGCTTTGTATCTGTTTTTATGAGCGTTATTGTTTCTCTAAATAGCCCTCCTTGTCCATTTCTTTTCAGTTTATTTCCTCTTATTGCCTCTCATTCATCTACCTTACCTCGCTTTTCTATTAAAGCTCTCTGTATCTCTTCTTTTAATTCACGTTGCCCTTGGTTTTTCATCCTTACTGTGTCTATTTACCTCGTTTTTCCCTCTTTATCTCATCCTTTCTCTTTCTCTGCTGTAGATCAGTCTGGTTCAGCAGGTTCGGGTCAACCTTTGATCAATGCCATTAGGACGGACTCGGCTCTTATTGGAGGTACTGTTTTTTTTTAAAACATACTTCACTATACCGTGAACCTTCTTCACCTTGTTTTGCTGCGTTTTGCTGTTGAACTTTTCTTGAACTACGTGAGACTCAATATTTCAGCGATAAGGGTTTTTTGGCAAAGGTGATATGATGAGCAAAATATTTCATTTGAACTAAATTACATCGCCCCGCTTCACTCCAGAACGATTCAAAATGAAGATTGATTCCAAAGTGTTCCTATAAAGTTGTAGCGAGACAAAAGTGAGAGATTCTGGTGTTTCAGTGTACAAAGGGCAGCTGAACTAACCAAACCTCTGCTGAAACTTTCACCCTGTTATCTTCAAAAGTTTTAAAACCAAAGTAGTAAAGCGCAAAATTGATTTCTGTTTTTGAATTCCAATTAGATGAAACTTTCTCTGAATGAAGAAATGTGTCAAACAGGAGTCCAGCTGGGTACAAATGTGTGAGATTCTGTTCAGTGTGTGCTGAAGTTAGATTAGAACAACCAGACTGCAGGGCAAGAAAGCCGACTTACCCAGGAGAGATGGGCAGACAATGTACTGTGAGACTGAGCACTGTGAGAGATTTACAAGTGAATTACAATGTGGATTCTACTCAGTTCATTGTCTAACCCAATTATAGGACTGTAGGTATTAGCTGCAGGACATCGAATTATTTCCAGCTTCCTTATGATGACAGTTCTTTGTTTTTTTGACGAGTGATTTCCAAAGGCTAAGCGTGTTACTGTTATTGGCATACTTACAGTCAGATAAGAAAAGTAAGACTTTAATAAATAAAAATGTTAGTGTTTACCTTTTAAAGGGCTTCTTGTGTTGCATCTTTGTCCCTGAGATGAGATATCCACTCTATTTTTACAGCAGCTGCTCAGCACTAACTATTTTGTACCTTCTTTAATTAACATTTTTTTTTAATAAACAGCACTGTGAGCAGGTTTTGAGCCACCTCAAATAGGTGCAGGGATTTATTGAAACGTGTGCAAACATACAAGGACTTGCAGGGTATAAGGCAGAGATGGAGTGATATTAATATTTGGTTTGACCGCCTTTTACTCTGAAACACAGCCTCTGATCTCTGTTAAGCAAGCTTTGTTGTGATTTCTGTAAGTAGTTCTCCAGGCTTGTAGTTTGTAGTGCTTTTAAACTCTATTGTGTATTATTAAGTCCGCTCCATTGATTCAAATATAAAGTTTAAGTGCGGGCTACATAACATAAAAGACCTGTCCAAACCTGAATGCCTGGATATGTCTGCCCTGCAGGTGTCATCGCTGTTGTGATCTTTGTGGTTGTGACTGGGCTGGCGATAACGGGCAGATTACTCTACCAGAGAAAAGAGACATATCGAAACCAGCAAGTGAAGGACCGGCAGGAAAACAGCCAGGATTTTGCTTTTAGCAACCAGGCTGATTCCCAGAGCGTCCCCTGTGAAAACCCAAAGGAGTATATCATTTAACAAGAATCCTGAATGCCTGATGAGATGGTGGTTTTTGGAGGGGTGCAGACCGGACTGTCCGTCATCCCTCAGCACTTCAGACTGCACACTGAGCCACAACGCAGCGGCTCCACGCAATAGAGAACGTATAAAAGGAACAGTTTTGTCTTTTACTGTATATTATGTATATAGTGAATCAAACAGACTACAGTGCTGGACCTTAAAAGTGTTGACAAACTTGTTTCCACTACTATAAATATTTAAAAAAAAAAAAAATGTATATGTGGGAAATTATGTCTACAGCAGTCTCTAGGTATTGTCACTCTGTCATATTCAAAGGCTGCAGGTATTTTGTGTTTTTATTTTTTTATGGGTTGATTTAACTTTATTTCTTTATTCCTGAGAATCAGGTTGTTTGCAGTTATTTGGCTGATGGTGCATTTTTATGAGGGTCATGAATGTTGTTTGCTTAACTGGAAGTGGAAAAGTCTGTCCCTTAATCAGGCCCTCAGGAAGACTACTTCTGTAAGTGCTGGCATTTGTTCATTTGTAATGCCTTTTTATTATGCGGGAAGTTTTGGGAGAATAACAATTTGGAGTTTCTGGAACCTTGAAGACGTCTTTAAAGGAAAACTGTGCGAGCTTGTACAATTGTACTTTGTCAGAGGAATTTAGCTAACAAACATCTATGGACTGCTTTTGTCAGCATTTCAATTATACATTTTATTGAGTGATTTCTTTCCAGCCATGCTGTGCTAGAACAGATTCTTTTGGTCCTTTTTAAGTGACATCTTAAAGTCAACAGTCTTGCTCACTTGTGAATAAGCACATATTGCATTTGTACTGTTGGTACGCTGCAGTTGTGGAAATAAGAGATTTTTATACAGTAGGGACTCATTTTCTCCTTTCTTTCCTTTTTCAGTCTCTTCTTTTCTCTTCTGAGCACACCACAACATTAAACCTTTTCTTGTAGTTTTCTAGCTTTTTATATATATTTTTCTTTTATTAAAGTTTTCTCCTCCCTGCTGCATGTTGCCTGCTGGGAGCATCATCTCCAAATGCTCTAAATGTCTCTGAATGGGGAAGTTTTTATTGCTGGCGGTAACAGTGCGGCTGTCTGTCACCTCATTCACTGCACACAGAGACGGTTAATGTGTTTGTGAAATGCTAATCTGCTCTGATCTGACAGGTGAATTGTGATTTGATGGAAAGCAGAGACAGAGGAGAATAATAAGACTGAAAGATAATCTGAGAGACTGTGTCAAGCAAACATGGTTATAATGAAAACACCACCAAGCAGAGAGGCCCAACAGCAGCTGTTTATCAACACACGCACACACACCACCGTCTCTCTGAGAGACCCAATGCACAGATGGGATTTTAATGACAAAAGTTGCTAAATCTTCAAAGTGCATAATTCATCTCTTTGCGTTGTTGTCTGTCCCATTCTTGATTCCAGAGAGTTCATTCTCTGGTGAAGAAGCACTGACTGTCCTCGCAGCAGAAGTTACTGCAGTGCAGCACTCTTTAGGTTCAACAGGTAACTTTGACATCCAGACGAGCGTGCAGACTGAACTGTGCTGGATGATACGCTGCATATGTATAAAGCAAATAAGACGTTTCTCAAGACCCAGAGAAGAACATTTTCAAAAGTTTCCTCTGCAAACACAGCATAACATTGGCACCAGTCACTAATGTGGGATTTGTGAAGTGATTTGTGGAAACCGTGTGCAAACTGTCACTGTGAGCGTCTCTGGTTTTGTCAAACCATTTTAACACGACGAACAAGATTACAACCATGTTACATTTGAGGCTGATCATTTTCTACACTATTATGTAGAATTTTGTTAATTTGTCATTTAAAGGATGAAGACCTGGTCACACGAGAATTAAAGGAAGCCTGTGTTTTTAGGAAATTGCATTATTGTATTATATCATATTTAGTACTGTCAGCGAGCTAACCATGCTAACGCGTTGATGCTGTGCAGCCACACGCACGGGGCGATCCGCAGTAACTCGTTAACGGAGATTTGCCGCATTAATGCAGTTATGGCGTTAATGTCATTTTATCGAGATTAACGCTTGCAGCACTAAGTATATTATATTATATTATATTGGGCTATACAACCACTTCAGAGTGGTACCGTTGGTGTGGGAGGCTTACATCCCACTTCCTGTTGTATATTTTCTGTTGTCATCAAGTGGACGTATTAAAGAGAACTGGATGCTGTATTAAAACATTGTGGCTCTTTCATTCACGTTCTAAATAAAGCACGGGCTAGTTATCCTGTATGCTCTGCATGCTCGCCAAATTTAAGCCCGTGAATATAGGAATATAATCTGTGACACTCCAGAGAGCATGCATACCCGAGACTCCCACATGCCACTCCTACTGACTTCCACTTGGCTCCCTCAAACCGACTAATGGACTTTAATGAAATAATCATACCACTACTTTCAAAGCATTACTGGACTTTTGGTCTAATACTTTGATCTGTTACTGAGCTGAATGTATCAAACTCTCACGATTAAAACAAAAAAAATTACGTTTTTGACTTTAAAAAATTGTCTAAAAAGAGTAAAAAGAACGAGTTAAAAATCAGAAATGTGCAGCAAAGCCTGTAATGTGAGCACAGCCACAAGAACTATACATTCTTAATGCTCCACTAGCTGATGAGCTACAGCTTCTTGACTGTCTTTTAGTTTAATTGTGTAATGGGCTGTTTACACTGCCTGACATTTTGTCATTAACTGAGTAAAGAACTTTCCAAAATAAAATCAGGAAGTCCTTATTGTCATCAGGTTTGTCCACTCACTAACTTAAACGTTTTAAATACATATTTAAATTCATGTATTTTAAATTTCAGGTTCCCAATTTTATTTATCTCTGGCTCTACGTTCCCTCAAATGTTGAGAAAATGTGCAAATTGGCTAATAACCTAACTTAATGTGATTAAAATAAAGCAAAAAAAATTTGCTTAAATTCACTTTGCATTGGTGCCATGTTAGATCATTAACCTAGCAGGTTGTGGGGGGTTATTATTATTAATTTGATGAAACTCACATCATGTGACCAGGTCTGAAGTTATGCAGTTTTCTTATTGTCATCAAACTCTGTGAAGTTAAAAAACAACAACAACAACAGGTAACTGATATTAATTGTGATATATATTTCTCTGTGACAAGTAATCATAACCAGTGAGACTTTACTTTGATTGACGAGTCATTTTGAACACAGTACACAGGTGCACCTATAGACAGGATAAAACATGGACATAGCTTCCAGGTCTGAAAAGCATTACTGAAGTGCCTTAAACCTACAGTTTTTTAATTGTCCAGCAGGGGGCAACGCCTCTTTCAATAAAACTTACAGTTGTGTAGAAGTCTATGGGAAAACACTCCCTGGCTCCCTTGCTCTGTGTGACTTCAGTAAATATTCCCCTGATGGATTTATGGTCATTCGCCATAACGAATAACAACATTAAGCCCATTTTGTAAATTACTGCCATCCAGAGAGTTGTGAGGGACTTATCAAAGATATGCTCATTGCACACTATTTCACTGTTGGAGCTGCCCCTCCCTCATTGCATCTGGTTTCAAACGGCTTGAAATGCTCTACTCAAGGCTTCATAACAGGACTTTATTGACCAACAGGCCAAATCAGAGTGGCTACGTCCATCCTTTATACTGTCTGTGTATAAACTGTCCTGCTATGGGAAATGCTTGCTAAAGTATTTGTGTGTGAATCTACTGCTGAGCTGAGTTGCTAACATAGAAGTACGTAGCGAAGTCCCGGTAAGGTTTGCCAAAAACTACCGTGGTCTCAAATTAGTTTTTGGGAGTTTTTTTCAACAGTACTGAGGCTAGAAAAAAAGTTTGGGGAAGTGAAATTTGACCTTTTCATGGGATTTATTGACTTTAAGTTAAATATAGAGTAATTAAAGTCTTATTCTTCAGTATTTTTTTTTTTGACTGACAGTGGTGTAGTTTCTCTCTGACAATGCACTTGTTTAACGATGAAATGTTGTCAGTGTATCTGTAGTGTTAGTGAATACAGTGATGTGAGTGTGAGTGACATGCAATAGAAATATACAGCTTTCATCCATAACTCTGGTTGTTTGGTTATCAACAAAAAACGCCTGTTTGATGAAAATAAATAACAATGCTTTTTTAAAAATAAAAACTATCATGTTTTCATGCTTTACACACGAATTGCAGGAGTGTTAAACAGTAATTGTGTTTGTGAATCAATTTGTTCTTACATTTACATATCTGAAGGGTTCTGCAGGACGATGACATGTGTTTCCGCAACAAAATGAAAAAATTAGTTGAGGTAGGATTCTTTACAAAAAAAATGTAAACCACTGCAATCTTTTGTTTCTTTGTTAAATGAATGTGACATACAGCAAAGACTTCCCCCTCAATAACCATAACAATTTACATACATTTACATCTTTTATGTGTGTTCCTTTTAACTGGAGTGTGGGAGGATGCTCATCCTTCAGTGCTGACATTTATGATGGCTGTTAACATCCCAGAGATGAGAGAAATATGTAAAGCCGTGTGGCATCCAGGAGCAGAGGGTGACAAAGTGATTGCCTGTGAAGAGTCACTTAGCGCCTCTCTCTGTTCAAGCGCTAAGACGCCTGAGGTTATGATATGATTCAGCTGCCGCACATCAGTGGTCCCTGCTCGATTCATTTAAGTATCCGCTTACTGGTTGTGATCAGAGGCCACAAGTAAAGCTGATAACTGACATCTTCAGCATCAGCGGCGATATCAGAGACTCGCTGAAGAAAACATCAAACGGATCAAATAATCTCTACAGCCAACTAGAATTTAAACTCGTTAAAGGATTCAGTCTCATCTGTGGGCAGTGCGGTATACATCTAATGCGTCTGATTAGGATGATAAATACCAGTCTCTTCCCCTCTTCGCCAATCAGTTGACAGCAGAGGGAAAGAGACTGTCATCCTGGGTTAACATTTGAAAGAGCTTTGATGTGCTGGCTTTTTCATCTGCGATGGCGCTGTGACTCACAGGGCTTTATGTAGCTCCCTTCCTTTGGTTATTTTCGATACACACAGTGGTTGAAGCTTTGGAGCTGCCTCTGTTTTAAAGCAATGTTAAAACTGCACCGGTTGATGCCGCACTGAGCGTTTCTCCTGAATGGTGTGCTGTGCACGTTTGTCACAACCATACAGTATTTTTGCAAAATATAAAAGTGCAACAAATATGTTTTAATTTAACTTTCCGTTATTCTAGTTTTGCTTGATGTTCATTCACATGTTAGATAAAGGCACCTGAAAATTGTTCTGGAGTTGTTACGCTGAAAAAAATATTATAAATTACACATTGCTTTTAAAAAGTAATGCATTATTTTACTTCATGCTTTTTATGGTGTGGAGGTAAATGCTAACAATATAACAATAAACATTATATAAGTCCACTTATCTTAACAATTATATAAGGACCCTCTATGGTATGGTTTTGCCCTTACACAGCAAACCACATTGTTGGTTAGTACAAGCTGGTCGTTAAGTTTCAGTGAGAGCAACTGCTAAGAATAATGTGATTTCTATTGCCAGTTCCCTTCAGACTAAAATTTGAACCTTACCACTGCAACCATTACATTCCAAAAACCCAAATTTAGATTGAAGTTTGCTCAGTTTTCATGGATATTTGTGATTTTTAGCAGATCACCTGATATCTTCCATGCAACTAGTGGCAACCGCTGCAGTCTGCTAGCAAACTAAGCAACTGCAAGGAGGTTTTTTAATGCGGCACCCAGTGTTGGTCAAGTTACTTGAAAAAAGTAATCAGTAACTGCTTCCCCAAAAAATTAATCCCGTTACTTTACTGATTACTTATTTTCAAAGGTAATTAATTACTTAGTTACTTTTTAAAAACACGATTTACAACCTGAATAGGTAATAAAGCGATAGATCTTTCAGCCCAATTCTACTTTTTCTGCATAATCCATCATACAAAATGTAATCAAATGGAAAAGTCTCTTTTTAAAACTTGTTTTATTAGTTTTAATCTTTTAACTTTATGCATCAAGCAAAAATTTAATTATATGCAACATTCTCTGACTGGAAGAAATTTGTTTAATATTTAAACCTATTTTCTGCACATTCCAGCACATAAAATATTTTTTGTGTGTGTTTACACTCACTCTTTCAAATAGATGCAAGTAAAACACAGCAGAAAATAAATAAAGTCACAGACTAGCGGTCCTGTTGCTCTATTTTCACCTGTAAAGCAGGAGTGGCGTAGGCGGAGGTTTACCCTGGTGCAGGTGTGCCGCGGCGGTCAGTGGAAGAATCCGCGAGTTTCTCTGTGAATTTCCCTCGGTGCTTGCTTGGAAGTTTAGGGGGTTTTCGGTGTAAAAAGAAGTTTTCTTCCCAAGCACAGAAGACGCTAATGTTTTTGTCACTTTTTATGGAATCAAACTCAAAGTAAGGTCAGTACTTCCACACTTTAAACGCTGCACGCTCATACTCTCCCCTGCACTCGATATATTATCCATTGTTGATCTGCACACAGCTGTTGCCACAAACGTCGCACTTTCTTACGGCACTGTCGTGAGACATTCTCTTACAAGTAACGCGTTACTGCCCATCTCTGGCGGCACCATATCGCACTTATTTGCAATCAATTTCAATAACAATAACATCTAGCAGCATCTCCTCGATGGTCCAGGTGCACACATTATCCATAGTGAGGAGGTCACTGACCAGTCTTGAGGTTTGTGTGACTAAAGTTTTGCAGAATCAAGGCATGGTAGGTTTTACTACCTTAAACTGTAAATGTAATGTGATTATTATATTGAGATACTGTAATGCATTACATCACTGTATTACAGACAAATGCAATGTGATTGTAGAAAAGGTTTCACTTGTATTATTATTATTATTATCTGAACTTTCAAGAAGTATTACTTATTATTATATTTAAGAAAATGTGTGTACCACAAAAGTAGGCAGCTCCATAGTCATTACACACCACCAAAACAATATGAAAAAGATATTGTTTTGGTGGTGGGTAATGGTGAATTGAAATCACTTCCATTTATATTAAAGCACGTGCCAATGGCTGGATGAAGTTTATAGCGTAAAGCACTTTGAGTCCAGAAAACCACCATGGTAATGCAGTCCATTTACCATTTACAGCAGTATTACACCAGTGGTCAGTGGTCTGAGACAGAACTATATCACCCAGTACTGCCTGTAGATGCAGTGTTACTTCACAGCACCTCCACACAGATGAATAATTTAAACTTTACTGGCATCTCTTTGCTTTTGTTTTTCTTTATTTTATCATGAATGGACAGGTAAGTTTGATCTATAAGTCACATCAGGAGAAAATAGAGAAACCTGAGTGAAATTAAAGAGCATGCCCTTTGCTGAAATCAGGTACTGCTGTTATTATTCATGTTTTTCCCCCATTAAAAATCTCTGGCTCTGTTTTCTCCTCCAGTTGGCCAGTTTGCTGACTTAAATCCCTCAATTATTCACCTCTACTCCTCAACAGCGATGTAAACAGCAGCTTTAAAATCTGTAATTACTGTGATATTGTCACGGTCTGGCTGGCAGACCGTGGGGATGTGGGGAAGGAGGACCCAGGCGCGGAGCTCAAAGTTCAAGCAGTGTCTTCGTGCCTTCCACGCTCCTCCTGCGGGAAACAATAGACGCAGCCGTCAGGACACAAATAACCGCGGGCATACACTTACACACATTAACTCAATTCAATGGGACGACTAACGTGGAGTCTCAAGCAATGATCCCGCGTCGGTGGGAGCTCCAAGACTCTCTTAAGTAGCTCCCCCGACGAGGCCTGATCAGCAGCAGGTGTGTGGCTTCGGGTGTGGCCAGTCCCCTTGCAGGGCCACACCCTCCAGGCCTGACGCCGCCTATAAACAAGTGCTCAGCCACCCACACACACATATACACAAGCACAGGGAAGGGGGAGCAACACCAAAATACACAACAATAATAATAATAATAATATAATACATTCCTAAAACGTGTCCCTAAAAATATACAATACAATTAGAAATTCACGTTGGTCTTAGCTGCTCTCCATTCGGGGCTCTTTATTAATCTGGATTTCAGCTGTGAATCTATCTGCTCTCAGTTGTCAGGCACTTGTCTCTTCAATAATTTACTTTTAGGTAACCACTCTTTCAGACTCAGTGGGTCTACCTGCAGGTTTTCCTGAATCAACATGAAAGCAGAGAAGAAATAACTTGAGAAAACCCATCCTCGTCCCCACGATTGTTGTGGAAAAATAAACCAAGCATCGAAACCAAAAAGATTTTCTAAGATTTATTGAAAGAAACCTTTGAAATGGGATCAATAAAGCACGAACAGTATCTGTACAAGCATTAACAAATAGCAGCTTCTTTATGCCCATTATGTGCATACAATCTTTGTCCACTCAGCGGTCAGGAGTTTGGGAGAAACTCTCACCAATGAAGTTCATCTGTCAGAACTGCATTTTTAAATCATTTTTTATAGCAGCTGTCCACTGATTCACGAGTCCAGAGCTCCAAATAATAATATTTTATGGAAAAGTTTAATTAATTTTAAAAAGTTAGAAAAACAAAAATGTCTTTGTATGTTTACTTATTGAATAATGTCACGGTATGGCATGGCACACCGTGGAAGGAGTGGGGAAGGAGGACCCAGGCGCGGTGCTCTATGTACAAACAGTGTTTATTTACAGAGTGAAAACAACGTAACAATAAATCCCCGTGTTCTCCCAGACTCCCGTGTCGTGTCTCCCGTGAATAGTCCGTGTGCTCTCTGCTCCCGTGTCAGCACCCCCCGGTGCTCGCTGCTCTCCGTGCCTTCCACGCTCTTCCTGCGGGAAACAATAGCGCAGCTGTCAGGACACTCAGAAATGGCAGGCATACACTTTCTGACTAAACTTAGACAGGGTGACTAACGTGGAGTCTCATGCAATGATCCCGCGTCGGTGGGAGCTCCAAGACTCTCTTAAGTAGCTCCCCCGACGAGGCCTGATCAGCAGCAGGTGTGTGGCTTCGGATGTGGCCAGTCCCCTTGCAGGGCCACACCCTCCAGGCCTGACGCCGCCTATAAACAAGTGCTCAGCCACCCACACACACATATACACAAGCACAGGGAAGGGGGAGCAACACCAAAATACACAACAATAATAATAATAATAATATAATACATGACTGCTCAGGGATCCTGGGTCGCCCAGTCCCAGGACCCTGACAGATATTCAGCTATATTAAAGGCTGCTTAGATGACAGAGGGGTGCGTGAGGGTTTAGCGGGACAGATCTGCATGTTGATGAGAGCTGCTGATGCATGCTTTTTGTGCGCCTGTAAACATGGTGCAATTATGTTTTAATCTTTACGTACAAGACGCTAATGCAGTAAGTATCCAGTTATGTCATCGCTCACACAATAAATGAGCAGAATATGCGGCAATGCAATAGCAGAATAGTACTGTAAGCCAGTTGAGCGGATGGAAATACACATTTTCATGAATAGGCTACTAATCCCACTTTGCAATTGAAATGACTTTTTGCTCACCCTAAACCCTGCAGTTCACCCAGAGCTAGCCAAGCAAAATTTGTTATGTGTCAAATCATGTTCTTTCATACTTGCAATTAAGAGTACATAATGCTTGGATTTACACATACTATTAGGCTGAGAGTGTGAGTAGTGTAGCCATACCCAGATTATAAACCCTGTATTTGGTGAGATTTCACAATTTTTTAGGATGCAGGAAAAATGGAACGTTGTTTTGGCTCTACGAAGGGCCTTTTGATAGTGTAGAGATATTGTGTGTTTCCTCATCTCAGCTGAAGACAGGGTAGAAAAAACTGAACTTCCGATTAGGGACTTGATTCCAGCTATTCTGTATTTGTTTTCCTTCTTTTTGATATCACGCAATGTCCTAAAATCTCATCACTATTTACTGTGAGACATACTCTGTTAAAGCATCTTGAGGCGACTCATTTGAACTGAATTAATGGTAAAACAAAGTATTTATAGGGTGGTTATAGGAAAGCTGTAGGGCCTCCACCTAGTCCCAGTCTCACTCTAACCTTAACATTAAACACATATTATCATCGCTTTAAAATGCAATGACTTGTGTGTAGCCAACATCTGTAGATGGACCTAGCTCTGCAACCACTTGCAGCCACTTGGCGTCTTTAACTCAACTTCGAGGCATCAAGATAAACATAAATCTATGAGGGTCACAAATAGTTACATAGTTGCTGTATGACAGCAATTTAAAATGACACAGGTGCTTGGCAACCTTGCACTTCAGACCGCTCTCACTTCCGATGCGTAATATACCGACGATTTGTCACATCCCGAGGCGTTCTATGGGAACGCGAAAGGCGACCTTTTGCATTCCTCTGCTATGCGCCGGGTTGTGGATGAAATCCAGTAGAACAACAGTCCCGCGGTAATAGACATTCCAGCCCTAACCCTAACCTTATCAGTAACCCTCACCACTGTAATGATGTTAGATAGTGTTTTCCAAAGCGATTTAAGTAAAATAAATGTACATGTGTAGATTCATTCCAAACGGTTCTAATTTTTCTGATCTTGTAATATAGGGACGTGTTGGGTGCCTGGAAGCATAATATACCAGCGATTTGTCACCTAGCGTAAAATAATATAACCAGAAAACATCCAACTGAGTCTGATTCAGATTCATGGCGAAGTGCTGGCAGTCTGTCTGCATTTATAATGGCAGTTATCTGCAAACTATACTCAGACAAAGTCAACCACAGTTGTTTGGAATTGGGTTACCTCTGACTAGGTAACATGTGCAATCGCCTTGTGAATAAAGAGGTCCCTACAGTTACTTGCAAATGCAAAAAAAAAGTGGAAACCACTTATTTTTTTCCCCAGTTGCAGGGAAGTTGCAATTCTACTTTTAATCTAGTGTGACTGAGCAATTATTAAAAAAAAAAAAAAACCTTCAAGCTGTGTAGCAGATACACAATAGTTAAATCAAGTGAGAAAAGCTGGCAGATTTTAGCAGGTGATTACTGCAGTCAATGAGGTCATCACAACTTGCCTTCTTACATGCTGGACTCAACCACCCTGCACATTGTGTACATAGTGAAAATACAAGCTTGCTAATGCTCTGAGACAAAGTGAAAGAGACTCTTCAGCCAAATGCGTGAAGTACTAATTGGTAGTGACCAGTGTTGGCTTTGTCGTTGCTTTGTCGTTGCTTTGCTGTTTGTTGGGTACATCTAGACTTTTGGCAGAGCACCGGTTAGCTTGTTATTAACAACCCACTAAAGCCTTCAGTTCCCTTCTTTTGCTCCTCTTATTTTTTCCACACACACCTACACCATTTAAATTAAATATCTATTCCAAATTCAACATTATTAAAAAGTATCATCGTTAATCTCACCAAAGTCCAGCATCTCCACTTGGTGGGAACAGGTTATTGTCTTAAGTAAGCCGTGTCATATCAGTACTGCATGTAAGCATATTACATCTGTGTTAATGCACCAACTAAAGAAAGAAAAATCATTGCATTACAGACTTCAAAGCTTTTAAAGGAACCCAGTCTAATTTAGGCTTTGAAGCTCTGTAACATGGTGAAGATGCTGTTTTTTCCTTGATGTTTACAGCACCTGCTACTGAATGAATTAAACAAATGACCCTCAACAGCCCCGAACTTCTTCTGTAATGTCTGTAATACTCTTCCTCATATTCAGCTACAAGGATCAGCACATAATACGGTTTTTATATATTTTCTGCTCACCATGTCGGCATCAAACCATCGCAACATGACGTTAGAGACCTTACAGCTAACAGCAAAGGTAGTTATTTCATGATAACCAACTGGTTATCATGAAATAACTACCTTTGCTGCTTTTTCAGGGAAGTGAGCAGAGCGGAGAAGCTCTCTCATTAAAAAGCAGTGTCTGGTTCAGCTTGAAGCCCTTGATATTTTGACATGATGTTTTGCTGAAGGGAAAAGATCTCTTTTCTAATAGCAGGCTTCTGGTAATCATCCAGACCTCCCACAGATTATAATTTGACCGACTGCAGAGTAATTAGATGGCAGAGTTTTTCCTGCTAATTATCAGCCCACCTACAGTACAGCATGTAGGAAGTAACAAAGTCTGTCCGCTGGTACTTCCCTCCACTTCTCCTTCATTCATCTCTAATGAACACACTTAATTCCATTCATGTGTGGGCTGGTTAAATGAGACACTCAGACATTTGACACAGGAGCCTTGTCTGAATAGCTCATTACAATCAGTTAAAGCTGGGGTTAGGCAGAGTGTTTATGGTGTCACTGGACAATAAGCCGTGTTAGCTTTTCAGCATATTCGAGTGCTCCGAGAGGGAACCAGATTTCTGTATTTCCTTTGGCCTCTTTTTCAGGCTTGTGAAAGACAATCCTGTCAGTAGAGACTTTGGTCTATCACAGGGATTTCAGACCAGATCAGGTGAGACATAGGAAATCCATATAACGGTGCTCTTATCTGAGAAAGTGGCTTAAATCCTGTCTTCTTCTTTCTGTTGCTTCCTTTAGGAGTCATCTGCCTCAGTCTCACCTCATCTGAAGCATCTTCTGTCAGGTCAGTTGTCAGCATGTCCTTCTTCACTACATCCATGAATTTCCTTTGTGGTTTTCCTTTTTTCTTCCTGCCTGACAGCTTCAACATCATTTGCCCAATATATCCAGTATCCCTCCATAGCACATGTACAAGACATCTCAAACTTGCCTCTCCAACCTTGTCTCTCTTTTAAATCGTGTGCAAAGCCTTATTCGTCCCTAAATGTCAGAAGTCAATCAACATGGTTAAAATCAGCTCTATTCATTGGCATTTTAGTTATAACACTTTGAAGAATTACATTTTGGGTTTTTATCTTTCTGACGTGAAGAACGCTGCAGGAAATTACTGTTCTCTATAAAACTGAACAATAACTCTGTGGCACATCAACATACCTATCAGGCATTTTTGTGTATTATACCTTCTTGCAGCTCTTTCTCAGATTTATATCATACTTATTATTAGAGCTGGGCGATAGAACGATAACGATATGTATCGCGATATAACTTTTACTCGATAGAGAAATTAAGCTATCGCGATAGACCTCGCCGCTCTTGTCCTCTTTAAAAAAAAAAAAAAAAAAGGTCAGCCAATCCAAATTAAGTAGCGCAGAGCCGAACCAATCACAGCCGCAGCGTCACGTCGCGTGACTTGTTACGTACAGCACAAGTGCCAAGCCGCACGTGTGTTTGTTTGGGAAGCAGCCAGCGCGTAATGGAGGAAATGAGTGTGCCGACTAGAAAAATCAACCGAGCGTGACCGAAGAGAAAACAGATGATGGTTCCAATGCCGGAGAGATTGTCGAACGGAAGAGCCAAAGAAGTTCCGTAGTGTGAAGGTATTTCGGCTATTTCAAGTCTGACAAAAAACAGAGTAGCGTGCACTGTAAATTGTGCCGAAAGCAAGTCTGGAAATACAATAAACTGGTGCATGCGTCACACTGCGCCACGTTATTGTTTCGGTGAAATGAATTTCTACAATACTGTTAATTCTACTCTCTGCAGTGTTTAAATGCTTACATATACACACAGTTACTGTCCCTCCACACATACGACTCGGTTCTGCTTCTATGCCCCAGCTTTGTTTACGTTTTCCCACCGAGGCTTCTAGACTTCTGATTGGCCAACATTTCTGCACGGTTAGGAATCTAGCGCCACCTGCTGCTTTGGCATGTTCATAGCAGCGTTTTCCTTCATTTCTGCCTTTATGTGTGGACGGGATTATTTTTTAAAACGAAAACGGAAAATCTCCGTTTTCAAAAATACCCGTGTACGTGTGGACGTCGCCTCAGTCTCTGACTGGAAGCGCTAATTCGTCATTCGGCTTTTGTCAGACTAAAGTAACTGTTAAAACTGTTTGAAAAGCTAAGCTATACAACAAGGAGAGATTGAGAATTTCCTTTTAGTTCTCAGTTTATTTGATATTGACAAAAGTTAGTCAGTTTTGTCTGTTCTTCTGTAAAACAAACTAAGATTTATTTTTAGAATTAATATTTTGTTTCTAAGTGGAATTGACAATTTAGTCTGTTTCGTTTGTTCTATTTTGAAACTTAAACGCTTTAGCAGCTGCCTTTTGTGTAGTTTGCAATATTTGCCTTTATTTATCTGAAAAAGTCTCATGTTCCTTAAGTACATCTACCCTGTTGAACTTATTATGGGAAATAAATATTTAAAAACAAGCTGCTGATTATTTCACATTTTACTTGTGAGCAACGGCACATTTAAATCTTACAAATATAGTTATTTGGCTTATATCGTGATAGATATCGTTATCGCCTGAAATGAAAAAAACATATCGTGATATGAAAAAATCTCATATCGCCCAGCTCTACTTATTATTTATTAATGACATTTGAACTACTCTCTTGGATAATCTCAGTCTTACTTTTTACTCTTTATTACCTTACCTAATTTGTATTTTTTATTTTTGTCGTTTTTTATCACTGTTGTATATGTAAAGTGATCTGTTTCTCTTTCTCTCAATCTATCTATAAAACAGAAGCAGAAAAATAAATTATGACAGCAACGTGCTTTAATTTTCAATAATTTTGTTAACACCTTAAACATGTTGCCATTTGAAATCCACATTTGCTACACATATTATACCTAGATTTGTACTCATATTTGCTATATGTTTTATATTTTGAATGAGTATATAAAACACAGAAGAAACGAAAGAGATTCAGTGGAAATATGTGACAAAGATATGTGAAAAAGCAGTTTTAACCCACTAGAACTGCCCTGGATTCCACACAGTACATGTGTATTTATGTTTAGATGGAGGTTTTAGCCTGTCTTTTTTCTTTTACTTCATTCAACAACTTCAATAAATAAAAAAGTTACAGATAACAGACAGTTTGTTGTGGTCACTGAACACCGGAGTGCTTATAAAGAGAGCTTAGCGGCTCGTGCAATTTTTGAGAAGAGCTCACCTTCCCTCTCTCGCCCTCAGCACTATATCAGCACTATAGACAGTTTATTGACCACATGCATGTGTGGTTGGGAGCCTGTAGAGAGTAGTAAGGTCAGTGGAGAAAATCACTGGGCTCCACTTCTCCACATCAAATTTTTGCACAAAAACGCTGCCTAACCAGCACAAACAAATTCCTGGATGTTTCAAATGCTCAATATGGAGATTCTCAGGGATCTCCTGACCTTCACGGGATAATGTTGGACTCTCTCATCAGTTCATAAGAATTCATTCTGTTTCTGTTTTTGCATTTCTGTGTGACTGTGAATGTGTTGCTTTGCTTGTAATTGGAAAAGTAACCATGGTTCATTCATGCAGCAACAACACTGCACTGCTGCACAATAGTGCCTAGCAGTTTCTTAGGGAAAATACAGGCAACACAACAGACAATCTTATGTTTGTAAGGTAAACATCAGTAAACGTGGCGTTTAATCAGGCTCTATATATTGAGCATTTTTTTCCATAATACTCCATATCCATAAAGATATAATTAACAAATCCAATTGATTTCTAACTTTTTATCAGATTTAAGTCTTTACCCAGATTAGAGGGATTTAAAGCTGGATAAAAGATCACAATTAATAGAAAAAATGTATGGGCTGTTGAAGGCTTGACCCTCCTCCTCACAGCCTTCAACATGGCTGATAAGAGCATTTGGAGGTGAAACTGGAAAATCATTTCATTATTGGATAGCAAGGTTGTAAGGTAGCTCTGCCGTGATAACTGATACAAATCAGGGCAAACACTGACTCCACTATGTGGAAGCAGACACAGAGGAGAGGCTGGAAATGTTTTTGGGGAGAGAAGGCGATGAGTGTGAGGATAATCCGTTAAAAGTACATGTCGTCTTCAGGCAGACATGTTTAAAAAGTTGTCCTTGTCTGCTGTTATTTCTCTGTCACAGATTAGCTCTGTTTCTCTGGGGACTGTTATTTTTCCATTAGAGATTAGACCAGTGTTATCTCCTATTAAGAAGGAGAGCTTGGAAGAGTCAAGGTGCTCTTAAACCGAAACTGGGGAACTGTAGAGCAATCTGATAAATATTCTCTGCAGACGAGGAGAGCTAATGCTCCATTTAAACTCTGTCTCTTGACTTGTCATTGCCTTCTACCTTCCTCTGTCTGAGTTCTTTCCTTCATCTTCCACCCTCATCAGTCTGTTAGACTCAATCACTGACTAGTGAGTCATTGTGACCATGGAGGAAAACTTGGTTTAAAAACCATCAGCAGCGCACTGTAGCCTGACATTTGCATGATAATCCAACCGCTTCTCAACGCCGACACATGATGCTGCCTAAGATCAATGTTATGTCTATATGTGAATCAGCTTCTAAACAGCTCTATTGAGAGCTTAAAAACAGGAAAGCAACTGGACTTCTTTAGTTGTCTTCTTTTATTAAGCTCTTAAGGCTACCATGACTGAAAACCTACACAGACATTTCCTGGTTTCTGCTTTTCATTTTTAGTGCTAGCCTGTTGCGTGTTTACCGTGTCTTCTTTACTTCCTACTTTTTGTTTCTTTCCCTCCATTGTGATTGCATCATCTCTATTGTCTTTTAGCTGCCTGGTTTCATCATTAATCACCACTGTGTATGGATAAAATATAGTCCCGTTTTTAACTCTCGCTCTCATCCTTTACTTTTAGTTATGTAAGCTGTCTCTGTGCCCTGCACTTCCTGGCTCATGTATCCTGAGCCTTTAGCAGGTGTAATTAACCTGAACACAGTGCTGTCAGATGTTTATCCAGTCGAGTCATTAGACATTATATACCTTGTCATATATTTGAAAAATAACGCTTCTGTTGTTCTTGTTACTTTGATTTTGTTGCAATGAATACAAAAATGTGTATTTCCTGTGTCTCTTCACGATGCAATTAAAAAAGTCCATTGTTCTAAAATAGGAGGGGACAAACTGAACTATTAAACTGGAAAACTGGAGATAGCAGTTCGTGCTCTTCATTTCCTTTCTGTTGTCGCAGTAGTATGCACAAATGTGAAGAATGAAGAAAGAGAGGTAGAAAGAATTTCACATCTCCTCAAAAATTTCTGCATAAACTAGAAAGTTTTAAAAAATGTGCCGGAAGGACCTTCAAATATCTGACAGCAGGAATATGTGAGATTGGGAGATTTCTGACACTGTCCAACAATCTAATTCCAGAAATTCGTCACCTGGATGTCTGTGTCTCTAAGACTGTTTGTTTTTATCCTTTGCAAACCGTTTAGTCGGAAAAGGCTCTTTTTTTGAAAATTGAAGGACTGAAGTCATGCTGCTGTACGATGTAGAGAAGATGGAGTTAACCTCCATGACATACCTCACTGACAAGTGAAGTCTATCAAGCTGAGGTGTTTTGTAAACAAAGTGATCGTGGCTCAAGAGTTGGCAGTTCGTCTTGTAATCGGAAGGTTGCCGGTTCGAGTCCTGGCTCCGACAGTCTCAGTCGTTGTGTCCTTGGGCAAGACACTTCACCCGTTGCCTACTGGTGGTGGTCAGTGTCTGGCAAGCTCGCCTCTGTCAGTGCGCCCCAGGGCAGCTGTGGCTACAATGTAGCTTGCCATCACCTGTGTGTGAATGGATGGATGATTGAATGTAGTGTAAAGCGCTTTGGGGTCCATAGGGACTAAGTAAAGCGCTATACAAATACAGCAGAAACTTGTAAATTGCAAGGTAGGCCAGCTTAAAGCATATCTTGTCTGATCTTCCTTTCTGTCTCTATTCCAGGTAGAATAGAGGTAGAGAATGGATACACATTTCTGCATGTTATGCAATTCAGCGTCACAAGAGAGCTGCAGCCCATCCAAACTTTCATGGTGTTACAGGCAGGTACACTCTGTGCAGGTCACCAGGGTGTACCCTGTATACCCAGAAGTCCATCAAAGTACTCTGACTCTTAGAGCATCCATAATTTACAAACTGAACATTATGTAGTATTATGAACTGATCTGAACTGAAAATAGCTTTTTTCTGTTACACTTTTACACAATCATATTTATTTTTGCAGCCAGATGAGTAGCCCCCTGGTGGGCATTCAAAAAAATACAGATTTGCGGCACTTCTAGCCACAGCAATGCGTGTAACGATGTCAAGCTTTGCCTGTCGCAAGTTGCTTAAGTTGCGGTAAGTTGCAGTACCAGCAGATGGCGATATTTTATTTCAAGCCAACATGAAAAAATAAATGGAAAACATTTAAAGAGACATTGCTGGCACATTTACTTCTAAATACATATCAGCCACCGTCTTAATAGTTCCTGGCATGGAAGGAGCCTGGAATGTATTTCATACCTCCCACAGGTGGTCGCGACTTGTTGGCGTTAAATATTATCTCCCCCTGCTGGTAGTGCAAATTAACCATGCATGTCCATTTGATGCTTAGGACAGAGAAAGCTGAACATCCAGAGGGTTTACCAGTGTGTCCATTACAAACTTTGCTATGATCTTGAGTCGCAGCTTAACTTTTTAGATGAGAAGATGTCATCTTTTTAAATGCAGTCTAAGGATCATTAACAGGTAATAGAAGTTACCTTAAAAATTTAGATGTCATAATCTGTTTGATAGTGTTAGACACATTTTAATCCATGTTAGTACAGCAAAATCTTTTTCTTTTCTTTTCTTTGATTTTTTAATGAAACTAAACCTTTAAAAACATTCTGCTGTAAAAAAGCTCAGATTTATTCTCGGCAGCCTCGGCTCATTTTACAACATGAGCTGCCTGTTCTGTTAAAACATAATGTAATTCAGAAATTCAGCTTCCACCTGCACAAATGCCAATTTTCTCATGTTTGCCCGTAAATGACTTGGACTCTAAAGTGATATTCAACAAGCCCAAGTCATTTTCAATTCTTTAAGATTGTGATGAAAATTACCCATGTTTTCAGTCATATAATTATCTCAGTAAGAAGCCTCCATTTTCCTGCAGGTATCACCTAAGCTGTCCCATTACAGTCGATATCATGAGGTTCTCTCCAGCTAAAGTCTCTCATTTACCCTGTGACACACCTCCCATTACACACGCCCACAGGATGACATTTACAGAAGCCTCCTATTTGTTGTTATCTCACAAACCGAGATGGTGAGCTATTTTCTGCTCAGCAGGAGCCTCCATCTCATTCTCCCTCAAATTATTGTCTCTTTTTTTCTTCTTCTTCAGTTTGCTGTTATATTTTCCCAGATATTGTCAGGCTATCTTCAACTTGGTCAACTTTTCTCTCTTTTTTTTTAGAGCTTTTTCAAAAGATTTTCCAGAGTCAATGCGAAATGACTCTCACAGGAGCAGCAGTGGCAGCGTATATTGTTCAATTTAGGATCAGTTTACTTTTTATCCAGGTGACGGGCAGAGGAACAAAGATGCTTTGACAGTCGCTTGGCACCATGAGGATTACGCTGACATTGGTTGTGTGTTTTCGGTGCTTGATAAGATGCTCAGAAAACAGCTTTATTAAGCCAAAGTACACAGGATATAAACTCTGTAAATATAACCACAAATCTCTTAACATGTTTTCCTGTTGTGACAGTGGGATTTATATTATCAACCTACAGCAGAGTAAAGTGGATTATGGTCAAGCGTTGCAGGAATCATTAGTGCAAAACCATCCCTGCAGATGCTTTAAAAGGGCAATATATTCAGCCAACAACGAGGCAAGAGAAATGTTTTCAGGCTATAATTTAAAGTCAGTTTAATGTCTACTGAAGGGCACATGAATAATGTATTTCTAAATAGATCTATTTAACCTCACATCGGTTTTCTGCATTTTTTCTTATTTTTGCTCAGAGAAAGCTGTTAGAACTGGCAGCTGCAGTTTAATTTCCCCACCAGGCAGATTCTAGATTTAGAAAACATTGCTACCCTTGTTTTCATTTGTTGTTTCAAAATGTAGGCGTCGTGAAGCCCTGTGAGACTGCAGCCTTGATTAAAGTCATTACAAAT
Source organism: Copadichromis virginalis (assembly GCF_057382275.1). Lineage (NCBI taxonomy): Eukaryota > Metazoa > Chordata > Actinopteri > Cichliformes > Cichlidae > Copadichromis > Copadichromis virginalis. Next base: position 7,981,553 of record NC_140635.1, on the reverse strand, counting down.
CAAATTGACTGGACTTAAAGGAAAACACAGAGCGCATTTAATGCCGCACCAGGCAAGGCTGCGAAATGTTGCATAAAAAAGTCGCCATCCACTTCCCCAAGTACCTCCTGTTCAACTGTTATTTAAAGAAATCCATGTACATCCTCACCACCACGTGGGGCAAGTGCAGAGCTGAACATAGAAAAGAATTGACAGTTTGCCCACAGCAGAACTCAAATTTTCTTATTTACTGCATCTAGTAATGTGCAACGGTTGGAGGACACCTCCTCTTCAACAGACAGTGACACACAGGGAAACGCCATTTTAAATCACCCGTGATAAGTCACATGAAGACGACCAGTGGCAATAACGTCTAATCAGAACCACGTATTAGATAGGACATACATGTTGCCTTGGCATAAATCAGAAAAACAGAAAAATGCCTCAACAGACAAAAGGAAATAAATACAGAAAATAAGTAGATGAAGATTATCCCCACAAACCGGTTCAGGGTTTGACTTATAAACCATCAAGGTTAACAGAGACTGGTCCAGAAAAAGAGAAAATACTCAGTGTGTAGCAGTTCACTGAGCAGAAGAATTACTTGACTCTATTGAGCTCATTACACCCAAGGTATGCAGAAGAGCAGGCGTGTCGAACTCCAGGCCTCCAGGGCCGGTGTCCAGCAGGTTTTAGATATCACTCTGGGTCAACACACCTGAATCAAATGATCAGTTCATTAGCAGGCCTCTGGAGAACGTCAAAACATGTTGAGGAGGTAATTTAGCCATTTAAATCAGCTGTGTTGGACACATCTAAACTTGTAGGACACCGGCCCTCGAGTCCGACACCCCTGCAGAAGAGCGTCTCTCAAAACCAATGAATGCACAAATGAAGGCTGTTCTGAAGGCAAAAGGTGATCCAAATCAATACTCGCAAGGTGTATCTAACAAAGTTACTGGTAAGTGTATATAGATTATATGACATTTAAAAGATCCCTATCTTTGCTAAGTGAGAGCTGTCCATATACTCCAGGTCCCTAATTGAAATTCAGAAGTCATGTGGTCACTGGTGAGAAATCCTCTTCACGTACAAAGTGACAAAGAGAGAGAAAAGAAAAACATCTGTGATTGAACGCTCTGTCCAGAGGAGGCTGAGATCAGTCGTGTTAATCTTTTTCCTTTCTCATCCTTTTGGTATTATTTAGTGTAAAGCTTCACAGAAAAGCTGGATTTGTACACTCACTGATGTGCTTTCAGAGAAATTAAATGAAAACATTTCAGTTTCCTCGCTCCCGGCTGGAGCCGAAGCAGAGGCTCCCATGAAGTTAGTTTTTTTTGTTTTGTTTTGTTTTAGAGAGTTGATTTCTTTATATTGCAAATATTAGCAAAATGGTGATCCAGACCAAAAATCAGTACCACTCCTGCAACAAATGTATTTTGCAACAAATGTATTTTGCAACAAATCACATTAAGCATTTGTTTGCAAAATTAGATGGTTTGAAATGTCTCTTCAGTTTGGGCAAACCTTTATGTAAATAACATATACTGTATTTTCCACACTATAAGGCGCACTTAAAATCCTTTAATTTTCTTAAAATCGACAGTGCGCCTTATAATCCGGTGCACCTTATGTATGAATTCTGGTTGTGCTTACTGACCTCGAACCGATGTTATGTGCTACACAGTGCTCACAAATCTGTCAAAAAATCTTTTATTATGACTTCGGTAAGCTACGAAGCCACACCGCTTGATGGATTGTCGGAGCATTACGGCTACCGTAGTCAGAGCCTCACAGAGTAATCTGGGTCCAAAACTCCATCTGCTTCAGGTCCCAAAGTCTAATGAACAATGAGTTAGAAGTTAGCAGGGAGTTAGCTCGATAGTTTCCACCCGAACATGATATAGCATGTTCTGAATAAATTGAAACGTACAGCTCTGCTGTCACTTCCAACATAAATGAAGACAGAAAACTAAACAGCAGTGACTTTTGTAGGGTTGCTGAAGTTGGACTAGCTGGTATATAATGATGTGTTACACGATCACTAGCGACACAGCTATGTTAGCATAACATATACGCAGTGAAGCTGGAGGATGAGCGCTAACTTTGTTCCACTGGATAAAAGTAGAGGTGAGGGTTCCTGATGGTTGGGGACAATTGTAATCGCATGGCAGGATGCTGTAAACGAACCAAACTTCAGTCAGGAGAACAACTGAGATAATCCATACGAGGTTAGTCATTAATATACTGCAACAACATGGGAATAGAGCAGCTCCTTAACATTAATGAGTCAATGGTACGGAAATGGATGAAGCAAGAAGAATGAATTGAGTGAAGTTTGACTTATCTGACTGTTTTGTTTCGCTTAATGCGCCTTGTGGTACATGTTGTTCCTTATCCTGATTATATACAGCAGTAATAAGTTTATGAAAGGTTTAACTTACAACTTGAACACTGTAGCTTGAACTACATATCTGCATGGTGCAAAAAAGACCATTTCCATGAAACCACCATTGATTTGTTAAACAAAAGCATGACATTTAAAATAATAATTAAAGGGAGCCTTCCATGTTCATAACGAGTTCTGTTTGCTTGAGTGCAACCACTGTTGGAAAAGACTCAATCTGTGTTATTATTCCTGGTTGAACATTGTGTCACCCATCCTTCTCCTGATTCCACGTCTAAAGTAGAAATGTTTCCAGAATAAGTGCACAGGTTCCCCTCAGATGGGTTATTTTATGTTGTAAGAACGATGTCTGATATGAGCATTTTGCTTGAGGACTTAATGACATCAGTGTCTTCAATAAACAGACCATAGTATCTTTCCCTCACATCTTTTTTTTTGTGAATGGGGGGAGAGAGGTTTAGGCTTGCTTCATTATGATCGTTTCTCCTGCTGATTTCTTTTTTTTTTTTTACACATTGCGATCAGAAATTAATCACGAGCGCCTCTGAGCAGTGAGAGTTACATTTGGAGTCATTAATTTACCACGCACAGCAGATATGAAGGGATTTATCTGGATAGCATTAAAGCAACTTTATTGAAACCATCTATATTGCCACCCATGCTGTTTTCATGTACAACCAGATTTGTCATCATAATTAAATTCACTACATCGGAATATTTTACACGAATAAAACTTCGTTCTCTCTATCTCTCCATGTATCCATCAATCTATTCCCAGCTCCATCTCACTGTGTTTCCACCATAATCAAAGCTGTGATCGCATCCATATTCACATCCCACCTGGATCCATATTTCTACTCATCCATATTGGCAATGGGCAGCGAGCCAGTCGGAACAGGTGTTGAAAGTTGTCGCCTCTCTGTGCCATTTGTGTTGTTGTTGTGATGCCGCTTATGTCCCAAGGTCAGAGCGCCCAGTGATGGATTATTACTTTGCACAGCTTTGAACTGCATGAGACAGAGACAGATTTCAGTGAATCGGAGAAAAGCAGTTTTCTGTGGAGCGTTTCGGGCTGAAGCATCAGAGTGGCTGGATGAAAAATGACCTCTAAGCTCTCCTGAGTGAGACAATGAACAACAATCAGAATCACTTTGATCATCTTGTACGAAAAAAAACCAATGGGACTTTATCTTTGTGTTGACAATACTGATAGATAGAAAGGAAGAAGATACTGTATGGGAGTCAAACAAATCACACTGGCAGACATGGAATAGGAAATCTTTAGCCAATCTGCTGACTGTGTTGACCTTACACTTCTCACTCCTTTTGCAGGTTTTCTCCTGGAGCTTTGCTGGTGACAGCCTTAAATTTGCTTTAACTTTTCCGTATAACCTCATGCTTGGATACAGATGAGGTGAAAATTCTGCTCTAGACTTTCTAAGAGCACTGGCCTGACTATGTGTAATTTGAAAAGACAGAGCTGAGGCATTGAAACCGTATAAATCATTTTTAAATGTCAACGTTACAGCAACAGCAGTTCCTTACTTTGTAATAAGGGTGCTTTCCTTTCAAAGATAAGGGCACATGCTTGTTTAATCACTATGTGCTCCACATTATTTCCTTCACAGACTACAAGACTCCAATGAATTAAATGTCTTCATGCGTTTAGTCTTTTATATTGAAAAATACGGTGAATTTTAAAGGTCTTTTGGTGTGACTAAAGTAATCCGAGTGAGCCAAAAACACAGGCTTCAGAATGATCTGATGTCACCAATATGGTGTCAGTAATAGCAGATCCCCCTTATATGGTCAGAGTACGGAAGCCCCACCCACCTGAAAATGTTTCGTTAGCGAGGGGCACCCAATGAGAAGAAAGATGGCTTAAAGAGATGAGCAGCTTATTTCAGACAGTGGATAGACTGAGCGGTTGCATTGTGCGTAGTTACTTTGCTATAGAGTGAAATAATAAAAATAAAGAAATGTGTAACAGGTAACCTCAAATAACATCAGCCACACACTAGTATCAGATTTTTAATAAAATGCTGAAAAATTAGGATTCTGTATCTTATAGTATGTTCTTGACACTGAGTATTGCATTTTCATGGCCTTAAAAAGGTCTACGAGCTGGCTGTGTGAACACTACGTGCAGCTTGCTAGTTATACAGTAACCTGGTGAAGCTAGTTCTCTATTATTATCATCAGACAGTTATCAGTAGCTTAATGTCATTCCTTTTGTGTTTGTGGTGGATCTGTTGTTGGAGAGCAACATGCTCTGCACCGGTGCTTTATGTGGGCATACTCAGCCTTGCAGCTAGGCCCATCCGGCACCCTCGTTTAAATAACCTCTGAACAGAAGTTTGTGGTGATGTTTGGCTATATCGCAGTAGAGAGGATGTTCAAATACTGCCTCACAGTGTGTTATGCCAGTTGCTCTGTAGCTGACAGAAAAGCTCCACAGAGGGTCATCATCACTGCCCAAAAAGTAATTGACTGCCCTATCTCTCCCTTCGAGACATTGCAAACATACGTCACCTTTCCAGAGGCCAAAATGTTGTAAAAGACTGTTCTCATCTCAGAGACTCTGTTTGACCTTCTGCGGTCAGGGAGATGCTACAGGTTACTAAAAACTGACTTACAGACACACACAAGCACTTTCTGCCTGAGACTGTTCACTCTCACCATACAAGATGAGCAGTCACAGTCCACACACAATGTTTATATGCTATTTATTATGCTTTATGTTGCGAAAACTGTTACTTTTGCAAAATCAGTTGACGCCGGCACTTTATTGATTGCAGTATTTTATGTTGTCTGGATGTGGTTCTTTGCAATGTGCTTGATGTTAAAATGCTTCTATTTAAGTAGTCCTTTTATGGTGTGCTTAATGTAATCTTTTTTTTTTTTTTTTAAACCACAATGCAAGCACGTAAAGTTAGCCTTGGTGCGCCAGTCTTTTTGTATCCTTAATGCAATGACAGTAAAGGCTTTCTATCTTTGTCTGTTCAAGAAATATTCTCTGTTGGATCTGTTTTTCTCATGCTTGACATTGAGTACTGAGACCACAGCAGGATTATTAATCGTTCCTATTTTGGTCTTTTAAATTGAATAATTAGTTAAAATTGTTCAGAATTTGCAGGAAAGAAAAATATCAGACTACATCTCTTCAAATTCATCTTGTGGCACCACGGGGCATCAAAGCCCCAAGCTTACTCTTCTTCCTGTTTCACAATGTAATCAGACTCGACAGGGTCAGTTTTTACACTTTTTTTTTTTCTTTTTTTTTTCTCCTGACAAGCCCTTTGCGTCACACATTTGCCCAGCAGAGATGTCAAAGCTACAGATCTTCCATCATAGAAGATCTCTGCATGTTTGTGCTTCGCTTTGGTTCTGCACCAGAATGGAGGTCGTCTTTTTCTCTGCCTGAAGGAAGAGGTTAGTGTCAAGCAACTTGAAATAGTTGCAGCAGGTTGCACGCCAACTGAGCGGAGAATTCCTCCCATGCCCCTCTGTCTTATGAGACAGGATGGAGTTGCTCTCCTGAGATTTCTGTGAGGGAGAAGCGTGCCAGGTGGGAAACCAGCAGTCATAGAGGTATGTCAGATTCTGATGTAGCTGTTGTCAAAGCTGTCAAACATTGCTAGAAGGTACCATGCTGCTCTGCATGGAAGTCAGCATCAGTGGACTGAACCAAAGCTGCTGCCTGAACTCTTGATTTGATTGCCTAATTGTTTTTAGTCTGTGAGGAGAATATTTATGCTGTTGTTTGTTTTTAAAGTAACTGTATGTATGGCTTGCAGCTTCTTTTTTTTTTTTCTTTTTTTTTTTTCCTTTATGCTAAAATTTGTTTTAAAAAGTTGTATTTTGTTTTGTTTTTTTTTAAGGAAATTGTTTTTCTCAAAGATATTCAGTCAGTGATGTAGGTCCAATTTTAAATATCATGGTATCTTTATAAAGTAAAGCCTTGATTTTTTTTGTTTTTGTTTTGTTTTTAAAGAACAAAATTAGCACCTTCCTACAAAAGCAAAAAAATCTTAGTTAAACTAAATTTATTCATGATTACCCAACACTTGAAGCTGTTGAGATTTATTTGCTTGTTGTTGTTTATTTCACCACTGATGCAGTAATAAAGCCTCTGCAGTCTGCATATAAATAAGCTCTCAAGGCACTAGACAATTGCTATCATATAGGTATGTTTTCTTTGTTTGTTGTACCACCTCCATAATTTATTTAACAAATGGTGGGACATTTTTCTAGATGCAAAAAAAGAGTGGAAACTGTCCCAAGGGGGAAACCTGTTCACCATCCTTTCACTAAATATGCAAACCAGTGAGTCTTACTCATCCCTTACAAATGTGGTTAAAAAGATACTTGCTACCTTTCAAAACGGCTTTAAATATCTAGGCATAAATAGAGATCTGCATAATCTCTATGAAGAAAATTTCTGTGAGTTACTTGAAAAGGTCAAATCAGACTTAAAGAAATGGAAGCCACTTCATTTATCGTTGGCAGGGAGGGTAAACTGTATAAAAAAATAAAAAAATTAATATACACCCCACGTTTCTTTATCCTTTTCAGTGTATCCCACTTTACCTTCCAAAATTATTTTCTTTAAATCTATTGATAAAGCTCTGATCTCATTTGTATGGGATGGGGGGGAAAAAACCTAGAATACGCCTGGCTCTGTTACAGAGGCCTAAAAACCTATTGGGCCTCAAATGTTCAAAGAAATCATGCTGGCTCAATACCCCTGATGAAGACGGGTGCCAAATTGAAGCGGCGTCTTGCATCGCCACCTTTCTCAGAGCCTTGGTCACCTCCAGCCTTCCAATTTCCTCACGGCAGCACACCACCAGTCCAGACCCAAGGTCAACCCACCCCTGCTCCAAGGCAAGACTGGCCAAAATATTTCCAAACATAGATGCAAGCTGTGAGAGATGTAGAAATCCCTCTGCAGATTTAACACAAATGTTTTGGTCATGTCCAACTTTAAAAGCCTACTGGTCAACAATTTTCAAAACATTGTCCGACACATTGAATGTTGAGCTTCAACCCAATGCAGGTATGGGTATATTTGGTGTCGCAGATAGTGGACATAGAACATTAAGGAAGAGTCATTAAAAACATAATCGCTTTCACTACACTGCTTGCACGCAGAAGGATATTGTTGCATTGGAAGTCAAAAAAGCCACCCAAAGCGGCTTTGTGGTTTAGTGACCTGACACAATTTATACAGTTGGAAAAGATAAAGTACGCTGTCAAGGGGTCGAAGGAGAGATTCTTTGCTGTTTGGGATACATTGCTAAAACATTTAGAGAAAATTAAAACCATACCCACCTGAAAGAGGCTTGACAACTGCCGTAAATCCTTTTTTGTGTGTGATTGGGATTAATTTTGTGCAAACTATACCCCTTTTAAGTGCACATCTTCAAATATGGTGAATTTGTACCTCATTTAAATTCAAAATTAAACAAAGATACTTGCTATTTTACCCATGAGGAAGGAACAGAGGGATAGCTTTAGCCATTTAGCTTATATTTTACAATTACAGCGATCTTGATTCATTTGCATATCTCTGAAGAATAAACAAACAACTTCTGAATATGTAATGTGTTTACAAATTTTATCGGGTCTCATCAGTGACTTCCATAAAGTCACTCAGAATAGGAAGACTTTAAATTGAACAGTCAAAGTCAAAACAACAGATGCAATAACATCTTTACTTTTTACTCCAGTTTGACTAACAAGACAGCTTTAAACCAAGGATGTCAACCTGATTTTGCATCAAGGGCTAGATACTTTGATCTTAAGTGGGCCAGATTGGTGAAATTCCCCTTTCTGTCAGTGTAAAGAAGTTTAACAACACATTCACTCCCTGAGATGTCTTAATATGAGAAGTAGTGCAATTTCAACTAGACGTCTCAGTTTTCCTACATGATACAGAAATGCTGCTGTAGCAAATGAAAGAAATCTGTCAGCACAACTTAAATTGTAAACAATAGTTATTTCCTCAAGGATTAATAAAGTATTCTGAAAATTATGGCAAAAATTCTGGTATAGCTTGTTGTTCAGACTGTCCCGTATTTATGAAACAAAGTTTTGTTAATTTACAAAAATTCTGGCCCCCAGACCTCATGTCTGACACCCCTGCTTTAGACTGACTAACTCTGCCTTCTTAAAACTGTCTTAACGTTTTATATATATATATATATATATATATATATATATATATTAATTATGAAAAAAAATAATTATTATGATGATCCCTGAGTTGGGAAAAATGTTCCTGTCAGTCTAAATCATAACAGCTGTAAATCCTCCACAGCTGGTTCACAGCAGCACAAAACTGCAGCCCAGTAATACTTGGTAAGACACAACATAAACCTTTGCCCTCACACACAGACTCTATAAATATTCACAAGATTTTTCCACCGTAGCATTCAACATTGAAATGCCCCACTTTACAACAGAAATAAACATTTTACAGGCTCACACACACACAAAGCTGTTTTAGTTTTATAAATAAACTCCCCACTTAATCACAACTGCCAAGAGAAAATCATAAGTTAATTACTGAAATGTAAACTTCTGAATGAATAGAAATGTATGCTTTGTTGGGGATCACAGGCAGCTTTAGCAGCTAGATCTGGTAGGCTTCACCACTACTTTACTGAACTGGCCTTCCTGAATATATTTGTCGTTGCTATAATTATAATATGGCTGACTTTGCTCCAAACTGTAGGTAATTTAGCACTAATTAGCATCTGCATTGCATACACACACACACACACACAGTGTACAGTATGGCTGCACCTTGCTCGCACAGCTTGTAGGCATTAACTTCTTTCTTTTCTTTCACTTTTTCATCCAGATATTTTGTTCAGGTTCCAAAGAATCCAGAGGACTATGGCCATTATGTTGTGGGTTTCAACAAACCAGCAGGTGGTTATGTCAATATTTTATTCAAACGACCTGGTTAACAAAACAGAAGCAGATAATTTTAGACATTTATCTGATGTGACAACAAGGTTTGCACCAGGGATATACACTCAAATTGAAGTGGCATTTTTCTGGTTCTGTGTGAAAGCAGCAAACACAGCACACCTCAGGTTTGTAATTGTTTTTGCTTTCCGTATCAAGTTCCACAGAAGACATTAAATTCCTGTTCTGACTGATATGTACTTCTCAGCTCAGCTTCATGTGTAAAATCAGCAGAATTCCCTCTTAGGGAATTTGCGAGAAAATGTCAGCTTTTTAGAGTAGATCCTGTTTTATTCACATTTAGTGTCACGAGCCCTGAGAGATTCTCTGCAGTGCTGGTTCCTTTTTATTGCTAAATAATTAATAATACCTGCTGGTTTTACTACAAACGTAATTTGATTGTTGTTTGTGCCTGTCTTTGCTCCGCACCACACAATCATGTGTTTGGGATTGTTTTTGTTTGAAAGGTGCAGGAGATCTGTGGGGACTCACCTGGTAAGGAAATAACAAACTGGCTTTGCTGTGGGCTTTCATGTTCAGTCACAGTTCTTCTAAATACACACCTGCCTGTTACAGCCACCTCCACCACTTTGTCTGCTCATTGAACAGGCCTTCTGTGATTTGACTGTTGTTTTCAGACCCAGTCTTGGGGGCTTTGATAAGAATTGGCACAGCTCAACGCTCCACGGGGCTTTCGCAGCTCCAAGAAACAATTTGATATGAACAGAAAAATGGCTGCAAGATCAAAAATGCAGGGATGGCTTTCTAGAAAGTACAGAAGACTGGGAAACTTCTGCAGAGGTGCAACAAAATCCACACCCCTTGGGTTTTGCAAAACAAAACAGAGCAGACCATCCTCATTAGAAGCAGATACCTGCTGGGTTTCTGTGGTTGTCTTGAAGCTCGATGGCAGTGTGACTTTGAAAAAGCAGGCAGCTCCTTTTATTTATCGGGGAGATTTTTACCGATGCTGGCGTGGCCCATTAGGCAACATAAGCAGCTGTTTAAAGGCGCACCTGCTGCTCGAATGGACTCCTGGAAGCCTGCATCATGATGCAGATGGCAAACCAATCCGGCCACATGCAGCACACATCTGAGGCTCAGGGAGAGTGAGCTATGTCACCATCACCTGCTATCACTCCTTTGTATAAAAATGATCTAAGGTTGAGTAGAGTTAAGTTGGTTTAATCATGTGTGAAATTTGAAATCTCTCTATGTGCAGCTTGGAAGCAGTGGAAACATCAGCATTGAGGTCAGGCTATAGAAAGCGGCATTCACATCAGTCACATCATGCACTTTTGGTGAAGTTGTTAACAGACAGATTTGCTTTTTTCTCTCTGGGTAATCTCCATAAATAGAGATCTGCATTTGAGCACACAGAATCTAAAGGCAAGCAAAAGATTTAACTCTCTGGTTTCCATTTTATCAGGGACCAAGCAGCCAAGAACATACAGACACAGGTGAAATCTTTAAAAAATGGGTTTTATTATACCCCAAAAAGGACAAAATCATTACAAAAATTCAAAACGACAAAAACAACGTATATTAAGAACAAAATTGGCCCATAAAGGAGGTCAACTTAAAAAATTTCTACTCAAAAGCCACTTAACAAAACATAACTCAACAAACCGAACTTCCCAAATGAGAAACAGCCCCAGTTATAAAGCAATGAATAAACTATTGTATACACCAAAGGTGAAAACCACAGAGATACCAGCTAACCATAATTCAAGAAGAACCCCCTGCATGATCACAATAGATGGATCAGTCCATTTTATTGGCTTCTACATTTAAACCAGCTCCACCCTCAGCCTCCTCTTTCACCCAAACCAGGAAGGACTGGAGCGGCAGCCAGGTAAGTCAAAAAGAACAGAAAATAATTAATATACCATATATACATATTACCATAAAAAAACTTATTTCAATGCCATCATTTGGACTATAGCTGTAGCTGTCATGTATTACAAACCAACTCAAAATTTAGAATTGATGAACTTTGAAGCTTTACAGCACAATGTAAAAATAAGACAAAAAGGTAAACATGAGTATTTCAGTTGTGTGGTTGCATGCAGCCATCACACATTCGTCCAAGTAGTATTAATCCATCCCATCTGAATCATCTGTGGGTATATATACTGCAGGTAAACTGTCTCCATGGAGATCACAGAAGGGCACACAGGCTGAATAGCAATCGCAAAACCATCGACTATCCACTCAAGAGCATTTTGGTTTTTGTTACTTATTGTATTGTAAATTTACCTGTATTCAAAACAGGACTTTAAAACTCCACTCAGAGCAAGATGTTTTGGACCGGATGTCGTGTGTATAGTAGAAAGAAAAATGCTGGTTATTTAAAGGCTGCCTGGCTCTTCAAAGAACATCTTTCTTTTGAGGATGATTCTTCAAGAAGTTTATATGTATATGAAAGGTTCTTTATGTGTATTAATTAGAGATGGCACGATACCACTTTTTTATGTCCGATACGGATACCGATATCATAAATTTGGATATCTGCCGATACCGATATGAATCCGATATAGTGTTTTTTTAATCAACAAAACTGTTTTTTTAAAATATCTTGCTGCATTTTGCAAGTCTGCAAGTTCATACTCAAGTTTAAAACAACAACTACACTAAAGCTATTCTGTTATACCTGTATACAAAAAAAATATTTCATAGTTCAGCAATACTGATCAATCTAATAAACTTAGACCTACACCATCCTCCCTATTCTGGTATTTTAAAGAGTACTTAGCGTAAATATTAAGCAACCTAACTAACAGGGTTCCAACTCCCAGCAACAACAAAAATAAAAAAATAAAAAAATAGGGAACCACCCCTCACGCTCCACCTCATGATGCTTAATCAACGTAATCAACCTTAATTTGATGCAGTGTGAAAAAAAAATGCACAGAAATCAATTATTTTTCAAGAAATATTAAATAGATTCAACATCTTTCTTCAACAAAATTGCAGACTGCACAGATGGTACCTTCCCAAAGTAAAAAGTACTATAGCTTACTAGGGTATATATATTAGACTTAATAGTCACTATATACAGTAATTGACTTCTATTCATTTTACATCAAATTAAAACTTTGGGTGTAAGATAATTATTTATTAAAAGCTAGACATTTTAAATGAGAATAAGAAAGAAAAGTATGTCTTTGTGCCCCCTTTTCCCAGTTAATGCCCTATCGGCCCCCCTGGCTAAACTTTGCTAGATCCGCCCCTGCACAGTTACCAGCCGTCAGCTACTAGAAAAAGATCCTGGTGTAGAAAGTAATATTAAATAAATTGTAACAACAGCTTATCAAGCTTAAACGTGCTGCTGTTGTTCAGCCGCTGGTTTCCTCTTTCTGGCGCAAAGTGGACCAAAAACAAACAAGAGAGACTCACGACAGAAAAGCCGATCAGCTGATCATTAAGCAGTTTCACGATTGAAGTAGCAGCCGGAGAGCGAGAGGCAGTCGCTCGTTAAGCTTAACGTGGGAATGCTTTACAAACATTCAGAGATGGACTTACACACTTGCTTTACTTCTCTCGGGGATAACTTTGTCGGAGATGAAATGCCAGGTTGCTAGCGAAGCTCCAAATGCTATCCAGACCACCGACAGGTCCCGCATGCCACAGCTGCTCTATCACGATGCATACTCCTCCGACGTTCTGAGGCGAGTTACGGCGTGTTGCAAGTTTTGTGAGGTGCTTTCGTGATATTTAATGGATCGGATTACATTTTTTATTTTTCTCCGATATCCGATCCAGTAATTTAGGTCAGTATCGGACCGATACCGATACGTAATATCGGATCGGTCCATCTCTAGTATTAATTATTTGGTTGCTTTTAATGGTTGAGTGGATTAAGAGTGGAGCTGGAAACAGACTGGACAGGTTGTAGTGAAGACAAAGCTGAGCATTAAAGTGAAGCTGCTGATTTACTGGTTGATTAACTCTTCACCTGTGGCCACAAACTTTGGTTGGTAACTGAAACAATAAGATCATGGATACAGTTAGAAAGGATGAAGACCTCAGTCATTCATGAGCTGCTCCTCCACATTGATGTGGGAGCTCTCAGTAACTGCACAGAAGTGCTGTAGAGAGGGATTTTGAGGCATCTGTGCCTTTCTTTCAATGGATGGACACAGAAATGCACAAATTCATTTGACTTTATGCAGTGAAAATTACCAAAATGTTTCATACTGGAAGCCCCTAAAAACTAGCCAATAACCCTAGATGCCAAGTCGTCAGACAATTATCGGTTCCCTGATCTGTGAGAGTAGTTCCTATCGTGCCAAGGACTATAGGAGAGCAGTGAGAGTGGAACAGAACTATAAATTTAGAGGTTGGACAGCCAAACAATGAGCTACAACTTACGATAAAGCTCTGTGAAGCAAAGACGAGCCTCAGATTTAGATGATAAGTCATTGTAGGGTTGTCACTAACAGATACTTCTTTATTCATTTCATTGCATCTTTAACTATAGACTGTTGGTTTTAGCCACTTTTTACCAAATATTTATGCCGCACAAGTCATTCCGCTTTCATGATTCAGTTTAAATTCTAGTTATACAAAGTGAATAATGGACAAATACGCTATGATCCATTGACCATTATGTCAAACGGTAGCACATTCCAAATAGTTTATCAGTAAACAGTGCAAATTAATGTGTCGAACTCTTTATAGTTCATAAAAACCAGAATCGCTGAACATTTAAGATGTGACTGGAATTTTATCCTTCGTGCCCTCAACGCCTGGTCGGTCTCCTCACCACATACCTGCATCTCATTTGTCATCAGCCTTATTTTCCAATAAATGCTACCCTGCTCACATTTATAAACTTCTCCAACTTCCTTTGATTTATATTTTTCTGTCCTCTTTTTGTCTTGCCAGCCTGAAATTTGCGACCCCTTCACTGTATCTTAGATACCTGCCTGCTTTAGTTCCTTTCTTCTTTCTATATCTGGCTGCCTTTCACATAATGACTGCCTTTTATTTTTGCTCAAGTAAGCACTGTTTCCTCCCCTCTCACGCTTCATGCAGCAAACACATTTTTTTTAAAAGACACACTTGGAGTTACTTTAGTGATGCTGATTGAACCTGAAAAATAGAAATGCCTCCTACACTTTTCTTCTGTTGCTGTGTGCTCATACAGCGAACAATATTATTCTTCAGTATAGGTTGAAAATTACTCACCATGCATTTCTATTATGAACTGGCAAACATTTAGAAAGTGTCTTTTATGTATTGAGTCACACACTGTCTCAATTTGGGTACTTCTGTGAGCACACAATGTGCAGTACTTACTGGCGTGATACATGTTTGACAGAACTGTGTTGTCTCAAACTGAACATGCAATGACAGCTGTACCATTTTGACCATGATTTACACCTTTTGCAAACATTTACAGCTTGTCAGGCCTTTTGCATGTATAACACATATATAACACTGTTTTATGTTATGAATGGCAAATTAACATACACAAACATGAGGTAATACCAAACTACTGTAATTTCAGTGCCCAGTGCTACAAACTGTTCATTCTCATTTACGTGCCCCACCCTCCCCCACCCCTTTCAATTCTTTAACTTCTTCACTTCTATTTAGTACGTAGGGAGCTGCCAGGCCCGGGAGCTGCCGCCAGTCCCCTTCGAGGCCTTCCCCAAACCGCAGCTCAATTCATGCCCAAGCCATTCACCTTTACCTACAAAAACGCTGTCAAACCTAAATGAGGACGTAGGCCCAGCTAGAAATGCCAGTTAGTTGCCATATGCCTCGCTTCTGTCAGTCTGCCCCAGGGCAGCTGTGGCTACAACTGTAGCTTGCCTCCACCAGTGTGTGAATGTGAGAGTGAAATATAGCGCTTTTCGGGGCCCTCAAAGCGCTGTACAATTCCACTATTCAAAATGCAATTAAGTGATCCAGAACAGGGAAGCGACAGTTGGGTTCACCAGAAATGGGAGCAGCACAAAAAAAACTCAAACATTAACAAAAAGCTACTTTCAGCTGCTCCTTTATTCACAAGAAGTTTCTACAGCAGGTAACTCTGCATATTTGGCAGATTGTCACACCAGATGTCCCTCCTAATGCAACCCACAAGGAATCTGTAACTCCATGTAGGATCAAACCAGGAATCTTTTACTTGTTAGGCAAATCTATAAATCCTTATACAATGGAGCAGCTATCAAAGATTTACAAAATACAGTAAGAAAAGTACACACAGTAACGGACTTGAACAGTTTTCACTGTTTTTAACACTCCATTTCACTCTGTATGTTATAGTTTTACTCTTCTCCACAGCTGGCTGACAGACCAACAACAGCACAAGTCAGAGACAGCCACAGGCTGATTGTACCACGTATACAACCCCAGTCTGACAACAGATGCTCTCTTCAGGTAGACGGACCCCACTGCCGCAAGATTGCCAACCACCACTAAACCATGATTTCCCCTTCACTCTGCAAACCCTAATGACTTTACAGGCTCAATCAGTAGTTTCACTTTTTTTGAAGAAAACTGTTTCAAAACAGGAAGATGGCAAAAACATTGACATCACTGTTTGCATAATCTAAGACAGCTTAAGCTTTGCTATCTGTGCAGACCATCATTCCTCCTACCAACTGAAAACTGGTTGGCTACCTTGTCCTCTGTTCAGTCAATATGCCATTAAGTATATTGATTATTAGACCATTAAGCATCCACAGCTTTTCATACTCAACTTTTTAACTGTTAGGCCACCATCTGGGTTCTCATATACTGGTTTTCCCCAAATATGGTATGCAGTGTTTTATGTAGTACAGCTAGCAGAAGTTAGTCTGCTAACTAGTTAGAAACTCATTACAGAATCTGTGGGCAGAAAATCACTGGTGAAATTCTCCCGTGGTTTCAGCTTTGGGTCCTGTAGTGTTCTGGTGCTGTCCAATGCATCACCGTACCTGATCTTAGATTTCCTCCAACAGCTGAGTTCTCCCAGATGCATGTAGCCATGCGTGTTAGTGTGAACACACAAGATAGCAACAAAGTAGCAAGCGGAAGTGCACAATTTGAGGCAAAACAAGGATGTTGACTTTGAACTATGTCTTCAATGTAAAGGTGAGCATTATATGGTTAATGTGGTTCCCATACTGTATGTGCACACAACCCTACTGAGCATATCACCACTACTAACACCATACCAGGAAGCTGTCTTGTACACACATGCGTGCAGAGTGTGGCTGCAGTCATATCATCCTGTCTACAGCTGTATTTTTCATCCGTGGTTTAATCTCTGCCTCCTCTGATCTATAAAAACCAGTGAAGCCACCAGAGCAGATGGCAGAGATCTGGCTGTACATATTTTATAATCACATTCAGCAGGAATACCGGCCGCCTGACACCAAATAACTTTCTCTGCTCAAATGAAAAGTGTCACATATTTAACACCTAGCCAGACTCTACTTTCACCGCACGTACAGACCGCTAATTAGAGGAATTAAATTCACACATGGCTGAAAGAAAACATGTGCAGCTATAATGAGATCTGACCCATATTCGTTTCAGCATCATTTGGTTGTTTATTCCCACTGGCCACTCCTGGAGATGGCAGCTCTTTTCATTACCTGTATATTAGATGTGAACCAGCCTGCTTGTTTATAGAAGCCACTTAAATCTGACACCGACTCAGACCGAGCCCTTCCAGCTCATCGCCTTCATTTACTTCTTAAGGTCCGGCAAGCTGTAACGACGTCAGCTTATGTGCTGCAGACGGCCCTCGTTCTCTCAGGATGATTTCATTATATTTATTGTAACACATTGCTCCAGTTTGACCTCTGCACGACATGTCCATTAAATTTTAAGCCTGCTCTGGATCACCCCACCTACACCTACCTTAAACGAATGCTTCTGCAGAAAAGGATATTCCATTGCCACAAACCTCTTTTCAATTAAATATATGCTGCTACTGAGTAGTTTATAAATGGCTTGTTACTTATGATCAACTGAGAGATGCCAGCAAAAACAGAGATAACATGCTAATCTATGATATCACATGCCACAATTGCAGTTTGACCTGCAAATGGCATATAGATTCTTTCTGGATATACTTTTCACAGGTATATGCCACACTGTACAACAAACTGGCAACAGTTACCATGGATCTAGCCACTGAGTCTAAAAAGTGAAGCCCATGCATGTGGAAGTGTCTTAAACCTGCAGTTTTTTGTAATGGCTAGCAATGACTGGCTCCCCTGACTTCAAATTATATAGAAGTCTTACTTCTCCCTTGATTTATTACTTTACCAAGTATTTTTCTGATGAGCGTATGTAGAGTCTCAAATGCTAGGTTCGAGTTATATTCAACACATTATATCCATGTTGTAAATTATGGTTGACAAGTTTTTGTACACAGATGTTCTCAGGTTCTACCCTCCACTTTTTGGTAAAAACCAGTATCAAACCAACATGTTACTTCTTGGTGGTTACGTTCATGTTTTATATACAGTTCCTGGTATAACTGCTGTTTCATTTCCTCTGCATGTACTATTTTTGAGTAATTTAATTACAAATATTTGACCCAATTACACTTTGTTCCAGACTGAAGTGAGAAAGACACCACATGCATTATACTGCCAAAAGTTTAGTGTAGTGTGAAGGACTCTTCAACACCAAACTTTCTCATCCACGTCTTTATGCACCTTGCTTTGCAAAAAAGGTTGGGGACCGCTGCCTTAGACTACCCATTCTTTCACAAATGTTTGGATGCCTAGGTGCTTGATATTCATACACCCATTCAAGTGATTGGAACATCTTCATTCAGTAATTTGGATGGATGAGTGAATAATTTTGGCAATATAGTACATGAGAACCATCATTTTAAATCTTTAAATGAACATGAGGATGAGGTTGCCATTTAAAGAGCCTCCTTAAAAAGCCCTTTAATGCCCATTTTCCTTAGCATTTCAATGGGAACCATACAAGACCGTCTCCCACACAGGGCTTAAAGCAGCAGAGCAGTTAAAGTCTATCAAACAGTGTATAAAGCCACCGTTATGTCCTTACAGGCTGCTTAAATCCTCAGTCAGAAGCCTCTGTGTTTGTCCACACTGTCAGCTAGACGGCCTGATGAAAGGCAGTCGCTCTGCAGCCGGTCCGTCTGTGCTTTCAGGTGAGAAGGTTTCATTATATTGATTTCCCAGGAGGCTCACCTCTACTCAGTTCTCTCCTTGTTGGGTCATTTCTGCTCAGTTTCTGAGACCTTCTCATTATTCTGCAGCCCGATACCCAAACGTATGGATCAACGAGTGATTCTGTGCCTCGATGCATGCTGTTATTTTTTTCTGTTCTAACACCCACACTATCATTTACTTTCATATTCCTCATTGCTGTAAAACCAGCAGCAGCCATTAATCACGAGTCTGAATGCTCACATTGCTTGTTTCTCATTCAGCCCGCAGGCTGTCGTGGATGCCGCCTTCCCAGAAGGCCGCTGGCTAGCAGCTTGTTACTGTGTCAACTAACTGACCACCCACGACTCTGCCTGCATGCCTTGGCCTGGCCCCAGAGGCTCATGGGTAATCTGTCATCCAGTGTGTGTGTGAGTAAACAGAAGAATATTAATCTTATGTTTGCCAAGACCTCAAATCCACTCCCACTCAGCCTTAATTAACTGTTTCACAGTAATTCAGGGAGCTGATCTAATTATTTCACTATCTGGCCAAAATGGTTATAAAAAAGTTCTTTCCAGGTCTGACTCATTCAGGATTCAAGGAGGAAGTGATGATGCTAAAACCTTAAAGGATTGTTACAAACTGGAATAGTGTGTTATGTTTGGTTGGGGGTTTTTTTTGGCCTAGTCTTGACATCTCTAGTCTGCTTCATGTCTTGACTTTTGAAGCCCACATTACATTTCAAGAGAAAATGTAATCACTGCTTTCCAGTCTCATGATCTCCGTGTTTACTCCAGCAGCTGTGGGCACAAATGAATCCGTGCAGCTTGAAGTAATCCTCATCAATTCAGCACAGTGTTTTCTCGGCAAGCATACTGCCAGTGCAGAATGTCGTGATTAGGGTGGACTAGACAGATATTAACATGACAATGAGCCAGTTCTTTGGTCAAGAGTAACACTTTATAAGGTGCAGAACAAGTATGCAAACACAGACTTCGAGCTGTTTAAGGCTGATTATAAGCTGAGGCTGCAGTTTGCTACAGCATGAAGTAACAGGAACAGACTGGCCCTTTAGCTTTGGTTCACTACAGCTCAAAACACTTTCGCAGAGATCTAGGTCGGGGTGGGCTAGCTGATGAAGCTAAAGTAAGTGAAGGGCCACATTCTGGCAAACTGAATTATAACATGACACACGTAGCGCTCATTTACATTAAACTCCATAAATATATTAGACACAGTGTTAGCATTTGCCAGCTAACAAGGCTTAAGTCTTTCTATTGTGGTTATGTTTTGACAAAAACACTGCGGTCTAGTTTAATACAGTATTCAACCATAGCAAACAATTTTACTTGATGATTCTTAGACTGAATCCTGACTGGAAGCGTAGGATAGCAAAGGGAGTGAAAAAGCATCAAATTAAAAAGGTGGGGACACCAAAAGCACAGGCAGCAGCAAAGTGGACAGTGTCCATTGTTTTTAATGCTTGGTTCCATTTCAGCTCAGTGCATTTCTGCACTTCTCCACAGCTGCTTCAAGGTCACTAGCAAGAGTAGCCCACATACTGGTGTTTGTGACAGTAAAGCCTGGTGGGAATAAACAACTACAACATGTAGACCACGGCCCACAGTGCTGTCCATAGGCTCTACATAGGACCAACTCACAACTATGTTTAAGCCGAGACCTCAGAGGGTTGGCAAAAGTGATTTTGGTGCTTATTTAATGGAGATGGAAGTCTGACTGTGAACTATAGCATCTATGGGCTTTTATAAATGTGGTGCTTTTTTCCTCTTAAAAGAAAATATCACTCAGTAACTTATTTATATGTAACTGGTAAAAGAATAAGAGTAAATGTCCCCAAACCTGATTTTTGGGGGGCAGGGCTGTCTGCAGGTAGAAAACTTATCAAATGGGCTGATTTTATTACCTTTGAACAAAGTCGGTCCAGCATTTCCAGCAGTTAGACTCAGATAATCAGCAGTTTGATCTTTTTTTCTCTCTCTGTAAGAAATTAAAGCATATTTCCTAAGTCTCATCATCTCCAGATGTAACATAATCTTTTTTAATTATCAGTTTTCCTCCCACTCCTTCCCATCAGCCCACTCACTGGCAAATTGGACAGTAAGTCGACATGCATTAAGAAGCGCGTTATTTACATTTGCAGGTTTTGTGATAAATATCTAACTGTATGATTGTGGTAAAGAGTACTCATTGGGCTTGTACGTTATCCTAAATACATTAAATATACAAATGAATATTAATTATTGTACTTTATTTATTATAACTTACTGTGGACCTTCTATAATTTGATTAATATGTTATGGAAAAGTTTTCAGATCTTCAGATGACCTTTCTTTGTACTTCATATATTTTATTTCCCATACAGCACAACCTTATTGTTTTTTAACAGGCAGAACAATGTTCAGACAGGAGCTTTGCAAGTTAAATTCTCTATCTTATATTAGCATAACACATATACAGTACAGCGCTGCTTTGTTCGCCTTAAGCGAAAGCTGATTATAATTAGTGAATTAAATTAGTGTCGACTGCAGAAAAAAGTAAAGGAAGAAGATAAAAAGCTTATTATTTGTTTGAGCGTGGGAGTCTGTGTGTGTGAGTGTTTGACCTTGAGCTTGTGTGAATGTTTATTTCCATCACAGTATATCCATTTTTTAAAGAAAGCCCAACAAAACCTCTGAGACCTGCACGCTGCCTTCTCTAACTTGTGCTCACTGTTCTTCTGCTCAAAGCCGATGGAAAAATCCAAATGGTGAATTCAGAGGGATGCATTGCTAATCTGATTGTTCTGACCTCGCTGCTCTTTGCTAACCTGTAATGGAGGAACGCCACACTCACAAAAACCATGAAAGAGAAATTAGACTCGCAGACTGGAAGCATTTTAGCTCCACAATCTGCATAATGAACTTTAAGCTGCTGATCCCCGCCTGCGTCTTTCTTTCTGCCTCACTTTCTTTCTATTTTTTTTTTTTTCCTTTTTCTTTCTCTGTCTCCCATAACAGGCTGCAGCCCGCTGATAGCAGACCTTCAGTCAGAGAGGATGGAGCTGTGATGTTTCTATCAGCAGACAAGCGAATGAACGAACTTCCAGCTGAGCCTCTGAAGCCACGTCAGCTGCCTCCCTCCTCTTCCTCCTGACCCTATCCTCTGTCAGCCCTTTCTTTTGTCTCACATTATCCCCCCGTGCCACTCTGACTCTTTTCTTCTCTTTCGTAAATGGTTAAAGTCACTCCTAGAATATGTTATGTTCCTTTATCGTCTCCGTTGACGCTTTCATCACAGCTGTGAAACGTTTTCGTGTGAAAACAGCAGAGTCCCATTAATCATTTCAGTCGACTGTCCAGTTCTGGTATCAGTGTTTGAATGTTTGATGAGGTTTGGACTGCTGGAGGATGTTCGGGTGGAGTCCAGTGGGAGTCGGTCCAGCTGCTGCTGCTGTTCAACAGCCTGAAGCTGTTTGCCTGATCATTAGTTCGCCTGATGTTACTACTCAAACAGACCTTTTTTTTTTTGTTTGTTTTTTTTTACACCGTAGTTTGGAAAGATTAGAGCATATAAATACAGAATATGTATGAGAGACCCGAGGAGCAATGATTTCAACGGATGTAAGCCTTTAGAGTACCTCTGTTATTTTGTTACTTGCATATATGCTTATTTCCTTGAAATCATGCTAAGCTAAACATGGACTCCATCTGAAGTCCACTTGTTGTCATATTGATATGACTAATTACATTTTTCGCAGGCTTTGGTTGCGGCACATAAACAGGAAACTGTGTGGGGAGCAAAGGAAAAGTATTTGCAGAAAAGTGCCACACATCAGTTCAAATTGTGTTCAAACGGGGAACGTAAAATGTCATATACATTATTTTACAAAAATACACATTACATGTACTTTAGTCAAATCTTTCAGAGATGTCTGCTGGCTACCTGAAACATATTTAATAATTCTATAGGATGCTAAAAGTGACAACATAGAGGAAACTTAATGTCTTGTTTTGACAAATTGCAGTAATATATTCTCTTTTTTTAAAAATAAATTAAAAAAGGTGATAGCAGGGCTTACATTTCTCTGGCACTGTGATGAAATCTGATGGCAGATAGTTATGTGCATAGCAAATAGTCTTCCTCATTTTTTTCTAGCTGTCACATAACTAGAAAATGGCTGCAAATGCATGTATTAAGCCAGACCTCCCTTATGTCTTAGTCTGATGTATTTTAGACTAACATACAAAGTATATGTGAAAAATTTTATCTTTAAGATCCACTTAGTGAAATAAACTTGTATTACTAAAAATAAAAGCCCGTGTTGTATATTAACAACATTGTTTAAATGTTGTTAAGAAGCATAATAAACCTGCAAGCTTTTTAAATACGTGCTGTAATACATATGCAGTTATGCACACCATGTCTTATTTTTGTGACAGCGATTTAATTTAATGGGTGAACCCTCAAAAGGGTTAAGATGGTAGAAACATGGGCAAGAAGAAGTGCTGTGTGAGAAGGTGGACGTCACAGATGAAGGAAGAAAGAAAATTCACAGAGGAGGAGGGAGCTGTCAAGGTGAAGGAGGGTAACAGTTTTCCTTTTTCCTTTGTGCAGCTCCCCAGAGGCTCTCCATTTATCTCTCTTCCTCTCACCTGCTTCTCTCTGCCTCAAATAAAAGATTTCCTGGTGGTGTTTTTACCTCTCTGTTCTGTCCCAGTCATTTGGTATTTATTCGGAATCCAAAGAAACACTCGACAACTTTCTTTTTACCGTTAGTCTGGTTGTGTTACTGTGTCTGTTCTGTTAATGCTTCCTGCAGGCGTCTCTTTCTACTTTCCCAACTGTCCCTTCTGTTCTTTTCTGGCTCTTTTTCCTTTTTGTTGTCATCTCCTGCTTACATGTGATCCAACTACAGACACTGATCTCCAGAATTTAGTAAGATTACACCCAGAGCCAGATCCTTCCTTTCCTTTGTGCTTCTCTTTTTTTCTGCTGCACTCCTGCTGTGGATACAAAGTCAGAGGCAGGCTGTCCTCAGTGGAGCAAACCTCCCCAGGTGTTATGACTCACCTGTCTGACACGACAGACACAAAAAGTTTTCAGACTCCACTAGCATGACCTTGTTATATCTGTTACAGCTTTACCTCAGTGCCCTCTATATTTCTATGTATATTATGTTGGGAAATACTGCAGCAGAAATCGTTTTAATCAGCCGTTTGTGGCAAAAGCTGCTTTGCATTTTCAATCCCTCTTTGCACAATCACATCCTAAAAAAAGTACAGTAGTGTTCTTAGTTTGTTGTGCAAAAGTTTGACTGCTTTAAAAACCAGTTATACATTTTATCTTTTTAAAAAATATTTTTATCGAAGTCACATACGTATGATTTCTGGTTATTTTGTGTCTTCAGCTGTGAAACTTGCATGTATTTTGTATCATTTCGTGTCTGCTGCATTCCAGATTTTGTCCCATAATGGGTTTCACTTCACTTTGCATCTTCTTTTGGTTTTTATAGTATGCGTGACTTTTGTGGAAGTGTAAGTTTGCTTCAGCTGCTCATTTTCAGGCCCCTCTCCTCTACCAGGTTCCCCCTCTCAGCATCTGTCAGAGCTTATGCTTTAGATTTATGTAGTACAGCTGTGAGCTCTTTTAATGATGATCTCTAATTACTTTTACTGGTGAACTTCAGACTTCACTGACTTCAGATTTTCTACTACTTACCAACCTGTGTAGAGCTTTAGCACCTTTAAATTAACTGTTTTCATTTCAACGTTTCAGCTTGCCGCCCACCATTCTCTTTGTTGTCACGAAAGCTTCAGAAACACTGCACACAACCTGCTGAGCATCAAACGGCAGAGAGACAACAAGAGTAAACAACTGGGTGGAGATTAGAACAACTAGAGGAGATGTTGATAAAAACTAACACGTTCGTCAAAGTAGCTAAAAACTAAATAAATGTGGGTGTTACTCCCAAGGTACAGCAAAGGTACCCAGTACATTCAAACAGTCTTTAACAAGCAAGGTTCTGTTTTCACTTTAAGAACATTTGCATCCTCCATGACCTGCATGCACTTAAAATGAGCACATAAGTAGAGAGAAACATGTGTTTTATGGCTTTCTGGGTTTAATTTTGTGTGTTTTTTGCTGTTACACAACTACCTTTTGAACAATAAACTTTCTCAGATGCAGACTGAGTTCAGTGGCTGGTGCTTCTGGCACTCAGAGAAGACTTCCTCGCTTCTGTAACGGAGATGTTGCAGTATGCTTAAAATGAGATAAACATTTAGCCATGATGTCCCCTAACTGCTCCTGTTGTGTTTGCCAAATGGAATCAGATGAGGAAACTTGTGTTTTCTAAATGCCACTAAGCTAAACGTCTCATCAGAGAACAATAAAACAGATTTCATATGCAAATAACACAGACACACGCTGCTAAAGCAAATTAACACTTCCACAAGGGTCATTTGTGCCTGGTCTCATCTCAGCTTAGGAACTTCAGATAAACTCTGCTGGTGATTTTGATGATTGTTACATCTTTTGTGGGATTTCTTGTGTGTGGAAAATACTAGTGAGTAAATGCAAAAATGCTTTAGGGTTGAAAATACACCACATTAGAGGATTCAAACAGCCCTTCTGGAAATGCAAACACAAACACAATCTGATTTGGACAGTCTGGGGACACGTGAATCACAACAATGAAGCATCCTGCAGAGACTCCTTTCTGCATGACCTGCACTGACACGGGTCAAAGGATGAGATTGTTTTGTGGTCACGCAGAGAAGAAAATAAAAACAGAGTTTGGAAACTTGAGGAGCCGCTCCACAGCCAACTGTCGGACACTAATTGGTTTTGCAGCCTGAGGTGGAAAACAGAACCACCGGTCCACTGGATCCACGGTTGCAGCAGCAGGTGATTGACAGTTTAGGGGTAAGAGCCGGAGCTCAAAGTGAAGCAGGAAGCCGGGCAAAGTGTTAGAAGGGTGGCAGGGTGTGTGCAGGGGTCTGAGGCTAGCGGTGTAGGATGATGCTGAGGATTTGATTAAGGCTGGAAGTGGGCCAGAGGGCTGAGTCTGGAGCCATTACAGGGCTATGATGAGCAATGGAGTCAAAACCTCATTCTATCAGTTCAGAAAAATTTGTATTTAAAGTGGACGTATTTTCATTATTTTCATAGTGTTACTGTGGTGGATGCTCAAATTATGAGGTCCACACAAGTACAATTAAGCAGTTTCTGTCATGTTTTTTCTGCTCCTAGCTTTGCATGATGTCAGAGCTCTGCATGAATACAATTTTAGGCACGCTTCTCTTGCTGTGAGCATTTTAGCCCCACCCACCTGCAGTTGATACCCTCAGTCTGAACGCTACCCCAACAGAGGTCGATTATCTTGTTAATAATTTTACCTCCTGACCACGTACGACTCTGGATACTGTAGCTCCTGTGAAAACTAAGGTCTCTAATCAGAAGTACCTGACTCCGTGGTATAATTCTCAAACACGTAGCCTAAAGCAGATGACTCGTAAGCTGGAGAGGAAATGGCGTGTCACAAATTTAGAGGATCATCATTCAGCCTGGAGAAATAGTTTGCTGCTTTATAAGAAAGCCCTCCGTAAAGCCAGAACATCTTACTATTCATCACTGATTGAAGAAAAGAAGAACAACCCCAGGTTTCTCTTCAGCACTGTAGCCAGGCTGACAAAAAGTCAGAGCTCTTTTGAGCCAACCATCCCTTTAACGTTAACTAGTAATGACTTCATGAACTTCTTCACAAATAACATTTTTATCATTAGAAAAAAAATTACCAAAAATCATCCCACAGATGTAATATTATCTACAGCTACTCTTAGTACCATTGATGTTAAGTTAGACTCTTTTTCTCCAATTGATCTTTCTGAGTTAACTTCAATAATTACTTCCTCCAAACCATCAACGTGTCTTTTAGACCCCATTCCTACAAAACTGCTCAAAGAAGTCCTGCCATTAATTAATTCTTCGATCTTAAATATGATCAACCTATCTCTAATAATCGGCTATGTACCACAGGCCTTCAAGCTGGCTGTAGTTAAACCTTTACTCAAAAAGCCATCTCTAGACCCAGCAGTCTTAGCTAATTATAGGCCAATCTCCAACCTTCCTTTCATATCAAAAATCCTTGAAAGAGTAGTTGTCAAACAGCTAACAGATCAGCTGCAGAGGAATGGTTTATTTGAAGAGTTTCAGTCAGGTTTCAGAGCTCATCACAGCACAGAAACAGCTTTAGTGAAGGTTACTTCTTTCTTCTATTTGCGCAACGTCTCTAAGGTTAGAAATATCCTGTCTCAGAGTGACGCTGAAAAACTAGTTCATGCATTTATAACTTCCAGGCTGAACTACTGTAATTCATTATTATCAGGATGTCCTAAAAACTCCCTGACAAGCCTTCAGTTAATCCAAAATGCTGCAGCAAGAGTACTGACAGGGACTAGAAAGAGAGAGCATATTTCTCCTGTTTTGGCTAAAAATTGAATTGAATTGAAATTGAAGTTTGTGATGGACAGCCAATCAGAAGAAAGACGTCAAGACGTTCAAGTTTATTTCTACAGTGCATTTAAAACAACTTCAGTAGTCAACTAAAGACCTGTTGTGCAGGCTATGCAAAATCTGTATTATACACAGCAGTCAGTACAATAAATAAATATAGACTAAACTGCCCAATGATAAATTAAAAATATAAAATTTATAATCTTAATTTGAAAAGTCAGAATCAGAATACTTTATTAATCCCTAGGGAAATTATGTGGGTTAGACTAGACTATTGGCAATACAATATGTTAAGATATATGGAATAGCACAATATATACAAATCACCAAATAATAAATATCCAGGGTTGACAGATGTGATTATAAATAAATATCAAGAAAATAGACAGCAACATTAGAGTCAGAAAAGAGTGTGTGCAAAAGGATGTAACTATTGCAGTGTTTACAGTGTATTGGATGCAGGAGTTGTACTGGGAGATGGCCACAGGCAGGAATGATTTCCTGTGTCGTTCAGTGGGACTTTTTGGTAAAAAGAAATCATGAAATTAAACAGTAACAGAAGGAAATATGTCTGTGCTTGTACAATGAAAAAACAGGATACTCTGCTCAACTAGAACTGGAAGCACGCATGACAAAACGGGCTTTTAACAGTGCTTTAAAATGACGGAGTGATTTGGCAGCTCTTATGCAGAAAGGTAGATTGCTTCACAGAGTAGGACCCACCACTGAAAAGGTTTCATCTCCTCTGCTTTTGAGCCTTGAACCAGGAATTTCAAAGAGCAGCTGGTTCATAGAGTTCAGCGCTCTAGTAGAAGCATGGGGCTGTAAAGGTTCAGTTTATATGGTGGTGACAAACCGCTAAGACTGCTGAAAACTGTGAAATTTAAACTGGGTGGATCCTGACATGGACTGGAAGCCAGTGTAGGGCTTCCAGCGATGTGATCTTACCATTTCTTTCCTAATATAAGGTGAAGTGCTGCATTCAGTACAACCTGCAGGTGATGCAGTAAGGTTGGCTTGAGGCAAGGTTGGCCATCAAGAAAAAGAAGCTTGTTTAAATCATAAGCAGCTGCACAAAGGCCCTGTATAAGATAAAAATGATTTTAGGAGTGTCGATCATCCAAAGCTGCGCTAAAAAAATCCAATATTTAAGATATCGAGCTGTAAATAAATATAATATGTCCAATGCAACATCTCACTGTGGTATATTTTGCACTGATTTAAAGCTATCCATCTTGATGTCGTAATAAACATTTTTATGGGTATTGCTGTCACTCAGAGTGACACTGTTTAACAAACTAAATTGATACATACAGCCGTCCCAAACATTTGACACAAATTAATCAAAAGTTTATTCAAAGCTGAAATATCCTGGTCACATGGCAACATTTGCTGAACATTGCCCACACAGCAATGAATGTCTGTCTGCCTAGACGGTATTTGACCTCGACTGACAGACTGATTTGGTTTGTGTCCGGCTGCCTCAAACAGCCACAGGTCCATCTCATATGGGCCAAATTGCAGATGTCGTTTTGTTTGGGCCACATAAAATGTATCTATGCCATGACTAATTACCGTTTGTGGTAACATGTTTGCTACCTGGCCATGGAAGTTGTACAAAAATAGTCAGAAATGTCACCAATGCAGCATCTGGTGACAGATAAAACCACATGAAACTGTAGCAGTAAAGTGGATTTTATCGTTTGTAACCCTTTTTCTCTTCTCAGAGCTTAAACAGGCTGACGGTTTTCTCTTGTAACTGTGAGGGGAGCACACGAACACTGAGCAGTGTGTGTTTTAGAGATCCCCACCTCCTGTGCCTCCAAATGATGTAATGGGAAGCAAAACTCCCAGCACCTGTTTTGCGAAGAAAAGTATTTTAGGGCTTATCCGAAGGTAATATGAACCCACGGCAGTCTTAATTAAATAAATTAAGCTTCCAGCTTTGCAGCTGTTTAAGTGCCAGATTTTCTTATTATGTTTCTCTCTTAAGTTGCAGGAACAAGCAGAAGGATTTGATGTGTCTAGCTGAGACTGCTGGAGCCCTGTTTTAATTTCAGATAAACTTTTAAAACGATTTTGGAATTTAATAAGGACTGTGTGTTTTGTGTTTATCACTTGCACTGAATGTTCAGGATGAACAGAAGGGATGATTGGTGCAAGGAAAGCCTTTCCTGATGTCCATGAGAGGAAGTAACTGATGTTTAACAGCAAATTTAAATTGTTTATTTTCTGAAGGGAATCATAGTGACTTTGGGTGAAATTTGGTTACAACTGGTAAGGATAAATAATACTGTTTTATAATGTTTTCTCATCTATGAGAGAATAGCTGATCTGACTGAAACTAGGTGGGAAACTAACCTGTGGTCTGACCAATACAAATTTTAAATTATTTTGTGGATATTGTGAATAAGGCCAAAGACTTTCTAACCTGTTACCAATGCCCAGTTCAAAACTCGGCATCCGCGAATGCCCTGTTATATTCAACAGTACATGTGGGTTTTAATTCAATTCAATTCAACTTGAATTCAGTTTTATAATACATAGAGAAAAACACCTAACAATCATATCACCCCCTATGAGCAAGCACTTTGGTGACAGTGGGAAGGAAAAACTTCCTTTTAACAGGAAGAAACCTCCAGCAGAACCAGGCTCAGGGAGGGGCGGCTATCTCCTGCAACTGGTTGGGGTGAGAGAAGGAAGACAGGATAAAAGACATGCTGTGGAAGAGAGACAGAGATTAACTAGAAAGTGCATTTTCTGAAGAAACTGCAGTGTGAATGCTTGAATCTGAATGTATGCACTGAAATGAATTAATTGCTGAATTTTGAGTTAAAAATATTGAATGAGATTAAAAAAAAACAAAAAACAAAAAAAAACGAATTTAACCTGAAAACAAAGGTGCTGAACTGCTAAAAGCTGAAGGTTACACAGAAGAAGAAGTTGGAAAAAAACTGAAAATGTTTTAAATGTAAATTAGAAAACCCTAAGAAATGAGAAAAGAACATTTAGAGTCAGAAAACATCTGAATGAATATTAAAAGGTCATATTCTTTGAATCACTGAATGACTCAAATGTGATCCCTCCACTTTGATCCACACAGTTTAAAAAGTTTAAATGCCTGAGCTTTGAAATATACGGTGTTGGAAAGAGAACAATAATGGCGACAATTTGAGGGTAAAATGATGGCTGTGACACTGTGGACACAGCAGCAGTTGAAAGAGAAGTGCTTAAGATGAATCTTGGTACAGTGGCAGGCAGAGCTCGTTAAGCAGGCAGGTGTGAGCCTGGTTGCTATAGTGACTGCACCCAAGGGCTCCATACACACGTACACAGACATGCGCCTCACTTTTGCTGCTTAAAATGAACAGAAAAGTCAGGCCGAAACAAATCGCTCCCAAATGAAAAGTAAAAGTCGTATTGACAAAATTCTTTCACCGTGAGCGACAGCAATGTCTAGTCTACCTAATTCTCAGTTTTCATGCCTGTGGAGCTTATTATATGGACGTGGTGACAGTGGAAAGACACCATGCTCTTCTGATTTTCAAACCAACCTTCTGAGCCATTTTAACATTAGAGTCTATGGAAGAGTTGGAGGGAGGAGGCTGTGCATTGGTGACATTTATGAAAGAACCATAACACCTAGTACAATAGTAAACACATTGGATGAAAGAGGACAGCCATGGCTACGTTTTGAGGGTAAAATCATACCTGTAGAGCAAACGCTGCGGACACAGCAGCAGTTTTAAAAAAGATTTTAAGATTATTTTTTTTGCTCCTCTCACTCTAGCAGTTGAGCTGCCTCACTCTAGCCCCAACATTCCGTCCCATACACACCCATTATAAACTCTGAAACGGGTGAAAAAACATCATGAAACTTAAACTGGAACTGAAGAAAAAGTATAATAGATATTGAAAAGATAAATACAAGTTGAATAGTTGAATGTCTTGTCTTCGTTTTAAAGTTTGAATGGTGGCTCTATGTGAACGTATGTTGAAGTAGTAAGAGTTTAAAAATGAGTAAGTTGAATGAGAATTTGAAGGGTCTCCCCATTGAAATACATGGGAAATTTTTGTTGAATAAAGTTGAATAAAATTAAAAATATAAATGTTAAAAATGAGAAAAATACAAGCAATCATGTCCAAAAGAATAGGAATCTAATGGTGTTTGAATGGTTTTTCTAAGTTGAATGGTTTTGAAGGAGTAGGCTTTCAAAAAACGTACGGAATAGATAATAAAATATAAGAATAAAGATTAGAAGAACAATACTGTGAATGCTTTTCAAGCATTCACACTAATAACAAGTATGATTCAATGCACAGTGAGTGAGTGAGAAAGATAAATGAAGAAGAAATACTCAGTGCATCATGGGAAACCCCCAGCAGCCTACACCTATTGCAGCATAACTAAGGGAGGATTCAGGGTCACCTGATCCAGCCTTAACTATATGCTTTAGCAAAAAGGAAAGGTGATCTTAAAAGTAGAGGTAGTGTTTGTCTCCCAAATTCAAACCGGAAGCTGGTTCCATAGAACTGGTTCCAGTAAAAAAAAACATGGAGGTTTTAAAGCAACATATGCAGCCATCCAGATAACATCAATTCAGGGATGGCAAGACAATGTCAAACCACATCCTGCTCCATAATCCAGCACAAAGCCTTCACGGTATTATGACAAAAGAGGCCCCTAAAGTGCTGAGCAGCTCAAGTGAGAATGGGAAACTTTTTCACCTTTAAAGCAGCACCAGCAGGTCTCCTCAACTCTGAAACACTGTTGTTCAAAGAACAGAGAATGCGTTGGTACTATTTTAATTAAATGTAGCCAGAGATGCCAAACCATTGAAGTGGGATGTAGAGGATTCATGGGCCAATCTGTTTGCAGGGCATACAAAATGCTAGGCATCACAGGGGTTAACCAGCGAATAGCTATCAAGTTGGTCACCAACCCAGCAGAAGCAGCATCGAGGTGGCTGTGGATCAAAAGAGGAGAGGCATGGCATGTAGGGCAGCGCTACCTGGACACAAGCTGGAGCTGGCTGGGTCGCAGGGAGAGGGGGTCTGATTATTGAAAGACCCGAAACCCCCAATGACCCCATGTTACATCACTAATGATGTGTCCAGGGGCACCAGATGGTGTACCATAAACTATGTATTGAGTGATCTGCTGATCACTGCAATCTACTGGAACTTACACTTTATACAACATCCCAGTTGTTTTGGGGACATCATTAATAGCTTTAATATAGCTTTAATACAGATTTAAAGCTTTAACTGAAAAATCCATTTTCTCTTTGATCTTTTAAAGCCAATGTTTTTTTATAGAGATGTAGTCAAATATTTTTGTAAAAGACATTATGTAAATAAATTATATATGTGAGATTAATGTAAACACTTTTTTAAAGTAATAGTTTAATATGAGCCGAGAAGATGCAAATATGTTTAAAGGTTTTTGTTTTAGAATAAAGTTTAAGGAAAGTGGAACAAAAAAAATGTTTTTACCTTCAGTAGGTGGCAGCGTGCACATTTAATGTTGTGTGTAGCATAAAAACTGAAGAAGAAGAGCAACGCCAACAAGCTGCTAAACGTCTACTCAGGTAAATGGCTTCTGATTCCTCTTTTACAGCTGAGATCAAACCTGTGAAATGTTTGTGTGAGGGTGGCATTATGTCACTGAGGAATTTAGAATTTTATAAGAAGACATTTGCTGTGGAAAACCAAAGACGCTTGTCTTAGAAAATTTCAACTTTATTTATATAGAAGTTCATAGACGATTTCTCTCAAACCCACTGAACCTGGGCTCTCCGGTGTAACCCAGAGTTTGGGGTTTTGTGTTTGAGTAACGGGGGGAAAAAAGCTGCCACCTTCTAAGTTTATTCATAATTGATTTAGAGAGGTCACGTGATCACGCACAGCTTTCTGCCCTCTGTTATCTCCTGTTGGATGGCTTCCACATCAGACTGCACCTGTGCTCCCGTTTTCAAATCTTTACCTGATTGCAGTAAGCAGAAAGTGTCGGTGGAGCATGGCGAGCTGCGGCCTGTCGTTCTTCCTCTGATCGTCTCTCCTCCGTCTGCTTTGTATTATTCAGCTCGCTGTACTAAAATCCAAGTTCTGCCACCGGTCACAGCGCAGAATAACATACTGATTACTTCAATAATTCAATACTCTAGTGTTTCACTACAAGTTGAAACAAGGAACACTAGAATATTTAACTCGCAATCAGTCAAGTCTCCTCCATCCCTGGAGTTTTAGGGATGTTGCACGCTTTTAAAATCTAATTTTAGACTTTTTAAAACTTAAACAGAAACAAGTTGATAAGAAGAACAACACCAAATTGAATAATTTACCCTGTTTTATTCCTAACACAAGTAAACATCTGTTCACGTTTGGAGTCAGGAGGTCCAGCATGCATGTTGCTGTGGAGAAAAACCTCAATCCTCCATCTGATAGACCTGTTGAGGTTTTTCCATATTTTTGATCACATACAGGCATGTGAAAAGGATAGGTTTACAAAGGATAGCAAAGATTCTTCTGAAAAGAAAGTCCATTCTTACTGCTTCTGTAGGAATTACGGGATCACGTTCAATTAGTACCTAGGTGCTGTTAACGAAATGAATTCGGTTAATCGATCAACAGCAAGTCTGAGTGCCTCTATAAAAGGCGCTCAGAGCGTGCGCTAAAACAGTGCCACAGTCTTTGTCTTAGGTGTGGACATCTCACCAAACACCCCAGTTCCCTAAAGTTGTATTTTATTATAATGCAAAATGAAAACATGAAATTACAACATTTTCATGTAATTATTTTACATTGTCAGTGCAAAATTCTCCAAGTAAAATGAACAAAGTCTCATCAATTTTCTGTTGAAGAGATAATCCATGTGTGTTTGTAAGTATTTATTGTCTATCATGTTATCTTGCAACATTGCGGCAGACATCGCACTGCTTCCTGAGCCTTGTTCTGCTGGAGGTCTCTTCCTGTTAAAAGGAACTGAATTGTTGCCAACTTTGCTACTATAACTACTTTTCTTACACCCATGAATTCAGTGAGAAGTGTGTCTCTGAGCTTTATTTACATTAGGGTTACAAATCAATTCTTCTAGTTAGTTTCTGCATTTTATAGGTCAGCATTCACCCTAAGTGCTAAATTTACAATGAAGCTGCTCTTCAAAAGCGCCTTTGTTTCTGTGGATGAACCTGACTCCTAACAGGTCCTTCCCTTGTTTAAGCCTTCCTTCTTTAAAATACAAGTGACATGTCCCCTTTTATAAGTCCTGTGCTCAAATTTCTGCCTTCCTGTGATAACATTTACTGAAAAAATGAGCAGTTTCTGGCAGCGCAAGCTCATAGCGTTCACATTTGAAAATGCTTCCAATCATTTTAAAGCATGAAAGCATCCACACCCCGTTGCTTTCAGCCTCTGTATTCAGAGTCGTGCTCCGAGGGTATTTTTGGAGCGCAGGACAATCCTACAACTGTGGACAAATACATGATCTACGCAAACATTTTCACTATGTTTAGGATAAAAATACTTTTTTGTGTCTGTGATAAAGAAAGAGATGAGTCATCTCTGACCATCTGAATGGAAGGTACAGTCACCATTATGATGCGATTGCACAAAGCTGCATTTTTTGATAAGCCTTCCACTATATCACACTCCACACTGCCCTCTTTCCAGTCGTCATGGAGTGAAGAGGGGTGTCATGTGACTTTGCTATTGATTAAATTTTGGAAGGTGTTGGGCTCAGTGCAGTCTGCTACTGATGCTCCTGCTTTTACTGTCCTGCTGCAATTTTAAAATTGATTCCAGTGTCTGCTGAACAATAACAATGCAAAGCCAGGCACACAGATTGGCTGCTTAGCTTCCCACACAGGCAGGGAGGAAAGCTCCCAGATCTCATCTCATTCAACAAAGAAAGTACCGTTACATTTGCAATGTATGGGAGAAGGGAGACACCGCAACAGCAGAAATGAGAGCACTGCTGCACCTCGGGGATTATTGAGAGCAATGGATGGAAATAAACAGCCTTAATATAGACTGAGCTGTCAGACAATAATCCATATGTACTGTAAATGAAATCTCTGGAGAGCTGGGAGGTTCTGATAAAGGGTAGGAACACACATATATGTACTCACATTCACATAAAGCTTATATATGCATGAAACACATTCCCAAAGCATAGTGAGTAATCTATGACAACTCAAGGGAGTGCTGCGTGTTTATACTTTACTATCTCATCATTTTAATAGACTGCACTGATCCCTCCTCGGCACATTTATACAGCAGAAAACATAGATTGAGTTATAGTTTGCACTCCCTCTGCAATGGTAATCTCAACCTGCAGAGACAAGTTGAACATAAGTAAAACTGACAATTTCACCAAAGGGAGGTTTGCAAAAAGAGAGCATCAGTTTAAAACCAGATAAGTCTGCACACTGCTGTGCTCCTAAAGTGTTTTAATAGTAATTGCTGCACTGTGTTCATCAAGCTCTTCCTTGCACACTTTGTTATGTACAAATATCATTTTTAATTCGCACATATTCAACATTGTGAGTGACTTTCATTCATCCTACTAAAATCCCACATTGCGCACCACTTGCTGGCAAAATACCATAGCATTGCAACAGTGTGCTGCAGTATCTTTCTGTGAAGACTGCACAGTAACAGAGTACGACATTTTTAGACTGCGGGCTTACTGGTGGTTCCTAAAAGCAGAATAGAGAGCATTGCCTTCAGCTATGAGGCCTCTCTACTATGGAATCAGCTCCCAGTTTGGATTCAGGAGACAGACACTCTCTCTGCTTTTAAGATTAGGCTTAAAACTTTCCTTTTTGATTAAAGCTTATACTTGGGGCTGGATCAGGTGACCCTGAGCCATCCCTTAGTTATGGTGCTGTAGGCTTAGGCTGCCGGGGGGCTTCCCCTCTCTTCTCTTTCCTCTCATCCCCAACCAGTGGCGGTGGATGGCTGCCCCTCCCTGAGCCTTGTTCTACCTGAGGTTTCTTCCTGTTAAAAGAAAGTTTTTCCTTCCCACTCTCACCAAGTGCTCTTTCTAACACTGAATGGTCTTTACCTTACTATATAAAGCATCTTGAGGTGACCGTTGTTGCGAACTGGAACCATATAAATAAAAATGAACTGAAAACCACAAGAAGACGCCTAAGAAAATGAACTTTCAAAGTGAAACAGTAAGAAGACAACAGACAATTAGCACTGAGATTGGAAGACTTGCACTCAAAATAAACCAGCTCTCACTTTGGATGCAGGAGACGGAAAAAACTTTTTTGTTTTTCATTAAAGCTTACAGTTAAAGCTGGATCAGGTGACCCTGAGCCATCCCTTAGTTATGCTGCAATAAGGTCTGGTTGCTGGGTAGCTTCCCATGATGCACTGAGCACTTATTCTCCATTCATCTTTGGGTTTTCTGGGTTTTTTTCTTTTTCTTTTTACTAAGAACAACAGTACGTGACACCCCATAATTTCATTTATCTAGAACATATGCAGTTTTTCTTCAGTTCATTTCAAGCTTTTATTTGTTTTGCTTTTCTTTCCAACTTAACACAGATGCTTTTATCTCTTCTCTTCATCCCCCACCTTTCCTCCTTAATCTTAACCCCACCAGTCTGAGAGGGTCTCCTCTCAGTTGAACATATCCAAAATATGTCACTTACAACAAGGAGTCAGACGCCTTAACCACCTGAACTGGCTCATGTGGAGAAGCAGCAGCTCCCAGGTGACCAGTCTTATCAATCCATGTGTAAGGCTGAGCAAGACAGCCTGCCAAAAAAAGCTTTCCACTTGTATCTACTATCTACTTCTCCTTTGAAGCGTAAATGAATGAGGTCAAAGAGGACGGTGAGTGTGTACACATGCACTCAAACTGTATCGAGTCTATTAAAGTCAAATTTCTGGCTTCAAATGTGCAGATACTGTGATACATTGTTTATCATTGTAGATGGAGCGATTGTGTCTGCAGCATGATGGACGAGGCGAGCAGAGAGACAAACACAGACAGATATAGACGGAGCGAGCCTGGGGAAAGCTGAACTCGGCACAGCCACAGAGGGACTCGTGACAGACAGACTGTTTCTCCCTGCTTGGCTGCTTTAATGACAGGCAGCAAACTCATTCTGCAGGACAAACAAATCACTGGGGCAACCCTCGGCAGGCATCTGCTGTTACACCAGTGTGTAACAGTAGATGCTAACACATACTAACAGTGCTCCCTACTGGAAAACCTGTAACTCTGCTGGGGTCTTCAATTACACTGAAAAACTGAAAGATTTGTCCATTTCACAGCACCCAGTGAGAGGGTCAGTGGGTCATAGTGAATGAATGGAGAGGAAAAAAGGAGACTCGCAGAGATGTAAGACACAGGTGGATTCTATGTAATGCTCTTTCCCCTGCTTCTAATGTCCATGCAGTCAATATACCTCTAAGTTATCTCACTCAGGGATGAAATTCAGCTTTTATGGTTCGTTGGGCTGAATGAGTTTTTCACCAACAAATCAAAATGAAACCGTGCAGCAGGAATGATAGAAACGGTGAGCGAGCAGCCTGAAGCTTCATGAGAACCAACTTATCTTGAAATGCTGTTTGTTCCCTAATAGCTCTTGCTTATCGGCGAAAGTGCAAAAGAAAAGGTTAATACAACTGTTACACTGACTTCAACATGTCATTTCAATTTATTTATTAGTTGCTGCATTTGGGAAACTAAAATCTTCAGAAAACTCCCATTACAGCTCCGCGGAGCTGAAGACTACACCTCAGAACAATATCTGTCTGCTCTGTGGGGGTGCCTGGATTAAACACTCTGAATTTCAACTCTGACTTGAATCAGAATCGGGGAGCAAAGGTAGCTCAATAAGGAGAGATAATTTGCAAGAATTTAATATGATTTATTAAGATATAGAATTTGATTAATAAGCTATTTGACAATTAAACTCGGATTAACCAACATAGCAGAACAGAAATTATGACAGGACCCCTCCTCCCCAGAGTCTACACACTGGTGGTGATGAAGATGGAGGCTTGGATGGGAATAGGGCAGAGTTGGGGAGGAGGCGGTTTGCACCAGAGTCTGGAAAGCAGAATGACAGAAGAGCACTGAGATTTAAAGCACACCGAACGGAGGCTGAGTTTGACAGCGTGAGAAAGAGGAAGTGATGTAAAGAATAGACTAGCTGCCTGGAAAGCAGGCGAATGAGTCCCTGCAGCCTTTCACTGGCTACCTGTTAGTTTTAGAATTGATTTTAAGATTTTAATGTCGGTTTTCAAAGTCCTACACAGGCTGCCTGTCTGTGAGATGCTCCATATGAGGCTGGCTGCTGCTTGACATTTTCTGGCTAGTGATTCTGAAGGCTTGTTTAGTCACTATATTCTTGTAGTACCTTTTAACCTTGAGCTGTTCAGTTTATCCTGCTCCACTTATGTTCATTACTTGAAAAAATAGTTTTTCTTTTTTGTTTGCCATAATATGAAACAAACTCCAGCTGGAATGTCAGTGCATGCAAAAGTAGCCAGCTGCATCATTATAGTCCTTTATCACCCAGAGTTTAATGCAGTTTTCACATTTTGATGGTATTATATGTGTAATGTGTGAATCTCTTATGAATGTTTTTCTGCATAGTGCAATGTGCACTATGTTGGTGTATAGCATGGGATTATTTATTTACTTTTTTATACATTCTGTCACAGTTTCTCACCCTGACCCAGAGAAATGGTACCTTTTTGTGCCAGACCTGCTGGTTTACTCATTGGGCACTGGGGTTTTTTCCATCTTGTGATACAAAAGTAAGACCTTAGCATGTGCCAGAAAGTTGGTTGTGTTCATGTGAATGCAGGTTTGCAGTGTTGCCTCACAGTAAGAAGGTCCTGGGTTTGAATCAGCTCTCTGGCTGAGGTCTTTCTATGTGGAGCCTGCGTGTCCTCCCAGAGTCTGTGTGGCTTCTCTCCGGGTACTTCGGCTTCTTCCCACAGTCCAGAGACATGCCGTTAGTGGGACTGGGTTAAATGGTGATTGGTTATAGATGTGAATGTGAGTGTGGTTGGCTGTCTGTGTTAGCAGTGTGACAGACCTGTGACCTGTCCAGGGTGTAACCTGTGTTGCCCTATGGCAGCTCCACCCACCAACCCACTATGATGGATGGATTAACTGACTGGTTGACTGACTGATTAATTGATATGGGAGAAATGTTTAATCACTCATTCCAGTCTTCTTCAGTCTTAGCTGACTGCAGGTTTCCCAAACCTCAGCACCTTTTCCTCTCTCCAGCATTAAAACTTTTGGCCCCTGCCTCAGTTTATCAATTGTCATTTCTTTTTTTCTGCTCATCTTAGATGTTCATATCCTTATCACCAAAGGAGAAGCCACCATCTGTAGGTGGCAGAGTCCTATCCTGATGAGATGGCTCTTCTGTATTGTGCCCTCTGCTTAGCCAGTGGTTTGGTTTCCTCCAGTGTGTAATCCACAGCAATCCTCTTGGCACTTAACAGATTAAAACCTGCAGTCAGTTTAAGACTGAAGAAGTCAGTGGATGAGTTATGAAATGTTTCACCCACTGAACAACTTCCTGTGTATCCAAATGAATGGAATACATTTTCTGGAATTTCCTTGACTTGATTAATGCGCACATTTCCACATGTGGACTGTTTCTGCGTTTCCCTCCATGCAACAAGAAAACTTGTAAGTGGCAAAAGTATTAGCAGACTGAGAATGTGAACAAGAAAAGCAGCAGAGGGAGGTTTTAAATAGCAATTTACATATTCATAAGCCTGCTCGTGTTGAATGAGACCAGTTTTATAGAATTACATTCACATACAGTGTTGAAGATCTGTGGTGTCACCCCCTGGTTGCTGTTGCCTGCTTGGTGTTTTGAAACCCATTGTGGTGAACAATGAGTGGATGTGGACATCACACGATCACTGGGTAGAGACTTGTGATTGACATGTTGTGAGCCAATTAGCAAATCCTGGATAATCCTTCTTTCTGAAGTTAACAATGAGCACAATTTACAAACTGAACATTTTATTCAGCACGATGTGAAACTGGTGAATGAGCTCAAACTCATCAGCAAAGTGTTTACAGAGATCTCAATGCACAGCAAACAAAAACTGTTTTTTTCTCAAAGATTTCTGTACCAAAAAGCTGTTTACAGTTAGAGAGGCTGCCCCCTGTTGGCCCTTAAAAGTAGTACAGGTTTAAGGCACTTAAACTGTGGCTTCACTTTTCAGAACCTGAAGCTAGATCGCTTCTAGAATGGTGGTAACATTTAAGCCACTTTTAAGACACGAAGGAATTATTTTGATAGAAAATTTTCTAAGAATGTGATTCTATTTAAAATCTAGATGTTGGTGATAACATTTAATTTAGTTATACACGCATACACCGGTCAGGCATAACATTATGACCACCTACCTAACATTGTGTTGGTTCCCTTTTGCTGCCAAACAACACTGAGTCATCAAGGCATAGACTCCATAGAGCCCTGAAGGTGTGCTGTGGTATCTGGCACCAAGATGTTAGCAACAGATCCTTGAAGTCCTCTAAGCTGTAAAGGCCTCCGTGGATCTGACTTGTTTTTCCCGAACATCCCACAGTTGTTCAATTAGACTGAGATCTGGAGGTTTTGGAGGCCAAGTCAAAATCTCAAAATCATTGTTGTGCTCCTAAAACCATTCCTGAACTTTTTTTTTTCTTTGTGGCAGGGTGTATTATTCTGCTGAAAGAGGCCACAGCCATCAGGGAATATCATTCTCATGAAAAGGTGTGCATGCTCTGCAGCAGTGTTTAGGTAGGTGGTACACCTCAAAGTAACATCCACATGGACGCCCCATGCTTTTCCAGCAGGTTTTGCCCAAAAACCTCACACTGCCACCACTTGCTTGCCTTCTTCCCATCATGCATCCTGGTGCCAGGTTCCCCAGGTAAATCATGCACGCTGAGCAGGGTGCATGAAAACATAATTCATCAGACCAAGCCGCCTTCTTCCATTGCTCCATGGTCCAGTCCTGATGCTCGTGTTCTCATTGTCACTTTGAGTGGTGCACAGGGTTCAGCATAGGCACCCTGTCTGGTCTGCAGCTTGCATACACAGAAAACTGATTATTCTGACATCTTTCTATAAGGACCAATTTTTTTGGCAATTTGAGCTACAGTAGCTCGCCTGTTGGATTGGACCACACGGGAGCACAGACAGTCTTCACTCCCCATGTGCATCACTGGGCACGTGGCACTGTCGGTGGTTCAGCACTGTTCCACTGCAGACCAGCAACAGTTTTGCCAGTCATCTAGCAATCACAATCTGTCCTTTGTGAAACTTGTTTAAATCCTTTTTCTTACGTCAAACACATCAGCTTTGAGGACAAAATGTTCAGTTATTCCTATCTACTAACAGGTGCCACAATAATCAGTGTTTTTCATTTCGCTTATCAGTGCCTGATTAGTTAGCTGATATTTGTCCTATTATTTCATATTAAGGATGAAGTGAGTGAAAACCTGAGCATCGGCTGATCAGTGTCTGGAAAGGTTATGGGACTTACTGACAGGGGCGATGTGCCTCTGAGGATCCTAAGAAATTTTGACAAATGTCTTGATGTGTGCAGCATCACAAACTGCAGCAGCGTGAAATGAGCTTTAATTACTGCTTGTTATTACCGCTCTAACTTTGTTTGCTTCACTCCGGCAAACACAGATTTGTTTGCAGATGAGCGGAAGAAGTTGTTGTCGTTGAAGGTGAACATCTGAAAGCATCTGTATTCGATGTGTGCAGATGCATCAATTACTATAAAAATTAGGTACTTGCAGTCGCTTCAGCACATGCTTGACCTTCTGAGTTTACCAGTGAATTTTAAGTACAGACATCATGAGATGAACAGAAATAACAGCTCCTTTGTCTTGACATACTGGTTTTACCAATTTAGAGCTATGTTTGCTGGAAAAACAAACATGGGATCCTATGACTTCTGATTCAAATTTATCGAACACTTAATTAAAGCTTAATTAAATTGTCGCTACATTTTTTTTACTAAAGAGAAATTTGCCAGGAATTAAGAAAATTAACAACGCCTACACGCTTTTGAAAATTAAAAAAAAATGCTAATTTAAGATAACTGCTGCAGTATTCAAACATTTCCTGCCTTAACCTTCCTCTACCAGCTGACTGACAGCAACAATTTGTCTCTGATGCTCCGTCAATTGTGCCACACTGAATAAGACACAACAGTTGTCGTTCAATACTTACTTTAATCAGATGCTTAATAGATGGTATTGGAAGCCTGAGGAGTTTGCTAAATCAATATCGTTATCAGCACCAAACACTCTCAGCACGTCTTGAGATTATCAGCTGACATGTAGAGCTGCAGTCTGGCTCAAACGCATCAGCTGAACTTATGACTTTAAAGACAAACGTAAGATTAAAAATATAAAAATAAATAAAAAAACATGTGCAGTCAGTTCATCTCACTATAAATTTCATCAGTCTTTCATCGC
Source organism: Copadichromis virginalis (assembly GCF_057382275.1). NCBI lineage: Eukaryota > Metazoa > Chordata > Actinopteri > Cichliformes > Cichlidae > Copadichromis > Copadichromis virginalis. Next base: position 7,939,051 of record NC_140635.1, on the reverse strand, counting down.
TGCCTTCAACATGTTTCTCCTGAGACGTGTGGTAACGTCTCATCTACACCTACTGCATCTCAGTTTATCCTGACAGTAAAATCGATCTTATACCTCGATGAATATTAGTAGGTGCCTCCACCAGAACATACACTCACCAGCCACTTTGTTAGGTATACATTTCTATTCAATTCAATTTTATTTATATAGCACCAAATCACAAGAGCAGTCCCTCCGTCTAAGGCACTTTATATTGTAAGGTAGACCCTACAATAATACATACGGAGGAAAACCCAACAATCATATGACCCCCCTATGAGCAAGTACTTTGGCAACATGGGGAAGGAAAAACATTTGAGTACAGTTACGTATTGTCATGGTACAAAAAATGACAGTTTGAGATTATTTGAGCTTTGTGACATGGTGTGATTAAAAGATGAATACACTGTGGTTATAAAAGGATCAGTCATGGTCAGTGATGATACTTTGGTAGGCTGTGGTGTTTAAAAGACGCTATAGATGATTGTAGAGGAAAATCCCAGTAGATCAGCTGGTTTGTAAAATACTGCCTGTATGGCACCAACAATCATACCACTTTCAGAACTCTTTTAGAGGTCTTTCTTCTTCCTGTGGTGTTTTGCACCTTGTTGTAAACCCTTTGATCTTGACAATGATACACGTTCATTCTTACAATCTCAACCAGACTGGATGTTGTGAGGCTGCTTTTCCCAATCATGGAAAGAATTCTGTGATCATACACTTTAAATGTGTTCTGTGGTCTTTCAGGCTCTTTGGTGTTGCTGGTAAATTCATTCTTTCTTTTTATGATTGCAACAGGTTGCAGATTTAGCCACTAAACTTTTTGCCAACTCTCTGATTGGTTTGGGGGGGTTTTTTCACCCTAGTAATGGCCTCCCTCACTTGCATCTTATTGAGCCTCATATTGAAAATTACAGTGAATTGGCTCCCAAGTACAAATCCAACTCTTTAAATCAAATCCAGATCGTTTATCTGATAGTTTGTCATGGATTAATGAGGGAGCGGGCCTTACATGGCCAAGAAACTACTTGCCAATTAAATCTAAGCCTCTGAAAATGAAGGACTGTGCATAAAAATAGCAGTAATACCAAAACAATTAATAGACACTTTTGTTAAACCCCTTGAATTAAAGCTGAAAATCTGCATTTCAATCACATCTTGATTAGTGGATTTGAAATCCACTGTGGTGATGTGGAGTTTTAATGTCTTAATCAAAGCAAAACTCAAATGTCTTTAATGAAATGTTGTGGTTATAACCTCTTATTGGGATTCACTGCCAGAGCTTCACTCTTGTTTGGCTATGATCAGCCCATTGTACTGTCAGATGCTGCTTTACTCGTCTCTATTTAAGTCTTAAAGCACTGAAGCATTCAAACTTATGTGTTTTCTTCCAACAAAGCCCATCAGCAGAGTGGTGCATTTTATATATCTACAATAACTGCAGAAAACTGCTGTAGGACTAATTTGCACAAAAACAACCCACACTACATATTTATAATTTCATTGTGTTGTAGTTTGCTTCGGGTAAAAGGTTCATTATGAGAGCACATTTTCATTACCTGGACATTACAGTAGGAATCTCCTGCTCTCTAAAAACCAACTTCACCTCAGGCTGTAGTACTTAAACAAATGAAAAAATAACTTTCTTAATGTATTTGTCCTTTAGCACTGTTTTTAGCTGAGTGTGTGCTCCATGGTAAAGCTCTCCTGACTCTCATACAGCAGGTTATTTTTCTCTGCTTCTCCCTCTCCCATTTCCCAATCTCATCACAGATTTGTCCTGTAATTACACATAATTGGTTTCCCGCACCAAAAATCATTCACACAGATAATTTCTCATTTGTCTCAGTGAGAAAAATGAATGTTAGATTACGGAGAGTTGCATTTTAAATGCTATGTAGCTGTATGCACTTCTGCAAAATGTTTTAATGTTTTCAAATGACTGAAAATCACATATCCGATCAATCACAATGAGAGTGAGTATTTTTTCATTCTTTTAGGAATGTCAGAGGGATCCAAGAACTCAATTGTGTGGAAAAGATTATATTCAGTCACTTCAAAACTACAAAGAGAGGCTATTACAATTCACATAGAAAGATGCAGCAAAACTGAGGGGCAAGTTTAATTTGAGGCTTTTTAATTAGTTAAACAAAGTTTGTTTTTGTGGGTTATTTTTTTTCAAACATGATCAGATTGACAGTATAGGTGTCAAATTAAATTACAGGAGAATATGGTATAAAAGTCACATGCCTGCAAAAGAAAAGTGGCACTTTATTTGATTTTGTTTGTCAGGTTTGCTTAAAAAGTTTTGGATGGATTTTCATTACAGTTTTAGAGACTAAACAGTATATTTTACCTGTGTTTACCACCCCTGTGGATTTTAAATCAAATGATCAATATGCAAGTAAAATGCAGATTTTTTTTTTTTCAGGGTTTTGACAAAAACAAATACATCAACGGGAAATGAATCACAAAATTGACTGGAGAAACTACCATAATAAATGTAAGGACTGTAGTTGAGAACCCATGGATAACACCAAATGCTTTCTTTGCTCCCTTGAGATGCTCAGCTTGGCCTTTACTGCAGCACCTTCAGTTGCTGCTTGTTTGTGGGTCTTTCTGCAATCGGTTTTGTCTTCGGACACTGAAAAGCATACTCTACTGGAGTCAGGTCAGGTGGCTGCGACTGTGCCATTTCTTTGCTTTAAGAAACTATTAGGTTGCTTTTGCAGTATGCTTTGGGTCCATTTGCGCTTTGAAGTACCGAAGTGCAGTTTTGCAGCTTTTGTATACAGCACAGCCCTGCACACCATCATTATATGTACGTCTACCAGAATGTTGCCATCATCATGTCTCTCCTCCTCCATATTTTTCTCTTCAGAACTCTGTAGATCGGTTTTCTGCCAAGGTCTAATCTGACTTTCTTGTTTTTGACTGGTTTGCACCTTATTGTAAAGTAAGTAAAGCTCTTTTCGCAGACTTAATGCCAGATTTACTAACGCACCAAGTCTGCGAAAAGAGGGTTTTGGCTTAGAAAAAAAAAAAAAAGTACTGTTGATTGAATGTCAACGCGCAAAGTATAAGCAGGAGAACATTAAGCACACAAATTTGTGACAGGCATTTGAGCCTACTGCTAATTGCATCTAAATGAGTATCTGTTTGTAAAATTAATACATTTAATTTCAGGAGGTTTATCTGTGATGGTGGGTGCCTGAGGAATTCATGACGCTGTGATGACGATCACACTGACATAAAGAAGGTTGGCGCTTGTAGTAAAATAAATACTGATACAATATTTAATTTTTATGGTCTCAAATTTTTTTGTAGTTTCAGTAGTTCCTTTTTTAAGATTTAGTTAAATCTAAATAAATAAAATAAAATACAATTCATTTCTATACAAGTATTCCATATTGTATCAGTAAAGTTAATTAAAACTCCCTCCACTCATGGGTGTGCTTAATCTTACCCCCCACATACCCAAGGCGGGTATACTCCAAACGGGTCACCACTCCATCACTGGGGTAACAGAAAGAGGCACCCAACCACACACTCTCACTGATTAAACTTAAAAAAACCTCTAAATCACAGGTGTCGAACTCCAGGACTTGAGGGCCGGTGTCTTGTATGTTTTAGATGTGTCCTTGGTTTACCAGACGAAGCTGAAAAATTACCCTACCGGTAGGATGAAAAATTACCCTACCGGTAGGATGGTTTACCAGACGAAGCTGGAAAATTATCCTACGGTTAGGATGGTTTACCAGACGAAACTGAAAAATTACCCTACCGGTAGGATGGTTTACCAGACAAAGCTGGAAAATTACCGGTAGGATGGTTTACCAGACGAAGCTGGAAAATTATCCTACCGGTAGGATGGTTTACCAGACGAAGCTGAAAAATTATCCTACCTGTAGGATGGTATACCAGACATCGCTGCCGCTAGGATAATTTTTCAGTGATATCTGACAAACCGTTCTGTTAAACGGTTGTGTTGTTTATGCACATTTCTGCTGTCACACAATAATTCCAGCATAAATTTAAATAGGGTAAATGTTTGCCACTTATCTTGACCCATCAGAGTATGCCTCTAGCTCCTCTTCATAAAGGTAGAATGGTTTGCCACTGTCTGTAGAAGCAGTCTGCATGCCAAGGTGCTTAAAGTTACCATGGAAGTGACTGGAACACCTGACCATATAAACTTTGACAATGAACTCACTCCATTGGACTTACAGCATATATTTACTGAATATATTTACAGATACATATACAGTGGTCCCTCGGTATAATGCAGTTCACCTTTCGCAGCCTCACTGTTTCACAGATTTTTTTTTTTTTTTTAATGCAATTTTGAGTGCATTGTGTTCTGCGTCCTGATTAGCTATAGACCACAGGTGTCTAACTCCAGGCCACAGCTGAATGGTGGTATACGCAGCTTTAAGCTGAATGAGCAGCACGCCTGAAAGTTAGTCATTAACAGATGGATGTAACAGCCAAACTATCGTTGGACAACGCTGAGTGTCTCCATATTTAACTGTATCCTTTATTTTTCTAGTTTATTTTTCTAGCTTGTCACTTTGAAAATGTAGAAGCTTTTTGAGGCGTTTGATAGATTTAAAGTTACCGTTGCTTCCTGTTGGATATTTCCCTAAATAAGTTCATCTGCCTGTGACTCAGCACCTCATTAGGTTTGTTTTTTCAAATGATGCAACAGCTGCCTTGAAGGAAAGAAACAATTAGGAAAAAGGGGGGGGTGGGAATTATTTGCTGGAGGATTTCTCAAGCGGTTACTGAAGCGTGGTAAAGTCCTGGTAAAAGTGCAGCTTTTAAAAAAGTTGGGCAGGATATTCGTGGCTGTGCAAATGATCAAAATCTTTGTACTTTCCAATCCATCTGTCAGACTTTCTTGCGACCTTGAATAGAAAGGAAAAACATCTCTTGCGTTTTAGTGCAGCAGTGGAAATGTAAAATATATCATCAGGTTTTCCTTTATGGGTTTTTTTGTGTTGCATTGCTGGAAGTGAGCAAGAGGCTAATGAATTCTGCTTCCTAATCCTGTTGCACAGAAAATTGGCTGCAGTTCAGCCGGGAGAGCAGCAGTGGCGACTCTCAAGCTGTTTCTCAATGAACAGGAATGGAACTAATCAGCTAAAATAATTATTTAAATAATTATTTATACAGCCTAAGCAGAGAAGTCCACACTTCCCTCTCCCTGGACACCACTCGACATGTTTTCCTGAGGCTTTCCCAAACCAGCCAAGAGATGTCATCTCTCCAGTGTGTCCTACTGCCCCGGGGCCTCCTACCTGAAACGCCTAAAACCAAGGAGACCACTCCATGAATTGCCAGATTATCGTCCTGGAGGCCTTTGTGTGTCCTAGTTATCCCAGGAGCTATGTTGTCAGGGATCATTTTTGGGGTCTCCCAAGAGCGAACCAAAAGACTTCTATGAAGAAAATTAAAACATGGACCAAGTTAGCTCCCCCAGACTGGGGCTACCCAGGCCCCACTTCTGAGACCTGGAAGGTACATCCATCTTTTATAGAGTCTGTGACAGGAAATTGCTGCTTGCTTCATGCCTGAAATCAAAATGTGTGTGGCATACTCACAAAAAAGTATTTTACTACAACTGAAACCTATAAACAACTAATAATTCAACTAAATATATTGTTAAAGCTCCTCTTTTTAAAAAATAAATAAATAAATAAAATAACAATAAATAAAATGAGTTTAAGATTTACGAATTGCATTTGCACGCTGTCCTTTTTTGGAATCGGGGTTGTATTAAATAATCTGTCCTGTTCACAACTGCCTTTATTATTATTTACAGTGAGCAACAAAAGTGTTTACAAGTAGTCATAATACAGCTCAGAGGTCCAGAGAGAAGAAGCAGCAGTCCAACACTCATACCTTAAAGAAAATGTCCTCCTCCAGATGGCGAATATGGTTGTTTAAAAACAATATACTATGCCACAGATGTCATTACGGCCACTTTAAAGCAGACGGCCATGCACAGCTGCTGCATCAGCTCTGTAATTATGTATAATCACACTCAAGAACATCCTGTCTGCTGTTAGCATTCCTATATCAAATCCAGACACTGTCACTGAGTAATGGTGTCACTCTCTGTGTCTGTGTGGGTGTCTCATGCAGGGAGGAGACAGAAAGGCAAAAGTATGTGAAAAGCTGTTGAGAAAGTCGTGATGAAACTTTTGGTTTAAATCTATTGGAAAACACACAAAACCTTCAGGACACAATGTGTTTACAGAGTTGGTGATTGTTAGCCATTTATCGATCGATGCCTCGTTTGTTCACAGGAGAAACCGCACCAGTGCACCCAGCAGGAAAATGGCTCCGGGAGTACATATTACACGGGAGAGAAGCAGGAAATCCACTCGGGAGTCAAACAGACTGAAGGTACGTTTATTCATTTTAGAGATTTTGCTTTGTTAACTCTTTTAAAACACATCTGTCGCTCAAAATGATTTAGTGAGAACTGGCGTCCTCATCATTCTCTGCGCTCCCAGATTCTCGCCCTTTTGACCGTAAAACCATTGTGTCCATTTAGACTGCAAATAACCTAAATGGTTCAGACTTTTAGAATTCTATGAAATACAATTTCTTCCAACTTAAGCATCTTTATTTGTTCTGAATAAAACTCAGGGTGGGGAGCTGTTGCTTTCCTTGCTGCCATATTTGTTTGGGTCAGTAAGTCTCGTTTAAGAGATGAATAAATGTGCTTCATGAATACTTGCGAGTATTTACTTTGATCAGCAGCAGAGTTGCTCAATAAAAAGGGAAGCTTTCTTTATTGCAGTGGACACTGTTCCCTGTTTGTGCCCCACATCCCAAATGAAAAGGATATTTGTATTAAGAATGTTTGAATTTCTGTTTAAATCAACTTTTGTCCCTAAAAAGTAAAAATCTTTTTGAGGAAAAATCTTATGCAGGATTCTTCAGACTTAAGCAAAACATGAAGACATTTAACAAATATTAGAAAAAGACAGCACGTGATAAGCAATTTTGCTATACTTGTTATAAATAAATAATACTGGTTAAACATAGTGCAAATAATCTTACTGCTCAGGTCGATTTGAGTGTTTTTAATGGGGCAGAAATATGAACCTTTCTGTGAGCTGGGATAGGCTAGAGCATCGTCATGACCACGAATTCAAGAAGTGGTTTTAAAATGAATGAATAACTGTAATATAAGTGGACCTGGAAATGAGTTTCAGCTGCACGCAGCCAGCCAACACATCACCTGAATGTTCCTCATGTTCATGTATGTTTTATTAAAGCAGTCAAAGGGCACGCCCCCGCGTAAAGTCATGTTTCTGACTATACTCAGGTCAACGATCAGTGTTACATGCTGAACCAGCTGCTGATACTGAAAAACAAACAAAAACAAAAAGAACAGAAGAAGTCATTTTAAGTGAGAAAACGTTTTATTGACAGACGCTACAGGACAAAACGCGAACAGAACTGTTTGATAATCTGAGAACTGTCGACACTCGTGAGACACTGGCTCGCTCATCATGCTGCTGTCAACTTTTTTTAAATGCATCCTTTATTTTTACCCTTCTAGGAAACTTTTCTCTTAATTTCCTTAGACTTTACAGCTGATATTTCGCTAAGAAGCCAAGTGCACAATTTGGCCTTCCTTTATTCTTTCCTTGCTGTGAGGGGCAGCCAATCAGAAGAATGTAAGAGGAACTAAAACGACCCGGTTGAGACAGAGGATGACTCGACATACATTAACAATGTATCGAGTCCAGAGCACACACTGTAGAGCCACTTTTTAATCTTTTAACTCATAGATTTGCACTAAACTCAGATGGATGTTCTTGTCAGTTCTTAAGTCATTTTACTATACTGGACCTTAGTTTAAGATTTGTTTATCTCATAGGGAATAAAGAACTTTTTTTTTTTTTAAGTGCCTGTTATTTTTCTTTAAAACAGCAACAATGTTTAGGAAATTATGAGAAAGTTTTCCAAGGAATAATCCATAAATCACAACAGGATTTTGGAAAATTGACGTCACTTTGTTTAAATTCAGGACAAATTAGATTTGAACTCTGGTTTCTTGATCGTCACGATGTGGCGTTTGCAAACTGCCCCGCGTATTGACTTGATGGATTTCTGTTTCAGAGGGAAAAAAGCTGTTTGTGTAAGAAAGAAAGACGGCGTCACCAGCGGCGAGTAAACACAGACACCGAGGGTGGAAAACCTAATTTCTCCTCATAGTTCTCCGAATCGATGTCGGCATCGGCTCCAAGCTGCGTCTCTCACAAGTTCAGACACCAAAGTTTCAGAGCGCTTTAGGTAAAGCGACAGAGGAAGTTAACAGCATGTAGGCAGACTTCAGACTAATCATTCAGTTTAACAGCATTAGATTAGTTATTTCTAATTATGAGAAACTGTTAGCTGGGTTAATGAGCCGTTTGGCTCCAATTTTTTACAAAAACACATCACAGCACTACTTTTTTAAAGGTATATCAAATCACCACTTATGTGCTTACAGATTCAAATTTGACAGATTTTTTTTTAAGGGGATAAAATATAATATTACATCGCCATGAGATTATAATGTGAAATACTGCATAAGGAATCTTAGTGAGATTCAAGTTTTACCTTATAAAATGCATTTCATGTAAACTTTCCCTGAGCTTTTAATCTGCTTGCATATTTCAACAATGAGGATTTCTATTCAAAAGTTCTGAAGTGGAAAAAAGTGACCCTGCGAGGTCCGAGTGACAACTCCAACCCTAAATATAACCAATCAGAATATGTATAATTTGTTCTTATTTCAACTATATTTAGACTGAATTTAGTTTTAATAAAATAAATTGCAATCAAAAACAAAATAACTGAATCACAACCAAAACATTTCTTCCAAAAATGTGAAGTTTTTAGGGTTTGATTACAGCGATCGACTGTGAAACAGACGTGAGAAGCACTTATATCAACAGTGTTCATGTCACGAGGGATGGATGCAGAGGTGAAATGATTCCTGCTGAGCTTCGACAGCACAAACCTTACAAACAGCATCACATCTGGGTTTAATCGCCTAAGAAACAAACGCTGCTTTGTTGACGTGATGCCATTTGCTTTATAATTTCATGCCCAAGTTAGATCAGTTTCCCAGTTTGACTTTCACCGTGAAACACAGCACGTGTAACAGTGTGGGAAGGAAAACAAAGAAAATTACTGCCGCTGCAGAATTAAAGCTATTAACGACCGGCGTTCTCGAAACGTGCTCGTCGTTAGGAACGGCAAATTTAAGCAGTTAAAGTTGTACAAAGCAGCGGGATTTAATCATTTGCATAGCTGATGGCTGACAAAGTTTGCATCATATGCACATCAGAACAAAACTACATATTCTACCTCAAACAAACACAAATGCTGGTTTATCAATCAGTTCACATGAAAAGAAAAGAACCGACAAAAAAGAAAATCGAGCCACCTTAGCTTATTAGCTTATTTCTAACTCAAACTCAAAGATGTGGAGGTTTGTGAGCCCCTCTGACTGTAAGAAGACACACGACTGTGAAAGTTCCCCCTTTATAAGTTTTTATCAGTTCTGAGGAGATGCAGATTGCAGACGGAGCTGCTCTGCAGCCGAAATGTGTCTCGCGCTGCAGTAGAAACGTATTAATCATCTTTCACAGCCTCCAAACATCCTCAGATCCCATCTTCTCTCAGTTTTAAACTAACTGCAAGCTGACTAACTCGAGGGCCATTTTACGCCAAATGATTAAAGAGAAACTGTGATTTAAAAAAAAATTCACAGCAATCCTGTTAATAATCTAATTCTTTGATTTAAATAGAAATTTATGTTTCACTTGCGTGAATTATTTCAAACGATAGGCAGCTCATTTAAATCATTTCTTTAATGAGACTTTAATGGGAAAAGCTTCCAGTTAAAAAGGCTGCCTGAATGAAATGCATAATAAAGTCATTGACTGATTACTATGCTTTTTTTTTTTTCCCATGGCAGAGCAGGTCTGCCTCCAACAAAGCTTTAAAGTCGAATCTGCTAAATAAAGGGGGGTTTAGGGTGTGTATTGTGCTAAATTCACAGTTTAGGAACAAAGGGTAGTGCGAAGTTACTCCCAGCACCTCTCAGAAATCTGTTTCTCGTGGAAAAATGAACCTCAGACAGAATAATCGGGAGAAAAGACGCTGACATTTTTAGGCTTTCAGGTCCAAGTTGCAGTCATCCTCCCGAGTACGCCCTGGGAAGAAAAGGGAAAGTCATAATTAATCCTCAGTAAACAGACAATGATGCCGCGTCTGCTGTAGAGAGAAACCAGACTTGTGCGTTAAGTTTTAGCTACAATCACGAAACAATTTTCTGATTGTTTGACGTTTTCTGAAAAAGCAGCGCTGAGGCTGCAGTGGAGTTCTGAAATGAAAAAATAAAAGCACATGCTTTTTTTAATCACAGGTGAGATGACCCATGAACACGGCCTCTGAAGAGCCTGTGAAGGCACGAGCAACGCTTCATTTCACATAGAAAATCCTGAACGGTGACTCGGAGACGGCCGTATAGGAGTTAAGCTGAACCTCTGAAAGCAGCGTTTTAAATTCACAAATTAGTTTCAATAAAGTTTAAGTGGAAAGCTCGAGAAGCTACTCACCCAAATTTAAATCAGTTTGTCTTCTTCTTGGAAGATTTTTTCTTTTTCTGGAATAAGAAAAAATAATAATATTGCTTAACTGCTTCTCCATGCAAATTATTTGGAGAGGAAACTTTGAGTTTACTTTAAAATGCCTCGCAGCCAGATGAATGCCAACACTTCTTCACAGATCTATAAAAAAAAACTTAAGCAAAGACCAAAGATTTCTTTTTCTTGTCTCTTCAAACTGTCAGTCAGTCTCATTAACGAGGGGAAACGTAAACGGCGGCGTACTATAACTCTGAATATTTTAAAAGGAAGGATGAGAGTTTCTTACCCCAGAAGCAGCTGGAGGAGTGTGTGTGTCTGCAGCAGGCTCGACCTCTAGTTTCTCCTGTAGTCTGCTCTTCTCTGCGAATATCAGCACATTATGAAGTCATTTAAAGGAACTGCTGCACTTTGTGGTAGTGTGGTGTGTGTGGAACCCCTGCACGGTCATTTTTTTCACCTCTCTGGATGATTGCAAGCATCATCTTGCAATAGTTTCCCCCTATCCACAGGCAGAGGGCCACGGTCATTGTTTACAGGTGGAAATATATGCTTTTAGCTCTCCACATGGGCCTTTTGTCTGCAACAAAAACCTCCTTGAATGCAACTGGTCACTAGAACTCTGATTACAAAGAGAAACCAGAACTAAAAATCTTGTCTCTTCCCCTTCTGTATATGAATACACCAGTTTCTCTTCAGAGGTTATAAATATGATTCAATATCATGTAACAGACTACAGTGAGAGGCAGTGTACTCTCAGCTGTGCCTGCAACAGCACAAATGTGCAGCTCTGAGCCGAGAGAGAAAACTACAGCAGCTACGTCTTTGTTTTAGACGGTGTATGAACCGAGGGGCGACATTAATGCACGATTTGTTACTAATAAGGATTATTTTGAACCTTGAATCTACTCATGTAGCATCCAGCAACAAATGTGAGGTGATGGCCCCACAGTGGAAGATTACAGAGGGTAGCAGGTTGTCCTTCTCAGACATTAATGCATCAAAAACTAAAGACATGGTGATATCGCTCCATCTCTCCTGTGGTGAGGTTGTTGAGTTCGTGTAGCCTTGCACTGTGACTGTTAACAAGCTGACCTTTGAACTTCAGGTGGATGCGCTGTAGAGCTTTTCTCTGTCGGTAAGCTCACCAGCCCGTTTACTTTGATAGGAAGCTTTGTGGATTTTATGTAGACAGCGTCTTTATGATAATGCTTTATTACAGTTTTATGGAGTCTGTCCTGACATGTCCTTTTCTCAGCCTGTGCAGGTCACTGAACCTCAAAAACCAAAAGCAGGCTGTGAGATATAGTTAAAGTCTAAAGAACTGCACACTGTTGTGACGTAGTGTCCTGAAAAACTATGCACATTCTTACTGTTTGCATAGGAATTACAAGGCTAAATAGCAGCTAGGTGTTGCTAATAAAACTGACTTAACTGATCAAAAGCAGTCGGTCTGGAGCATTCGGGAGTATCAACGCAATGCCACAATGTTCCCATGAGTGAACATATCCCAGCAAGTTACTTATAAGTTCCATCGGTGCAATGCTCAGAGAAACCGCAAGAGCTACAGCTCAGACTCTACAGGCCTCAGTTAGCATGTTAAAATTGATGACAGAAAGCCTCTTCACTCTAAAGAGAACATGGCAGCACGGCTTAGGTCTGCAGCGCTGCATCTGCATAAATCGCATGACTCCTGGAATAATGTCCTTTGGATAGAAAAGACCGACATATAGACATCTGGCCATCATGTGTAACACCACGTAACACACAAACGCCTCATACCAGCTGTCAGTTACGGTGATGATTTATGCTTGTTTTGCATTCACAGGATCTGAGCTCCTTGCACCTTCATTTGACTGAGTATACCAAAGTGTATACCAACAATGTGAGAGACTGATAAAGTCAACAGAAGACAATTACTTCAAGTTATTGCTGCTAAAGGTGGATCTCCAAGCGTCGTGTTTATCCCAGCAGTGCTGTAACTATGGTTCAGTTCATGGTTTCTTCTTCCTCCAGTATGACGACGAACAATAATACTCTGATGTATAACCTGTTACCGCAGCAGTCTTTAAACATTATAGCTTTCACCACACTGGTTGCAGATCAATGGTACCGCAGGACGATATTGCAGATGTTTGTGTCAAGACTTCATGAACTGTCACACCCTTAATATAGCGCAACATGAATGCTAACTTAGTAAGAAGAAAGTCTTACTTGTTTTCTTAGCAGGTACATCTTGGCTCACATTTTCGGCAGCTTCCTCGCATTTAACCGCCTTCTTCTTCCTTTTCTTCTTCCCTCCGTTTGAAAGCGCCGACGTATCGGCATCATCAAGAATCGCAGCACTCTGGTCATCTGCCACACCGCTCTGATCCTCAGCCTGCAGCTCCCTCTTCTTCTCCTTCTTTGCCTTGGGAGGTTGGTTTTCCTTTGACGAATTTTCTTCTAGGTCAGCATGTTTTTGCATCTTTTTCTTCTTCTTTGGCGTTTCGTCCTCCCGAATGGGCTCAACTTTGGGTCTTTTGCTTGACTTTGGGTGAAACACTTCCTCTGTTTCTTCTTGTAGGTGTTTCTGTCTGAAAAATGGAAGTAATCCTTTAACTTTTACTGTGATTTTGTAAGAACCTTCTGCACATACTCTTTGTAAAAAGTACTACTGGTAGCACGAACCTCTACAGCATCAAAATTCTGCAAGGTGACATTGAAACAATGATAGCAGCGCCAAGTTCTACAATCGTTTGGCTTCGCTTTTGTTTCACTTGTAGTTTTATGAAGAAATATGCCAAAGATAAGCAGAAACTACTCACTTCTTCCTTCTCACATGGTTCTGATCTGCAGATAACTTGTTGCTCTTCATCAACCTCATCGCCATCTTCTCCTTCTTATGAAGTTTTAATCTCCTCTTCAGGCTGAGCTTCTTCCTGAGACGCTTTTTCTTTTTGGCCGAGGAGTCCAAAGAAGACTTTCCCTCTGCAGGAGGAAAAGAAAATAAAATGCACAATTAAAGTTATCTAAAAATCACACTAGATTTATCACCACTAATGATTAAGAGTAAAGGCCACATGAAATACAAGTTAATGTCTTATTACAGGGAACTTTCTGGAAAGGCTTTTCCTCTCTCTCTCTCTACCTGTGGCTTCCATTTTCTCCTCTGTGCCATTACTGCCCCCTGCTGGTTGTTCTTCAGATTGCACCGCCTCGTTCTCCTGACCTCCTTCCTTTCTCTTCTTTTTCTTCTTCTTCTTTTTCTCCTCCATTGTCTCTGCCAGACTCACAGGATTCTCAGCCTTCTCCTCTACTGCTCTTCCTGCCTCACGCTCCTCCTCTTCCACATCTTTAGCCTTCTTCTTCTTCTTCTTTTTAATTTTGTTTTCAGTGACAGTGTGAGTTTCCTCTTCCTTCTCTTCTTCTTCGTCTCTTTCCCTTTTCCTCTTCTTAGCCTTCTTTTTCTTGTCTGGTGGAGCTAACTGAGACGCCTCAACCTCATCCTCCTGATCTCCGCCATCCTCTGTCACCTCCTCTTCTTGTCTCTTTTTGTCTCTCTTTTCCTTTTTGGCAGATTTCCTAGGAAGAGGAGTGTCACTGAGTGGATCTGGGGTAGATGCATCAATGCTGCTGGGTGTGTCCGTGATCGATGCGTCTGCTGTTGACGTCTCAAAATCCTGTTTGCTCTTCCTTTTCTTTTTCCTGGGAGTGCTGCGGTCTTTACAGGACTCGGCAGTCTCCTCAGGGGACAGCTGGCTGGTCTCTCGCTCAGCTGCTTCGTCGTCTTTGACTGTGATGTTGATGATGATGGAGGCCTCTGGGTCCGATCGCTCTTCTGAAACCAACGTGACTTTGATACCAGTTGGACTGGCTGAGAGGTCACTCTGGATCCCGGTGTCCACGGGGATTTTCAACATCTCCGTGTCTCCCTCCAGCTCCGAGGAAAGATCTGCGACCTCTGACGTCTGAGTGCAGAGATACATACAGGAATTAAAACATGCTGCATATACACAAAGTCATTACAGATAGTGCAAATGTACTCATTATTATTCCCCATCTGCTTCTGGCAAAGACCTATCTTCACCATAAATAGTTAAGTAGTTGTATCACCTCAGATTTCTTTGTCTCCTCCACGTCATCCTCCTCCTCTTTTGGATTTTTAGATTCACCATCAGGGTCTGAAAAACATTATAAAATGCCTACATTAGATTACATTTGTAGTCTTTTATACCTGATCAGAGCTTTAAGATTTAAGTACATGACGTGAGACTCAATAAAATCATCTTTTTAAAATCAGTCGACAGTCTATTACAGTGGCAACTCTGGGAAAAACAGCAAGAGACATGAGTCATACGGCAGTTTTTTTGTTTGGTCATAAAAGAAAAGAAAAATAAGATAACGAGACATTTTAAATTGCCCTGATGGGATCTCAGGCTGGGTTCTGTCTGATGTATTGAGGATTAAAGTGGAGAGCAGAGCACACACTACGACATGTTTGTGATATATCTAACACTTTTATTTGACGAGCATCTCCAGGTGTATTTTTTTTTCTTGATAGCAGCATCAGAACCCTCTCCCCCCACAGGAATCCAACTCTGAAGCCTTTCTGCAGCAGATGTTTGGACTTGTCATAGCAGGAAGTTCAGGTCGATAATAATATTATTAACAAAAGGCTCCTTTCCAGGAATTTGTGCAGTTCAGTTAGTAAAATCCAGAACTGCCTCGGTGTTTGACAGGTCAGAATGCGAAAAACCTTCGTTTCTATTCAAACGTCATCTATCATTTTCAAATTTTTGGGTGAAAGATGCGATTGTTTTCCAGATGATTGCAACTCTCAGAGTAGTCATAACTCCGGCTTACTTAACAAGCTGTGACAAGCTTTACAAACTCCTCTGAGAAGTTACACAAGTGAGTGGCGTCGAAAAACAACTGCTGTTTCTCCGGCTTTGGCAGAAATCTGTCAAACTCTTTTACAAGTTTTGGCACTGAATCCAGCTGCCTCGGGGTAAAAATATTCAAACTTTGTCTAAAACTTCTGTGCTTAAACAGCCGGAGATGACGTGCTGTCAATAAAAGGAAAAATGAAAAGACAGAATGCCTTTTTTCTCCCTTGTAAATAAATGGAAAAAAGTAAATCCAGAGTACAGCGACGAAGCTGTGCTTTGTTGGAAACCGCTCCAACAACAACTCCCTTTTTGGAACTGCTTTTTAATATCAGTGAATAACTTTTAGGTCAGTTCGTCCAAATCAGCAGCCATTAAATGAAAAGAGAGTCGAGCCTCACAGCTGTACGCCTCCACCACAACAAGTCGAGATAAAGCCAACATCCATCTCCCCTTCTGTTCCCGAGGTGTGTCGTCACATCACCACAAGAAACGTGTTGAGAGGCGGCTGGATTCTCACTAGATTTGCAAGCTCACAACAACCTTGTGTGCGTCATGCTAGACGAACCACAGTTGATTTAATCAAATGAGTGTCCTGCGAGGAAATGGCGAACACCAAGGTCACAGCTACAGATGGGCTTCAGGTGTGACAATATTTAGTTTTTTCCCAGGTTAATTAAACTTTTGGGGAAAAAAGAAAACTGCTCAGCAAAGCAACAGGTTGAAATGTGTCTTTCTTCTTGAAGCTACGAAATATGAGTTTTTAGACCGTTTAGTCTTCTTCAGTTGAGAACAGCTGGTCTTTTCGTTTGCCTTGACTTGAGCTCTTCATGCATCACAGTTTTCAGATCCTTCAGCGGTGTAGCTGAATGAAAAACTGAAGACCTTGTGCCCATATGTTAGGAAGTGCATCCTACTTAACCTCAACTCTTTGTCATTGCGGCACAACAGCTTACGAAACGAGCATCGAGCTGCCTGAGCTCACGCTCCAAGTGAGAAGTAATGTTATACTTTTTTTCTCTATTGTTGACTTATGACGAAAAAGATGTCCAAGTAATCATAAATACATATTCAATTCAACTTTATTTATACAGCACCAAATCACAACAACAGCCGCCTCAAGGCCCTTTATATTGTAAGGTAGACCCTACAATAATACATACAGAGAAAACCCAACAATCATATGACCCCCTAATCAGCAAGTATTTTGGCGACAGTGGGAAGGAAAAACTCCCTTTTAACAGGAAGAAACCTCCAGCAGAACCAGGCTCAGGGAGGGGCGGAGCATACAACATTAATATTCACATATAAAGATAAGAAGCTATAAAGATGAACCAATTTTAGAGATTACATGAATGTGTGTAATATTCTTATAATCAATCATTTAATTATGTCGGTCATGAGCACGTGCATCTTCTCTTTGTCTTATGTAATCGTATATACGGAAAGATGAATGTGTGGGTCCTCATAACTACGAATTTAGTGATAAGTTTAAATCAATCAATCAATCAGGAGAAACATTCTGATTACAGATGCAACCCTACGACAAATCTCACTTTCTTTCTTAAATCAACCTTGCAGTGATTTTCATGCCTGAGCAGAAATGTGAAATTTTGAAACTCTTGTAACTGTGGAAACAAACCTGGACGGCAGATGTTATCAGACTGATTTTCATAATACTTAAAAGAAACCTGCTGCAGAGGCAGCCGCACTGAAGCCTCGGTTTCTTAACAACAGCTTGTGACTCTTGTCAGAGCAGTGAGAAAGAGACGGAAAAGATGCCATGCATTTAGGGGGAAAAGAACAAACCGGTAATTAAAAATCTATTGGCTGTTAATACCTGCAGAGGGCGGGGCTTGACCGTCTCCTAGCTGGTCACTGGTTTCCAGAGCTGTCAGGTCAGAGGTGGTGGGTTCAACCAGGATGGGCATCTGCAAGAGGTCAACAGAGGTCTTTCACCACCAGACATGACGAGTCAAGTTTTTACTGATTTAGTTCTTAGTTTAACTGAATTATTTAAATACTTTGTAATTGTAGTGGAAATATCAAAATATGCAGGCACTTCAGGGATGCATAATAAAAGCAATCACAGGTTCTGTACTCGTATCAATTAATATATGAATATGAAGCAGTACTGCACCTCTCCTGCTGTGGCTTCTTCACCTTCTGGAGACTCGGCTTCGCTGACTTCCTGAGTGGGAACATCTGTCTGCTGTGACGCCGAAGCTTCTTCTATGTCTTCTGAGGTGTTTGTGGTTGCTTCCTGGAGAAAAACAGAGCAGAAAGATCAATTTAATCCTACAAGAAAACAAAGGCGAATTAATACAGCTCATTTTTGTCAATAAAAGCTAAAATTGCACTCGAAGCCACAGTTAAGTCTTGGAAACATGGCTGCATCACTAAAGAGAAGTCAGATGGATAATGGTTTAAACACTTCCAGCCTGGAGGCGCTGGTGCCAGCGCCGGCCAGTATCTGCTTTACAACTCAGCCGGCACCATTTTCTGAAGGTTGCCAAGCATGGCGGCATTCGCTGAAGAGGACAGCTGGGACTGCTGGGACAAAACTGAATGCAGTTTCTTTTGTGTGTTGCTTTTCTCGTGCACCAAATTAGATACCAGTGCAGGTGATAATCTTTAGTTTTAGGTCTATGTTGATGTGTGCATGCGGGCAATAATAGCAACAAGAGGACTGATATTTGTTTCCCAAGTTGCATTTCTGCCGATTTATTGTTTTTCCAGATGCTCTGGATTTTGTGGAAGATGACAATTAAATTTAGATTTTTTTTTTTTAACTAAAAAAATAGTCTAAGACTTGATATAAACTAAGCATCTATGGATATGAGCATAAGAGGAACAAGCATAATGATCTTTGATGCATAGCACACCAGCATGCTGCACTAGTCTGTAAACAGAGCCAGATGTTTACAACAGTTTGGGCGACAATTAATTAATATTTGGCTGATCAGGGTTTTTGTTTACAGCTTTTTGATTGCTCATGTCCGATTTATTATTACTGGCGCTTCCATCTTTCCACATGTGAGCAATAAATCTTGCAAATACAACGCTATTTAACTGATCAAATAACATGAATTATTCATTGCTGGCTTTTAACAGTCCTGTTTTGACACTTGGAGAGATGAATGTTGCAGAATTATTATTATTATTATGGTAAAAAGGTGGCACCACAAATTATCATCTTTATGCCAAAAAAAATAAAATAAAATCATACATTTAATTTCTGTATGTTTTTTATTTGATCTTTTTCTTGTTGACAACTGGCACCAAATTGCTTGTTTAAACAATGCAAATGCCAATTAAATCTGACGTTTCTGTTTCTGTTGGAGCTTCAGATGATTTAAACATGAATACAGAGTTTTAAAGTGCACCGACTTGTTGCACTAATTAAGAGCAACATCTAATACGGTGACATTTAATCGCAATCTTTTACGTTCCAGTAAAGTCTTAAAAGAAAATTCACAATTCAGCAAAGAAAGGCTGTCTGCAGTGTTGACTACTAGAAGCGTAACAACACAAAATAAGTTTCAGCTGTGCAGAGGTGAGCTGAGGAGAGGGAGGCTCTGCTGAGCCAGGAATCAACAGCTACTCCCATTTTTTTATGAGTGTGGTTTAAGGTGATTAACATTTCTGCTCATTGCAGAGCGATCCAGTGCGCCAGGAGGAAAATTAAACAGCACACTAGGCCTTTAAAGACATCAAGGTAGAACGAGTGATGCATATGTGCTCAAGTGTCAGTCGCATGAAAAAGTTTTGCGAGATATGATGAGATGAAAAGAAAAATAAACATCTGACACAAAAGTTTAAAATGAAATTGATGAGCTAACCTGCTTCAGATCATCACTGCCCTCTTGATGCTCCACTTTAAGGTCACCGCCTGAGACTGAGGCCTCGGCTGGATCGGGGGCCTGCGATTGGTCCTCAGCCTGATCAGGTAACACCAGGTTGTTGTTACCCTGGCTGGGTGCAGTTATTTCCTCAGCGTCTGAAGAGGCAGAGCTCAGGCTTTCTGCCTCATTGGACGCCTCAGCATACACTTTAGTTGGAGCTGACTGGAAAATATGTACAGGCAGTTAGAAGAACTTGCATCCTGCTGTTTACTCAGAATATCTGCTAGTTTCAGGAAGACAAATCCAAGACACTCGAGGATCTTTTTACTGCTCTGTATACCCCATTTATTGGAGACTATATTTCACTGCAAATGAGGTGCTATACTGAGAACAGTGTACAGGCTTTTTACGTTTGGGGGAAACAATGCAACAGAGCAATTTCAAATACTCGCACACAGACTAAACTTGTTGTGTCAAATATATTTGGACTATATAGATAGAGACACCCTGTGTTTACGTCCCCTAGCATGCACAACAACAAACCCAGACATGCCTGAGAGCGATAGCTGCATGTGCCAGCCTCCAATGATATTTAGTACATAAAAAGGGAGCTACTTCAACAACCCCCAACAAACCACACTCCTCTGCAAAAAACACCATCAAGTCCAAGCAGGCCAAGAAGGCACGTGAGGAGGAGATGCTAGCATCTCTTTATATGCAATCCAAAAGTAAAAATATGACTCCACTGAGTGTCGCTGGAGCACTTGCTAGCTCCGCTCCACATCACAGGAAGTCCATTTTAATCCACAGAGAGCAGATTTAATTCAACCAGCTGGCGAAAACTACAACTAAAAGAAACTAGAAATTCTGCTGAGTAGAAACATCTTTGCTGTTAAGAATGTGATGTTGTTGTTGTTGTACAGCAAAAAGAAAGCCGCAGTGCTTTTACCATTAGACACAAAGCAATCAGGGTTTCCAGCAGCTGTCGACAGAAACCACAACGAATAGTTCGCACAGAAACGAGCACGCACACAATTTGTCTCTGAAGATTACCGTTGTCACACGCACACAATTCTGTGTCCACACGGCATTATCTGCTGCATCACTGGGCCAACACAAAAGAACAGACAAGACACACACACACACACACACACAGCAGTAATAACAAGAGAGGAAACTAATACAGGACAGATGAGACGAGTGGAAATGTGTCCGTGTGTTTCACAAGCGTATAACAACACTGCAGCTACTGTCCATCTATCAGCACATTATTACAGTGGCTGGACAACAGCTATGTGTGTTCATGATGGCACTGCTTTCCTCCTCCTGTAACAACGCTCAGCACTCGATACTTACTCGAACGCTTTTTACTTTTTGCTTTTAACTTTAATGAAAACCTTTAAAACATAAACCCCAAGTAAAAATATTCCTACATTAACCCTTTAAGACCTACCATAGAACCAAGTGCGCCAGAGCTTATATTATATTTTTACATGCTGTGGAGCCATTTTTGGGAGCATTTCAAGTTGCTATACATCAATACAACCATTATAGCCCAAATTTTAATAATATGTATGCATTAAGTGCATAGTAATTACATAAATTGCAAAAAAGTGCAATAAACTACAAAAAAATTGAAAATCGTTTTTGTTTTTTTAACATATATTTCTAGTTAGAGAAATTTAAGAGGCTTATCCCTCAAAACTGTAAATACAAAAAAGTTGCAAAAAAATAGTTTCCCACCACAGGAAATTTATTTTGAGTGTCTTCATAGTTTTATTTTTGAAATACACCAATTTTTATATACTGCAATAAAAACGAAAATAAATCTTATAATGCAAATTTGCAAAAAAAACTGCATATGCATCAAAATAAACTATTTCCAGCAGTGCAATATGAGTCCTAAGCATCCCAGAAACGACACAGAAAGTCATAAAGTCAAAGATAACTTTTAAAAACACCGGTATAGGCTCATAAGGCCCTGATGGTAAAAAACTACATTTTCGCAAATGACGTCACTTCCGGTTTCGGGCAGGTCATGGCGGACATGCGATAGTTCGTGCTGATGGACGAAGGAAGTGTTACAAACAGCTGATCGGATCGGCAAAGCGTGTTTCTGGAATATTATGTTTTTGTTACTGCAAGCGCTTTTTATGCAATTTTTGCAAAGCTATATGTAGAAGGAAACTGTGACCGAGGACAAGCTGATGGCATAAGATGTAAGTACAACTCCTCCGGTTTCATATGCAAAAAAAATTATTGCGCTAGTTTACGTGGTTGCAGAGCTACCGGGATTTAAAAATAGTTATGCAAAATGGAGCGTGCCCGCTCAGACCGGCTTTAAAGGGTTAATGATCATTAACACGTCGCACCTTTATCTTTCCCTGCTCGTAGTTATTTCAAGAGTTATGAGATAAGACTTAAATAACTCGTGTTCACTTCATGCTTAATCGTACAAATTTAGAGATTCATCTTTAATTAGATAAGGTCTGCTGGAGATTCCTCGCCTACTTTAGTTTTAAGATGCTAATATTTGAAAATATGATTGTTATCTTCAGGGCATAGCTTATTTCAGATTATAAATGTACTGTTTACCCTTCGTAGAGCAGAATGGCACAGGAGGCGAGGAAGAGAGAGAGCCAGGAAACGTGCAGCTTTTATTGCTGATCCCTTTCGCTTTTCCAAACAATTGCTGGGGGTTAAGCGAAGCGGGCAGTTGGAGTGCTCAGCAGAGGAGGTGAATAACTTCCTTCATGAGACCATGAGTGACCCTTTGAGGGAACAAGACTTGGGACCAAACAAAGCTCTCATCAACCCTGCCCCACCATCAGTAGAGTTCAAGTTGACGGAGCCAAGTTTGAAGGAGGTGTGTGAGGTCATCAAAGCAGCCCGCTCAGCATCCTCCCCAGGTCCCAGTGGCGTACCCTACCTTGTCTATAAGCGCTGCCCAGAGCTGCTCCGCCACCTGTGGAAGATCTTAAAGGTGATATGGCGGAGAGGGAGAGTTGCTGATCAGTGGAGGTGCGCAGAGGGAGTCTGGATTCCCAAAGAGGAGGATTCGAAAAACATAAACCAGTTTCGGAGCATCTCGCTATTGAGCGTGGAGGGGAAGGTGTTTTTTAGCGTTGTCTCCCGGAGATTGACCGAGTTTCTCCTTAGAAACAATTACATTGATCCATCAGTTCAGAAGGGGGGGATCCCAGGAGTTCCTGGTTGCCTAGAGCACACTGGTGTAGTTACACACCTTATAAGAGAAGCCCATGAGAACAGAGGCGACCTAGCTGTATTGTGGCTGGACCTGACTAATGCGTATGGGTCGATCCCACACAAACTGGTTGAGCATGCTTTACACCTCCACCATGTTCCCAGTAAGATCAAGGACCTAATCCTGGACTATTATGCCAATTTCAGGCTTAGGGTCACTGCTAGGGCAGTTACTTCAGACTGGCACCGACTCCAGAAAGGTATAATAACAGGCTGTACCATCTCAGTTACACTCTTTGCCCTGGCAATGAACATGGTGGTAAAGGCTGCGGAGGTGGAGTGCAGAGGGCCGTTAACAAGGTCAGGTGTTCGTCAGCCCCCTATCAGAGCCTATATGGATGACCTCACCATTACAACATCATCAGTTCCCGGGTGTAGGTGGATCTTGCAAGGTCTTGAGAGACTCATCTCATGGGCAAGGATGAGTTTTAAACCTTCCAAGTCAAGATCGATGGTACTGAAGAAGGGCAAGGTGACGGACAAGTTCCGGTTCTCAATTTCAGGAACCATTATTCCATCCATAATGGAACAACCAGTTAAGAGCTTGGGGAAACTCTTTGACTCCAGCCTGAAAGACTCTACTGCTATTCAGAAGGCAAATGAGGAGCTGGGAGCGTGGCTTATTAAGGTGGATAAGTCCGGCTTGCCTGGAAGATTTAAAGCCTGGATCTACCAGCATTCCATCCTGCCCCGAATCCTGTGGCCCTTGCTTGTCTATACAGTTCCGATAACTACTGTGGAATCCCTTGAAAGAAAGATCAGTGGCTTTCTTCGTAAGTGGCTGGGACTTCCCCGCAGTCTCACCAGCGCTGCCTTGTATGGGACAAGCAACAGCGTGCAGTTACCCTTCAGTGGTCTCACAGAAGAGTTCAAGGTGGCTCGCACACGAGAAGCCTTACAGTACAGAGATTCTAAAGACTGCAAGGTGGCATCAGCAGGCATTGAGGTAAGGACAGGAAGAAAGTGGAAGGCTGAGAAGGCAGTTGAGGTGGCGGAGTCACGCCTAAGGCAGAAAACACTGATGGGGGTCTTAGCAACAGGGGGAGCAGGCTTGGGGTACGTCCCAAAGGCCCAGGTCAGCAGGGCACAGGGAAAGGAGAGACACCAGCTACTCCAGGAAGAGGTCCGAGCAGGTGTGGAGGAGGAGCGAGTAAGTAGAGCTGTAGGCCTTAAGCGGCAGGGAGCATGGACAAGGTGGGAGAGCACCTTGCAGCGCAAGGTCACCTGGGCAAACATCATGCAGGCAGACTTCCACCGGATCCGATTCCTAGTGCAGGCAGTATACGACACTCTGCCAAGCCCAGCAAACCTCCATCTGTGGGGAAAGAGCGAGACACCTGCCTGTCCCCTGTGCTCTGGAAGAGGGACCCTAGAACACCTCCTTAGCAGCTGCCCAAGGGCCCTGGCCGATGGTCGGTATCGTTGGCGGCACGACCAGGTGCTCAGAGTAGTTGCTGAAAAGATTGCCTTAGCAATCAGCACCAGCAAGCACCATCATGCTCCGAGGAAGGCAATCTCTTTTATTAAGGCTGGAGAGAAACCCCAGGTGCGCCCACATTTGACAACTGGCCTTCTCAACACAGCCTCTGATTGGCAGCTACAGGCTGACCTGGGTAAACAACTAAAGTTCCCTCAGAACATTGTAAAAACATCACTCCGGCCAGACTTGATAATTATTTCTGAGGCCTCAAAACAGCTGATCATGCTGGAACTCACAGTGCCCTGGGAAGAGCGGATCGAGGAGGCCAATGAAAGGAAACGAGGAAAGTACCAGGAACTAGTGCAAGAGTGCAGGGGAAGGGGCTGGAAGACTTTCTATGAGCCCATAGAAGTGGGTTGTAGGGGCTTTGCAGGACGATCACTCTGCAAAGTCCTAGGCCGGCTGGGCGTGGCTGGGGCAACCAAGAAGAGGGCCATCCAGGCTGTGAGTGAAGCGGCAGAGAAAGCCACAAGGCGGCTGTGGATTAAGAGGGCTGATCCGTGGGTAGCTACTGGTACGCAAGTCGGGGCCTGATCACCCCCGGCTGGGTCGCCTGGGCGAGGGTGTATGATGTTGTGAGACCCGAAACACCTGATGACCCTAGGATACATCACTGAAGATGCGTACCAGTGCATCCAGGAGATGTGTCTTTATAGATAATAGTGTACTGTTTGGGTGTCAGAATGTCAATATTATTACCTGTAAAAGCTAATCTGCAGAAGCAGAACACATGGCGCCGCCTTTGTGTCTGTTTACGCAACTCTTTGGTGACAGAGAGAAGGATTATTAGCATGCAGACGTGCTGCAAAACTTTGCATAGGACCAACCACAACCACGCCTTCCTGCAGCTGCTGTTGTTGAGAAACCTCTTTTGAATTTAAGAAAACACATTTTTAAAGCTTAAGTCATGCCAGGAAATAAACTGTTAGCATCTTAGCTGGGAAAAATGATTCTCCTTCTTGTTATTTCTCCTGTGATTTTAATACCATTTGAAGGCTACAGGATATTTTCTGGTTTTCTCGGCGCACGTGTTCATCAACACATCCTAAATACCAAACATTTACGCTCAACATTCAGTTTGTCCTTATTGACTCTCCCATATGAAGCACACATTAGCACTGACACAACAGGGCTACGCTAACTGAAAGTATTCTGTCTCCTCACTTTGAGAAAAAGGGGGCAAAGCTAGCACAGAAAAACTCAAACCCATTTTTCATGATATGTGAGATGTTCACCTCTTGCTCTGTTTTTGTTTCTTCCTCCTTTATCTTTTCTTCTTCCACTTCACTGTCAGAGGAGCCGGCGCTCTCGCTGTCAGAGTTTGTTGCTTGGGATTTATTATCAGCAGCCAGCAGCTGCTCACAGACACTCTCAGAGATGCTCTCTGCCTTCAGTGGCTCAACAACATCAGGCCCAGGCTCTGAAAGAGAAAATCAAATATATTTTAGACTGGCTTCATAGTCACCGGTGCCAAGATTTGTAAAAGAAATAAACACAGAGTGAAAAAAAAGGATAACTTATAAAATGCAAAGTTCAACTCAGTTTTCTTTATGTAGCGCCAATTTCACAACAACAGTTGCCCCAAAGAGCTTTACATTGTAAGGTAAGGACCCTACAATATTAGAGATAACAGCCCAACAATCAGATGATCCTGTATGAACAAGTTACGAGACGTAACCCAGCAGCATTACTGAGGCACGTGTCAGAGTCAACCGATCTAGTAGTTACATTCCCTAAAAAGTCCAGGTGATGTGGAGAAGTAACAAAAAGTGTCCAGTTTGAACAAAGAAGGCAAGAATCTAACAATAAACTTTATCAAAAAGGGAAGTTTGAAGACTGATCTTAAAAGTAGAGAAACGTCTCCTACACTGTGAGCTAGCTGCGCAGGAGAGGAGCTTCTGACCATTTACAGCAGTGAGGTTAGTCACAAACACTCGACACACATTACTCCAGTCCTGGCAGAATTACACTGGCTTCCCATTTGCTACAGAACCCAATTAAAATTTTCACTGATTACTTTTAAATCACAGACAATCAATTACTGTTACAACTTCTGCAGTGTGGGCTCAAAGCACAGGAGCCCATTGTGGAACAAACTTCAGCTTACTGCTAAATTAGCTTTAAATTAGCATTAGATAAATAAACAAAAACATATTTTTACAGAGAGGCTTTTGTTTGTTTTACGTTTTCCTCATTTCTTGCATCTTCCAAAGATAAACTAATGAATCAGCTGTATGACTGACAGGTTGCTAAAATAATTAATTGCCAAGTTGTTGCTCTATGTATCTATAAAACATCAGAAAAAATAAAAATGGAAATCATCATTCTCCAGAAATCGAGATCCACAAGATTTAAACAAGCATTAATTAGAAAATGTTTGACATTTAATTAATTAAATTCATTTCAGCTACAGATGTGCACATATTAGTGGCTTTATTTTGTCCTAACTACTGCAATCAAAGATAAAATTTACCGAGTGGAGGGTTGGAATCCACATCATCTCCTCCTGTGACACTGGAGAGCCTGGTGTCTGCAGCCTCTGCTTTGATGCTTTTCTTTGAGTAACTGGACTCTTGTGTCTCCTGTTTGGCATGCTGGGCTAGGGAGTACAGTCTGTAACACACACACACACACAAATGAATTACATTTCTTTTACTGGCTATGCTTATACATTAGGTAAAGCACCAACTGATGAGCTGAAAAACGCAGTCAATGCAAATCTCAATTCCTCCAGCGACCACTTGAGGCTGACTCTAAAAGTGAGTCTCAGACTCACAGATTCCCGAGTTAAATTGTCCAACTTCAGGCATGAATTTAACACGTTTACATGCTAGTATGAGAAGTATTTTTGGCCTCATGTATGTTTTCTCCCTTCATCACAATTGTACACAGGGCTAATCTTTATTATAAATCATTTAAATGGAATTTGCTGATGCTTAAAGTTATGGCTGTGGCCTCTTTAATTAGCAGATTTACAAACACAGATTGCTTAAGTTGATAGCAGCGTGCCAAGTTTCAGCCCAGAAAGTCTGAAATGAACTCTGGACCATTTTAGTGTTTAGAGCATTTTGGAACAGTTACATGGCTAATAATTTAACTTTTTTCTCCAGTTTCCAAACTGTTATAACATAACATACATCTGTATATCTCTAGTAAAGTAGTAAAACTAGTAAAGCGCTATACAAATACAGGCCATTTACATCCGGTTTCACCAACACCAAAATGGCGAGCCTTAGTGTTCCAACACGCACTAATACGTGATGCTGCAGTGGCAACATCCATCTTTTTATAAGCAATCGGGCTCAAAACATCTCAAACTGGTTTCTTGAACACGAGTTCAGTGTACTCAGATGGCCTCCACAGGCACCAGATCTGAATCTAAGAGAGCGCCTTTGGGATGCGGCGGGAGACTCAAGCCACGGATAAATCTGCAGGAACTGTGTGATGCTATCCTATCAACATGGAAAATCTCCGAGGAATGTTTCCAGCACATTTTTCAATCTATGTCACAAAGAATTAAGGCAGCTCTCAAAGCAGAAAAGGAGTCTAACCCAGTACTGGGAAGGTGTGCCTAAATGGTCGTGAACGTAAACAAGCATTCGACTTGATTTAGCTATGCTTGGAAGCAAATAGCTAGCACAGCTATAGACTACACTGTTCTGTTTACATGTCTTTACTCTTTATCAGTGCAGTGAAGTAATTCAATTCTGTGTTTTTCTCCCACCTTAACCCCCAACTAGCTGCCCGTCCCTGAGCCTGGTTCTGCCGGAGCTTTCTTCCTGTTCAAAGGGAGTTTTTCCTTCCCACGGTTGCCAAGTGCTCGCTTACAAAGTGTCAGCTACCTACATTATAAAGCACATTGAAGCAACAGGTGTTGTAAATTGACGCTATATAAATAATATTTAATTGAATTCACCAGCTTTTGAAAAGAAAAACATTTCTGTGAATCTCAGAAGCCTAAGAACTACAGGTTTTTGATCATTTGCATTGTGGCATTAATTAGAATAGGGCTAAGTACCATTATGAGTACTTATCCCTAATGAGCAGCTGTTTGAAAACAGTGTTTTTCTGATAATCAGAGGTGCCTTATATTCGGCACATAATTATGTATTTTCATTGACTTCTGCAGATTTCTGTTATTTTAGTGTTAGATTCACTTCGGCAAATGAGCTGATGTCATTGATTTAGCCATTTATCTGATGCCCATTTAATCCTCATTAGGGAGGCAGGGATTTGAAGGTGATCCCAGAATGCACTGGGCACAAGGCCAGGAAATCACTCACACAAACCGTACCAGTCGCATCCTGCTCACACAGACAGCGTGGAGTCTACAAATCACCTAAGCTGAGTGTGTCTCTGAATCGCATTACCTGCTGAGCTGTGACTCCAAAAAAGCAGGAAGTCATAAAATGTGGAGATAAAGAAAAACAGAGGATGATGAGAAAAAGCCACTATTTATGCACTTCATTGGGCTTAATCTCATTTTAGACCATTAAATGATTGTTTTAAGGTTCTTTGGGAGCCAGAGAGCCCCATCCTGTTTTCAGCTGCTGACATTTTTAATCTACACATGCTCACCTGTACAGTTTGCTGTACACAGTCAGTTTTCACAAAATTTGCAGCACATATAACAATTACAGCACAAAGAATGTTAAATTTTACAATTTTCTTATAATTACTTTCTTTTTGGTAACTTGTGGCATTATATATTTATGTATACAAGTGTGTAACTGGGTGTGACTTACTTCATCCAGCCTGTGTAGATGTCATGTAGGGTGGAGGAGCTCTCCACTGGTGTCTCCACCTACAACACAACACACAACAGCCTGAGAAATACTGTGCATCTAAAACTTGCTCAGTACTGACTCTTCAAGAGTGTTTTCAAAATACAATTTCTCCTTTTCACTGATTCCCTGAATGTTCTGTCTCTGCTTCAGCTAAACTTCCTGTGCGTCCCATAACTACATAGACAAAAGAAGAAAGGAAAAAAACACAGATAGCAAAGGGAAATAACAAATTTCCTGTGCTGCAGGAATGCTGCCACAAGCTTCCAGATGTGAATTCATGTAAAATATGCCAAAGAAGAGAGTATGATGAATACACAATGTTCACATAGAGGAGTGAAGGACACTCGTAAGTAAATTCTAATAAGACTGCTGCTGTAACTTCATTCAGACTTTAAGGTGTTGTTTTATGTCCTTTCCAGCTCTCGTTTTATGTTTGAACTCTACGACAGTATAATATTCCTTATTTTTATGTTTTGATGGAGCCCACAGCTCATCCCGTGTCTGAAAAACCCTTCCCCCCTCTTTTTAATGGTTAGGAACCAGCCTATCCAGGGTTTACCCTGCCTCTGGCATTGTAACAGCTGGGACAGGCTCCAGCTACCGCGACACAATGCTGGATAAGTGGTTAGTAAAATGAAAGAAAAGATAAATGATATCTTATAATGAACTTCAGCAGACCGCTCAGTTAATTCACTCGCCCTTTAAGCCAACTTTCTTCAGATTGGCCGTCCCTGTAAACAGAAGGTCTGAACTGCAGGTGGGCGGGGTTTATGTACTTGCATTCAGACCTGTGAAGCCAAAATAGAAAAGAACTGTTGCAAACAGAGAACCCTTGTGATTCTCTGTACCTGTACCGACTCTGATCTCACTTTTTACATTTTCTTTTATCATGTTAAATAAGAGCACCCGCCACTGTAAGTATGAGCAACTTTTGACAATGACATTTTTATCTCATAAGCTCTGCAGGAAAAGCTTACATCACACCTAAGCGCATGTTTCCTAACAGACAGACTTAGGAAGAATAAGACAATATTATTTTTTAGATTTCCCCTGTTAAAAAAGAAAATACCAGAAAGGCTTATTTTACAGTGTTTGGTTGCATCATAAGATGTCATCGGCACAGCTACTGGATAATCAAGAGCTGCAGTGATTATGTGCAACAGTCCAAATACCCCAAATTCTAAAAACGAGTGAATTACAGCGAAATATAGAGAAAAGCATCCAGGTCTCGTATTTGAAAAATATGTAAGTAGAAGTTCATCTCAGCTGGCTATTTAATTTTAAAAAAAAGCTGCCGATTATTTTTAAATTGATGAAATAATCAATTAATCAACTTATCACAGCAGCTCCAGGAGCTTTAGATAAAAAAAGGTCAACTGTTATCACTAAACACTATGAAAAGGTGATGAGGTTTTGAATGGGGTGACAGCGTGCAGCAATAGGCCGCAGGAGCAGAGCTGCTTTGTGCAGCTCCTGTAACATAATGTTCTTTTCCTCCAGAAGGCCTGAACAAGGAGCCACACGCTTTGTCGCGCACACACACAGACTGAAGTGCATCTTACCGACAGCCACACTGAAGCAAACACACATCACATTTATATTTAAGTTGTTATATAACAAGCAAGATGCGCATGTCAGCTGATGAAATCACATTAAAAAAAATAGTCTTTTTACTCACATTTAACTAACGTGTGCGAGCTAGAACCCAGTCTACCGACTGCACGCTAAATATTAGACTGTAAATTTAAGCCAAACTTCTTACCTGGGTAACGTGCTTCTCCAGCACCTGGGCAGCTTTCTGGTAGCCGTTCACCTTCAGGTGCTGGTAGATTAGAAACAGCAGCACGTCGTCCTCCTCTGAGGCCATGCTGTCCGACGGGACCGACTGGCAAACCGGGAAAAAGTGCAAATAATATTGACGGGTTATTTACACTTCAGTACATGCTCGCTATTCGGCGTGCGCACATGTGCGCTGACGACGCCCCCCTCGAAAGGCAGCATGGGAAATTGTGTCTTTGGAAGAAAACGAAGCATAATTTGAAATTTACCAGTTTTATTAAAGAAAAATGTAACCAAAACATGAAAACAAAGCTTAATTCTTTCTTTATTCTTTCTCAACGCAGCCTGAACTCTGTTGGGGAAGCTTTCTTGTCATTTCTCTACACTCTTCTTGAAAGACATTCAAAGCTCTTCTTTAGATTTTGGCTGTCTGCTGTTTTATTCTCTGTCAAGATGATTCCATCATGATTCCAGTAATGTTGTGGTCTGGACTCGGGGGGGTCTGTGTGTTTGGGATCATTGTTATGCTGAAAAATGAATCATCCCCCACAGTCTGTTACAGATGGCTGACCTCCTCCACACATATTGACAATTATTTGAAACAACATATTCAAATTTGGTTTCGAAAGATCTGTTGCCACTGATTTTCAGTCCAGTTCTTGTATAATCTGGCATACTTCAGCCCTTTCTCCTTGTTTCCCTTCCTTAGGATTGGCTTCTTGGCAGCCACCTTTCCACTGAGACTTATTCTGAAGTTTCAGCAAACAGTAGATAAATAAACTGAAGGGCTAAAGCATCTCTCAGCTCTGGTGTCAGTTCTTTAATGGTTTTTGTTCTCTTTCTTAAGAACATGATTTTCAGACACTGTACTGTGCCACTTCTACTTTTGTCCTCCACTTGTCCAGTTTCCTGCTTTTTTACGGACACACTGACAGGTTTTCAGCTACTAGCTCTTTGTTAATCACCATTTTTGTTGGAGCAAAAATGCTGTTTTATACCAGTCACACTGTTTTGTAGAGTTAGCTCAGGAAAGCTGCTGGCAACAAAGTGCTTAAAGATATCATTTAAAATTGGTTGTTTGCTAGATTAAGTCTTTTATGTGCTTTGATTATGGAGCTTTTTCACGGTGGAACAATTGAAAGATCAGTATTTAGTGTCTTTACAAAGAAACAAACAAAAACATTCATCTAAGGACTGGAGTAAAAATGAATGAAAAACATTGAAAAATCTCCAGAAAGCCTGGAAAGCTACTGCTCAAGATCACTTGTAAAAGATCTTGTTAAAAAAATTACAAGTGTGGCTCCTTGGAAGCAAAATATAAAGAAATAAAATGGGTGATTCAAGACTTCTGCACAGTACTGTATATATAGTGGTACAGTGGTGGATACTGATATTAAAAATTAGGAAACTTTTTATTTTATTTAGTTTTTATTCTTAAATAAAATTTCAAAAAAGTTAAAATAAAATAATAAAAGTAATTAATAAAAATAAAATATAAATTTTAAAAAGGGGGATACTGATCCCTGTGAGACAATAAAAGGCTTCAAACTTGTTTTAGATATTTTTTCTACTCTTGGCTCTGTATGATGTCACAGAGGGCACATCCCTAATAAATGTGACTTATTCAAAACTACAGTAATACAGTCCAAGAAGAATAAGTGTGCCTCTTGGCATAGGCACACTTAATAAAAGTTTGAAGCTGTAAATGAGCAGAATACAGCTGACAGGAAAAGGTCCTCAGTTAACGCTGAGCTGTTTAATTAGACAGAAAGGTTTCCACTCATCCATCTGCTATTATTTGTTCAATACGAAGGTTATTATCATATAAATAAAGTAATGCAGCATTTTACATTTTTAACAAAAAGGAACTAATTTAAAGTTAATCGGTAAAGGTTAATTAATAGACTAATGAAATCCCTAACACACTATTTAAACTGTTTTTACAAATAAATACATGGATGCTGATTTTGCTCAAGAAATCAAAATACAAAGTGAGTCAAAATCAGAATTTAAAATCCGTACACGTGACTAGTATTAGCTTTTCAGTCAGCTGAATCAAAACTACAATATGTTTTTAGAGTCTGGAAGTGGAATTTCATTAATAATCCTGACCCAATACATACATTTCTTTGTCAATAAATGGACTGCTTATAGCAGGTGTGTGAAACATAAGGCCCTGGGACCATGAACTGGCCAGGGGAAGACTCCAATCTGGCCCACTGTACATGAACTTTGAATTTTTAACTGTTTCTTGACAAGTTTTAAAGCTTTTCCTACTGATAATGATCTCCCCCATGAACATACATACTAAACCCAAGTAATTAAGTTATTTTATTACTTTACACTACTTTACTTCTTACATGTGGACAGCTTTCTTTAATTTACTACAGCAGCATTTCGTTATCAAGTAGAAAACATGAAATGCACAGTTGTAATTGTGCTTCTTTTTCTTATATTTAAAAAATCTTATTGATTAAATGTAAGTTTCTGTAAAGGAACAGAAAGAGGAGTTTCACTGTGCTGACCCACTTAAGATCAAAGGGGCTGTGGACGTCACAGAAAGTCAATATTTTAGCTTAGCTCAATGTTGGCTTGACTATTTGTTTACTATGATACAGCGTCTATTTTAAAAAATAAAAGTCAACACTGACTTAATGAAAATAATAAAAATGATGACAATTTCTATGACGTTTCATTTAACTTCTCACATTTTTTAATATCAGAAATGGACTTCAGTAGCTGCAATGGATAAATTCCATTATAGGCACATTATAATCTCCATGAATTCCCAGATTGGGTGTTGATATTGTTTTATTAGGAACATTAGGGACAGAAATTCTGTGGCTTACTGGGTGAGCAACTGAGGGAGCAGCAACAATGTCTGGTAGTATTCCTGCATGTACTGCTCACTGCCAGTGAATCAGGCCTTAATAAATCACGCACAGCCTCTTTCAACGCTGTGTTTGTTGGAAACTTGGCACAGGACGCAGCACAGGCAGAGGGTCCCACTGTAGTCGGGACTATTTGGACAGAGACAGAAAAAACAGTATCATTTAAAGAGGGATTTCAGAAAGGCTCCTGCCACCAAGATAAAAGAGTCTCACTAGATTTTGCTAAGATATTCTGAATAACCAGTCAGTCATCCATCCATCCATGGACAAAAGTGGCACAGCTTGGAGGAACATGATTTCTCTTTTAACTTTCAAAATAAATTAAGGGGCCAAATGAAACAGCTCCATGTCTTGAGTAACACAGCCTCTGTGGCGCCCTTGTTTTGTGCTTATTGTCTCTATGAGTGTAAAGTCTAATATCTAAAGACATCACAGCAAAACACATGAACAACCTTCTCTACAAAACTTTGCCAGGTTTGAATTTAAATCAAACAAATGTCTCAGTTATATAATAAAGTAACTGAGCGTTTTAAATGAAAACCGTTTCCAAATGTGACAATCCAAAGCTGGAAACAAAGATTAAAACGAGCAACTAAGCACTATGAAGACCTCATACTGATGACATGTGTTCTTGTTTTGTAAGACCCACCGTCTACAATGTAGGTGCATTTAGAAATAACAGACTCCATCTGGACACAGACTTCTAAATGCCACCTTTCTCATATTTGTCTGCACACGTGGTCTTTAGATGTTTGGTATTATCCTTTTTTTTTCTGATTTTTAATAAGGGTTGAATGGAGCTGGTATTTTTTTTTTTAGTCTAGCATATTTTCCTGCCTCATCCTGAATATTTTGGGATCACTTGATCCTTATTTTGCATTTCTACAGCATGTTGCCCTAAAAGAAATTCCAGGCTTCCTGCGAGTGCCAGCGGACTCCTTTTGCCTGTAACAGTCCGGTCTGCAGGCAGGCTGCTCGGCTGAAGTCCTGCCTTTATTCCCGGAGACACGAACAAAGTGACGGTGTCAGTATTGACACTACAAGAAACACATTAAAGAGACTTAACGCCGTTGAAAGAAACGGCATTTATTGCGGCTTTATTACCGGTTTCCATGAGCGTTAAGTTACAGAAATAAAGTCAAGAGGAGCGGATGTTAAGCTGGGAAATTTCCAAATTAATACAGAACTTAACGAGAGCTCTTAACGAAGACTGTTTTTGTTTGTTTGTTTGTTTGTTTGTTTGTTTGTTTGTTTGTTTGTTTGTTTGTTTGTTTGTTTGTTTGTTTGTTTGTTTGTTTGTTTGTTTGTTTTTAGCAAATATTTCATCTGGAGCAGTCCTTGAAGTCCTGTTATTCTGCAGCTGGACAGCCTTTAGGCGTTTTTTTTTAAATTATTATCTAAATAAAATGAAATTCAATTCGTCACTGGGACATAAAAATGCCATACATCAACAAACAACTCCGATAAAACTCCTTTATAACGTCTACCGACTAAATACGTTTTTTTAAAGATTTGAATTCAGGATCTGTGGTATTTAGCTAAATTTAGGTCATAACACACCTTACCATATGACTTAATTATTATATACTGTCTACTCGAGGCAACGAAAATGCTGATTACAGGACAGGAAGTTAATTCACTGTTTATCAGGAACATTTGTTTAAGTGATATCAGAGTTGTATTTCATTAATAATGCTTTATTGTGACAGTTTACACGTTCAGCCTGTTGACGTTATCACGGTTCATTTACGGCCCTGCAGTGGTCACTATGGTAACTGGAGGAGGTTTCATTTCATTCACAGCAGCAGTTTAAAATGACTTGTGTGACTTTAAAATGACGAGTCGAGCGTATTTTATTTTGGCGAGTCAGGCCGGAGGTGGGAGCGCGTTTGTGTGCGGCTGTCCTTCGCTCATATTTCATCTGCGGGGAGAGAAGGCACTCTTCAGACTGGAGGAAGGAGGCTCTGGTGGAAACTCAAAGGACATGCGGCGTCTTTTGCAAACTTTTCTGCAAACCAGGCTTTCTCCGAGCTGAAGAAGAAGAAGAAGCCGAAGGGTGAGGAATGAACTGAAAAGGAAGAAGAAGGAGAGAGAAGAGGAGGGGGGAGAAGAGCCGTTCACTCCCATTGATCCTTGTATCGAGGTATTGATTCAGGCCTGGCTTTGAAATAACACAGCAGAGGTGAGGATAAGATGAACGATGCTGACTTGAGTTTTCTCGACCTGGATATACTCTGATACCAGACTTAATATAGTATTATTACAGTTTTATTATTATTATTATTTCTGATAAATACTGCATTTAAATATATACTAACTCCATCAAAGCAAAACTAGGCTATATAAGGTTAGTCAGAGCTTCTTAACTAAGACACTCACTCAGACTACTCTGCTTCTTTTCCCATGAGTACCTGTATCTCACCAGTAGTTGGAAACCAGTACTCTACAATCAAGCTGAGACAGCTGCTTTTCGTCAGCTTACATATAAAATCAACATTACATGGTCTTCTTGGCTTTCACGTTAATAAACATGTCGTAGATGATACAGATAAAACAGTCTGAGGTTACCCTTCCTCTTAAAGAGCGCTCGGTTACAGTTTCCTTTGAGAAAATAAAGATTAGAGAGTTTAAAAAGATCCTTTTTGAACCTTGTTACTATTTAATGTCATGGATAATTTAATATTGTTTAAACACTGGCAATTCGAGGAAGTATCAAAGAGCATTCGGGCCTTGTAAAGGTTATTTTACACATCTATTAACAAGTGACTCACTCATCAGATCAGTCAGGACTGACAGCGGTCCTCAGTGTGAGCCAGCAGAGAGACGCACTCACCAAGATAAAGTAAACAATGGGCTACACATCGGACAGTTGAAGAGAAACATGGCACACATAGTTCTAAAATATGTTTGAAACTCCATGAATGTGGTCAAGTATTTCACAATAAGCCATTTTCCAGCCAAGAAGGCGGGCTTGTTTAAAAAAAAGAAATTATTGTTAAAAGATGTTGGTCAGTTAGTCTTTTTACAGCTTTATAAGTTTATAATTAAATTGTCACCAGGTTACAAAATAACATTTTACCCACTGGTTCCCCCGTCTGCAGCTCAGACCTTCACTGACCCACGTAAACAAGCTAGTTTTCGTGTCTGTATCATGTTTTTTCTGGCTCTGGTGGGAAGTTGAGGGTGTAAATATGCATTCAAACATCATTGGCCTGCATTTATTTAACAAAGTGAGTCTATTTCACCTTACTTAAAACCAGTATGTGCATTTTCTTGCTGTGTTTCAGCATTCGGTGAGCAAAAATGTTTATGTTTATTAGCGGAAGGCCAAAACATTGTTTAGGTGAGCACCAAAAAGTTTTATATGCAGCGAAATCCTGTGTACTTTATATACCTTATGATCCATAATAGCATCACATACGTTATTACTCAATTTAGATTTAGATTTAAATCTGAAAATTCAACTTTATTTATACAGCACCAAATCACAACAACAGTCACCTCAAAGCACTTTATATTGTAAGGTAGACCCTGCAATAATACATACAGAGAAAACCCCAACAATCATATGACCCCCTCTATGAGCAAGCACTTTGGCAACAGTGGGAAGGAAAACCTCCCTTTTAACAGGAAGAAACCTCCAGCAGAACCAGGCTCAGGGAGGGGCGGGGCCACCTGCTGCGACCGGTTGGGGTGAGAGAAGGAAGACAGGATAAGTTTTTGATCAAATGTAGTGGAGTACTGTCTGCAGTTATTCATGCTGAGAGCATGGAGCAACATTTACATGAAATCTGCCGCATTTTAAGATCGTTCCAAATGAAACGAGCATCAGCTTTTCTGTCACGATGTAAAAGGTGGAAAGATGGCTTGTCTTAGTGGTGGGATAAAACTAATCAAGGTTTAGATTGTGATTAAAGTACAGAGAGACTCACTCATTTGCTTCCCTTTTTGGCCCTAAATCTGACTCCTGATGCACATGCTGTGTTTCCCACACTACAGAGAAATCTGTCTTTCTTTCACTAACATCACACCGTATAATGTGAAAACACTGACAGCAACAAAAGTTAGAAGTCAGTGAGGGTTCACTTTATTCAGATTGTTTTACGGGTGAAGGGTGGGTGCGGTTTTGGAAACACCGTCAGCTGCTGACCAATCAACTTGCCTTACATAATCTCTGTTGTCTCTGGACCATCGGGGCATCAGTTA
This sequence comes from Copadichromis virginalis, assembly GCF_057382275.1. NCBI lineage: Eukaryota > Metazoa > Chordata > Actinopteri > Cichliformes > Cichlidae > Copadichromis > Copadichromis virginalis. Next base: position 7,901,252 of record NC_140635.1, on the reverse strand, counting down.
GGTTACTTCCTGAAAAAGCGGTTTAAACTGAAAGAGAGGAAGTTTACATGAACATGAAAATCTGGCTGCTCTGAGGAAATACAGCAGTGCAAACACAGGACTGTGATAGCCATGCATTTCAAGTATTAGAATTAATTCAGGCAGTTTTTCTTTGTGACCATCTGAGAAACACTAACCGGAGTTTGCTGGAAAGGTCTGATACGTGACATTAGAAAGCGTGTAACGTGCTCCAAGCATCGGTGCATTCCTAAGCGCGACCGTGATCATCCAGCTGTTATAACACCATATCCCCAGTGACAGAGGAGTTTATCCCCGTTTGACACTCCTAGGGTGTAAAATGTGAAATAAATCAGCAAATAATCAAAGAAAAGTAATAAAACCCTCTTCCAACACTTCCAAATGCCCTGTTTCTGCTCTCTCTCGGTTCTGGGTAATAGTCTAATCGTTTTTCTTTATTTTTTTTATTCATGCTACTCAGTTCCAGAGATTGTAAATAGCTGAAAGCCCTCCGCGGAGTTTCAGCTCTCTGTCCACCAGATGGAAGTGTTTCAGATCACATTTGCAGCCAAGTTGGCAAGTCTGTCTCAAATGTGGTTTCGTGATCTACAGTCAGTCACCCCACTGATGGCAGGGTTGTGTGAATTTGTGCTGAGTCTAACATTTTTGAGCTACTCTTCCCTGGTGTTTTGTTCGTAGAAGTTGTCGCCGTATTGTCATATTCTTGTTGTCGTTCTTTTCCGCAGAGCTCCTGCTGTAAGGATGCAGGCTGCCCCTGCTGCTGCAGCTGCGGCTCTGACTGCGCTGAGTGTTTTGCTCACCCTCGACTGCCTGTCGGCTCATCGGCCCCCGAACAACCAGATACAGCAGCAGACTGACGAGACGGCGCAGAAGAAGAAGAACCAGCCGCACATCGTATTCATCCTCACCGACGATCAGGTGTGTGTGAGAGTCGTGCGAGTGCGTTTTCTTGAATCAAAATGCTTGGACAGTGCCACTGAAACGAGGAAACACATCATAGTATTTACATAAATATATATTGTTGAGGATAGAAATCAAATCATTCCCAAAACATTTACAACCATATGTGTGAAAGTAACTGAAAAATCTGGTTTATAAGCAGTGAAATGAATTAAACAGCATGCATGAGAGCAGCATAGGAGGACTTAACGCCTCTCTGAGTATAACCTCTCTGATTTAAACCTGAATTTCAATTTGGCAAGTCCGTCTCAAATGTGGTTTCACGTATCCACCGCATGAAAACAGATGTTACAGACAAGATATTCACAATCTTGGATTTCAGGTTAGTCAGTCATAAGTTGTCGTTTTGAACTGGGGATTATTTTTAGTCGTGGACGCCGATAGCTGCAGGTACCACAGAGACACACTCCTGTTGTGCTTGTTTAAACTCAGTATGTTGCACCGCAGTGTCATTGAAGACTGTGTGGCTAGGTGCTCGCGTGAAGTCCTCCCAAAAAACCAACAAACAGTGAGGACACTATGCGTAAGTCAGATCGATTGAATGTTTATACACGCATTAGAAGCACGCACAGTGGTCAGTTTTGATTGTTTCTACGTACTTGGTATGGTTCGACTTCTTCGTTTTCGCCACGCAGCAGCTCAGCTTAAGGATCAAGATTACCACACAAAGAAGAAAGAGTAACCCACAGACCCGGTGACAGCTGCAGCCTTTTGGCAGTGACACATGAATCCACAGGTCCCGTCACGCTTACTTAAAACCAAGCAGACACGGGTCCAGCCTAAAAGTTACACAGCTTGACCTTCTACTTCCTACATCAAATACTACTCTTGACAAGCAGCTGATTTTGAGATGTCTCTGGAAAGGAGGTCTTTCCACTGTTTTTTATTACTTTGTTTTGTTTTCAGTTTTTGTTTTCTGAGTGAAGGACCTCCATATTGGAGTAACTGTTTGTTCACTTCCTGTGATTTCTTGTTTAGATCACATTTAGACTGCTTAGCAACCAAATGTTTTGCTGCTGTCTGTACACCTCTGTTAATTTTCTCATTACACTGTTGGTGAAATTGACTTTTTGCTAGCTTAGCTTTGATTTTGCATAATTGCTGCAAATCAGAAATGCTACATTACCAAGACAGCGCAGGCTGCTAGGAAGCAAGCATCATGTCATCGGTGAGGCCAGGTGAAGTTAAGACTACGCTTTTGCAGACTGGTCCTTACTAAGACCAACTTAACAGCTAGATCAAGTTTATTACAAACCATTTTATGTGCAGAGCTGTGCATAAGTCTTGAGCCGCACAAAATTTCTTTAAATGTTGGTACGAAAATGGGAAACAAATGCAGCAATTTATTGAAAGGTGCAAACATGGAAATGCAGCCTCAAATACAGTCTGTAAGGCAAAAACAGAGTTTCTACAAATCTGATGAGCTTGAAGTCAATATTTGACATCACCATCTTCATTCTTCAACACAGCCTGAGCTCTCTTAGGCAAGTAGTCTTCAAGAAAAGTGCTCCAGCCTTCTTCTTTGGATGTTGGCTGCCTTTGGCTCTGCAATCTGTCGAGGTTATCCCACATTGCTTCATTAAAGTTGAGGTCTGGGCTCTGGGGAGGCCAATCCATCACTGATAGTGTTGCATTGTGTATTGTGTAGACACCTGCTGTTCACATCTCTCCTGACCTGCTTCATACTGATGACAATTTGAAACTAAATTTTTAATTCTGAATTCACTTCTTATTTTGTTCTCCACTTCTCATGTTACCTCGTTTTTTTTAAGGACACACTGCACACCATGGCGCGATGTGCCAAGTTTTTGGCTAATGGCGCTGTGAGAATGTCCTTGCTAACGAAATGGGAACAAATGATGTATTTTGGGACAGGCTATTAGAAAGAAAGTGCCTAAAGCTAAGCTATTTAAAACAGGTTGTTTTCTAAAGTGGTCTGTTATGTGCGGACACAACACTGGTTCATCCCTTGATGATGGTTAAATGATTTATAGGTCATTGTTAAGTTTCTCAAGAAGCAGAAAGTATTGTTTCCTACAGTATTGTAACAGGACCCAGAATCTTAAAATGACTCACAAGCCTTAAAAACCAACCAGTGTGGGGCTGAGTAATGAAGCTTCTGATAGAGCTTCTCTGGAACTGTTGCAACACTGTTTCCAGCTCACAAACAAAACTGTACCATAGAAAATACAGACAAAACAAACACAAGGAAAGGCAGGCTGCACACACCTGGACCCATTACTTCCTTACAGTATAGTATAGGAACCACTGAGTATGTATTTGGCAAATTAAAGTGACACTCTAAAACACAAAGTCTTTGATGCAATCATGAATCTGTTGCAGGGTTTCAATGATATCGGTTACCACAACCCGACCATCAAGACTCCCACTCTGGACAAACTGGCAGCAGAGGGCGTGAAATTGGAAAACTACTACGTTCAGCCGATCTGCACGCCGTCGCGCAGTCAGCTCATCACCGGCAGGTACAAACACACCTTTACCGACCTCCTACAGTAAATATCGGAAGTCTTTACATTAAATTTTGACAACATTTAGCCCAGTCTCTTAATAAACTGTCTCATGTACACCAATACATATTGTTTTCTCTTTGTTTCAGTATTTAAAAAAAAAACACTTAAAAAGATCTTAAATCTTTATCTTATTATCAAAGCTGTCCGAATATTGACTCATTAATTAATTTATAGCATGTAACTGCTATAATTCATATCCTCTGGTCTTATTTGTCTGGATGTACTGTCAGATTGTTCCATTTTAATGGTAAGAGATTTACAACATTAAGCCATTACCACATTAAAAAGCGTTTGAAGTGCATCCACATTCTTTCCAGAACTTAAGCTACCCTGTTGATGGGTTAATTTGAAGCTTTGCTCTCGCGTCAGCGCTTTGAGTCTTGGCATTTTTTCCATTTTTCTTCCAGCTGTGCTTGTTGTGTCAGGTTTTCCTTTAGGATTTGTGCTCGGCAGTTATTAGCCAGCAGTTCTTATTTGTTGTGGGCAATACCTCCCCGTTTACACATTGTACTAATTGCATTTTCACCACATCTGTAGCTTGACATTTAGATTGAATGCTTTTTGATAGCACAATTCAATGAAATGCTCTTTGTACAGCACCAAATCACAACAAGAGTTGCCTTAAAATAAAACAGAGAAAATACCAACAATCATCTGACCCCTTTTCAGCAAGCGCTTTGGCGACAGTGGGAAGGAAAAACTCCCTTTTAACTGGAAGAAACGTCCAGTAGAGCCAATAATAATCTTTCTTGAAGGCATCTGTTTTCTGTTGGATTTTGAAACTCCAACAAGCGGTTTTTCATTCACTGCCAATTGTTTTAATCCACACTCATATTAAGCCAGTTTTAAATCAACACATTAAATTGTGGGTCATTTATTTACAAGAATCTCATTTTTTAGGATATTATTCACTCTAAGCAGTTAAATTCACATGTTAGAGAAGCACAAGAATCACGTTAAAGAATTAGAGAGGGCTTTAAATGTGTGAAATGAGGAAGAAATGGCTGCATGTGAAGCTCCTGTTTCAAATGAGGTAGCTGCTTTGAATAATGAGTTTATTGATTAGGCCCTGAGCTGCAGCCAGGATAATGAGCTCCCCGCGTCTTCTCTGAGGCCAAACGGAAGCTCCTGCCTGAGCGGCTTGCCTGTTACAAACCCACTAACAGCTCTTTTTTTCTTTCTTCCAGATATCAGATCCACACGGGATTACAGCACTCCATTATCAGACCCAGACAGCCCAGCTGTCTGCCCTCGCACATGGACACTCTGCCTGAGAGGCTTCGCGAGGCCGGCTACGCCACACATATGGTTGGCAAGTGGCACCTGGGTTTCTACAGGTGAGAGGGAGCCTTCAGTATAACTTGGAGAAATATTGTTTGGTGAAAAGTCTGCTGACACAAAGATGGTGGAGAAACAGTGATGCAGTCATGATTCAGAAGCTGGACTACTTAACTTGAAGTAATCTTTTTCCGTATGACTTTATCAGTTTCTCATATCATCGTGAAGGAATCTTGGCCCACTCTTCTTTACAGGAGTGCTCCAGTCCGTTGGGGTTTGCTGGCATTTGTTTATGTACCACTGCCATGACAATGCCTTGGCATTTCTTTTGGATTGGGGTCTGGGCTTTGACTGCTGCCGTGCTTTTGATCGCTGTCCTTTTGTGTGACACAATTTGGGCCAAGCTTTAGCAGTCGAAGAAATGGCCTCACATCTGACTCCACAGTACTTTGGTATACAGAGGGGTTCGTGGTCAACTCAATGACTGCAAGCTGCTTAGATCCTCTGAGCAACCCAAATCATCACCCCTCCACCACTATGGTTGACAGCTGATATGAGATGTTTGTGCTGATGTGCTGTGTTTGGTTTTACCAAATGTGATGCTCTGCAAAATGACCAAACATCTACACTTTGGTCTTGTCTGTCTAAACAACATTGTTCCAGAAGTCTTGTGGTTTGTTCAGATGCAGCTTTGCAAACCTAAGCAGTGCTGCCATGTTCCTTTTAGAGAGAAGAGGCCTTATCCTTGCACCCCAAACAAGCCATACTTTTTCAGTCTTTTTCTAATTGTACTCTCATTTACTTTGACATTTAACATGCTAACTGAGGCCTGTAGAGTCTAAGATGTAACTGTTGGGGTTTCTGCACCTTAAAGCGAATTTGCTGGGACTTATGGACCAATGGATTCTTATGGAAGCAGTAAGGGTTCACTTAGTTTTTCACACACTACTTCTGCAATTTGACTTTGTTTCTTGTAAGTAAATAGTAACATGGTGTAGTATGTTATTATGTGGTGTTGTTCAGCTGACTTTGAATTTACCTGATTTTAAAAAGTGCTAAGGACAAGAAGATTTTTTAATTATGTCCACATTCTTAAAAACGTAAAAAGACACTCTGCTTTTTTTTCATGACTAGTTAAAATATGAGATGACGCAGGACGGTCTTTCTGTTTATCTCAGCTGTGACATACTGTGTTTTTAAAAAGAGACCAGTCCCTGCCGGCCTTTCTGTCTCCACACACCTGGCTAAGGGTTTCAGGGCTTTGGTATGATGCATGCTGGCTCACAATTATGGTTTACTTGGACTCATCATAATAGAGTCGTTTATGTAACTGTTGACTGCACCTGTGCTTTTCCTGCTATGACAAGCAGAAGTATGTAGCATTATAAGTTATGGAAATTTACAGGAGTTGGAGCAAAATTGGTGTTTAAATCAAAGGTTTCACAGCTAGACCCCACAGTGGTCCTAAGCAGTGGGGGTTTATTTTTATTAGTCAGAACCTAAAACGGTTTAGTTAACCAATATATATTAATAGCTAACTATTGCTGTTAGCCATTTTACATGTATAAAGACCGCTCAGTAAAACCAATAATTTTTTAAAATTAAAAGTGTGTATGGTGATGCATTTTTTGAGTGACGCATTTTAAGAAATGATCAGTGTAGCGTGGAAGCCAGCCGGAAGAAGGCCACAGGCTGAAACTTGCCAGACAACACAATCGGTCTTTATTTACAGTTCGCTGGAGCTTTAAACTCTCCTACAGTTGAACTGAGTTGGCATAGTGCTGAACACTCCCTACTGTGCTTATTCTGTACAATAGACAGCATGAAGAGAAAGAAACATGGCTATTCAAGCCAGAGAGCACTGAATGATCTAACTTACTGGAGTTAGTGGACGGATATCAAGTAAAAGGGAACAGCAGTTATCAGGTTCCTGACATTTTTCAAGACGTTTAACCTCTGGGGGGTCCTAGAAAAATGCATACACTATTGGGCTTAGAGCCACAAATCGACCACGCCATGAAAAGTGCCATAAAATATCTATATATTAATATTTTTTTCCACTTTAAATTAGCCAATCTTTTAGACCTACTTCTCCTTGAAATATTCATATCAAGTTTTAATTACATTTCACGGATTTTAACCCTTTATATCCCGGTTTCGTCACATGGCCGCACTGTTTTTTTAGCCCCAAAAAACAAAGAAATCAAATATTTCCCAAAAGATACAATTCCAAGGCCCGGACTCCCGAGTACCACCAACATTCGGAAGATGGCCCATTATTTGGTTGTAATGACCGTGGAATGGGAAATAGCGTTTATAATGGGTTTCAATGGGGCACAAATCGACCACTAGGACCAATAGTGTAAGTTTATCTGTAGCTCAGCCACTGAAGCTAATTTAAGGGAGTCAGACTGGAATTTTGAAATATATGTAACCAGACTTTTTTTTGGGAAAGTTGGCTATATTCCGTTCAACACAGTGCAAATGGCGTGTATACGAACAATGAAAAATGGCACAAATCGACCCAAGACCACCCAGAGGTTAAAGTCATCGGCCATCATTTGTGATCATTTCTTCTATAAAATGGTCCACATTGCTCAACTGGTTGTTGGGGTGTCAGGCTTGTATTACAAACCCTCCAAACATCTGTAATCAGTAATCATTTTTTCCTTTAGGAAAGCATGTCTGCCCACCAGAAAAGGTTTTGACACTTTCTTTGGTTCGTTAACTGGAAGTGTGGACTACTACAGGTAAATCACAACTACTATTATTACCTGTTTTCATGATTGCTCTCTGTCTTTTTACTGTGTTTACTCCAGTAACTCACATTTCTCCATCTGCGTCTAGTTATGAATCGTGTGACGGCAAGGACTTATGTGGCTACGATCTCCATGACGATGAGGGCGTAGCGTGGGGCCAGGAGGGGAAATACTCGACCACGCTCTTCACACAGAGAGCTCGCAAGATCCTGGAGAGTCACGACCCTGCAGAGAGGCCGCTCTTCCTGCTGCTGTCCTTCCAGGTACGGCGCTGAGGTCGTTACATTAAACATCTTTAGAAGATGGGTTACGTTAAAGCCAATCAAAAAGTTTAAAAAAAAAGGGGTGGAGGGGGGATCAGAGGGGCCAGTGTTCACAACAGGATGTGTTTGCATGTCATGTTTGTTTATGTCTGAGTGTGAGCGCTCAGAGAGTGCACGGTCCACATTGAAGTGTTTGTTTGTTTGGCTTTTTTGAGACAGTTTGTTCAAACAGACTCAAAGGTTTTAATTCAAAACACGCCGCCCAGATGTTTGTTGTTTACGGCTGATTTTGGATGGTTGATAGAATTGAAAAACATGTAATAATATCCTGTAACGTTTCCCTTCAGGCGGTCCACACTCCTCTAAATCCTCCAGAGTCCTACATCTACCCCTTTCGGGACATGGTCAACGTCCCCAGGAGAAACTTCGCCGGCATGGTTTCCACGGTGGACGAAGCGGTCCGAAACGTGACCTACGCCCTCAGAAAGTACGGATACTACCGAAACAGCGTCATCATCTACTCCACCGACAACGGCGCTCAGCCTTTCACAGGCGGGAACAACTGGCCGCTGCGGGGTCGTAAGGTAAAATAACTGCACGGCGAAGCATAGGCTTCATAAAGGCTTCATAAAAAGTCCACATAGTCATAATGACGTCTCTCACTGCTTTGTGAACTGCTGTTCTGAATGTGAGAGTGACAGAAAATAAGGCACAGTCAGTAATGCCTTTTTTAGCTGGAGAAGACACCCCCTGGTGGCCATTAAAACCAGTGCAAGTTTAAGGTTATGGACAATCAGGATCTTGCAGTCATCTTTTATATACAGTCTGTGACCAATTAGGAAATTGCCCTCATAAGATTTTTATGTCGAGATGAGTCTGACAAGCTTAATATGGGATGTAATGAAAGAGCTACAGTCCAGAAGATTGGTTTTAAATGAAGAAACACAATAAATGTCCTTTTATCAGCTTTGTGATAATATTATTAGTCTGGTTAAATCATTTCATTTAATACCTACATTATAAATGTAGAACCACTTGCAGGTGTAGGTGGCGTGAACAACATCGATCTCTTCCTTACTCTGCAGTGTCCTGCAGGGACACATTGACTTATGCCATTCGTGTGGATTGACATGCAGCAGCGTCCTAAGCAGACTAGGGTTGGATGATCTGCTCCAACTGTCCACTTGTCCCCCTGTGTGAGCGCCAGTAACAAATGACATCATCACTGCTGCAAAGCATTAATGTCCCACAATCCACCCTTGGTAATGCACACCACGTGGTTACACATGACTGTCTAAAATGTATCTACAGTAGGCACAGTTGGCAAATCCAGGTTGGAAAATCACCAGGACTGATTTTTAAGGAATGTTTTATAAGTGGGGTTTATTTCACTCAACCTTAAAATAAATATTTTGTTTAACAAATGGGTAAAAATATCAATAACATACACAAACTTCTTTTAAATCAGAGAGCAGACTCCTTTTCTTAACTGTATGAGGATCAGCCGTGACCTATTTTGAGCCAGCTAAAACCCCAAAACACGTGCCTGGCTCTACTTTAGTCCTGTTGTTCTGCTAACCCATTCAGTCTTTTTTATATATGTAAAAATGGTGCTAAAGAAAGCTGCGCAGGGGTGGGTTGAGGAACACAACAAAGAGCTGAACTCTTTGCTAGGCCCTTAAACTTCTGCAGATGCCAAATGTGAACTGTAGGATGTGCAGGAACAAGACCGATGTGCAGACGACTCACAACCGAAGTATCCAGAGGCCTTTCACACATCTGCAGTAGTTTTACAGATAACATATAAAAAATCTCAGCTAACCAAAATGAAAGAGAGTAGAATGAAATTAAATGTGCTGGCTGTGTTTCAGGGTACATATTGGGAGGGTGGAGTCCGCGGCGTGGGGTTCGTGCACAGCCCTCTGCTCAGGCGCAGGAGACGAGTCTCCAAAGCTCTCATGCACATCACAGACTGGTTCCCTACACTGGTGAGCCTGGCCGGAGGAAACATCAGCCAGGTCAGTGGGCCTGTGTCAGAACAATAACCTGTGGGAGCCGTTTGCTTGTACTTTCTAGCATTTGTCTCTGATGTTTCTTCTTAGACAGTAAGTATGGGAGGATAAAAGTTAAGCAGCATGGAAAAACGACTCTCTCCCAGTGTGTTATTGACCATTTTATTGTGCTATAAAACAGAGAGAGATACCGATACGAGCTCTTCTGTTACTGTAAACTCGTTCAGGATCTGTATGTTTTTCCAGTCGTCTTGCCAAAGAGCTCAATCTCTGGTCCCTCAGCTCGCTTACTGTCTCCCCCTAATTTCAGATTAAGTTTATTCGTTGTCATTATTAGAGATGAAAGTAGAGCTCTGCCTATATTCATCTCTGTGTTGGCCTCAGACTGAACAGTGCTACTGTAAAGCCGTCCCTACTTTTACTGTCATCTGGATAAATCAGCCGGACCTATTATGATAAGTGCAGCATTTCCAAACACTGGCCTCAAACATGCTTTGTGTTTTTGTTCGGATATAAATTACTTTCATTTCTAAGTCCGTGCAGTCTGTGTATAGTGTCCAAAAAGCTTTGTTGGCTTGATCTGTGGATAGATTTGCATTGCTGCCAGCAGATAAGCAATGCTTTCTTGGCTACAGGAAACGTAGTAATTCAAAAAGTCAGTGGCGTCTTTTACAAGGAAATTACTTATTCTTTATTTGTGTCCAGTAAATGTATGAGTCTTGCTTCTGGTATTTTTAGCAGCATACCCGTCATTACCCTGCTCTGTAATCTCTTACTGTAAATGAAGTGTTTGCCTTCCGTTCAGAGCCAGGGCCTGGATGGTTTTGATGTTTGGCCCGCCATCAGTGAAGGGAGGGAGTCGCCCCGTAAGGAGATCCTTCACAACATCGACCCTCTGCACAAATCTCCAATTGAAAAGAAGAACCAGGACGAGGAAAACTGGGGTAACTACAGGGGCAAAAAAAAGTCCATAAAGGACTTTTTTTAATGAGGTGTGAACAAAAAGGTCCAGGAATGGGCACGTAGGAATCACAAGACTTCCTCATATAAATTTGGCTGGTTTCCAGTTCGAGGTCCTCTTCTCAGGAATTTCCTGACAGCTTTTTTCACAACTGCTAATTTTAGATCGCTCCCTGAAAGTCTGACTACTTTAACTGGGATTTTACCTCAGACCTCAAACTCAACTCAAAAAAAGACCAAACAGTAATTTCTGTTTCAAACTAATCAAGATTGATGAGATCTGGATCTACAGCTACAGCTGAGCAGTTTTCAGCTGAAACCTCTAAAGTTTCCAAGCCGGAAACATCCCAAAGTAACGTCAGGTGAAGAGGCCAGGATCAGGCTCTTCTTTTTTCAAGAATCCATTTCCCAGTGTGGACTTCTGTTGTAACGCCCTGATTCATTTAAGGGAAACTGCCTGAACTGTGGCCATCACGTATCGTCGCAAAGCGTGCTGAAAACACGTTAGTTTTTAGCCACGTCAACACAGTCCTGGTTCACCAGCTGGACTTACGCCCTAGCCAGATGGGCAATCCCACAGATTTATTCCACCTCCATTGAAAATAAAGTTGAAGAATTGCTGTTTTGACACACTGGAGAAAATCCAGCACATCGCACGAGTGCAAGGAAACATAACAGGACTTCTGTGGAGTGATTTAAAATGAGCAGCCATGCTGACAAATCAATTAAATCCAGTTTTATTTATATAGCACCAAGTGACTACAACCTCAAGGTGGGTTTTTTTAGGTTTTGTATATTTTGTATATTTTGAGGTAAAGACCATAAAGAAAGGAAAAACTCCCTTTTAACAGGAAGAAACATCCGTCAGAATCAGGCTTAAAGAGGGGCGGCCATCTCCCTCGACTCAGCACCCAGCAGTCGTAGACTACGCCCTAGCTAGATGGGCAATCCCACAGATTTATTCCACCTCCTGTAACATTGAAAATAAAGTTGAAGAATTGCTGTTTTGACACACTGTAAAAAAAAATCCAGCAGTAGCCCCAAAACCAGCAGTAGCTCTAATGTGCTGATACTCTGCAAGGTAAAATGCTGATAGGTTGAAAGGTTGGCTTGAACAACTGAAGAGGGCACTGAAGAGCTTGCTACGAAGACAAAGAAGGACAAAAACAATAAGGTATTAAGAAAAAACAGCCTGCGAAGGCTTCATTATCGCGCTTCACTACAAAGAAGCTCTTTGGGCTCTGTGACAGGAGCTCTGCTAAAATAACAACAAACAGTTAAGCACAAACCAGTCATGCCACATATTCTGCCCCCTAGTGGAAGAGCTACAAAACAACAGTCTGCAGAGCTCGACGTAGCCTCTGAATCAGACCAACGCACCACCGTGCCTGTTCCTTATCTCATGCCCTGCCCACTTTGCACGTCTCTTCACCAAGCAGCTGCTTTTAATTGACATTGACTGGTTTCAACTTGCTGCTGGTGTGGACGCTTCTTTAGTCTGCATTAATGTATAAAAACAGTTTGAGAATAATAGTTGTTATTGGTGTTTAAAGCTGGTGTTGAAAATGCTGGAAAAACAAATGTTTCATTTTCTTTTCTTTCTTTATATATATATATATATATATATATATATGAGTTGAGAGGAAGTACTCTCAACTGAATGTACTGAACTCAGTGACCTTTTCAAACTGGTAGGAGATGATCTTTTAATAAATGATAAGTCTCATGTCACTAAATTTACCACCAGGGGCCCGTTCTTCGTACGTCGCTTACTACATCCAAGATCAAATGACACATCCAAGATCAAATCATCGCGCTAACCGTGAGCTCGCTAATCCGGTTCCCCGAACACACCTGCTGTTGACGATTAGTACAGCTGGATGAAGTAATGTGAGATCACTGGGTGTCGTAAAAGGGGCTACGCATCGATAGTAGAAACATTGATCGGCAACCCTCTGATTGGTCGGCGAAAATGTCGAAGGAGCGCGCTCGGTATTTTTCGGCAGCAGAGCAAGAACTCTTGATTGAGGGATTTCAGGAGTTTCAGAGTTTAATCAGAACGCAAGGGAACACTGCAAAGGCTGCAAAAGCAAGGGCTGGCAGAAAGTTGCTGACAAATTAAACTCGTAAGTAATTTAATAATAACAATAATAATGGAGTGGATTTATACAGCGCTTTTCAAGGCACCCAAAGCGCTTTACAATGCCACTATTCAATCACTCTCACATTCACACACTGGTGGAGGCAGCTACAGTTGTAGCCACAGCTGCCCTGGGGCAGACTGACAGAAGCCAGGCTGCCATATCGCGCCATCGGCCCCTCTGGCCAACACCAGTAGGCGGTAGGGTAAATTTATTGTATTACACTATATTATCCAATATTATATTACATTATATTATGTTATATTATATCCCCTTACACATTAGAGCCACAACAGGACCCACTAGAACATGGGAACAAGTAAAAGTGAAATATAAGAATATTCTACAGAATGGTAATATTTATCACTTATATTGCTTTTCGTCTCTAGGAAAGAGACCCTGAAATAATCTGTTTGTTTGTTTATAACAGCAACCAAGAAAAGGGCAGAGCAAAAAAAAGACAGATGGTGGTCCTGCACCCCCTCGTCAACAAGTTGGTTAAGTAAATAATACCCTCACGGGAATATCGATATCTCTCAATGAGCACACTGTCGCGCTGAGCTAAAGGATCCTGTCTATCCCGCAATATACGCTGAATTCTGAAAACTCTCCTTATCAATCTTGCACCTTCCGCAATGGGCTGCTCGCGTATACGGACAGGACATGGCTGCGACAGGCTTCCCAAATCCACCTTCGCTTTTATAGCCGTGGTCTCTCATCTTGATTACACAAAGTAATTTGCAATTACTACTGTGAAATATGAATTACATCTGTAATAATCACATACATGTAATAGAATGTTAATGGTACATTTCCCTTTTTTAGGAAATGACCTGTATGTATCTGTGTGACATCAATAAAAGGATCAAGTGCTGCATTATCTTTAGTTACATTGATGTTATTTATTTATGGTGAAACAGTGGTGGAATGTCGCTGTTGCTTTCGTATAAATGAAGCGGACATACCTGCGTGGCCGCGATCTAATCCTGTTTACATAAAGTGAACCTGCTCCCGAGCAGGTTTACGCTTACGGCTCTGTTGCTATGACAGCAAGTCCCGGATGAGCTTCGGGGAACCGACTGATCCAGGATCACGCGAAATCGTCAACAATCTAATCCGGCTAACCTACTTAGCGAGGTACGAAGAACGGGCCCCAGGGTGGAAAATGTTTGTTTATTGTAGGAAATACAGAGAGAAGAGAAAGAGAGAAATATGAGCACAAAAGAGGTAATTTATCTTTAATATATCTTGATCGCTGTTTTCTTTGATTTGGCAGTGAAAACTTTAAAAACCAAAGTTTTAAAGAAGGTGAAGAAGAAGAAGAAGGTTCTGAAGAAGCCACCAAAACAAAAGTTAGCCTTTAAAACAAAGACCACCAAGAAACCTCAAACATTTTCCCATCATGCCTCTAAGCCTAAATCTAAGCCCCTCTTCAAAAAGAAGCTCAAGCCTCGCCTAAAATCAAAACCCCCACCTAAAGCTAAGAAGACCAAAGCCCACACTTGGGACCGGCCTCTGCCCAATCACAGACCGCATCCAAAGATCGGTGGCACTTTGTCAGGGTCTGGAACATCCCGTCCTAAATCTCCGCCTCCGATCCAAACCCGTTTGAAAACAAAATTCAGGAGGACCACGTCCCAGAACCAGAACTTGTCACAATCAAGCCGGCCAAAATCCAAGATGCTCAAACTACATTCAAAATCAAAGTCCAAGCAGACATTTTTCCCATACCAGAACAGATCCCAACCTGGAATACCACTGACCAAATCCCATCCAACCCTCCAGTTCGGGCTGGAGTCACTACAGCCGGTGTGGGACACTTCAGTCCAGGCTGCCATCAGAGTTGGAGATTGGAAGCTACTGACAGGTGATCCAGGCCACGGAGATTGGGTCCCCCCACAGGTACTGCTGCATGCTTCAGAGAGCTTCATTCTACTTTTCTGTTTCACATTGATTGTTATAACAAATATTTGAAACATTGATCCTCAGATGCTTCCCACCTCTCTACCCGGTCGCTGGTGGAACCTCGAACGCTCGATACTTTACCAGAAATCCTCCGTCCACAAAAACATCTGGCTGTTCAACATCACAGGCGACCCGTACGAGCGGCACGACCTGGCAGACCAGAGGCCAGATGTAGTCCAGCAGCTGCTGGCCCGGCTCGCCTACTACAACCAAACAGCCGTACCGGTTTACTTTCCACCCGACGACCCCCGAGCCAACCCGAGCCAGCACAGGGGAGCGTGGGTGCCATGGGTGGAGGAGGAGGACGACGAAGAGGGAAAATATCAGGGAGTTTACAAGAAAAGTAACAACAAGATGAAGAAGAAGAAGAAGAAGAAGAAGTGCATGCTGTGCAATCTGCAGTCGTTCTTTTTGAAGATGAGCGAGGGGACCGTGTCCAGTCGCATCTGAGATGTCAGCTGAAATTTGCATCAGACTTGAAAATTAATAAATCTTATTTTTTACTTTCATGTTTTCACAACTTTAACATATTCAAGTTCTGTTATTGTGAAAAACTTCTCTTTCAGAGATACGTGACCGTTATTTGTTCATACATGCAGCTTATTCGCCGCCAAACGTGATCTGATGTTTCCAGCTGGACCGTCCAGACACATGAGGCTCTTTTCACCGAGATTTAAAGGGTCAGTCCACTCAAATCACAAAAAGACGTTACTTACGTTGCCTGCAGACATCTGAAATCATACCACTAAGATCATGAAATCTTTGTCGTGATTTGGGTGAACTGGCCATTCATCAGGTGGTTCTAACCCCTGATCTCTGAGTCGGTGAACGCTGGTTTGTTGTTTTACAGATTTGTCAACCGAAAACTGACAGAGGTCCTCATACAAGGCCCGACACCGAGTGGCAGTGAGATTTGTTTTGACACTGTAAATGTAGCAGATCAATTACAATAAGAGACTTGAGTAAATATATAGATTTACAGGTTTCAGTGTACGTTTACACCCTTAATTCACTCCACACAGCCAAATCAGGGTTTTAAAGGGACACTTCACCCAAAAGTCACTTTCATACATTCGGTGAGTAAAATTTTGCATAACTGGCTTGTCTGGGTGTTTGCCAAGGCTTAAAGTTGGCGTGGCTGTTTGGACTGACAGACGTGCCAACATGTGCAGCTGTCTGCGAGGCCTCACCTCGGCTAATTGGAGTCGCTGAACTGGACCTCGAGACTATATTTGTGCTTTTAGAGCGTTTTTAAAGCAATTATCTGATAATAATCTACTAAGTGGTAACGGCCGTCCAACAAAAGTTTGTGCTTCAGTTTTTATTTGCCTTTTACTCAAATCTGCATCGTTGAGTTGGAGCCACACTGTTTATTGATGCAGCGGCTCTTCTTCACACTGCACAGAGCAGAAGAGGAGGGGCAGGATGCTAGATAGAAGAACGTTAATTTCCCCGCCCAAAAAAGTCCCGTACAGACTAGACACTGCCTCTGAAATGCTCCTGTATTCAAACCCGTACAAAGAATAACACATGAAACTCACCCGGTGTTTGTCTGGAGTAATGATACTGTAGCTAGCTGCTTGCTTTGCTTGGTACATAAGTTCATGTGATTTGGGGTGAATTGTTCCTTTAAACAAATGTTTACATATTACAGTGGAAGTGTGTAATCATGACACAGTGTCAGAAAGTTTTATTGTGTAATTTGAATATACTTTCACGTTTTTTGTGACACATTCTCGTGACTTTGATGGTTTTGTCTCACTTTGTCTGTGTTCCTGTGGCTGAAACTGGCCTCTGGCTACTGTGGTCAGTTTCAGTGCACTGCCACTGGCAAGCTTTTCACTATGAATTTAAAGCATTTCACAGCACCTTTAAGTTACTACTGTGAATATCAGAAACCTCTTACTTCACACACACAGCACCAACGCATGTCACTGACAATATCAGTAAACCAAACTGTCTGATTTTAATTTTCTGTAAGGAACAATTCCACTTCCACTAATGTGAAACTTCAGATTTTTATTCGTCTTTTTTGAAAGCACAGCAGAGGAAGTAAAAAAGTCTTACAGCGGCCTGTTTTGAAGTCGGATGCTGGTTGCTTGAGAGAGAGAAAGACACCTAACCTCGAAATATTTCTGTGTATTTGCTCAAAAACGAACAAACCACGGCTGCGGCTGATCTGCAACAGTGCGCATCAGTGTGAGCGAGGAGCAGAGCGTTCCCGAGAAACATTTTAAATGCACGTTGGATTTCTCCACCCTGGGTAAATAAAGGTGAAGTCAAATGAACCTTTGTCCTTCTATGTTTACTGGAAACAACGGCGAGGGTATGTATGTTCTCATAAAATGTTGTTGTTGTTGTTACAAATGGGTGTTGTTGTTTTTTGTTCTTTAGGGCAAGTAAACCACCCGTGTTCATCAGGAAAACTCTTCATTTGAAATGCAGGCTATTAAAATGATTCAAATTTGATACACTATTCACTTAAAGTGTTTATATTTTAAGTAATTAAATACATTTAAAATGCTTTTGTTGCATAAGATGAAAAGACGTGTACATGCATACGTATTTTTCAATATTTCTCTGGGATTCTTATCTGCACATCTTTGCCCTCCAAATCAAGTCAAACCCAAATGATTTTGAGACTCGAGCCTTCTGTTGTTGTGCAATTGCTGATTGTTTAAATTAGTAAACAAATATTCAAATCTTCAAGAAGCAGAAATATGCCTTGCATTTGGTCATTCACGAGAAAGTCGTTGCGCAAAATCTGCATAACCGCTAGGTGGCGCCAAACATTAATAATCCTGCAGATGCAGCACAGACTCCTTTCTCTCGCTCTCTCTCGCTCTCTCCACACACTCACACACACACTTGGGGTAAAATAGGATTTTCCACGCTGCCTTCCTACTTCACACTGTTTCCGCTGAGAAATAATTTAATTTGGGGCTCCTTTGATCCCTGAACACAGCTGGATTGATGTAATCCTCTGGGATTAAATCTGACTCTAACTCATGAAGCAGTTTAGGCTGTGATGCTGCTGAAAAGCTGCAAGGTTGACGTCCACAGTCACTTTTAGTACTTTAAGCACTCAAAACACAGAAATTGCTTCAGTTCATTTACAGATTTATGATTCATTCAGTAAAGAAAACCTCGCCCCCATAAAAAAAATCAGAAATAGCTCAACCATAGCTTCAGTCCAGACCTTTGTGTTGACTTAACTAAACATAAATTAGCCTGCATCTGAATTTATGTGTATGTGAAACAAGCTGCACGACACCCAAGTCTGTAACAGAAATATGGGTCTCAAAATTATCAACCACTTATGGCTGCAAATATGTGAACTTTGTTCAAAGCTTTTTGTTAAAGTTTGTTCAGTTTTCAAGAGTTTTCTCCATCAGTATAAACTAAAACTATATTTAAATAATAATCTAAAGCCCTTGTTTTTCTGTTATAGGTCTCTCACTGTACCTGGTGGTAGTGAAATTAAGGAATACGAGGGGAAAATGTGTTAAAATTTGAGTGTCTGCCCAAAAAAATGTTGAATGGATGTTTATAACAGGGATGGAGTTTCGAGAGCGTCCTCTGCTGCTACATCACTATCTGGTACGGGAACTGCAAAAGAAGTCTCTGCAGCGGATAGTGGGGACAGCACAGAGGATCACCCTCTCCCACCCATCTCCCAACTCTACAACAAACACATCATCCGACATGCGAACAACATAGTGAAGGACACTTTCCACCCTTCACGTGTGCTGTTCTCCCTCCTTCCATCTGGCAGACGGTTTCGCAGCATCAAAACCATAACGGCCTGACACTGCAAGAGCTTCTTCCCCCAAGCAGTCAGAGCCCTCAGCTCACTCCCACCAAAGGACTGATACACACCTTTACAAACACCTTACAAAAGATTCAAAAACAACAAAAACTTTCACAAATCCACTACAAACTGGACCTGGGAACAATATGCTTACTTGCACACTCAGTCACATAGTTACTGAGCACACATCTAAACTATACTATATTTGCACATTTTGCATCTTGCACATGTCTTCGTCCTCACTCGTCTACAATATCCTGGTAAAGACTTGAACCTGGTATTCAATACCAACTGCACAATCCCCTTTGTATAGTCTCTGTCCTGTCTTTGTTTATTGTACAGTTAGTATTGTATAGTTATCATTATAGTATTGTATAGTACGGTATAGTTAGTAATTAGTACCTTTTTAGCCCTTAATTCTACCGAAATTTAGCATGTTAATTATTTGTAATTCCTAGTTTTATATATCTCTTGGAGATATATCTTTTATACACTTATAAATATAAACAGCATTTCGGTACACTGTACACTGTGTATACTGCTGTCTTGACAATAAAGCTCTTGAATCTTGAATCTTAACTATTGCTGCTTTTGATAGAAACACTAGTCAGTCAAATGAACTGCTCTTATTTTATAAAGGTCTAAAAACCAGTTGGCAAGCGGCTGGCAACCACTGGTCACTAAAACGTGTATTCCCTGATACTGGCAGCTGCTGTGAAACTAGGTGAGGGTTTGTTTGGTTGGGGGGAGGTTGACCCAATGGTAACTAGTCCTCCTGACACAGGCCAGTCAGAACACCAAAGTTGGCATAAAGGGAGCGGAGCTAAAGCAGCTTGTTTCACACAGACGTCAAACTAAAAGAGTGCAGCAAGGCTCAGAGTAAACTGAATCATACAAAGCTACTGTAGTGGAGTCCAACAACAGAAATAAAGAGCTGGAAATGAGTAGGGTAAGTCACGTATATTATGTTTACCAGCATTAACAGACGCTTCTCTCTCAGCTTGAATAAGCGCACTCATACATAAATAATGCACTCGCTCCTCTCACGCCGCCTCTGTTTCTCTCACCTCCTTGACTTAACAAGTTTACATTAAAAATATCTCCTCCTGACTGTCACGCTCTCGCCGACATCCTGCATCATCGTGAACGTAATAATCCGGTATTCATCCCGCGCTGGGAGCCAGAGGAGTGTGAGCTCCACAGAACCGGAGCATGTGGGCGGCTGTGAAATCAGGATTCCCTCAGCACGGAGCAGCTTTTTAGACGCTTTCTGCTGACACAATGAAAAACTCATAATTGAGTTCTGTTCCGTGGTCGCACTGACATGAGCCTCGCTTTCTACTTCTTTACAAGATTAAAAAAGGAGAAAAAAAACACAGAAAACGGAAAAGACGGCGCACAATCGAGATGATTTCAAATGGTACAAAGTGGCATTTCGGCGCATTCATGAGTCAGATTTGTGACTTTTTCAACATGACATGTATTGCAGTATCAGTCTGACATTAACATTAATACTGATGCCACACCACCTCCTCCACCATCTCTTTGCAAAGCTCCCTTTTCATCTTTTCCTGCTTTACTCTCAGTGTCAACCCCCTTTTTGCCCCGCTGTGGCAATACTTGCATCACCCACTTATAAGAACTGAAAAGCATCTTGAGTCTTTAAAAGGAGCTGCTCGTTATGAATCCCTCGTACTCTTACCTCAACTTGTGAAATTATTATAATACAAATGGTGCAGCGTTTAAACCCATTATCATTTAAATTACATTTCCTTTTTTGCGGTTTGTTTAATTTGCTGCTGAATGGGCTCAGTTTGCCCACGAGGATTGTTTAAGTTTTCTCTTATTATTTGAAGATTTCATTGTCTTTGCTCAGACACAGAACACCGTGTACTCCTTCTAACATGGTTTTTCAGACTGAATCTGTCCTTGAAAGGCCTCCGAGAGAAGAAGACCGCCCGCTAAACCTGTGCTGCTGCATTTCACACTTCCTGAAAATAAAAGTCAATGAGTCACATCACGATTGGTCTCACAGAAAATAAGCCAGGTTTCAGGATCGCCTTCACCTGTGGGAGGATGAAGCCACATCTAATGATTGATCCCAAGTGAAGGTTGCAAGATTCAGTTGCCTAGGAAACCCCATAATCTATTTACCGCCCCCTCGCGTGTCAGTCGGTAGCAGTCACTCCAGTCACCCATCTCAAAGGTCAGAAAGGTTTAACTTGGGATCGCTGACATTCATGATTGCCGGTCATTACATTACTGATAATCTCATGGAGAAAACTGGATTTAGCTCCACAGTTCAGCCGAGCTGCCAATACAAAAGATAGCCACCGTACCATCACTCATTAGTTAGAGAAGTCTAGTGTTGAACTGACTTTACCATTTTTGCTGTCACCATCTTGCTTTTTTGAAACCAAACATCAGGAGCACGCGACTGTGAAACTAGATGGGCAGTGATGGTCATGTGTGAGCCTGACTTAAAGCATCCCGTTGATCCTTTTTGACTGATAGCTGTTATAATTAGGAGGTTATGTTGTGCTGAACACAGCCTGAAACTGGCAGCCGAGACCATAAACTTATCAGGTTTAGTGATGTCACAGAAAGCAGCAGGAAAGGGTTGTTTTGTGAGATCCAAGCACCTTGGGACAACAGTTTTTGTGATTTGGTGCAATTTAAATAAAATGTAACTGAGTTGAATTGAAGAGATCCAGCGACATATATATTTTCTTATGCTGCGTGTGTCTCCCAGAGAACTTTTGGGGGAAATTTTCTATGAGATCATCTAATTTATTAAGGGTTGGAAACTCACAGAGGGGAGAAAGACGTGTAGCAGACTGAGAAACACGAAGCTATTAGACTTTGGCTAATAGGTAGAGCAGTTTTCACTAAAGTGGATGCCGTTCATGAGTTTCAATATTCGGTTCTGCTCCGTTCTGATCTGCAGGAGACCGAACACCTGCTGCTGCTTTTCATCAAATCTAGTTACTTTTGACTCAACAAGACGTCGTAAAATTTGAATTTAGCTTTAAAGTTGAACGAGAGGTTTTTGTTAATTTGAAATAGCGGTTCATATTTATAAGACTAAAGCGTCTTCTTTTAGAGAAATGATCCCTGTGTTAAGGGTTTATTAAAAAGTCAGCTAGGTCCCTGATAAAGATAATGTGCAGGTTTTGATTCTTAGTCCACTAAAATGATGAAATTTAAACATTTACTTATTATTCCATGAATTTCAGAAAGAAAAACTGCTGAAGATTTTATCTGACTTGTTTCACTTGTCACAGCAGCGTGCACCACTGTGAGCATCTCTTGCCAAGGATGAATGAAGATGTTTGGCCTTCTAAACAGTTATAATGCAAAAAGACAAACATTTACCACAGGATCACTGCTAAACACAAAAGGAGGACTGCAGTGGGACTAAAATATCTGCAGGGCTTTGTAGCAGTGCTGCTGACACTTTCAGCTGCTCCCTCATTTCCCAACTAGTCGCCACAGTGGATTTGCATGTTTGATTTGGCACAGGTTTGACCCCGGATGCCTTTCCTAAAGGAATACTATCTTGTGACCCCCCTGAGGCTCGGTTTGTGCCTCCTCCCAGTCTTAAAATGGGGATCTTTTACATGTAAGGCAAATGTGTTAACCCCTGCACCATAACACCACAAAAGAGCTCATTATGTTAGATTTCTTCTAGCTGTATCCAAACATATTGACATGTCATAGTTACTTTCTGCTGGGTTACAACACATCACAAAAATGCTCCATAGATCTACTAATTAAATTATAAAAGTCATGAGAACTTGTAAGAAAGGAGGGCGATAAAAAACAGCTTAATTTATAAATTCACCATCCAAAACACGCGAGCTGCAATGCGGCATTATTGGAGGTACCGGTGGATACTCCACGGTCAAATCAAAGAACAAAGACTGAGACAGTCCCACACTTTGAAGTCAGACTCGAACGAGGTGATCCGACTCTGCAGACAACCTTGATCATCATTATTTGCCCTCTGACTCATCAGCCTTAATGAGCTGGCCTGTCCACAATGTCTCCACTGAGGGTGTCTGCTGTTCATTAGGGCTCCCCGGTAATTGAAAGGCACGACTCTAAATGAAGATATGATGGAAGCTGTGAAAGATAAAGACGGAATACATGCAAGCCAAGAGCAGTGATAATGAGGCCGGGGTGTGAAAGCGTCTTTGTGCTCGGCTCTCCTTGGCTTTGATTGGGAGCCACAGAAAATAACCTTGATGATGAACGACACAAAGCAATGCCATCATACTCTTGTTTACTATAGCAACGCTTACACCGAGAGACAAAAGCGCAGTCGATGAAATCTGACAAGATTTTCATTGTATCAAAACAGCCAATTGTGACTTTCATTAGCTGAGTGTCTTTTCAACTGGTTTACCATGAAAATGCTTTGGTTAGAGACCAAGTGTGTTTTTATGGTGATATTTTAATTGTCATTCTTGTGAAAAGGTCAAATACACCTGGAGGATAAAAGCTCAAAAAGCTCAAAAAGACAAGATTTTTAAATGAGGCTGTGGATTTCCTAAAATAGTCGGTCTTAGCACATACTGTATATGTCTGGGTCTATTTCCAGCAGTGGATCCACACACATTCGGTGCTCTAATGAGTGGAAGACTGTCACTGCAAACATGTGCCTCACTGCTATGTTAGAGGATATCACCTATACCAACCTTATTTAAGAATACATCTTTTCACAGTTTTGTTCCAATATTCTGTCTTGAAGTTCAATTCAGCAACTCTGTGTAATTAATAGACTGTATTTTAAAAATGGATGTGGCCACTGTGATATTATATACTAGGTTTAGATTCGGCAGTTTTAAGCGGCAGCGTTTTCCAAGCTACCGCGTTGCTGTTTTGGAGCCAGAGGTGACCGTATTTGATCGATCAGGCGCCGACTTATCAGCATAAACCAGCAGGCTGGTTAGCCAGCTGCATCCACATCTGGTGTTGGTGCTAAGTAACAGTGTGAGCCACAAACTTCTTGGATGGGGCGTACCACTCACCAGGCTTTATCAATTGTTCCTTTATGCCAATAAAGTTGCTCTAAATGGCATTGAACAAGGTCAGGAAGCAAATAATCCACAGTAAGAGTTATTAAAACAACTGACTCAAAACCCCTCTTTGTACCAGGCTCTAAGCAGGCTTTCTATTGCTCTAAATGTTAACATGGGAGTCAATGTGGACTAACTAACTTCCTGAGCCAGCCTAAAGTGACAACTACAAGGAAACTGCATTTTTTAGTAATTCCATGTTAGCTTAATGTTTCATTTTCTTGGTTAATATTATAGATTTAATCACAGAATGTGGCAACTATGGTTCAATGAGCCAAAACTGAACATTTTTAGTTTGTTTTCTTTCAGTTGTAATTTTATTTTTTGCCCCATGCCAAACCTTTTTGAAGTAAACCTCATTCGAAGCATTCAGAGTCGGTGTTCACGTCCATCTGTGTTACGCTGCTACTGTCTAATAAGTGACCATTTGTGCGAGATTTATGAGGGGAAATTCGTGGCTTTATTAAGAGTTAGTAAATCATTGACTGAATGACTTGTACTGACGCATCCACATGATTACACAGCAGAGCTTTGCTCACACTGTATAACAAACACGGAGCTATAATTGGTCTTTAGAAGCATTAAGGCGCCGGCCACTGACAAAAGTTATGTGAACCCCTCTGTGGGAGAAAAACTGCAGTTTGTAAAGTTAACTCTCCGGAAACAGTTTCACGAGGATTCACCTGATAGTTGCTGAGTGTCTTCATGTGTGATGCAGAGAGTTTACTGCTAGTTTAGCCTTTCACTGACTAAACAAAAGTCAAACACTGACTCGGATGTGTAACTGAAACGTGACTTACACAAAGGTGACAAAACTACTGAGCTGTAACAGACGTCTGCACAGCTCCCACAGTGGTGCTGCCATAGTAACAGAAATCCAGAGCTGGTGAGCTGCTTTGTGTTTGCTGTTTCACACCCAGTGAGACTTTACAAGGTCATGTGGGATTTTTCTTTGAAATTCTTAAGAAATTTGAGCTGTGAGTTACTCCCACTGTGATCACAGGTCAGAGGATTTGATGGCAAACACACTGATGTGGACATTCACCTCTAAATCACGCACAAATGTGGGTTTGGATCTGCAGAATTTTTTTTTTTCAAGGTGTGTTGCCATACTTTTTATTATTTCATGTATAGATACATCTACCTGCGTCAGTATATGTGTGAGTACTCCCTGTGAGCCAAAAGCTCAGACTTCAAACTGCTCTAAAACCTCTGATGCAGTATTTTTCTACTCATGGCTCTGTATGATGTCACTGAGGGGCTAAAATGGCTAATATGGCCATCTCAGGTATACAACTGCCTCTTGACAGCTTAAAGGGAGAGTAAAGGAGCTTAAAACAGCTTCTTACAGACAGAAGTGCTACATTGAGGCCCAGTATGAGATAAATCAGGACTATTTTGAACTGCGTCTCATGCAAAGCTCCTCTAACCAGGTTCACCGATAATAAAAATAGCTGCAAAATAGCTAAATAAGTTCCCTTTAAGTGTTTTATTTCAGACAAAGTGGCTATTAACACTGCAATTAAAAACATCTTATGCATGGGCATGAACTATGCTTGATTGCTTAAAAGTTTCTCGGTGAAGAATTTGATCATAAAGCATATCAAACAATTTCAATCTTTTGTTTATGAAGCTACTTTCATGCAGGGAGCTGTTTTCTGGGAGTTCTGATAAAGCCGCTCACCTGCACAGCACCAAACAGGAGACAGATAATTAGAGAGTAGCTCATAATGCAGAGGAGAAATTAGCAATTAGCTACAGGATGCATTTCCCTGAACAGTCAACTGAGGTAAAAAACAAACAAATGAAAGACCTGAACGAAAAATGAATGAAGATGGCTTTAATAATCCCAGCAGGGGACGTGATTAATAGTTCTGACGTGATGAAAGCATGACACCAAATCAATTAAAAAGACACAAAAGATATATAAATTAGCAACTTAATGTAATTTTAAGAACATGCTGATCAAATATTTACTGAGTTCAGCTCAAGAAGTCAGTTTAATTCCACTCTTATTAAATTGACTCTTTAAAAACTTCAGATTTTCTGTGAAGTTTGAGTGAGTTATTTTTTTGCATGTTTTCCTCAAATTGAAATCACGGCTGATTCTTTCAGTAGAAAAAATTCAACATTTTACTGAAAAACATTCTGAGCAGACCTGTAGCAAAACTGAATTTCTTTCAATAACGTGGCAGGAATCGGCACTTCTTCAGTAAAGCTCTTTGAAGAAATGAAAATTGCTCAAATTTCCAACAGGTTGGTCTCTAAAAAATATTTTGTCCTTTTTATCACAGCTACTCAACATTGTTAGAAAATCACAAATTACAAGCCGTGCTTTGTGCTTTTGCTTTGACAGACTTTCGTTACCAGCATTTGTTGACTGGAACTGGAAACATAACAAAAAAAATAGAAACATCCTCAGAGTGATGCTGAAAAAAGTAATCAATGGATTTGTTTCTTGTAAATTAGCTTTAAAAGCTCACTAAAAAAGGTTCAGTTGATCCAAAACACCACAGCGAGAGTGCTAACAGAGACTCGAAAGGAGGATTGTCTTCTTTTCCTTCTCTTCATTTTGGACCCTTCAAATCTTGAAGCACTTCACTGTCAAACTATAAATTAGCAACTTAATGTAAGGAACCTCACATGTGGTTCCTTGAGTTTCTTAATTGGAGGCAGACGCTTGGATTCAGGAGACAGACGCTGTCTCTAGTTTTAAGAATAGGCTTAAAAACGTTCCTGTTTATAAAGCTTATATTTAGAGCTGGATCAAATGAGAATGAACGACCAACCTGGTTTGATCCGAGCTTTCTAGCTTCCTACTGTCGCCACTCGCAGTCTGAACATTCAGGTTGTCTCTTTACTGTATGATCAAATTTTTATCAACTGAAAAGAAATAAGAAATAAGGAGGAAGTTGGATCTGAAACTAGCCTGCATTAGCCCAGGAGTGTCAAACTACATTGTTGGCCCACTTTGATCTCAAGTGGGTCAGATTGGTGAAATCCCCCCTTCTGAAAAAGAAAGGCAACTTCAAAAATGCTGCAGTGGCAAAGAGAAAAAGTCTGTCAGCACAAATTACAGAAAAGTACTGAGACTGTCCTGTAATTATAAAACAACAAGTTTGTTATAAGTCACAGAAAATATCCATTTGCTTTTATTGTTGTAAAAAGCTGATAGTGAAAAAACAGGAAACTTTATGTTATTTAATTGTTTATCTGTTACTTAATTGCTTTGGTGTAGTAAGAATGGCTGTGGGAGAAGTCTCTATCAGCAGGAAGAATTTATTTCCTCCTTTACTTCTTCCAAAGCCGTCCAGTGGGCCAAATTAGACTCTTCTGGGTCCAATTCTGGCCCCTTGGCCTTATGTTTGACACCCCTGCAGTAGACTATTCTTAGAATAAAATTAGCACTGGCTTCACACAATGGACCAATCTGAGTACGTCCTGTGCCTTTATCCTCAAGCTGAAATGAATCTTTTTGTGCAAACTTGCACTAACCTCTTCTCACAGATAAAGCCAGCCTCCCACTAACATCCCGACTCTTTGCCTTTCCATTCTTTCACTTTTATTTCTCTGCATTTTGCTGAACCTGCGCATTAAAACTTTGATTTCAGCCACATTAACCACTTTCAGCGCATTTACTTTGAACTAAAAGCGAAATCGGCAGCACTTTTCCGAGACCCAGTATCAGGTCACGTCCCTAAAACTGTCTTGCATTTACACTTCATCACTTTCTATCTTTTTGAAACAAGCAATTACAGGAGAAAGATCTAAATATGATCAAGTCAGTCGCACAGCAAAGGCAATCTCTCTCTGGGAGTTAGACTCCGCTGTGCTCATTTACTTTGCAGCTCTTATCGACTTTGCTTTTCCCTCTCTAAGAAGTAGAATTTACATTTAAATGTCATCGCTTATCCTGCCCAAATTGCTGCAGTGAATAGAAGCCACGAGTAAACAGCAACACTATGCCTGGATGGCCTCTTTTTCTTTTTTTTGCAGGGGAAAATAAATGTATGTTTGCCCAAACTTTGATTTAAAAACTGTGTGTGTGCTGCAGTACTTTTCCGTGCGTTTTAGTTGTGAGCCACCTTGATGTGGAAAAAAACCCGGTGAAAAACACTTCATGACCTACGCTCACTACACCCACTCACGCTGCTTTATTTTCAGCTTTAAACACCAAAACACGGCTCAGGGTCCTCTGCCTGTTATTCAGTCAATGAATAAAAGGGACACACGTGGGCATGAGGCACAAAGAGGAGAACTAAACCGGTTCATCAGGGTACAGTCACCTTACAGTAAATGCAGCGGTTTGGGGAGGGTGGATACCTGTAAAGCTGGCTGTTACTTTTAGAGGAAGTGAAGACTTGAACCACAGTTTGTGTGATCAGAAGAAAAGTGGAATTAAAAGCTGTTACAATTATAACGTCGGGGCTCTGCTGCACAGGTAGGGTGAAGTTTTAGGTGATTATGAGGGGGCTCAGAGGAAAGCTCAACACAGACACAAGTCAGCTGATATGGTCTGGATATCTGAGCAGGATTCATGCTGGAAGGCTCTAAGGTGAGGAGGCCCAGCAGCAGTTATTCCTCTCAGCTGGGTCTGTATTTCACTAGAAGAGGAGGCTGAAAGGAGGGCGATCTGGGCATCTCTGCTCAGATAATTTTGCTTGGGTTTATGTCAGCTGAAGCCAGTTCTCTAAGACAGGCCTAACAGACCCTGGTGGTGTCAAATCATAAACCCTAAACCAGATGGAAGAGAGGTCAGGGTCAGTCACTACTGGGTGCTGTGGTGTTGTCTTGAAATCTGAGGAAATCTCCACCATCTGTAAATCTCTCTGTGACTCACAGACGCCATGTTTGGAACTCAAACCTCCCCCAGGTAATATTTGCCCTGAGGGATGATGTTATGGCATCATTGAGAGAGATCTGGCTGTTTGTTAAAAAGCAGGATTACTCTAATGAGGGTGCATGTTTTTACCCAAAACTAATCAGGTCATCTTTAGTGGCTAAAACTAACCAGTGAGTAAAAGTGAAAGAGAAAAAAAAAGTCAGCAAGTGTTTAAAAAAAAGCCAAACAAACTGTAAAACGGTCTCACGGGGGCAGGAATCAGCATCTCCTGGCTGACGAACCTGTGCTGCCACGCTTCCAGCCTCCTGCTGCAGGCTTTGCAGGTCTTTGACAGAGGGCCATAGAGGACTGCAGCGGCTGCTGCGTCAGAGCATCGCTGCCAAAGGACGACGCAGGAGACGGTAAACTGAACAGCAACATATAGTGTCCCAGGATGATAACATGGTGCAGCTTCAGCTTGAAAAAAAAAGGGAAAGGTGGCTTCACGTTCTGCAGTCGCAACATTAAAACTATGGATTATAGCTCAATAATACATAAGGGAACAGAGTGACACTCCTCTTATTCTGCTACACAATAGATAGTAAAAATATATATGTAGACATTTTACAGGTTGGATTATTTTCGTCCCTTCACTTTTTCCTCTTGTACAAACCAAAATGGATAAATGTCACCAGCGACTTCTTAGAGGAAGAGGAATTGATCTTTTTTTAATTTAATATTAATTTCTGAGTGAATCTTTTGGAAAAGTGTTTAATGAAAAATATATCATATTAAGGCTCATGTCACTGCAGGCTGCTACTGTGCAAGCATTTTGAAAACTAGCTTTATGCGTTTTAAAGTTGTATCACTTAAACACTTTAATGAAAGTGCTGAGTCAGCAGTTTCATAAACCACTGGCTATAAAATGTGTGGAAGGAGCAGCTGCCAGCCTTCTTCCAGCTGCAGCAGGGGTGTCAAACATAAAGCCTCTGGGCCAGAATCGGCCAGGCCAAGACTCCAATCCGGCCCACTGGACATCTTTAGAAAATGTAAAATGAGTTTGACATCCATGATCAAAGGGATAAATATAGCAGGACACTTTACTAATCCTTCTCATGAAACTGGATCAAGTAGCTGAAGCGGGAGTATTCAATGTTTCCATTTTTATATCATAATGTCATAACATATAATGATCATTTAAACCCAATTCTGCAGAAGTCATTGGTTAAAGCAAGTTAACCGCCTCTCATTATGTAGCTGAATGAAACTATTTTTAATGGAAAAAAGAAAAATAAGAATATCACCTTAAGAACTCATTTTTAGTCCAAATTCCTTTCAAAAACAATCAGTTTCTGGTGCCATGGTAATAAAAGTTTCAAGTTTAAAGATTATATCCTTATGACAGGATATGATTGAGGACAGTCACAAACTTCAGTTTTCCAACTCTTTCCAGTCCTTCGATAGCTCCAACACCACCGTGCTGGTGCTACTTAATCATCCCACATTTCACCAGTTTACGAACATACGTAGTGTTTTCAGCTACACAAAAATCAGTGGGAAGAAATTCACAGTAGACTGCATCTGTGGGCTGCCAGTAACAAGCCCCTCAGAGATGCTTTCTGTAAGGCCAAACGAGAAGTTTGCATCGCCCTGGATCACTAAAAACATCAGCAGAATTCATCCCCAGTCTTTGATTATCACATAAGATTAGCTGTTGGTTAGGATTTGTTTACTGCCAGCAGTAAAACACTAAACCACAGCAGTAGAAAGACTACAAAGTGGTCATAACTTTAACTTCACCACTACCACGTGCTGCATTTAGGGATGATGAATGCCCCCAGCAACTTCTGCAGTCTGTTGGCAAACAAGAGTTTAAGTAAAACATCTATCAGTTATAAAAACTTGTTTCAAAGTAAATAATACAAATCAGTTCTTGCGGCAGCTTCACAGCCCACACTTTGGAACCCACTGAATCTACACTACTTTAAACAAAGGAAAAAGTCGGGTTGCTCTTTAGTTCTTTCTCTCAGGGTGTTCATCTAGTTTGCATGAGGAATTGGACGGTTCATTAAATGTTCACACGTAGGAGGATTACACAGTTTGTCTTGTCCGGCCCACCTGAGATCAAATTTGGCTCCTAAACTGAAGCTTCTTCACACAAAGACGCAACGAAACCATTAAAGTAACAAAAACAAAGGAGACATGTTGGTCGAAACACATAATGCCCTGGATTTTTATTTCATTTTGTGACAATTCAAGAGGATTCTTAAGTCTTTCCCATGTGTGTGAGTGTGTGTGGTGGAAGGGTTTACAAAAACAAAAGGGAAACAAAAAAATCATGAATCAACTGGGCCATTGGAATGGGCATTGGGCTTGTGGTACAGACAAAGAAAAACTACACGTAGCCTTGTTCAGTACCAAACTCTTCACAGAAGAGAGTGATTTTTTTTGTTTTATTGATTTTTTTTAAAAGTTTTTTTTTTTTTCTTTTTTCCCAAATGAAGGCACCCGATAACTTGTGGTTCATGGCCTTTCAGCCTTCTGGAGTTTTTAAAAGTAGAGAAAACTGTTTCATTTCTTTTTTTTCTTCTCTCAATTGATACATGTTCCTTATTATACAGAAGCTGGAATGATAATAAATGTCAGTTACTGCATTTTTTTTTAAATTACTCCCTTATAGTTTCTTTTTTTTTTTCAGAACAAGTAACAAAAGAATGAAGTCTTTCATGGGAAAATAAAGGAGAAGGGAGATACAAAAATATTTGTTTAAAAAAAAAAAAAAAAATGGTAAAGGGAGGGGGATTATCCTTTAGAGAAAACTAAAAGTTACTAAGGCCATCTGGTAGAAACCAGACGCCAAAAATCATACAAAAGCAGCATTAATTAAAAAAAGAAAAAATTATAATATATAGTGCTTAGATAAGTCAGAAGCAGCAAAGTCTTCTGGGAAAGTCTTCATCCCCATTGTTTTGTTACTTGTCTCAGGAATAACATATGTATGGAAGAGCTTTGTGGAGACTGATTTACCCACTGACAAACTGATGCCTACAAACAAACAAAAGCCCCTTTCAGACATTTCAATTAATCTGACGGCATCTGAACGTGTTGGCGTCTCAGTGACATTCACTGGCCACTTTAGCTCGTCTGATTGCGTTAAGTCACGTCAACGAATGAGCTCGCACTAGATCGCATCTGTTAGCGATTCCCCTGCGTCTCTGAGCTGCGTTACACAACAATAACATTTCATCTTTGATTTAGATTTGAAACTAGACTAAAACATTTATCTATGATGTATTTTAGCTGCTCCTGATTCAGAAAAGCCCTCGGCTTGTGTGCAAGGGGCAGGTGGGTACAGCACAGTCAGCAGCACCCACAGATCTTGGTCAAAGAAACATTCAGAAGCGCGGGCTGCACCTCACACAATACTAATCACCACAAATGTAATAAGTTCTTGGTACGCGTGGCAACCACAGCAGCCCCCCCGGATGTGTGTGAGTGAATTCTGAACGACAGTGCCGTCAATTTAAGAGACTGATTGAGCCGAATGCTTCACATCACGTCTGAAAAGGGCTAAATACACATCTACTGCCCTGCGCCTGAATCTTTAACAAACACACGTCTGCGTGGATTTAAACAGACACATGGGAACACCCAACAAAAACGGGTGAGCCCCCGGCCATGTTCACAACATCCAAAAAGGAAGGAGAAAAAAAAAAAAAAAAAAATAGTGGGGACTTCTTTTTTGTATAAATCTACCTAAACACTTACTACAGCACAGGGAACTGATGAAGGATACAGTGTATTTAAAAAAAAAAAAAAATTTAATGAATGTGGGGGGGGGGGAAAACCTCTGTAAACACGGCACAATAAATAGATCAAACAGCAGGTTCCGCACCATGCATGTGATGACATACATTTTTCTGTGGTATAACTTTCACACCCCATACTCGCACCAGTTGCAGTTTGTCGTTTTCTCTTTTTAATTTTGAAATTTTTTTTTAATATCGAGTGCAAAACATCACAAATGAACAATTCTGTATTCAAGTAATGTTATATACAAGAAGGGTGGGGAGAGGGGTATTACAAATATGCAGTACTGTACATATAATTGCCATATTAAGAATTTACAGAGATCTCCTATTAACAGTAACAAATGGGGGGGAATTGTACGAGACGAGCATTGCAATTAAGTCCCAAACTGTTGCTATGGAAACCCAGCCTTGCCGTGCTCAGTCCGCCACCACTTGCATTCATGACTAACGAATGATGCATAGCACCTTAAAAAAAAACAAAAAACAAAAAAAAGAAAACAATGGAGTCACGTTTCCTCAGAGCGGTGTATGAGAGGCTACGTAACCTCCATGGCCACTGTGTTGTCCGTTAGACTGTTCAGTGCTGGCTTGTCTTGTTCATGATTCTCCCTGAGGGCAAAAATGGAAACTGTTAGCACAGACAGGCTAGCATAAACCTGTTACTTCAGTTGTCTTAAAATTAAGCACAACAGGCCTGATTTAAGGCCAAACAATATCTTTACTCATGTTTCTACAAACTATAAAAAACAACAGATAAAATCTAAATGTGCTACATTTCTAAATAAAAGCCCAGAAGTAAGTGTTTTATAGCGATTAGACACATTATTCTTGAGTAAGATGTAGGTGAAAGGTGCTGCCAAAGACATTTTCAGGTTGGATCTATAAGGTAAACATTGACAGGGAAGTAATGTCCTGAGCTCAGATTGGATGCGTACTGAGATGTTTATGACTATGTTTTTTTATCTTAACTACGCACATCCATAAATTTTGTGACAACATCTTGCACAGCTGCTCTCACATTGGTTTTGGACAGATTTTCATCAGACACATGAAAAGATGGCACAGGTAGCAAACCTTTTAGCAAGCAGTCCTATGCTTCATATACAAAAGTAAAGTCTCTTCTTTTTTGGTCTAACATGTCATCCCTGGAATATATCTCAAGCAGACAAACCGTTTGTCACAGAGCAGAATGACTAGACAATGTGAAAGCTGGACAGCTAAACTACAAACTGAGCTCACAAGAACATGTAAACTTTGAGAGCTGCCAACTCTGCTGGTAACTCAGTAGGTTCATAACATACACATTCAAGAGTGTTCCATGTTGGACATGGCTGCTTTGAGTAAAAGGTAATAAATTAAAAGGATTAATGTTGACGTTTTCCTGTGTGCTATTCAGCTAGGTACGGCCTTCTGTTTGGAACATCACTTCACCCCTCGAGTGTTTTCAGTTTTCCTTACCTGGGCACTATGTCCAGCGGCGAGGCCGAGGCTGTAGTGACCTTGGGTTTCTGACAGTTGGCGGCTGCTGCGTGGGCGAGCTTTAAGGCGGATGTAGACATGGTGGTGCTCAGTGTCCGGGATGTGGGGATGCGCTTGGTGGCGGGAACACTCAGCCGTAGGTTGTTGTTATTTCCCAGCAGGACCTGAGTGGTGGTGTTAGTGGTAGTTGTGTTGGCAGGGTGAGTGGTGCCATTGTTGTTACTGGTAGCAGATGTGGAGCTGGTGGTGGTGGTACAGGGGTGGAGCGAAGCAGGTGTCGTTGTAGCAGTGGGAGGAGCCGGGGTGGCAGGGGACGGGGACGCTGTGCTCGAGAGGTGCAAGCCCTTGTAGACACCTGAAGTGGGTGGAGTGGGATGGGGGTGGTGTTGGAATAAACAGGATTTGGAAAAGAAGTTTTAATTATCACCTGATTTTTTTTTTTTTTTAAACCTGCTCCTGTTCTGAATTTGAAGCACTGAATTTGCACAGCAATTTGAAGTTGAGTACACAAAGTTTCAAAGCAGCTTTTTCCCTCCCTTCAAAGTGTGAATCATAATCCTTAAAAAATGAGGTACTGTAGATGTGCACACAGGTTTCAAAGCCTAACTTAACAGAAACTTTAATTTAAAAAACTTTGACAAGGAAAAGTTTTTAATCTGCTGCGTGGCAGAAGAAAATGTACAAGCAGGAGGTTTTTTTTTTCCCCTTTTCACCAAATCAGTATTCAAAGAAAAAGTCACTGATTATCAGACTTCAGGTTGCAGGAGTTTGATCTGTGAAGGACACCTTGGTGCCCCGCTTCCATCTCCAGATTAATGAAAATCTAAATTCCCTTTTGTCACTTTTCTTGGTTATCTAGCAAACACTCCTCCGTGAAGCGGCATCAGTCGTTGGGGTGCTGCTGGTGCAGGTTTTGTTGAACTTTCATTGTGCTGCCATCTGCTCTTTTGTGTTGATGAGTATTGAGGGCGTTAGTACTATGATTACTTTTGTCCCTTTGTTTGCTTTGTCTTGACTTCACTGTCACTGTACTTTAACAATTTGGTAAAGTGGACTTTTCATTTTAATAGTGCTGTTGTAAAATAAATGAAAAAAATTTATCAATTTGGTTTTAATTTCAACATATAACTAGAATTAGAATCAATAAGTAAACAATTTTGGGATCATCAATACCAATATACCTTTGTTAAATTCGACAATAGTGATTACAACATGAGCCTTCAAAGCTAAGAGGCTATTGGTCAAACCAGTGGTTGTGTGGGAAGCCGTTATACCTGAGGGGGAGAGGACGCCATTGACTCCTGGTCCTAGCTCCTCCTTGGTTTTCAGAGCCAGCAGTTGGTCGGCGGTCACGAGGGCCGAGGCGGCAAACTGAGCACTGGCCTGGTCCAATGTATTTGCCAGGGTCTGCTAGGAGACCAAGAGTAACAAGTTTACATGATTTGAAGATTACGGGGGGATCAATCAAAAAGTATATATTATATAAATATATAAATTCAGATCACTGTCTGCTGCTGTACAGTTGATCTGCACGCTGACCTGTGTGCTGTTGGCAGTGGTGGCGCTGTTGGCTTGCTGTTGCTGGACTTGCTCCAGCTGCTGTTTGTGCATCAGGGACAGCTGCTCCTGATGCTGCTGGTACTGTTCAACTGTGAAAGCTGAGAGAAACAAAACCAGTGTTACAAATTCCCAATCATAAAACAGACAGATCTTTTGACACAAAGAATATTTGAGCTAAGTGGTGGCAGGTTGGCATTAAACCTTAAACCCAGGTCAAGATACGCACCACATGATACATACGGAGCCTTTCAGATACACTGTCCATGACACATTGTGCCTAATGTATTGCCACCAACTTTCTATCTTCTTGGGAAGATAGAAAGTTGGTCAAATATTTGTTTTCAACTGCTTTTGGATGAATAAAAACCATATTTGGGAAAGAAAAGTAAGCTGCTCCAACAGTCTGAATCAAACAGCAACACACAGACAACAACTCTGTCAACTCACACCCACTCAATATGCCTCGTTTGATAAGTCAGCAGGGAAGCAAACAACAGTGAGTACAACAAAGGCCAAAGACTTCAGTCACGAAGGAGCATCTTCAGTCTTGGATTTTACTGTTATGCTGCAGACCTTACTGCAAACTGTGC
This sequence comes from Copadichromis virginalis, assembly GCF_057382275.1. Lineage (NCBI taxonomy): Eukaryota > Metazoa > Chordata > Actinopteri > Cichliformes > Cichlidae > Copadichromis > Copadichromis virginalis. The sequence continues at coordinate 7,865,210 of NC_140635.1, read as the reverse complement.
TCATGACTAAATGAATGACCGAACCAGAAACCAATTCACTATGAACAAAGCAAAACCACTACATGGTTTCCTGAATTATTTTTAACACTTTTTGGGCACCAGTGAGTTTTTAGTGATGCAATGCATTCTAATGAAAGGTCAGACCAATGTTTGGTAATGAGTACATCCATTTACTCTCCAGGTGGCTTTTGTACTACAATAAAACATTCCAGCTTTGATTCTTTCAGTTTTGAGTATATGTGGTAGGAAAAGAAATCGCTTTGGCCATATTCAGGTAAACTTAGGGTACTCCAGAAAATATATTCTCAGATTTCCTGCCTGAAAACTGAGGTTTACTACAAAGCAAGATTATACAGTTAACAAGTTTAGAGACGGAGTTCTTAATGTCACAGGTGGCTGTCTCAACCAGGCTAAATCCCTACAGAAACAAAAGTATCAGTTGAGCCATATGTCATGAACGCCAGCAAATAAAGCCCTGCCAGGCACAACAGCATAAAATGTGCACCCAATAAATGCATGAATACGTTTTCATACTTGGTCCTAATTAGCTGCCAAGCCCATTTGCATTGGATCAAATTAGTCTATTTATAGGATGTTATTAGTGGCAAAACTCAAGTCAGTATTTAATCTGAAGTGATATCCATATCTACAGCTACAGGACAGCTGATTAATAGATTTAAACTGATTAAGTTAGATATTAATGGCATCAATAGGATTGGCATTGCAAATTAAATACACCAGGGGAAATCATTCCGTTTTAAGGTGAAGAGTAAAATATGCCTCTAAGCAAACGTGCAGTTTCTGAAATAGAAAGCCTGAGTCAATGTCAAACTCCTTCATGAAACCAGTCATATCTGACATTTTAGGTGTTGTAGAGCCAAAGAAAACCTGAACATGTTTTTGTGGATATTTCATCCACCCTAGTATTTGAATCAAAGTTTTTTAGCTGTAGATAACATGGCCATAAGTTCTTCTTCATTAGTGTTTGAACTGAAAAGTTCTCATCTCATGTTTTAAAGGCATTATGTGCATCAGTGCATTATTGATGTATCCATTCCCTGTGTGCTTTTCACTTCTCAGTTTCATAAGATCCACAATCTGCGTACATCTCCAAGTCACAGCTCGTCCTGTGGCATTACCTCCATCTGGAGGACGTGTCATTTTTATTTCTTGAACTCCAACACCGTGTAATTTAATCAAAAATCAACTACTTAAACAACAAGTGCAGCTGTCACATTTGCTCATACACAATACATATTAGTAGAGTTTCTTGAAAGATCCATGTTAATTATATCAGTCTTTCAGATTCTCACTGAACCTTTTCTGGAAAAATCAATAAGCAGCTTGTTTTTTCATGCACATCAAAACAAGTTGCAGCAATATTAAGACACCCGCCGCCTGACTGCCCTCACAGTAAAACCACCGGGGACCTGTGGCATTTCGTCTCTTCGTCAAATCCATGCATGTCATGAATTCACTTATGAAATCCTGCTTTAACTGACACCTTAAGGAATGAAAGGTAGATTGTATTCATACAGTGTTACCCCCAGAGCAACAGCTGTTCTAAATAAACAAAAAAATAAAATATATAGAAATTCTTGCTATTTTAGCACAGCCACAAAACAAGGAATTCTGATGAAAATCTAGGAAATTAAAAGCTGCAAACATTCGATTAAAAATCAACCACACTTGGACATGTGTCCTGAACAAGCCAGCTGGCGACTCACTTTGTCACCGTTACTTTTTCAAACTCTCCAAGCGAACGGCATCCATGACTGTCATACCACTGAAAGTGCTCTTACTTTAAATGTTTAGTCATTAGTAACGAGAACCTTCCTGCTGGCCTACTCCCAACTCCATTGCTTTGGATTGCAAATTGGAAGACAGTCTTTGTTCCGCTCTCAACTTGAGGACCATGCTATCCTGAAAATGCAATAGGATGAGAGCTAGTTCAAGCACTGACATGCCAAAACTACTGAGGACTACCATTTAGTTTGTGCAGACCTTATTAAGTCTGGCTTTGCTTCCTTTTCGCCCTGACATATACCTAGCCCAGCCCTGACAGCAAAACCCGCCACAATAAATAAAAATATGGGAGAAAAATTGCATCCTGAGCTCGAGCAGCTGAGAGTTTTATACAAGTGGAATTCTTGAAACCACAGAGGGATTAAAAGGACATGTCACCTTTGCTTTACTTTCCAGACCGAGAGCCATCTTTATACTGCTTGATGAAAAACTGCCAATTACAAACAAACCACTATATAGCTAACAATATCTAACACTAACTAGCTGGTATCTTACCGTCTCCATGGGTATAAGTTATGAAACCAACACAGCCCAAAGAGAACACAACAGTGTCTGTCTACAGTCAGATAAGCCACCTACCAGCAACGGGTGTGGGTGCAGGGACAACCCTCCCTGGACGTTGGGAGCCAAAGGGTTGCCCTCCGGTGGTGGAGGCCGAGAGTGGGCGCTTCAGGCTTCGGCTCAGCCTCCTGAATAGAGGGTGGGCATTGTCCAGCTCATGTAGTGGTAGTGTCCGTGGTCTAAAGTGCCTCCATCGGCACGACTTTATATTCAACAGTATCTGACTGAGGTCCGTGGAAGTGGGGGAGGATGGGGAAAGAGAGGAACTGAAGGAGGAACTTCTTTCCGAGGTATTTGTTTCTGAGGTACTGGCAAACTTGTCGGTGGCCGGTGCGCGTGAAGTAGTTGCAGGAGTAGGAGAAGGAGGAGGAGGAGGAGATTGAGGAACAGGCAGGTCAAGCATGTCTGGATCCAGTCCATGGAAAATGTTGTCAAAGTCTGTGTATGCTCTGTCCAGCAACACCCTGAGAGAAAAAGAGGGAGAAAAGGGTTTAACAACTAAAAGTGATAAGTTTAGCTGATTTTGCTTTGTAGATATCTACACAGATGAGACAGACAAGCACAGAATGTAAAGCTGGATTCAAATGCCAGCACTTTGCAGTAAGTGAACTCACCTGCCGCCTCGTCCCACGCGCCGTCGAGCCATGCCCAGGCATCGTCGTGGCATGGTGACTGTGGTGAGACTGTAGCGAAAGCGAGCTTCTGCCAAACCACCCTCCCATTGTCCACACCACGGCCAGCTACCCACCCGATCTTGACGAGCCTACGAAGACAGACAGGACACTTAAGTTCACCTTTTCCACTCATTCTTGCAGGTCTCTGGGTTCAATACATCTGACCTGTGCAGTTTAGAATCAATCTGCAATCTCATCAGTGAACTACATGCCCCAATGTATTGACTTCAGTACTGGATAGCATTGTTCAAGTTATGTTTACAACATAGTGAGGGTTTCCTTAAACATGTAATACTAATTTTCATTATTCCTTACAGACAACTAAGGTATTCTAAGGAACAAAAGGTAATGTTCCTTACAGCATAGTACTGGCAGCCTGCCTTCCTGCGAAAGGCATAGGCACCATCTGGGTCGTTCTCCTCCTCTGCTTCTGATGAGCCTGAGTGCAGCTGTGGATGAGAGATGTCAGAGGTCAGCGTAAGGTCAGCTGAAGAGCAGAAGTTATAGTACTGAAGCCAGAAGCCTTTGTTAATTTTTTTTTTTTTTTTTTTTTTTAAATAAAACATGGTTTGGCAATTTTGAGAAGATTGTTGAAGACAAAGGGCAGAGTTTAGCAGCGGTAGTGGAGACAAGAAGAGGCCGTAGTGCACAGCCAAGTGGCTGCACAGACAAGAGGGAACAGTTTCCAGTATGTGTTGTACTTCATAATTAAGCAACAGAAGACAGATGATGTCTTTTTACACTATTCAAAAAAACTCCAAAACAAAACAAAAAAACAAAAGTTTTTTTTAAACAGTGAATAAATCAATTTTCTGAGAGTGGAGGATTATTTCTGTAGTCTCATTTTGCCCCAAACTCAATAGATTGGGGCAAAATGTAACATCTTTTCACAGAGTACTTCCTCAAACTTTAAAATGAAAAACAAATGGAAAAAATAAAGGTGGAGGAGAACGAGGTCATCTAGTACAAAGCAAGGACCCGACTTGGAGTTTGACTTTCTCTGTCACAGCATGTCTGCGAGTGCAGAAGTGTATGATGAGGGCCCAGGCGGCAGCACACCTCCACTCCCTCAGGAGGCCTACACAGTAGCCAAAGGGCAAGCAAAAAGACAAAACTGGCTGCAAACTGTCACACACTACCCAAAATGGACCAGGTGAGAGACACTGATCTGGAAACAGAGGGAACTGCAGGCAGCCAATGAGAATCCTTTCGAGTTTTATTCCCTAAGGACTTCTGTTTTTTAAATTAAAGCCCAGATTCACTCAAGCTGAACTGAGTACTGAAACAGCTTTTATGCAGGTTTACCCTGATATTTTTTCCTCCCCTTTCAATGATTATAAAATGAGTCTGGCTGTGCCTATGACAGCAGCAATAGGCTCCAGCCCCCAGTGACCCTGCAGGTCCTACAGTGAAGCAATTGCCTGGCAGTGATTCAAATCTTTCAGTTTGAGTTTAGATCCTAAAAATAATTTTCAAGTATATAAATCTTTGATTTAAATCATAGCCCTCTTTAGCATCCTTTGGGTTCTGTACCTACACAACTCCCTATCGATTTTTTCTATTAAGCACCAAACAATATGCAGCCAGAAAAACATATTTTCTGGTATCTGATCAGTTTTCAGGTAGAGGAAGAAAAAGAAAATAAAGAAAATAAAGAAAATAAAAGCTTAATACAGACAGGTGCCCCCCCCAATTCTTCCTGCTGTGTAAAAACCTTACCTGTTCTTTTGGCTTTGTAGCTAATGAACCTTATCGCAGCATAACAGCTGCTGCCACTTTGTAAAAAAAAAAAAAAATAATAATAATACTATTTCAAAACCATGCAAACTGGAAATAACCCAGTGGCACCATGCAAAAAGTCAAACTACAGGGAAAAAAAATGTTGTGTAAAGAATTCCTCTGAGGAAAAAGTCCCAAGCTTGATCTGCGTAACATGCTTGGCTTTACATGAATGAACGCATTTGCTTAAGCGTGCAGGTACCTGGGAAAAGGGCTCATCATCCGAGCTGGGGAAGTCGTACTGGTTTAGGTCCTTGGCGTTGAAGACAACCGGACCTGTATGGTGGGGTGTGCCTGATGATGGTGGCAGCACCTTCGGCTTCTTCTCATACTTCCTTTTCTGCCGGGGAACTTCTGTCTTCTCAGGCTACAAGAGGGAGAGCGGCCAAACTTAATGACACTGCAGAGGCACTTTAAAGTACACCTTTAGAGACCGCAGCCCAAGGGCAGCCTTTTATCTTGCGCAGTGTTCCTCTTAAAAGACTCATTATATTAACTTTTCATACCACCATTTTCATTTTCCTTCTTGGTTGCATTTTAAGCAGGTCAGTGGTTTAAAAACACGACTTGCAACAATGCCACTGACCCTTCAATTCTGGATATAAGCAACTTTAACTAATTCATCAGATGTTTTTTTTCCCCCCTTTGTCTTTTTTGTAAGACAAATTTTTTCCTACGGGCTCACCTTAGACTTGTAGTCCTTGAGGTCCATATGGTCCTGGTGTCGGTACTGGTTGGTGAGTGGGACCAGGGGGATGATTTGTGGTCTCACCAGTGCCCTTTCAGCCAGAACTTCTGCCATAACCTCACCACCAAAGTCTGACATGACATTTCTGGATGAAAAGGAGAGGATAACTCCATAAATCTAAAGGTGAGGCATTTCAAAGTCGTTTAATTTGGCACAAGTCCACAAAAAAAAAAAAAAAAAAGTAGTAACAAGTGAATAAGAATCTGCTATCAAGGTGCTTTAACTTATGTAGCAACGTCCTGTGGGTGCAACTTCGAGACTGGCTTACCTCTTCTCAAAAATCTCCAGTGTGAGGTGCAGTAGCTCTCGCTTGCTCTTCTCCCTCCTCTTGATCATTTCCAGGATTGTGACGGCTCGGCTGAGATCTCTGCGAAGCTTCAGCATCTTCTCGTACGAGGCCTCGTCGTTTTTACGGTTCTAAGATGTGAAGCGAAATTTACAATAAACAGGGATAAGAAATAAAAACAATCCCCAAAAGCAACACTGATTGTATAGGACTGCAGAAATGCAGAACTAAAAATTAGCAACAGTAATTGAGAGCACCAACCTTCCTAGTTTGCATCTTCTCAGTGCGTCGTCGGAAGGCCACGTAAGGGTCACTGGTGCTTGAGCCGTCCCGTTTCTCCTGCTTGACGGTGGGGATGAGGGAGTTGGCTTTGCTGTTTTTCCTCTTGCGGCTCCAGTAGTCAAAGACCTCTTTAATGAGCTCATCATCCTCTTTCAGCAGCAGTTTGGCCTCAGGAAGACTCACAGCCTGCGAGGGCAACAAAGGAGATAAATACAATCACGTTAGAGAGCAGTGAGGGTGACAAATCTGACACTGCCTGCCATCAGTGGCTTCAAGTCAGTGTTAGTAACTAATGCAGTCTTAAAAAATTCTTTAATCGGTGAATCTCACTTTGGAACAAACCTGATGAATTTGTCTGCAAAACATTTTTTACACTTCTAACCTGCTGTCCACTGCCTTTCTCCAGCCGGTCAATCATTTCCTCAAACTGCAGGTAGCTGATCTCCATCTTCTTTTTCAGCTTGTTGACAAAGGCCTCATCATCTGAGTCCAGGTCATAATCCGGCTGCTCTGTGTCCAAGCTGAAAGCTGCATGAGGGAGGCAACAAATAAATAAATACGTTTATTTTTATTTAACTACAAGGAACGATACAAAGCATTTAGATTGTTTCTGGACAAGTTCACACAAGCTTGCTTTGGTCTCACTAAAACATACAGACAAGATGCAGGTAACATGGACTCATTCCACTCATTTGGTTCAGCATCTGTTTGGATTCCAAACAATTCTTACTGTTTATTCTAATGCTGAAAAAAAAAAAGAGTTTTGTACAGGGGAATATAACCAATTATTATTATGGCCCAAGCAGCAACAAAACACCTGCTGCATAAAATATATAATCCAAAATTAAAGCGTTAACGAGAATAAATGAGTGTTCAGCAGCTGTTGGACATGAAGGCTGGGGATGCACTGGATGATTATCAGGCTTAATTACACCAGATTTGCCATTTCAGACAACTGGAAGGAAGGGCTGTCTGGAGACCGAGTGGAACCAATGAACAGTAAAGATTATCTGGATGTTTGTTGTAGAGTGTTGACACAGTGCGTTACGCCTACTGCTCCCTTTTCCCACCTCAAATTTTTAGGCCAATCTGTTATATGCCATTTAAACATCAGTATCACCGAAGCAGTTTCCATTCAGAAAGCACTACGAGGATGCAACCCTAAAGCCATGTGGCATCTGAACCGCCCTGATGTACAGGATGCAGGCATCAACCAATGACCTTAAGTAACCATAAACATTGCTTTTGTCCAAAATGTGCGTTTATGACAGTAAACCATTTTTAATCCGAGGCGGCCATAAAACTGCTTCGAAAACCTGCATCGAAGCAACGCCCTGACCAATTGAGAGCCAAAGCAGAAAGATACCCGTGTACCACTTAAAGTGGACATGAAACACTGCATGTATAAAGTCTAAGTTACACCATGGATCCCTGCTCCTAAAAACAGACACTGATTTAACATTGTCTGTAAAGCTTTTAAGAAATGCTTAAAGGTTTTTAAACATGTTAAGCACAATCTTGTGCCATTACAGAACAGCAGAAAGTGGTTCTTCCTTGTTTGGCTAGCTGCATTGAAACATGGAAGTCTGTTTATTGTTAGCCTGTTTGAGTCACCAGACAGACACACACACACGAAAAGTAACTTCCCAGGTAAGTATGTAGCAATTCAAACATCTTACCAGGGATGTTACTGGAAAAACGATTATTGATGTTACTGGTAAGCCTTGAAGTGGTCTGGACTGAATCCTTTAGCAGGCTAAGCCACATGGTTGACACCCTAGCTTGATCTTACTGATCTAATTCTGGGCTCTCAGGAGGGCCACAAATGCACCACAGCTTCACAAAGAAAATGAATACAAAAAAAGTCATTTTGAGTTCATTAACAACAGAATCTGAAGCGAATTTTTTGCATTCTTGTAGTTTGTTTAAAGCCAAGGAGTCTCATCTCAGACGTTCAAATAACCACATTTATTTTGCCTGAGACCTCACAGCCAGCAGCATTTATGCAGGCGCATCCGCCAAAATCAAATTAAAACATCTATGCTAACTGAACTTATACCTGCAGAACAAAATGTGTAGATCAAAGTATTTGCAGTTTCAGCTTTAAAATGAAACCCTCACTTCAGATTTAATTACACCAATTCACTTTCATCTTGAGATGCCAATTAAGCACAATAGATGGGCTAGATGGTTATTGAAGAGTAAAAAGGCAAATTCACTTTCACCAGCCAGGGCCATTAATTTGAACATTTTTAACATTCAGCATCTTTTCACACCACTGACTTAAATATATAAAAGGTTTTTATATGCATGGAAAATGGCAGGCCTGCTTTTGTAGAATTTTAGATACTTTTGTATAAACACTAAACTTTCAAGACTAAGACTGATGCAAACTGGGTTTTCTACTTGTTTCAACCCATCCAAGCCTCAGACTAATTTCAAGGTTTTCTCTAACTAGACAAAACATGTCATTTGATAACATTGTATGTTTCAGGTACAGCAAATTGCCTTTCTTTTGAGAAACAATCACAGCAAACCACTTGTGACGCAGCCATGGTTACTAAACGAAGCCATGTAGCAACATAATTTCCTCCAATTTCACTACTGGAACAGGCAATCTCGAGTTATATAGAAAAACATGACAACTTCAAGTTAACAAAGCTTAATGCCAATAAAAATGATAAAAGATCTCAATCACCTAAACTGGCTGGGATTTTACACTCTAAGTAGCAGCCAACTTTCTACTTTATTAAGTGGCTTGCTTTCAATACAGGATATATTTAAATGTCAGTTCAGGTCACCTTTCCCCCCTTGCTTCTTGGAAAAACTCTAGGGCTACAGAGCTGAGGGGAAAGTAAATCTAATAACATGAGTGACAATTTTCAAATTAGAAAAGCAAGTAACACTGATGTGAAGTGTTCAACTCATTGCAGCGTATAATCTTTGCTCAGCAAGCCCCCACGTGTCATTTAACACATTTGAAATAAATGAAGGGAACGCCATTATAGGCTAATGAAAACAACTGGGGCCCCTAATCTGCTACATCACACTCATTTTCTCTGCTTTCTGCATCACAAACTTTCCATTAGAGAAGCCCACTTACGCTGTATGTGAATTAGCTGCTTTGGCATCTTGAAGTCTCCAGGGTAGAGGGAATCGTAATAGGTGATGTTGCTCTCCGCCTCCGGTACTGGGATGACCATGTTGTCCCGCTTCTCGCCATAGACCTGCTGTGCCGAGATGGCCCGCTGGAGATGGTGTTCCTAAAAGAAACACGGAGACGAGGTGAGGATGATGTCCTCTTCAAAACAAAACATAGCAAAGTACTTTTCTTGAAATCAGCAGGCTGATATGAAGGCAAGAGACAGAATATCAATGCTGATGCTTTGTAAACATTGTCAAAAACAACTATCAACCGATATGATCGCCGAGCTGAAGGACAGACATGTCGAGTTGGGTTTAAGGACATTTTAAAGTTTTGTTTTTGTTTTAACTGTAAAATTTCATTCTTAGAATGCTTTGACGATGATAAAATAAAATATTAGGTTAATTTAAAAAACAAAAACAAAACTCATGACGTCAGCAGAAAGAATGCTTTGTGCCAGATTTGGCAACGAGTTAATTTGCTTGTACCTTGCTAGGCAAACACACAGTATTAAATTAACTATAGAATAGAAATCCATACCCAGTGGATTGCGTCTAATCAGACTTCAGCTTCTGTGATACTTAACCTAACTTTAAAAATTCTGATATAGCCAGCAGATATTCAGGCAAGAATTTCTGCTTCTGTTTGCAAACTCCTAATGTGATGGCCAGTACCAGACTCAAATGGAAAGAACTAAACATCTCATCTAATGCCTACAGAATTTAGATGCAGAAGTTGTTCATAGAAATTAGACTATTTACATTTTAAAAATATCAACATTGGTATGGGTCAAGCGATAGTATGGTCACGTAATACTCTCATATGCATAATTATAACCTGACCTTGCTTGTCCAGGGATTGTCAAATACAAGGGAAACAACTTCAGTCGATCATCTCATTCAAGCATATTTTAACCAACAGATCCCTCCATAAATACTCTTAAATACTTATTTGTATACATCATTCAAAGCTAAGCACGAAAAATATTGAACAACAAACTTGCGACCAGTGCGTGTATTACTTAAAATAAAATGTGATATCCTTTACACACAGAGCTGTGCAATCAAATTTTAATTGAAATTACATTTAGTCTTCATGGGAATAGCAAAAACAAGATAATCAAAACTATCACTGTGCCATAACACTTGCAATAATTGTCTTGTTTTCCCTTTAAACACGTCCTTTACTTTTGACCCAAGTCCAAAACAAACTTTCCAGACTTGGAGATTCTGTTAATTTGAATTCACCCTTATGATTCAAATGGAGGGGAAAGTAAAGCCAAGGAAATCTGCTTAAATAAAAGTATCCAGACCAAAATAATTGCAATTTTTTTCTGTAATTAAGACACCCCAAGACCACATTAAAAATACACATGAATTTGGACAACTGCAGTAATATTCTCTTGCATGCAGGCATTACTGGAAATTCTCAGTGTGGTATGGTTTGGGCTAGCAGGTTATGCACGAGAGTAAGCCAACCCCAGCTACTGGCACAGTCTTTGTACTTGGGAACTGACAGGTTAAAGTTCGACCAACATCCAAATGAACTGGTTTAATTCTAAAACGCACTTCTATCAGGCGATATCTAGAAAAGCTGAAAGCTGGGGTGACTGTAAAGAACTTGTAACCCTGCAAACTGAGTTCCAGGAGGAAACCAGACATGCACAAGCTCCAAAAATGACAAAACAAACACTTCTTGAACACAGCTAACTGTCAGTCTTGTACACAGCTCAGTATCAACATAACCATCAGTGCCTGCTCATGCTTACTTTGTTGGAAAAGTTGATCAAAGACTAAAGACATTTCCTGTTTATTTTTAGTTTGATGTCAGCTCCACTGAACGAGTACAGCTTATTCAGTGATGAATATGTTTTACATACATTCAAAATGCAAGCCAGTTTAAAAACATTGGCAACAGTTAGTAGTGAAGTGAAATGCATCAGGAAAAAACAGGTCACCAAATAAGTTTAAATGATTATTATTACCTGTGTGTCTTTAAATCACTAGCCAAACATTATGTGAAAAGAACTGAAGACAACTCCTCACAAAGGATTTGTTTTGGTGCTTTTGTTTTTTCAAACTTGACTGCTACTACAAGCCTTTATTGTAATATGGACTTAGAGAAATACGCTCTGCACAAATTAAAATGAAAATAAACAATGAAACTCACACTGGAAACTAATTCAAACTAAATTTAACCAAAAACAAAAATTCAAACATATAAAACACATATGTAGTTTGGATCCTAATAAAAACAAGAAATAACAATTTGGCTCTAGAAGTACAAGTTTTAGCTAAACGATCCAATCATTATCTTGAGAGCAGAAATGGAGGCTAACAACATTTTTTGCCTCATGGCAGGTAAATAAGAGATGGAAGCCTACTGCTGCCAAGATTGCAAGCTTGCTGAGGGAATAAGGCGGAAAGCAGGAAGGCAGGCAGATAGGCTGCAGGACTGACTAACTGGTTTGTTGGCGGGCTGTTTGTCTGAAGAGTCAGAGCTGCAGAGCCTTTGGCCCAGAGCCGGGCACCAAGCCACTGGCAGGCATTTTGTCAACAAGGCAACGTGCTGCTGGCCTCGTACAACAGCTCTCCGGAGAGAGGGTGTGTATATCGTTTTCCCCACGGCTGTCAGACATACAAGAGTAGTTTTTGGGGGGGGGGGGGGGGGGGGAGTATTAATAGCCAGAGAAGGTTGATAAAGTAAGTGAATGAGTCAGTAACTGGTCCGTTATTCAAAGCAACTGAACTTTGTCTGTTGCAAAAAAAAAATCCCTAATAAGTCCGTTACCGTTGTATAATCACATTTATCCTAGCTTAGATGGGCTTTGGGAAGGAATAAATGCACCAAATCTGTGATAACATGCTACCACAAGTGCATTTGTTTTTACGTGACTGCACAAAAAAATGTTCATGAAGACAATGAAGGGCTGGGCTACTTTAAATGATGCTTTGGTATTTGTAATTCTGGTCATTTACATAATAGTTAAATTTATTTGAGTAAATGAACCCGGCTTAAAAAGGTTTTTATTTTATCTGTTTTTCTGCATTTTAACACTTTGTTTTTGGTTCTGATCATTTGAGAAGAAAGATGCTCATGCTTGACTAACTCAAACTCCAATGCTGACAACTGTCCTTTAGCTCTGGTTCAAGCCTCTTGGGGGAAAAAGGCAAAACTTCCTCTCTGCAGGAAAAACCCAGATAATCCATAAACAAATTATGAGGAGGAAGTACTGAACGGCTACATTCAGACTCAGCCAATTGGACACCTAGTGCCCCCCTTCAAAAAACATCAGCTGTGCAGATAACGGTGGAGCCACTGCTGCTTCTTTAGTCACCGGATGTGTTTGCATTTTACATGCTTCCATTTGCCAAACATGTACCAGGTCATATTAGTTCCTCACAACTTGTCTGATAGACTGAAGCAGATGAGAGTAGAAAATACTGCACATATGCTGAGTGCATTACTTGAAAGATTAGCTTAATATATTTAATAATATAATATAATATAATATATGAGCATCCACCATTCAAAAGCATAACAAATCCCATTTTTCCAGCTTAGCTGACATAACACATTTCCCAGTGTTAAAAAGGATCAGTGTGATGCACCACCAAGCTTGGCACACAGAAGTAGAGACCCTGCAACATGTGCAGTAGTTAAGTGATCGAAACATTAACATGAGAAATGTAACTTCTGAACTTGGTCTTCTGAAAGAGGCAAAACAAGCAAAAAAAGATCAATTTTCTCTTTACAACACCAAGCTGCCATTTCAACACACCAGAGATTTTACTGTTATTCACTCTTACAGAGACCTTGAAACATTGCTGCTCTACCACATTGAGGACAATGTATACAATCTCATATGGTCTGCAGTCATTTATTATATATAACAAATGCAATCAGATGAGGATCATCTACGAGACAAAACTGCAAAATGTGGACTAACCATCATAACAAAACTAATTACTTTAGAGATGCTTTTCAGAACTATCCAGTCAGAAACTACCAGTGGAAATAAAAGGAAATAAACAGAGATTAAGGTGATTTTATTTCATGAAAAACATAATTTTGGTGAATTTTCAAGGGAGTATCCACAGTGCCTGCTTTTTCACAGGTTTTAATCAACATCTGTTTTTACCAATTAAACAAACATTTGTATTCCAAATAAATATAATTATAATGAATGATTACTCATACCTGTTACCTGTAAACAGCAAGTCACAAGAAAAACAATATAAAAACTGTTAGGAAAGCAAATTTGACAAAGTCTGACCTTCAATTTATAAGTTTGTGCTGTCATCCGCAAAACTTTCGGTCTACAGTCCTAAATCTACTTTATGGTGTCCCAGAGCAGTGTTCATCACCACCATTTGCACTTTTTGGGCCTGACAATATCATGCACAGTCTGTTTAGTACACCCGAGGCGAGCGGTTGTCTTTTACATTTATCGTTGCCATGTGGTGCTGCGATCTGTTCTGAGAATGCAGATTCTCTCCCCCCCCCCTCTTTCCTAATAGCCTCTCCATGGTGCCCTGCAAACATAACCCAACCTGACTGGAGTATACTTGAAAGACATTACTTATTTACTTTGTGCATTTCAATATTAAGTTTCATTCCATTTTAGTTTTTAAAAATGATCAAAACTGTAACATTTCTATTAAATAACCTCTAATGTACACTAACAGTGTGTAATATTGTCTGCTAGCAAGCTTTTCGTGGCTAATCTTGTTATGCATTTGACTGGAGAGCCACCACAAACTGTTTGCCTTATAAGTTATCTTTAATTTAAAGATCACAAAGAGCTCTTTCAAACTATATATGCCCAAATAACATTTTCATCATGTCTTTGTTAGATCTTTCTTCTACTTTATTTCCACCTTTTCGTTCTCACCTCAAGCCACATCTCTTAAACTGGTTCTAATAAAAAAATAAAAAAGTCCACAACTTGATGTTTATTCCTCATATTGTTGCAAGATAGTTATAAGCTAACATCACACCAGCTAGTATTAGCCTTGTGTATCCTAAAAACCACACTCTGAGAAACCGTTTAATTAACATTCTCAAATCATTTAAGAGTTAAGTGCTCCATGTCCAACAGTGTTAGAACCACTTCAAAAATGTCACTAACAGCAGCACTGGCAAGCAGAAAAGACCAGGATATCCTCATCTCACCCCAGTATTGTTGTTCATTGGCTCTTTAACTCATGACTTCTTTCACAAAGTTTTACAGCCTCCTCAAGAGTAAATAGATGTGGAAACAAAGAATACCGAGGTTGAGGTATAGTTGAGGTAAACTCAGTGCAGATGAACAACAGCCAGAGTTTGTCCTAGAGCAGCCGCTGTAGCTAAAACTAGGCAGGATAAGAAAATAGAATTTGGGGTACTGTAATCTACCAAAATCTAGTAGTCAGGTTTTACACACTGTACCTTTAGGTTTTTCAGTTTTATCATCTAGCACTGCATTATTCTAATTATACTGACCAATTAGAACTCAACTGCTTGACTTATTCTATTTTGTGACATACCTGCCTTACTTTACTTTCCATGTTCTAATGGTTCTGGGTTTATTTGAATGTTTTCTTATTTCTCTGTTCCACCTTTTTAAATTTAGTTTAATCACTAATTAATTTGTGCATTTCCTTTGTATCAGTCTTACAGGCCAGTCATTCATCTGATCTGCACCAACCTGCATGAATGAAACCATACAAACACCTTTTAAACATGCAACATATGCCACCACGCACTTCTACACTTATATGTTCCCATCTTATTCCAAGTCTGCTTCCGGGTCCCTCTGCTATGAGGAAAAACTTTATCGACTAAACAGCCTTGAGCAAAAACACATCGCCTGCCAAACCTAATCAAGCAACGTGGTTGTTTACTTTCCTGGCTGTGGTCATTTGCCTGACAATAAATAAAGTCAGATTGAGATGAACAGTCAGAATACAGAGCATTGGCCGATGCCCTCGTACGCACACACTTGCACTCGTTTCCTCAAATACACAGAGGAGTCCAGAAATAGCCCTCTAAAATGACCACATCGATCACTGTCAAGTCTGCTGAGCCAGCCGCGGCCTCCTCCACCTTCTCCAGTCTCGCCTCTGACAGCTACTGTCCCAGACACTGTAAATGCCACTTAACATGATGGACAGCCGCAAGGGACAGTCTGGTAAGAGGCTGTTGAGGGATGCTTAGCCACAGTACAAAAGCAGTTTTATGCAGCGTGTGTGGGAGAGAACGATATTCAACACCAAGAGTAAAAGAGGTGGGAAAGTAATAGCAGCTACGAGCCTAGGTTTTTCTCCACAGTTGGTCAATTCAAACTCTGTGGGGCAGTTTGTAAAGTAACAAGCAATTAACTGAGCAACTTTCCATCCCGCTTCACACATTAAAAGAAATGGGGAGAGAATTTGCCTCGGTCCAGACCTTTGATTCACTCCAATTCAGCCTGCTTTATAAGACGATCCAAGTCTTTGCAACTTGAATGCAGCCTCATAAGTTAATAAGGCTGTGATAATTTACCAACCCCCAGCCCAGTCTAAAATGTGCATAGTCACCTTCCGGGGATTACCATTGACGTCATTAGCCATTCGCAGATCCAAATGCTCTACAATGAGTCCCCACCGAAAACAACAGATCATCCAAATTCTTTCTACTCAAATAAAATGATCAGTGTGGCTGTGCCCAGACGTTATTATGAAGTTTGGTTTTCAGGAATCTGTAAAGAGAGGTTACAAGGTTTAGTTAGAAGAGAATTAGCTAGTTAGTTTAAATCTAATGATGACAGACCATTTTCTAACTTAGTTACACTTAGTAAACATATAGCTCTGCTTTGGAAGTACATTAATAAAGAAAAGTAGAGATGCGAGGGGGGTTTGTGAATGTGGGCTAGTTGATGTAAATGACTGGTACCTCCTGGCTCGTGTTACCCGAGGTACAGAGGTCGGGTTAGGTTGACAAACAGTGAAAAACAGGGAAGATACAGACTTAAGATGTTGACTGTCCCCAACGGACAAGAAAGCTTGTAGAAGCTGACAAACAAGTTATGTGCAGTGTTAAAATAAAGCCGCTAGCTACTGTTAGCCATGCTCTGAAAATTGTCACACCAATGTTATGCACAGCACTACACATTTTAGCAGCATCTAAACCATGTTTTGGTTCATTCACAATGTGATTAGTGTTAAAATCCCTTAAATTCAGCTGGAGAGGGAGGAAAACCAAACAGAAAAAGGCAGAACTAACAGGAAACTGCAAAGATTTCCGCCAACCAGACTCATTGCCACTGTACATGGACTGATCATGCTGGTTTACATGTATAGTTTACACACTCATTCTTTAATTAATGGGTCACAGAGTGAGCAATTCCACAGGAGTTGTAACCCATCTTGCAAACTTGCCAACTCACTGGCCTGAAAACCCTTCCTGGAACCTGGTGCACAAACACATCCAGAACCAATCTGTCAATAGTCAAACGGAAAGTGAAACAGCTGACGCAGGAAGCTATCTAGTTGACATCGTGGAGCCAGCAGAGACTTTGGACAGGTGACATGCCCCACTTTCCCACCCAGCAAGGTCACAAGCAACAAAAAAGAAAAAACCTGGTGTCCCGCCAGAGCATGTGGCTGTGTGTATGTACAAGAAGCGTGTCTGGAAAAGAGGCAAAAACAGATGCCTGTGGGTTCCCAGCAGGGCTGCAGACACTGACCTCACTTTCACCCAAACGTAAACACGAGACAAAGTGTCTGGCTCCAAAACAAACACGCTACATGTGCTGAGGGAATTTCAGCAGTGACAGCTCTTTGGTAGATCTACGCTACCAGAAATACACAAACACGCAGAGACCGGCCTGTTGGACAGAGATACGACGGTTGAAAGCGTTGACTATTCGTGTGCCAAGCAGGGTTACAAGCGTTACGAGGTGTCCTGTTGCCCAAGCTGAGCAGAAAGATGGACATGGAAGCGCAAAGTTGTGAGTTCTCAATGCCATGAGTTCAGCTCTCTTAACTTTTGCTGAAGTTACGAGCTGGTGCAAAGTAAAGGAAAGTTGACAATTCAGTTTAAAACCTTCCTGATGTGCCAGATTTCACTAAACGTATACCAATTCATTTTCAGTATACTCTTAGTGAGGTACAGTCTCTGCTCAGAATTGTATAAATTTAAACTGTTGAGCCATACATTGAACAGCCTCACTGAAGGAAGCAGCACAGGAAAAATTTTTTAATGCTTGATCCTATCTGCTACCTGGTATGTTTTCCTGCTGGAAATGCAGCTAATAAAAAAGATGAATGCTTCGTCTATTTCAAGGTCATTTATCACCACGAATATTGAATCTGTGGAAACAATTTCACTGGCTACAACCTAGAGCGATTTCCACACCACTTCCACTGAGCTATGAGACCGAGTCAATCCCGATGCACTCATGTTTTAAATGTACAAAGTCTCAACGCTCTAATGTACAAGAGAGGGGTGGAAGGTGCAATAAATGGGAAGCTGTAGCTTGATAAATTTACAATATCAATCATTTTCTGCAACACTGCTTTAATGTCATTTTTCTTATAGACTGATCTTTATAACCTCCACAACCTGTTCACTTGACGGTGCCCGACTGTGCAGAAGCAGCAGCAAATGATGCATCAACCACTCGCTTTTATGAGTGTGTGCAAAGAGCCTGGAGCAAACAGCCTGGGTTAACAGAGAAAGTTGATATCAGTTACTGCTGTGATGCCCGTCACCTGCGACTGGGCTTTTAGGCTTTGTTGAGTCAGGATAATTAACAGAGTTGGTTTTTTTCCACCCTCACAGCAGAATAATTTTGGTGCTGTCCAGAAGAAAAATAACCAGGACTGAATTTTTAAACAACTTGTTTGTATTGAGCATTGAATTTACTCAAGCGTAAAATTAAGTTTTGTGCATCCAACGGTGATTTCGGGTAACAAATTGTCGCTACCCTCCAAGAGGCCCACGTGGAGGCAGAGAAAATCTGGCTATGCTGAACATACTATGCAGCGTCTCCCTGCTCGTTTCAGAAATCTTTCTATTAGCAGAGTGTCAGACTACCCAGCACTGCATAGTCTGGCTTAAATAGTCCTGAGTGAAACATGCAAAGCTGATGCTTTCTCTGAACACTTTCAGACTGCAGAAAATAAATGCAGTTTTTGCTTTCACTGGGTCAAGCACATCGCTAAGGGAGGAAAAAGAGAAAAAGGGACCAAGCATCCCTGTGCAAATTAATGAGCGTGGAGGTAAAACAAATAATATGTGCTCTTACAAAAGCTAAAAATACACACCAGCAGCAGAAACTACAACAACAACAACTCAAAATACATTTCCATCTAAAGTCTGACGCAGAATTCATAACAGACAGCTCCCAACACAGAGCGGCTGGCACGCAGCAGGCCTTGGCCTACCTCTTATGATAATATGACTGTTACATAACCAAGCACTCCAGCTGAGCAGAGCACAGACTTTGAAGTGACAGCAACCCCCACCTCCTCTCTCCTCCTTCCTGCCACCCTGATCTCCTCTGGAGCGCCACGTGCGCTGGTCTGCCAGCCCGCTGTGCCATCTGACACACTGAACCCCTGACACCGAGCCTCCACAACACCGGCTGCAACACACTTTGCTTGAATAATTTAGGGAAAAAAGTATCCAACACAGATCCCTGTAGCGATATCCCCCTCGTGTACTCAACCTTATATTTAAACATCAGGCAAGACTGCTGGGTAAGCTGTGTAGCAGACTCCTCAGAGAAGCAGATATATTGTTTAATACTCCCGGGATGAGAGCACTGCTGTGTCAGACTACTGCATAGTAAATTACATAAAAAGCGAAGAACAGGAAAAAGAAATCCCACAGGGTGCATGTGCTTTACAACCCCCCCTATTTTTGAAATAATCACAACAGCCCTGTGGGATGCAACAGGAAGCAGAATTTGTTAAGTTACTTGCAGGGAGATCAAACTAGAAAGATACTTTCTCTAACAATTATCTGCAAGCTTTCATGAGTTTTGAAATGTAACAATGTTCTTATATAGATAGTTGACTATCAATGCACATAACCATTTAGATGCTCATCCCACAGTGGCTTAACTGTGGAGTAAGAGAAAACACAAAAAGTTGCACAACAAAGTCCCAATCTTATTTTGCAACATTTACTTACACGAAAATTATAACATATGAACCAAAGCACTTTTAGGTAATTTAAACGAGCTTTTCTGATTTATTTTGATGTTTAAATATTCCTTCTATGCACAACAGAATATGACCACATTGCAATGAGAGATGCCGGTGACAGCACCTCTGGAAAATCGACATCATTAACCTATTACAGAGAAGTATCTTCTTGGTTAGAGTGACAATAAGTGATTTACCTGTGTGATTGCTGCACATGCAATAACTTAATTGCAACAACATAATAACAAACCCACAGCGTCCATACTAATAACGAGCCGGGCTCGCCGTACGGAGAAATCATCATAAAAATGTGGCACCGGCAGCTGCATTCATGACACACAAGGCTCTGTGCAGGAAAACAGCAAGCAAACATTTACATCAAGTCAATGCAAAACGAACACCGCTGTGTTTTCTCCAATGCATGGCCGCCTTGTTGACATTTCTGACTGCTGGTAGCAAAGATGCCACATAATCTGAAATCACTAGCTCCCCCTTGCCCTGGTCCGCTGCAATTACGCCAACACAAGGCCCCGTCCTGACAGACGAGACAAAATGTCGGAATCGCTCAGGTCACATGACTCCTTTGTACTCAGAAAATCACCTCACGCACAAATATGCCGGTCAAACCGGACAATTTTATCCAATAACGACACAAAGCATCCCCGCTTTGCCCAAAAATCCGTCCGAGCCCCGTATATGAGTCGTTTGCGGCACAAAACCGTCGTGTTTCTCCTGAGAAAATTGGCGGCCATTTTGTGAAAGCTTGCGCAGAAAAAAGAGGGACGCCTGTGATCACGTAAAAATGAAACAAAACGTATAAATTCATATTTTCAAACGGTTAAAGCATACCGATTCCTCTTCTTTCTCCATCCCCGTCGGCATCTGCGGCACTGCCCGGTTAATTGATGCATATTCGTGTAGGTCGGGTAAATCCTCACAACGGAAGACGGGTAGTGGCTTGGAAGCGTCCAGCGCCCGTGCCCGAAACGACAATTTACTCATTTTTCACAATTCGAGGTGCAATATAAATCTATCCGATCTCCTAATATTCACAACGGTACCGAGTGGAGCTTTCATGGATGTTTCTGTGCGGTTAGTCTCTATTCTAACGTTCGAATGGTTGTAGCTTGTATTTAGGGCGTCGCCAACGGAGCCGGGGGAAGGCCCGGATCTTGGTCGCTCTCTCTCGGACTGTTTTTTTCCGACGCTCCGCTCCCTACCGTTGGTTCAGTGCGCCATGGACAACATGGCGGACATTTAAAACTCGTTTGCTCTGTTTCGCTCGGAGCGGTCCAACCCCCAGTTCGTGGACCGACCATTCCCACACGGTCCCGAGCGCTTGCGCGTTGCGGGGGTAGGGGGAAGGGGGTATTTCTTGCAAACTAACTCCGTTTCCACACATACACATAAATTATTGAAATAAGCACCGGGAATGGCCGAAATGTATATCGTAAACTAAAACGAAATAAATTTTCAAATAAATAAATTAAATGACAAAAGTAAAGTTGTTCTATACCCCCTTTAAAAAATAGTAAATGAAAGAAAATAAAAATGCGATTTTAAAAACATAAATAAAAAGTGGGACTACTGGAATAACAGGACTACGGTTAAAAAAACAAAACAAAAACAAAAACAAAAAAAACCACTGCCAACTGTATTTAGCACAACAAATAAAAAAAAGATACCCCTATTTAAAAATGCATTTAATATATAATGAATAATTTCTACTTTTGAAAAAGAAAAAAAAACACTTAAAACTTTGTAAACAAATTGTAAACAAATAAAATGAATTTGAAAAAGGTATTTAATATTGCATGGTGTACATTTTCTCTATTGTGTAGTATTATTGTCATGGGTTACTTTATTGCTTCTTCTATATTTTTTTTTCCTTTTAATTTTGCTGTTGTAATAAAGTGAATTTCCCAACTGTGGGACATACAAGCTATCTTACTGCAGTGTATTTTACGTTTTGGTTAACAAAATTAGAGACAGACTAGCTGCAGGCCAATGCAGCTAACAGAGATAACTGTTAACTGAGCTGAAACAACTACAGTGATTCATTACAGCTCATCAATCTGATCAACAGCCCTGCATTTATTGGCAAGGAATGACAAACAATGTCATTTAATTGTATTTTTTCCACCCAAACCTTTGTCATATATGAAAATGAATAAAAATACTACTAATTACTACTATACATTGGAAGTTTTCACTATAGTGTATTTTATGCTTTGATAAACAATACAGGAGGCACAAAAATCTTAAAAATAACTACAGCCAACGCCTTTAACACCACAGGGTAGAGACAGCCGTCCCTTTGAACCACACAGAAAGAACAACCCGGATCCACTGAAACTTATCACTCTGATCTGACCACAGCCCATCATTAAAACCCCCCAGAAACGTTTATTCCCGGTGATACGCCTCACCATGTGAGCACAACGCTGCCCTCTTCTGGTCTGACAGGCAAAGGATCAAATCACCAGCATGCATGTTGGCACTCGCTGCCTGCCATTTCTCTGTGAGTGCATCACAAACTGTGTGCATCGTTTTGAGTGCATGTATTATTATATGTATCAGTTAAAAGCTTAAAAGTGACCATGCTTATCCCAGCAGGCTGAAGTTGTGGTGCTTTCAGGGTAAGACTAGCACAAAGGTATGGTTTGAGTATGCTACTCAAGTGACCCCCCCAAAGAAATACACACACACAAAAAAAAAAAAACCACACACCAAACCCAAACACTTACAACATTAATTTAACATTGTTACCTGTTGATGGTGGTGACATGTTTCTTAGCCAGGATCCACCCAGGGGACCTGAGGTTTTCTTTTCATCAATAAATCCATAGATGGTGCCATGAAGACCTGCAAGCAAATTGACAACAGCGCAGGGACATTTAGTCAAAAAGCTCACGCTTGATGAGTTTTTCACATGTAGTTTAAAAGGAGATTTAGATCCTGTTGGTCTGGGTGGAGCAAAAACAAAATCCACCACCTGTTTGTAATTGTCAGAAGGGCCTCCTGGTCTGGCCATCCAACAACTACACCTGGCTGTGTTGGTGGGTAACACACAAAGGCACTCAAATGGACCAAAAGGAGTTTATTTGTGTGCAACAAGGGGTTTTAAACTGAAATGGCACGTTTATTGAACATTTTCCAACAGGAAGATCTGCTTCATATTTGTACATTACTCTCACATTCTTGCCCAACAGCACACAAAATGCAGCATCTGCAGCTCCATAATCATCATCCTTAGTCTGATATATCTACTATCCTTTCTCTGTACACGTCTAAACCCCCTCAGACATGCCTCTCTAATCCTGGTCCCTCTAAACAAGAACTTTAGCATCTTCAACTCTGCAATTTCCCGCTCGGCTTCCTCTCTTTTTTGTCAGTGCCACCGTCTCCAAACCACAGATCACAATAGGTCATGCTACCATGTTGTAAACCTTCCCTTTCACTCTTACTACCATCCTTCTTCCAAATCCACTCCATTGTGCCTGCACTCTCTTCTTCACCTCTCTTGTGCACTGTCTCTTGCTTTGGATGGTCG
The DNA here is from genome assembly GCF_057382275.1 of Copadichromis virginalis. Classification (NCBI taxonomy): domain Eukaryota; kingdom Metazoa; phylum Chordata; class Actinopteri; order Cichliformes; family Cichlidae; genus Copadichromis; species Copadichromis virginalis. The sequence goes on along the minus strand of NC_140635.1, from coordinate 7,842,201 downwards.
ATCCCAAGTATTTCAATTCATCTACCTTCAAGTACCTCTGCTCCTTGCATCGTTACTGTTACACCCATTTCCCTCTCATTCACACATGTATTCTGTCATGTTCCAACTAGGGCTGCCACGTTTAGTCGACCCGTCACGGTTATGTCGACGACTAATTTAATAGTCGACGCGTCGTTTGAAGCTTCGTAAGATCCTGAAAGACGCAGAAACAAGTAGTAGGATTCAAGAGTGGAATAACGGACTGAAACAGAAGATGGCAGCAGTGCATCTACAAGGATGCCAGCTGCCATTAAAGGCTAAAGAAGAAGACGCAGTTTCCAGTATTGTAGCTGTCGAAATTCAGTGGCTGCATCCTCTGGAGGCCGCATTTGTAGGCCGATTACGTGACAGGCAAATTTGAAGACTCCGACAAATGCAGCCGACAAATGCATCCTCCTTTTCCCCAGATTTGAATCATGGGTTGGGCGTGTCCTTCATTGCCCAACCTATCCCAGAATTCATAGCGCGGCCCATCCAATTCCAGTTTCCAACATTGCGGCAGCTACTTAGTTTTAATATTACACTTTCTAGGTCACAAAATAAACTTTTAAGATATTTTCAGGCAAGAATGTAGCTGTGTAAACTTCAAATAACTGCTAGGTTTATCAAGACAACACATATTCCCAAAAGTGCTCCGACGTTTTCAGAGACGAGCTGATTGGGAGATCAAGGCTCACTAGAGCCGGCGAGAACACCGAACTCCCGGCACATCGTTTTCAGACCCCCGTGGTCTTTTGCTACTCAGGTTAAACATGATATATAAGTCAGTTAGATGACTTAAAATGTTATATTGTTTGGCTTTGTTCAGTGTTTTATTTGTTTCTGAGTAAATCAGTTTGGCTGAGATTAAAGTTACAGTTTTCACAGCTGAATAAACGTCAAACAGAAAACTGATTAAACAGAAGTGTGAGGTGGTCGAGAATTTACTCCAGTGTCCTGTTATATTTTAGATAGCAAGGAGCAGACGGCTGAGTTTATTAAACTCCACCGAGACAACCTGCAAATTTCATTAAAAGTTTAACAAACTATCATCTTGTCTTTATTTTTAGTTAGCACATACCTTAAACACTTAAAGCTGTAAGCTAATGATAGTTATATAAGAGCAGCTGCATGCTGGAGCAATAAGCTGTACGTTTTATGTTCAATGGATGCATGATCTGATTAGTCGACTATCAAAATAATCGTTTGTGGCAGCCCTAGTTCCAACTGACTTTCATTCCTCTTCTCTCCAGAGCATACCTCCACCTCTTACAGACTCTCTTCCACCTACTCTCACCACAGATCACAATGTTGTCTGTAAACATTGTTCACAGAGACTTCTGGGGTCCGTTCTTCGTACCTCGCTAAGTAAGTTAGCTGGATTTGATTGTTGACGATTTCGCGTGATCTTGGATCGTTCGGTTCTCCGAAGCTCATCCGGGACTTGCTGTCATAGCAACAGATCCGTAAGCGTAAACCTGCTCGGGAGCAGGTTTACTTTATGTAAACAAGATTAGATCGCGGCCACTCAGGTATGTCCGCTTCATTTATACGAAAGCAACAGCGATATTTTACCACTGTTTTACCATAAATAAATATTATCAATGTAACTAAAGATAATGCAGCACTTGATCCTTTTATTGATGTCACACAGATACATACAGGTCATTTCCTAAAAAAGGGAAATGTACTATTAACATTCTATTACATGTATGTGATTATTACAGATGTAATTCATATTTCAGAGTAGTAATTGTAAATTACTTCATGTAATCAAGATGAGAGACCACGGCTATAAAAGCGAAGGTGGACTTGGGAAGTCTGTCGCAGCCATGTCCTGTCCGTATATGCGAGCCACCCATTGCGGAAGGTGCAAGATTGATAAGGAGAGTTTTCAGAACTCAGCGTATATTGCGGGACAGACAGGATCCTTTAGCTCAGCGCGACAGTGTGCTCATAGAGAGATATCGGTTTTCCCGTGAGGGTATTATTTACTTAACCAACTTGTTGACGAGGGGGTGCAGGACCACCACCTGTCTTTGTTTGCTCTGCCCTTTTCTTGGTTGCTGTTATAAACAAACAAACAGATTATTTCAGGGTCTCTTTCCAAGAGACGACAAGCAATATAAGTGATAAATATTACCATTCTGTAGAATATTCTTATATTTCACTTTTACTTGTTCCCATGTTCTAGTGGGTCCTGTTGTGGCTCTAATGTGAAAGAGGATATAATGTAATACAATATAATATGATATAATGTAATATAATATAATATAATATAGTGTAATATAATAAATTTACCCTACCGCCTACTGGTGTTGGCCAGAGGGGCCGATGGCGCGATATGGCAGCCTGGCTTCTGTCAGTCTGCCCCAGAGCAGCTGTGGCTACAACCGTAGCTGCTTCCACCAGTGTGTGAATGTGAGAGTGAATGAATAGTGGCATTGTAAAGCGCTTTGGGTGCCTTGAAAAGCGCTATATAAATCCAATCCATTATTATTATTATTATTAAATTACTTACGAGTTTAATTTGTCAGCAACTTTCTGCCAGCCCTCTCTCCTTGCTTTTGCAGCCTTTGCAGTGTTCCCTTGCATTTTAATTACACTCTGAAACTCCTGAAATCCCTCAATCAAGAGTTCTTGCTCTGCTGCCGAAAAATACCGAGCGCGCTCCTTCGACATTTTCGCCGACCAATCAAAGGGTTGCCGATCAATGTTTCTACTATCGATGCGTAGCCCCTGTTAAGCCACATTACTCACATTACTTCATCCAGTGATCTCACATTACTTCATCCAGCTATACTAATCGTCAACAACAGGTGTGTTCGGAGAACCGGAATAGCGAGCTCAAAGTTAGCGCGATGATTTGATCCTGGATGTGTCATTTGATCCTGGATGTAGTAAGCGAGGTACGAAAAACGGACCCCTGACCTCATCTGTCCATCAGCAGTTCAAGACAGAAGAGGTTCAGAGGCAATCCCTGAACCCATCCATCACTCCTACTGCACACGTTCCCACCGCTCTTCAACAAGTCTTTCCCATACCTTCATGTCATGGCTCATCAACTCTATCCCTGTGTAGCGACTGCAGTTCTGCACTTCACCTTTGTTCTCAAAAGTTGGCATTCTCACATTCTCCAAGATTGTTTAACACAATCTGATTAAAAAGTCCACTTGGAGACTCAGTCCCACAAAGGGGGTTATCGTCTCGATAAGTTAAACCAGGGTTTCACAACATAGCTGTGAGCGTGTTCATGTGAAAGAGTCAGTGTTGGGAGCATTTGATTTATCAAACATTGACGGGTTTGCTGGCAGCAGTGTGCCTGATTTTATAAAGTTAGATAAAACTATCGTATTAGAATAAATATAAAGATGTTAAAACACAAAATACAGGCTGGAAGTAACACAGCCGAAGGCGAGTCCACTACGTGTTTGGGTACGTGTGTGAGGAAAAGTATGAATGTCAAAGTACTTTAACCACTTTGGCCAGGAAGACTGGAAAAAAAATCTAGTATATTAATGAAGTTTAGCCTATTAGAAATCAGGATGTAAAGCTGACAAACAGGTTGTCATTAGGGGAGGTTAATTTTTAAATACAACAGCCACAGGCCCAGAATTTAGACACAGGCTTGGTCTATGTGCAAATTTGATATAAGTTCAACAAGTATAAACATGTGATTTACGATCATATACATGGTATATAGAACAATAAAATTGTTATAAAAAGGGTTTTTAGCCAAAAGGAAAAACCAGGAAATAGGTTTCTTTAAGAATCTATATTTATTATTAATGCTCATCAGGAAAAGAAAAAACCTTAAGACACCTTAGAACCTCTTATTATTCACACACAGATGTCCAAGGGATTTCCAGGAATAATTCTGTTTTCTGGAGAACTAACTTATCAGTAGCTGGTGAATTAAAACCTGTTAATCTCTAATCTCAAACTTAGCCTGCTTCGGAGCTGGTTACGGCCGCAGTATATGTTACCATGGTGATCTACACCGTTAAGCAATTAATCACTTTTGTAACTCTTAAAACACTGTTAACCCCAAAGCCTGCTTTGTAAACAAAAGGCCTCAGGCGTGTCACGGCATCCTCCACCTTTGGACCTAAGCCCTTCTGTTTATCCAGTGAAACATGTCTACTACATGCAGCATCATCCACTGTCCGCAGCAGGCTGACATTTTATGAAGGTAACTAGGTAACGTACTTACCTTTAATTCGCTGTTAAGTGTCAGCAGACAGACAATAAGTGTTTGTTTAGATCAAGAAGGATCCCTAACCAGTGATGAATCTACATGTTGGACTTGCAGGTCTCTCCATCTCGCCTAAGAGGAGGAAATCTTTCTGCAAACAGTTGCAGTCTGACTTGGACTGGCTGCAACCACTCTCAGAGACATTGTCAAAGGTTTGCAAATCATTCCTATGCTATCTATAAATGTAGACAAATTCATCATGTTGTCATCGGTCTGAGTCACAATTCGAGGGAACTTGACTCTTATAGAAGAGGAAGGTTGCTTAGCACAAAGTTAATAGTTAAATGTGATTTTTTTTTGTCTAGATGGACAGCAACACTACGTGATTTTCGATGATTTATACCTGGAAATTGCTGTATTATCACAAACCGATTGCGGTGACCCCATTCCATATGTAACATTTATGGTAGGTTTTGGTTACAGTGTTGGTATGCTTGACAATTTCATTTGGAGCAAATACAAAACATGAATAATTGAAGTGAGATAACTTTATCTTTGGATAGAACAATAACTTTGAGGACATAGTTTGCACTTGGAAAAAAGGTGATAAATAATAATATATGTTTGTGCAGTGCAGAGTATTGCACTATGTTAATTAATATAACATGAATATAGTATTGTGATAATATGATATTGTGGGATGTCTGGTGAATCCCATCTTTACTAGCGAAGGTTTAAGAAGCTATTTTAGAGAGAACAACTCTGACATTTATGTCTAAAACAAGAGTAATGGGAAATAGATCGGATTTACAAAGCATATTTTGGTGCCTACCTACAAGGAAATTCAGTTTTATTTATCAAATGTTAACTATCTGGGATTCAAAGTAAAGCTTTGTACCGTGATGAAGTGTGTCATCTACTGTTTTGACTGTAACCGAGATCCCTGCTGTGCGCAAACACACACATGAGCCCAATTCATTTATATTAAGAGGCACAGCATTACTGTGGTCATCGACTCCTGCTGTGACACATGAAAACCTATATCTATAACATTTTACTTGAAAAGAAATTGGCAGGCTACATTTAAGATAAAAAACTGTAAAAGGTACTTGCATTTGTCAGTACTTTTATACCTTATTTAATGATTTCTTAAAGTTTCTTATAAGCAGTTTATTTGGTATAATTGTAAATGCAGTGTCAGTAATATTACAATGCTCGATAGTTTCCTTCTCTTAGATATTTCACCTTTTATGCTGCCTGCCACTGTCATGAGGTTATGACTAAAATATGGCTAGTGGGACATGTGCATGTTTCTAGGTTTTGAAACGAATAAAGTCTGTGTAATGCAGTTATTATAACAGCTGCTGGATGCTTTCCAAATTAGCCAAGCCCAAATTAAGCTGTATTGGAGAATAAAGCCTTGAAATCTGTTTTAATTTCCAGAAACTTTGAGTAAAGGCGTTCTGAGGACAAGGCCTCAACTGTCCTGTGGTTATGCAAAAAAGACAAGAGCTTGAGTGACATACTTTTAGTAAGTTAAGCTTGTGACCTTGAGATTTATACTTCTAAAAACATCTAAAAAAAAAATACAAAAGAGACTACCTCAAACTAAATACATTACTTTCATACCTCACATACTTTGGGTCAGCACACAACACAAAAGTGCCATGTGGGTGGGGTTTGTCCCACAAAAAGTTCACATAATCACAGGAAAACACGAGAAACATTGTCCTCGTCTGATTTACATCCAGTCTAATGCAGAAGATGAGGCAACCCCAGCATAGTTTTTATCCCAAGCAGGCCTTTATTACTAATTATTAACTAATAATGACAGCACAACTAGTCACCATGAGGCAGTTCCCATTTGAGCTTCATCCAGCCAAGCAGGCCAGGACGGTCAGAGGTCTTCGTCTGGCTGGGTGTTTTATGAAAGGAGCTACTGTAGGTTAGATAATACAGTGGAGTGGGGCATAAGGCTATGATCCAGACCCATACAGGCCAGGGCCAAGCAGTTCCCTAGCAGACCACAGGAGCTGCCTGGCACTGTTCAGCCACACACCCTAAAGCCTATGATCCCCCAGTGCTACATTTCCAACGATGATGATGGAAATTCCAGAGAATAAATCATATTTAAAAAATTACCTGCAGCCTCTCAAAGAGGAAGCCACCTTTTGCTCATGTTCTTTTACCCCCCCTCAAATAACCCCGATCAGATTTCCGACATCTTATTTTTCCACCTAACTGTAACAACTAGAGTATTAGATTTTTTTTGTTTTATAAAAACAATAAACGTTTCATCCGAACATATCGATCCATATCACGGTCTCCTAGCTTCGGGAGGTGGCAAAGTGATTAGAAACTTGTGGTTTTAATGCTGAATCGCATCCAGCTGACCAGCCAGGAATTTGATTGCGTGTATGAAATCATCTGATGCCAGAAAACACTAATCACGATGGGCCTTTTTTCCAGGCGACCATCGATTCAAGTTAAAAACATTGCAGAAAAATACTCACCAAGTCGACCATCGGTCACACGTCGGGGATTTATAAATAGATGGGCAATATTTCTGCAAGTCAGAAGTTAAAAAAAAAAAAAAAAACGACAGGCAACACGACGCAGCTAGCCACAGAGGCACCCAACTACCACTGGCGTTAGCCACAGCTACTTCTTCTAGTTGGCTTCATAATAAAAGCCGGTCGGTCCGCCGGTGTCCGGGCAGGCAGAGCCATTGTCCGGTGTAGATCTACCAAAAAACGGCTTATTTTGGCTGCTGAAAAGTCCATGTCGATGTAAAGCTGGCTGAAACTAGAGAGGTGGAAACCAAAGTGCTACTGTTGGGGGTTAACAACTTTGCTGTAAACGACGCGATCTGATTGGCCCGCCGAGGCCACCAATCACCTGTGGAGAGCACCCGACTCAAGGCGTCACGCTCCACGGGGATGGAGTGCAACGTGATTGGCTGGCGACGTCACGACGAGCGTTAGCTTGTAGCCGATTTACATGCTAAAATAAACAAATAAAAGTATAAAATGAAAGCAAATAAAGCTATATACAAAAAAGAAAGATCTGCTAAACGTAGAATAGCAAAAAAATACTTCTATTCTGTATGACTGAGGTTTTTAGATTATTACATTTTAAATTGATTTGATCAGTGATTTATTTATTTAGTTTTACTCACTGAACTCCTTTTATTCGAATCCATTTTTTTCCTACTTTTTTTTAAATTATTGAACTATTTTGCTAATGCATTCATATATTTTGAGCTATGCGATTCTTACGAATTTTTTTTTAAATTTTTGTAAAGGAATGTCTGTAATACATAATACATAAACAATGACTTCAACAGGTCTCTTGAGTTTCTTTTTAAGAGTTGTTTTCATACATTCAGAATATCTTTGAATACAGAGAACAAAAAAAACAAAGGATTTTTCTCCCTTTTCTTCTTTGATACCAGACACCTATTCAGAGGCAGATATGGTATTCAAAGAAATCATGAAATGAAGCAACAGCAACTCTCCTGCTGCAGAAAAAAATAAAATAAAATAAAAAATGGTCAAACATGTTTAGCTCTCTTATTTTCTGTGCCCCCCATTTTTCCTCTTACATTACTGTAAAAGTAGGGCAGTTTAATCACGCATGCTGCATGCATTTTAATTGTATTACTTTAACTTATATTACTATATAGCACTTCGATCATTTTTGAATTAAACAGGATAAAACATTTAAATGCTTGATAATTTCATAATGTAAACAAATAAAATAAGAACACTACCCGCTACTATACCTACAGTCTTGTTGTTATGCCTGTAAACAAAACCATCCACACTTCTCATTGGAGCGTTATCTTGTCATTTTTAACGTCATGATGTAAGTTTCCACTGCATCAAATCTTCAGCAAATACACAATGACACTTAACAATATGGGTCCATTTTCTTGTTTAAGGGGTTTATTCAATAAATAATTCCAGAAAACAGAATCGCAATTGTGAATGTGATGGAGAAATCAACAAAGGCACTTAAACGTTGATGACAGGCGTAGCCTTCCAAAAGTTCTCTTATCAATCCTCTTTTTTTCATCATCCCCATTTCTTTTTAATTAAGCACGTTTGATCGAGGCACCTCTGAAAGAGTTAGGTGTAGTAACTCAGATGTAAAACAGGACACTTGCCCCCCATTCACATTGTACAAATAAAAACAATATAAGCAAATTTAGTCAGCAAATAAGGCAGAATTGTGTGTATTTGGCATTGCTGAGAAGAATAAAAGGACCTGAGTTGGCTTTAAATTAAGCAAGTAAAACCTGGAGCTGAACAGTAAGACTACTGTACACCGCTGCCCTTCATCAGGTAAGGCAACCCAAGAAAATCTTTTCTCCACAAAGACACATTTAATAAAAATGATTGTTCAGACGGATTATGTCACTTTGAAAACAAACATACCATCACCCCCAGCTCTGTTCTGTGAATACATGTATGGCTTTACACAGAATACAGGAAAACAAAAAGAAAAGAAAAAAAACACTTCCTGTACACACCCCGCTGCTGCCAAACCCGGCACTACATCTGAAGGGCTCGATCCAAAGAGACGCCCACTCATTGAAAATGATTAAAGACACAGTAAAACTTTTGTATGCCTGTTTCTGAAACACTGATTGCCTCCTACTCTGCACTGTATGCATGCACGCTAATTTGGAAAGAAACCCTTCCTTTACTGTCCATTATCAACATTCATTTCAACCGCTCATCGAAACACTGATGGCTTCTATTTAACAAAAAAAAATTCTCTCAACAAAACCAAAACTTAAAAACCACACGTTTATACATACTGTACAAATTACAGATGATGCATAGAAGATCAAAAGTTAATAGAACGGAGCCGCAAAATGCAATGCTATTATTTGGTGGCTACAACAACAAACAGACAAACAAAAACAGTGAGCATTATAAAACCCGCCCCTCCCGCTTTCTTTTCCATACAGTGTTGTCACGAAGTAGGCTAAGCTCCATCATTTTCCCTCGTACTTTGGATTGATGACAGTTGTTACGGCACTTTTGTAGATCGGATTCTCACCCTGAGAAATGCAAAGAAAAGAGAAAGAAAAGTGAGTAAACCGTTGCAAACACAGTAAATGCATCACTGAGACACAGCACTCAAAAGAACAGGGAAAACATGCATAACCTTTTCATGTTTGTGTGCCAGCTGCTTACAAATTGATACTTGAACCTCTCTTTTCCCTAGCAAGCGGGTCCACACACTCAAAATACTGACAGTATCCTTTTTAAACTATTTAGTAGGTTTAATTTAATTGAAGAAAATGTGCTCCTTTTTTAATTAAACTGTGCTTTCCCTCTTGTTTGAACTCTGAGCTAGTTCCTGACAGCTTTATGTTTATTTTTTCATCTGTCCTAAAAGCAGCTGACAATCCAAACTCCATTTTCCCTGGAGGTTTTTCTTTGGGTCGGGCAGCATAGGGCTGTGGTTAGTACCATCACATCACAGCAAGAAGATCCTGGGTTAAAATCTGCTCTGGGGTTCTCTGTGTGGGGTACTCCAGCTTCATCCCACAACACAAAGGCATGCATGAAGTTAGGTTAATTGACAGTATATGTAAAAAGTGAGCATGAATGGTTCTGCCTCTCATGTTAGCTCTGCAACAAAGCGGCGATCTGTCCAGGGTTTTGTAGCAGGGCAGAGGTTCCGGTTTTTGTTTTCACATGTGCTGTTTTAAGCTTTGCCTGTTTGTAGATGATGCAGCTGCTTTTTTATGTTTATAGGAGAAAGTTTTCCCACAGAGATACACGTTAATCACCAAATGTGAAAATAAATCTGCTTTCCAATGTTTCCAGGATATAAATTTATGGTTAGACATGCATATAAATTCACAACATGCGGACACTAAACTTATTTCATTGCTGCACTCATGCAAGAAGGAGCAATACAAACTTTGACCTAAAGGGCAGCGGCTTTATTCCCATAGCTGGGATTGTGGAACTGGTTAATAGGACTCTTGTATATGGGGTTCCCTTGCTAACAAGAAAAAGAAGGAAGATGAATGGAAAAAACTGAAGAAAGAAATGGAGAGAATCAGGAAAAGCACTGGAAAGGATAGAAAACAGTCTAAGAAGGCAATACATTATAGTAACTAATTAGCGTTGTAATTATTACTACCAGTCATTAGTGCTGCACAGTTTCTGTTTAGTAGTTTGTTTCCTACTTTCTTTAAAACTGTTTTTATATTTATTCTTCTTCCTTATAGGTTCCACTTGTGTTGCCAAAACATTTGATAATAAAATAAAATCTTAAAAAACGAATTTTCTTTAAAAAGGTTTGCTGAAACTAGGAAGAACAGACTTGAATACCATTTAAAAAAAAAACCAAAAAAAAAAAAAAACCCAACTGACTGTAACATAGTCCACTTCATGACATGTTTATCAGAAGAAATTCAAAGCCATCTACTGTGTGTCTGTAATGTGGTAAATAATAGCATTTAAAGTCCTCTGGCTGTGATTTGTGTTCTGCTTTTTCCCTTCAAATCGTAAACACTGCTGCTGTAACTGCCTCACACTGAGCAGCAGCTGCTGCTGAACTTTCCATCAGTGGTCATTCTGCAGGCTTCCTCGCTCTGCTCCGTTGCCTTTTATGGTCATGCAGTTGTGGCATGTGGACGGCGAGTGGCAGCACCAGCAGCAGAGAAAAGGCCACTCCCTGCCCTCAGTGAATAGAGAACTAACACAACTGCATAGAGCTGGGGTTCATTGAGGACTGAGTACAGGCCACACAGTGAGAGGAATATCCTCATGATTACCTCACATTTTTGCCTAGAGAGCTTTGTCACATGCACAATCCTGGAAAAATCTGTAAAGTTACACTCATCTTTTTGTTTAACACTTACAGTTTAAAGTGGACTCATTTTACTGAATCTTCTAGCTCTACTGGAGTAGCTCTGCATAAGTCTCAGTCTAAAATGACCCGTATCTTATAACACTCTCACCATCTAAAACAAGCAGCCTCCTTCTATACCAAATTTAACCTGCGGACTGTGACACAATGGCTTAAATAACTAGCTCTTTCAGCATGGTAAATTTTTTTAAAGCATAAACCCGAGTGAACGGCTCTGTCATTTAGTGCTGTGGATGATGCGGTTCTACTACTCACCGTGTCCCATTTGGCATTCATCTTCTCCTTCTCAAACTTGGCGAACTCTCGGCGGTCGTGGATGATCATGAGCAGCTTCCAGATGAGCAGCAGTGCGAGGCCGATGAGCACAATGCCCGCTACCACACCTGCCACGATGGGGATGATGTCAGGTCCTGACGGGCAGTCTAACGGAAAAGGAAAGCAAAGACACCCAATGAAAACGGTTGCTCATATAAAGAACAAAAATGTAATTATCATAAACAGAAAATAAGTAATCATTGATATTAATGGCTATTTTCTTGATTTCTTAAAAGTAGGGAAGATTTGCCATCTCATCTATTAAACTGTCTATTGCATCTGCTTTTGTAACAATAAACAGAAAGCAAGTAAAAGGATGATCAGACAAAATCAGCTCAGTGTGACCGTACCCAGTTTCTCTACCACAAAGACTTCCTTGGTGGAATTCTTGGTGATGGCGTAGGTGTAGTAGAACCAGCAGTCGTTTGCATCCTTCTCTTTGCAGTGGGTCAGGGGGAAGCTCTGGTCTGTGGGCTGAGGTAGATCTTTTCGGTCCTTCACCTTTATTAGGTTGAAGTAGCTGCACTCCTTTTGGCACATCTCCTTCTTCTCGCCATCCCCAAACGCTCTGCACTGCACACAATCTCTGTGGAAGCACAGCGTGGTTTACTCACCACAGTGTTTTATATTCGAGACGCCAGACATTATAACCGCCATGCTGGAAAACAGTCGTCAGGTCTGAACTGCCACACATGAAAAAAACGAGTGAAAATCTAACTGTTTAGATAAAGGATGATGTGATCATTTTAATACAGTGAGAACTCTTAATTTTAACTCTTAGTTTTACATTTTGTTTTTGATTTATTGTACTTTGGGTTAATTTCCACAGTGAGTTTGTTCATTTTAGTTTTTACTGTTGAAAATGTTTAGTGTCAGTTCAGAACAGGAATTAAAGGCATTTATTTTGTGAGAGCCTCAGTCATACAGACATCCCCCGCTTAAACATAAAGGCCTCTCTATTGACAAAGTCTAAAACTAAAGACATGAACTAAAACTAACAGCATTTCTTCCACAGAGTTTGTTTTGTCATTTGTCATAGGCTTATTCTATGCACTGCAAGCACATCATCTAATTTAGAATCACAAGCACGTCTCTGGGAGGAAACGCAGGCACCTGGAAGATTTCATGAAATTACTGGGAAAACATGAAACTCCACACCCAAAGGCTCCCAGCGACAAGGACCCAGGCAGAACCTTGTTGGCATCCTGCAAACTGCCTGATGTGTTTTTTTTAAGTGTTCCTTGAATTGTTTTGTAATGTGTATCAAATAAGTTTTAATGACTATGAATTATTATAGTCTCTGAGATGATTTGTTATGAAATTCTAGTTAAAAATCAAAGATAAATCTTTTGGCTTTTAACTAGAATTTAATCATAAATCACATGACTCAGTTTGGCATACAACTTCTAAGCTTACATGTTAAAACAGAATTTACATTTTTAGATTTCTATATGTTGTTTCTCCAACCAAAGATGAAAGCTTCACACTCACTTGTGCTCAGTGCAGACACCGGGGCAGGTCGGACAGACCTCACATGTCGGACCCTGGAATTTGGGGTCTTCGCATTTGCAGATTCCACACTCGCATTTGCCGCGGCCATTACAGAGCTGCCCATTCTTGGCAAGGCAGGTGGATTCATCCAGGGAACATTCACAGGCATTGCCCGTGTAGTTGGTGTCACAGATGCACTTCCTGCATTCGCAGCGTCCATGTCCTAATGGAGCACAGGCATCAAACACATTCAGTGTGGAGTTAAATCAATCATACTTTCAAATGAGTTTACTTCTGTAACCCTTACCTCCGCAGAGCAAGTTGCCAGAGCGGTCGCAGTTGAAGTTGTCGCACTCACAGTACTTGCCACTGTAGACTTCTGCAGGATTCTCCCGCTTCTTACATTCGCAGGTGCCACAGAGGCACTCGCCATTGTTGCTACAGATATCTGTACTGTTGGGTTTTCTGCAGTTAGCATCCAGGTCGTCTGACCGGACTTCGTCTTTGCTGCACTCACATTCACGCCCAATACGTCCTTCGTTACATCTGCCACAGAACAACAAAAGTTTAATTATTCAAGTTTTAGTGTCACATTACAAGCAGCAATAAGTCTCTTGACTATTTAGGTGGATGATTAAAGTATGCCACTGAAATCATAAATCCAGCTTTTAATCAAATTACTTAAATATGTTGAGGAATATTTTGAAATTACAGACCCACACATCCTTATGCTCCATCATACATGGCTCAGCAGCTCTACATCTCTCTGCATCAATGCACATCAATACTTACTTGCAGGCTCCACATTCAAAAATCCCGTTTCCCCCGTGGCACTTCGGACTGTTGGGCTCTCCCTTTTTGGCACATTCACAGTCACAGATGAAATTGAGCTCTATCGCCACCTCCTCATTGAAGCCCAGCGGTTTCACTGTAATGACCTCAGGCTTGCCACCTGAAGGACACTTCTGAGATTCAATAGAGATCTTAAAAGACACCTGGAAACCAGAGAGAATCACACCGTATGAGGAGGATGCCATCAAGGTAACTGTTTTTCTTTTTGTATGATTGTCACATTTAAATGTTTCAGATCATCAAATAAATGTATTTGACTCAATACATTTTCCCCAGAGTATCTAAACCCTTTCTTTTTCTCAGATATAATTTTTGGTTTGCTTGTTTTACACTCGTCAGCACATGGAAACCAAGCCTGGATCCTATTACCTCGTCGCCAATGGAGATGTTAGTGCACTTCCTGCCGTTGTCCTCTGTTCCTCGCACACCGTTTTTACAGAAGGCTTTGTACGAGATAGAAACGCCCTCGGGCAGCTTGCTGTTCTCCAGAATCACCTCAGATGACAAAGACTGCAAAAAAGAAAAAGATAAGAATCAAACATTTATTAAACTTTGTCTCTCTACAGATGAGTAGCAGCTTATAACTAACTTAAGTAATAATTAATTCCTTACAATTAAGATGTATTTTTGGGAGTGGCACAGCTAAGGCATAGCTGTCACTTGGGTTTGTTTATGATGGAAGAGAGAAAGTATTCATGCACACAGGTGAAGAGGAAAGCACCAGTTATCAGTTCCTCAAATTTGGCTGATTATTTGCGTTGAATTTCTCTGGATGTGACCTCTTACGTTTATGTTACATTTCGTTACCTGTAATCTTCACGTGCTCAGATGAAGATGACAAATGCCTGGCTATGTATACATGAGAAATAACTCAATGCTAAATCAATCCCCGATCATCAGGGGAGAGTCTAAGATCACGTGATGATTGTGCAGTTCAACTTACATTGTAGGCATCAATGATGAGTTTGATGACATTACTGGAGTTGGAGGAAAGCGTGCCGACAGCTGATTTGGGAATAAGATTTTTCAACTCCTGTAAGAGAAACGAGAGTCAAAAGAAAGAATTAACATACATGAATCATATCCTGTGAATTACATAAAAAAAAAATTGGAGCTGATCTATCGGTTGGATGATATTCCTAACTAAATTGTGAAATACAGTGCTGGAAAGTTATTACATTTTCCTGCAATGAGAAATTCTTTGAAAGCAGAAAGGAAAATCACCAGCGTTGTGATTGGTTTTTTGACCTTGTTTTGTTAACTGAGGTATAATTTTCTGAAATATAATGTAATTTTTTTTAAAAATAAGATAATAGATTTCATGTCTAATGGTAAATGGCCTGTGTTTGTGTAGCATTTTTCTAGTCCCTAAGGACCCCAAAGCGCTTTACACGTTCAGTCATCCACCCGTTCACACACACACATTCAGACACTGGTGACGGTAAGCTACATTGTAGCCACAGCCGCCCTAGGGTGCACTGACAGAGGCGATGGACCAATGGACCAATCAACCACCCAACACCCATTCTGAGCCAAAAAACATTATATAATAAAACAATAAATATTGATAGACATATATACACATAACAATACAGGGTTTTTTGACCTTCCCAGTGTGGGTTCTGCTTGTATAAAAAAAGAAAAAGAATAGTCTTCAAACACAATGTACAAAGGTTACCTGGTAAACAGGCTGAAATTCCTCAGTTACAGCAAAGATGGTCTGAATGTTGTGATCACTCAACTTCTGGACCAGGTGAGCAATAGAGGGATAATCCTGTTAAACATACAAAACAAACTTAACAAAGAATATGGGTCATGTGAAGATACAATTAATGAACAGACGATAAAACTGAGACCATTATTAAAAAAGGTGAACATATAACAGCTCTCATTCTCAGTCAGCTCTCCCTGGATTTACTGTTAGTGTTAAAGACATGATGGTACATACGTAGTAGTGGCTCATACTGTACACGTTGTTTTCCAGGTGACACTTCCCATCGTTGGGGAGGACAATGCCGCCCAGCTTGCCGTCTCCAGCGAAGTGGAAACCAGCATCAGTGGAAAACACCAGCAGACGAGTCACGTTCCTCCAGCCAATTTGCTCCTGGGATCAAAACAAGAAGATATCCTTATTTATCTTATTTATACTTATTTGTATTCTATGCATTTTGCAGGCACAGAAGAATAGGAAAAAAAAAAAAAAAAAACACAAACACAAAAAAAAAAACAAGCTTAATTAATTAAACGCTCACCTCACAGACTGCCACCTGCATGATGGCATCAAACCCCCCCTCTGGAGAGTCCAGGTTTCCTGAGATCTGCTGCTGACTGACCAGCTGGTTAAACCTGTCTCCGTTGCTGGTGAGCTTCAGGACGTTCTTGTAGCTGAAGGGGCTCGTACAGTTCTCGTTGTTGGAACAGGGGTTGATTAGCCTGGCAGGTGTGGTGCTGATGTAAGGCATGACCGTTTTCTCCACAAAGGAGCCAAAACCTTAAGGCGAAACAAAAAAGGAGAGCATTTCTTAACTTGGGATTATAAACTCATTTGGAAGGCTGAGGGTTTTCTGCTGTTTTGAAGGACATTTATTGGGTTTCATGTTTTTAACCGTACCTATCCTGAAGTCTGACGTGATCTCCCGCATTTCCCTCATGAGGTCAGTGCCAAGGTTCTTCACATTTTCCAAATCATCTTTCATGGAGAACGAGAGGTCCATGAGGTAATATAAGTCGATGGGGTAATCCTCAGCACGCTTGAATTTCAGGTCAAAAGTCTGTGGCTCACCTTAAAGGCAAAAGCAGAGCATTGTTAGTTATTAGACTAACGACAAGTTTCCTGTTTTTACTGGAAAACCAGAGTTACACTTAAATACAAAAGGGTTGGAAACTAAAGATAATTTAAGGGGGGTGGTCTCAAATTCATTTTACCATCTTTGGAAATTTAAGTTTGCATCATGCCAGCTTCTTCAAACTGATAAAATTATTAAAATAATTCTTATAAATTTCTTATCTTTTCCAGTCCACTGGCTTTAAAGTGGCTAAAGGTGAGACTGACACAAATATAACGGCTTCTAAATCTAAACTGCTTTGACATTACACCAACTATGAACCATCAACATATTTACTCCAAATAAAAATTTGCTTTTGTTTTGACCTGACAACAGTTTCAGCAAACTGCCAAAGCATCAAAAGTTCAGGCTATATTGAAAGCCTTTTTAACATAACACAATCTCTAATTACGTTAGGGTATTTACACAGCTGTTTTAACTGTGACGAGTAAAAGAAATTCAACCAGGATATCAGAATCAGAATACTTTATTGATCCCTAGGGAAAGTTATGTATATTCACATCTATATTCCTCTGGTTAAAAAAAGACTTCAAGGTGACTTCTAGCTTTGTGACCTCAGCAAACTTTGGGCTCAGTCGCTAGTTTCTAGACCTGAGCCTTCATAATACAGTGATTTATGCATTTGCCTAAGAAGCAAAAGATCTCAAGTTTGATCCCAGAAGCACACAAATCCCCTGACGATGCATTAAGAAGGGCATCTGGCATAACATTTTGCCACATTAATCAAATTCAAATTCAAATTTTATTTGTCACACACACACACAACCATACACAGTATGACATGGGGGTGAAATGCTTGTAGCTGTACAATGCCCGACCATTAAATGACAGAAGAAAAGCATCATGCAGTAGCTTATGGCCACTACTATCATCCAGGGAACGTTCACTGGCTATTGACTTGCTAATCACAAATGTTAGCCCATGAGTTTGCTGTGTCCTTGGTTTCACAGTCAGGCCCGCCATCACTCATCACATCTGGTTTCAAAATACCAAGATGGCGTCGGTGAAAACACTGAAATCGATGCTGAACAGCTAGCTAATAAATGTAAACATAGTCAGGAACATAGCATCAGCATACGCCTGCTTACCAGATCTGAGCGTCACTTTGAGTTTCTGAGGCTGTATCTGTGTGATCTCCTCAGGCTTGAGTTTTACGTTCCCATCCTTGTTGCGAACGGTGACATCTTTGTTCTGGGTAATTTCAGTGCTGCCGCGGGGGTCCTCAATATTTTTGCAGTCTTTCTTCTTCAGGTAGGTCACATCATCACAGCGAGCTGATTTGGACTCGCCCTCTGAGAGGAACTTCTGCAAAAAGAAGAAAAGACCATTAGAGAATTACTCCAAATGACTTTCCACCACAGACCGGGATAATTTTCTTCAAATTGTTTGTGTTTTCCTTTTGGGTTGTATTGTGAAAGGAAAACCACGCTGCCGCAATAACCTAATCAGTGAAAGAATGAATAACAATACATCCTTGTATGTGGCAGAAGACCAGGATTTTGAATTCAAAAATCCTGGTCCTCACAAAGAAGGTCGTGAATAGTCAGATCCCATCTTATATTAATGACCTTATAGTACCATATCACCCCATTAGAGAATTTCGCTCTCGGACTGCAGGCTTACTTGTTGTTCCTAGAGTATTTAAAAGTAGAACGAGAGGCAGAGCCTTCAGTTTTCAGGCCCCACTTCTGTGGAACCAGCTTCCAGTTTGGATTCGGGAGACAGACACTATCTCTACTTTTAAGATTAGGCTTAAAACTTTCCTATTTGCTAAAGCATATAGTTAGGGCTGGATCAGGTGAATCTAAATGCTCCCTTAGTTATGCTGCAATAGGTGTAGGCTGCTGGGGGATTCCTATGGCTCTACATCTACACTGATCCAGGTAAATTTGAAAACTGTGCTTTCGTCTAAAAACACTCCACGTCCACATTAGCGTTTTATTTATATAGTTTTGAGGCTACATGTCACACCCTTGCTCACAGCTTTTACCATTTCAGACCCTTCAAATTAAGGATTTCCCTTTTTTTCCCCTTTCACTGAATTTGTTTAATTTTTTTTTCTCGACAAAGCTACTTCCTTAATTTATGCATCTTATTAGCCTACCAAAATTAAGTAATTTGATCTTTGAAGACGAACAATGTATTTTCAAGTTTAAAATCTAATTTTCCAAAATTAAGCTTAGTGGCTTTCATTTTTCTACCAGGCTTCAATCCACCATGGAGCACCTTATATTCTGGAGCCTCAATGTCAGTGTTTTTAATGACACTGATTTAAATGTGTCACTTTACAAGTATAAAAGGTTAAAGACTCATTTAGTGAAACAAAATTGTTTGGTTATTTTAACTAATAAACAGACTAATCTTTGGAGCACGAGTGCTGCAGATACAAATCTCATGAATGTTGAAATGACAAAGTATGCAACGAAACATAAGATAAGGCTTCACTGTTACTTTCACTTTCGTGGCTTCGGGGGCGATCGTGGCTCAAGAGTTGGGAGTTCGCCTTGTAATCGGAAGGTTGCCGGTTCGAGCCCTGGCTTGGACAGTGTCGGTTGTTGTGTCCTTGGGCAAGACACTTCACCCGTTGCCTACTGGTGGTGGTCAGAGGGCCCGGTGGCGCCAGTGTCCGGCAGCCTCGCCTCTGTCAGTGCGCCCCAGGGTGGCTGTGGCTACAATGTAGCTTGCCATCACCAGTGTGTGAATGTGTGTGTGAATGGGTGGATGACTGGATATGTAAAGCGCTTTGGGGTCCTTAGGGACTAGTAAAGCGCTATATAAATACAGGCCATTTACCATTTACTGTTGCTTTCACTGTTACTCGTGGAAAGGAGAGAAAAGGAGAAACAGATGATTGACAGGCCTAACAGAGAATATAGATTGGATGCACATGAGACACCACAAGGAGCAGTCGAGGAGAAGCCGAGACAATGAACCCAGTCAAAACGAAAACAGTGCTTTGACTCAGTTATTTCCAAAACCTCATGACATAAAAACACCCCTTTCTTTTTGCCTGCATCTAGCTGCACATAATCTGATGAGTTCTAAAGCAGAGCTACTTTGCGAGAGAGCGTTTCTTCTAAAGAGAGATCTCTTTAGGTGCTCCAAACGACTTCACTCAACTACAAACTGAAGTCGAGGCCTGGTTTCATAAGCTCAGGGGTGGATATCAGCAGGCTGATAGAGAGCAGCAGACGTGATTTAACAGGAATGCAGTTGTCTTGGCACATGACGAGAACAAAAAGCATTTAACCCTGACATGGTTTCAACAGTTTACTAAAAGGCTCACCTTAACTATAAACCCGTTTTCCTATAGTTGGCCCTCCTCTCCAATAAAACTCAGCCTTTCCATCTAATCAATTAAATTTTTTTCCCTGTTTCAGTGTTTTTATTCTGTGCAGAACAAAACTGGACAGTTTAAGGGTTGTGCTTCTTCTGTTGTTTGAAATGTGGTGCAGGTTAAAGCCTGTCTGTGTTTCCTGGGTGGTTAAACTGTAACCCAGTTCAATCTAGCTCTTTTTGCCTTTAGTTTCTCTCTTTTTGCAACGAACATGTACAGAAATGTAAAATGTTTCATATACATATGTATACATCCAAGGCTAACCAGGTGTAGGAATTTGTTGATCTGTGTTCCCACAACCTTGCTTAAAGTGAACATGAGCCCTTAAACACATA
This sequence comes from Copadichromis virginalis, assembly GCF_057382275.1. NCBI lineage: Eukaryota > Metazoa > Chordata > Actinopteri > Cichliformes > Cichlidae > Copadichromis > Copadichromis virginalis. Next base: position 7,821,912 of record NC_140635.1, on the reverse strand, counting down.
CATGTGAATCTTGCCTCACGGGTATCAGTCAGTGTTTCCCCCCCCTGTTTCATTTCAGATAAATTCACTTATTTTAAGAGTCTCTCACCTAAACATGGTTATAACCATACACTGAAGTCAGGTGACAGTAGAAGTGGAATCTACAGCCATGTTCATACATAAATGTAATGTGGTTTTAAGAGAATCAGGTCAGTATGTTTTCCACGGTTATCCACAAGTAGCGCAAAGCAGGAAATGGTCTGCTTCAGAGGTATTTGAAATAATGGAAATGCTCTGTATCCTCTGATAAGGCGAGGGAGCTGCTTGGACAGAGCATGCAGAAGACAGGAAATGCCCGCCCACTCTAATACCACTGAGACTTTATACTAGGGAACTAGCAGGTTAAAGATTGGCCTCTGTGCCACTGAGGGGCAGAGAGAACAGCTCCTGATGCCCCACTCTGTGTCTAGTGTACCAACTTAAATATACGCTGGATTATAAATCCATTTTTAGTTACAATCGAAGTATAAATGTAAACAAAAATTCTACTTGCTTGTGTTAACGTCACTGACACAGCATAAAAAGAACTTCATTTACATTTGTTTGTTACTGTGCATGAATGTTTAATTCCAACTGCATGTTTTTGGTCTTTTCCCTCATACTGTGGTCTGTTTGTATTTCAACCACAGCAAGAAAATCCGCCTTAGGTACACTAAACATTAGGGCTGTTCGATATAACGATATATATCAAATGACGATATAAAAATGTCTATCGTTTCCTATTACGCTATCGTTTGTTTCGTGATGTCGTAAAATAAACTGTTTACAGCAGTATTTTTCATCGTTTTGACGGTCACCTTAGTGGCTATATTAATTTCTTAAAGTTCTCTCTTTCTCTTATATTTAATATAACCACACTATGGGCGGGCAAGTGCCTGTTTTTACGTGTTTTCGTTAGCAACAATGACGGTAAAACCATCGCGTGGTTCCGCTGTACGCTTGTTTGTTTTCCACGTAAACCTTTCACAATAAAGCTCAAGATCCTGTTGAGACTTTTCAAAACAAACTGAATCACATGAGAGAGTATGCAGAGTTTACAGATGAGAAGCAAACAAAGAGCCGTCAGACTCAAACTATATGTATACACCTGCCCGCCTTCGTAAACAACTAAATGCTATGTTGCCCTATCATTTTTTGATTGGTCCACATGGTATATTTTTTCACCAATAGGAAAGGCTGGGGGAGTTGGGAGGGGGACTGAGTGCTTTCTAGTGTTTTTCCTTATAAAAACCGTTTCTTCCCGCAGTAAATATAAACAACGATAGTATTCAGGAAGAAAACCTGCATATATTATACTGAACATAAAGTTGTTTGCAAAACTTGTGCATAATTTTTACAAATGTACAACTTCTATTCGCATTTCAAGTTATGAAAACAATTCCTTAAACATGTTTGTGGCTTTTACAGTAAAAATGACAAGTATTTTCTACTCGGATTTTGAATTTTTTTTGTCTGAATTTAGATCTATTGTGCAAATATAGTATAAATGAAAAATTAACTCAAATTTCAGATATTTGAGGTTGTGCCAAAAAAAAAAAGAAGAAGATTTTTTTAAAGGTGAAATATAGAGGTAAAATCAAAAGTAGTCCAAAACGGCCAATTATACTCTGGACCCCAGAGGGTTACTAAATACATTTACATGTCTTGGTGACTGCAGCTGGAACCTTGGCAAAAAGTGTATGTGTGTGTGTGGAATGCTAGCTACCAGCATTCATAATATAATAGTTACAATAGCAACAGTAACCAGGGGGGTGGGGCTTAAATGACAGAACAAAGACAGGCTACCATGATGTCACATGCCAGGCCACCATGATGTCACATGCCAGGCCACCATGATGTCACATGCCAGGCCACCATGATGTCACATGCCAGGCCATAAAAATCTATAAATAGGGGTGCCTCGACACACAGTTGTAGAATTCCCTTGCAGGTGATTTTAAGCTAGCGATTGAATTGTGTTTTCAGATGAAAGCGCTTATAACCTTCTCCCAAAGTAGAGTACTCTTCCTCCACCCAAACCTAAAATGTATATTTCTAAATACAGGGAAGCAATTGTATTAGAAAATAAATATAAAAATGAACACAGGACCATGGTGCCAAGAACAGTTAAGGCCCCATCTCATCGCGAAATGTGCCCACAGAGGCCAGAAGGCGAAAAACCTGAACACACATTCAGGAAAAAACCAGAACACACAGGCATGAAGAAAGTCATGGCTCAACCTGCTTGTGTGGATACACGCAAAGGGGACAAGCAGCTCCTTGAGAAATCTGGACCTGTCCCCTTTTATTTACAGAAAAACGATTACGGAGTCGTTCCAGGCTACCTGCGTAGAAGAAACGCAGAGAAAGAAAAGGCTAAGCAGGACAATGATGCCTGGTTAACAAAACAACAGGAAACAGTTAAACCACTGGCCGAACAGGAGAAACAAAACATTCTCCAGGGCCTAAAGAGGAGGTTTAATGAGCTAAACTTTGAATATCAATCCCTCCCTTTTACTATCTCCCCTTCACAGCACAAAAAATACAATTACAAAATGTTTCTCGAAGAGGCAATGAGTCAAGTTGAAAAAGACATTGCCCTTTTTGAGGAACATAAATACATTTACGTAGGCAGGGAAGATGCATCTGACGAACAACAGTTACAGCGGACTCCACTGCCACCCATTAGACCGAAAAAGACAAAGTTGACACCCGCTCCTCAAGTCACACAACCAACGAAAAAGGAAACTTTCTCGACCGACAACCTACCACCTTTTCGTAGGATGTGTGTTCCACCTATATCCAGAAGTGGAAAGCAACCTATTCCCATGACTGAGAACCTTCACAGACAACCTATTCCCACCCAACTAGTTATAATTCCACGACCTAGTCCTGTCCCTCTGCCACCTATTTGTAAAAAAGCTGAATCTACACCCCGACCACCTGTAAGACCTCCAATGAAACGAGGTGTAACACCCATCCTTCCACCCATTTCCACCAAAAAGCTGTAGTGCTGTACCGTTAGAGTAGTTTTTTAACTACCTAACCCCCAACCGGTCTTGACAGAAGCCGCACCATCTGAGCCTGGTTCTGTCGAAGGTTTCTTCTTTTTAAGACAAAGGAGTTTTTCCTTCCCACCGTCGCCCAGTGCTTGCTCAGATGGGATCATTTGATTGTTGGGGTTTTCTTAAACATAAATTGGCCTATTGAAAAAATGTAGTGTTTCTTACTACATTTTTATTTTCAATAGACCAATTTATGTTCAAAAAAAAAAATTACAGCAGAAAAGAAAGCATGGGAGACATCTGATGCATTTCATTGCTTTTTAAAAAATAATTTATAATTTATCTGGAACAAATAAAAGAAAGTAAAAATAATCTTTTGTGGATTCTTTTTCTTCAATAAGTAGTAGAATAGGCAGTTCTTTATACATAAAGCGTAGTGTTTTGTTAAAAAATAAAGTGGCACAGCGGCACTGTGGTAAAGGCCTGTGTTTTTACCATCAGCGTGACAGCACCGTGCCGCCTTTGCAGTTTTAAGGCCCAGGGAAACAAACCTGCCAGCGCTCTGTAGCGGCTGTGACCGCTGCCGATAAGGAAAGGCTGCTCTTCATAGAGGACTCAAGCTCGGGGAAATGTTTTCTGGTCGACTCTGGCTCCCAGAAGAGCCTCTGGAACTCTTGTGTCGTCTTTACAATGGTATATTATTTAATCTCAAAAAAATTTTTAAAAATTAAAAAAAATTGGAGATTTCCCGTATCACATAACATGTGCAGGTACACTGGTACAGCACATGTGAGCGAAATTCTTATGTGTGTGCAACAGAGGTGTGCAAAATACAATAACATAAGAACAAGAAAAATATACGAATGGGTAAATCTGAGAATTATAAGAATAAATATATGTACAAATATAAGAGTGTATGTTAGGGCCCTTCGATATAACGATATATATCAAATGACGATATAAACATGTCTATCGTTTCCTATTACGCTCTCGTTTGTTTCGTGATGTCGTAAAATAAACTGTTTACAGCAGTATTTTTCATCGTTTTGACGGTCACCTTAGTGGCTATATTAATTTCTTAAAGCTCTCTCTTTCTCTTATATTTAATATAACCACACTATGGGCAGACAAGTGCCTGTTTTTACGTGTTTTCGTTAGCAACAATGACGGTAAAACCATCGCGTGGCTCCGCTGTACGCTTGTTTGTTTTCCACGTAAACCTTTCACAATAAAGCTCAAGATCCTGTTGAGACTTTTCAAAACAAACTGAATCACATGAGAGAGTATGCAGAGTTTACAAATGAGAAGCAAAAAAAGAGCCGTCAGACTCAAACTTTGAGAGAAAATGGTGGCTGTTACAACTTATGTCTAAAAATGTATAGTTTCATGCATCAGTTAAAACACTCGAATCCAGGTAAAGGACGCCCAGCTGAAAAAACTAAACGCAAGTCGAGTTGCCAGAGATTCACAGAATTTACAGAAAATATTACATTTTTGTGATTTATATCGTTGTCAGGACGATAAATGTCTTATATCGGGATATGAGATTTTTGTCATATCGCACAGCCCTACTAAACATCTAATTAAGCAGCTTCATCCTGACCAAGTTTCCAGTGAAGAAGCAGCAGCAGGAGCAGCACTGCTGTTTACAATTAATGGACCAACTGTGGTTTACTTGCCATTGGGTGAAAAACAAAAAGTCTCTAATCGCTTAACTCCTGAGTACTTATACTGCTTACAGGATGAGTACAGATTACATGCACGCATTCATATAAACAAAGGTGAAAGTTAATTTAATTAAATGGATTTTATTGCATTTTGTCACTTGAACTATTTCATTTGTTTTGAATTGCAGAATGACTCCAGTCTTGTACTCCTATTTAATAATGGTGACAATGACAGATATTACAGTTTTCATCATTTTTTGTGCAGCTCAAGGAAACTGAAACTTTCCTCACTGATAAAGAGCTCTCTGATATTTTTTCACTCATGTGATAAAACAGCTTTGACACAGCTTTGCTGATCCAACTCACTTCATCTGTGCACCATCCACAGATCTCAGAGACCTGGATGCATTCCCCACATGACTGCGCGTTTGCCTTGATGCATATGCTTCCATCTGAAAGAGATGACACAAGTTCCTTTTAGCCAAGATGATACAATCTTTTCCATTAGCTCACTAACTCAAAGCAGCTTTTGGCTGGAAAGCACCCCCCCTCCCTCCTCCTCCCTTCCCCCCTCCCAGACCAGAAAACTGAGTCATGCTGGGAAAAGCTCCAGACAACTCACCAAGTAATGACCTAACTCCATAAAACAAAAAACTCCAACTGTTGGCCAAAAGGACTAACAGTCATAAAACCATGAATGAAGATTTGAAAGGGGAAAAAGCATGAGAACAAGCCAGTGTGAAAACTTTTCTATCACTATCATTCATAATGTGTGTCAAGAGCAAAAGAAAAGAAAGAAAAAGAAAGTGTAACAATAAATCATTTCTACTTCAGGAACTATTTGGTGGTTCTTGGGTGGTCTGTGTACTTTACTGACCTCTGTAAGACTTCTTACAGGGCAGTTTTCATGGAAAAAAGTAGTACATACTCATAGGCTAGTACTTCTGTGCTTGAAGCTAATTGTTTAAGAAAGGACCACTATTTTTTAAAACCCAGTCAGATGTCAGATCAAGAATAGCAGAAACAAAGGAAGAGTCAAAAATAAAAATCAGATATAGATCAATGAGGCAGTGATCAAGTGGAAAGAGATTCTGTGCCAGTGGGAGTGGTTTTGCAGTAGTTAAACTCTACACACCTAATACAGAGATGCTCCATGAGGAGGACAGGAAGTCAGTCATAATACAGAAGACTGTTATGAAAAAAGACCACATGCACACTTAACACTTTCCTTATGTGCACACTACCAAGCCAGGAAATTTGCCTTCTACCAAATATGTATATTTTGATACTCAGTTATTTAACTGAGCAACTGGAATAAATCATCAACAGCACACCGTGAGGAAGGCTAAACCAATGCATACGTCCCAGCAGGGGTGACTTTTGTGGCTTCCAAAAAATACCATATCCTACGGAAATCTATTAAGTCAAAAACATTAAATCCATTTTGCGTATTTTATGTCATTCTAAATGTCAGAAACAAAGACTATTCAGGGTCTTAGCTAAGTGGTGTGCATGCCAGGTCAGATTCGCCTCCTACTCGTCACCTTTAGGTTCAAATCACCAAAACATTGGACATCAGAAACTGATGGGTGACATCTCTGTGGCTAGGCCCATCTTTTATATTGTCAATGCATGTGACGATAACGTCTCTGAAGAGGAGTCTGCAAACAGTGCCTCATGTTCACACTTTGTAATTATGAAATTTATGTCACGCAGTCCTAAGCAAACCCTCACATACTCGTGGAAAATATAACAGGCTTCACTCTGCTTGTTATATTGCGTGAGTGCTTGTGTTTTTTAAAAGATTGCAAAAGCCTACATGTGGCCTTGTATCTCGGTTTTGCTGCATGTAAAAACATTTTTTTTAAAAAGGCTGTTGCTACATCAGCAGACTTTGACCCGTTTAGTTCCCTGAAACAGGTTCCTGAGAGAAACAGTTCCACATTCTTAGGATGAAAAAATAAATATTAGTAAATTAGTGCTCTTGTGGCTGTACTGCAAAGGGATGAAAATACCTTGTGCAGTAGGTTAGATTATAATTAATAGTTAAGATAAGAAAAGGAGCAAAACGGGAACTTTAACTTCCTACCTTGCTGTGCCAAGCTGCCACTGAGGGCTGCTGATAATGCTGCTATTAAAAGTAAGCTCAGGTCCATCTGCAAAATAAAACAGAGAAAACAAAACAGGTCACTGATAGATGACATTAAAACATCTACATTGGACACATTTTTACAACAGCTGCACATGCTGAAATGGCTTTACAAACATACTAAATTCTAAGAGAGCAAAGAGAAAGAGGAAGGTGCTGGCATGTGCTGTTGTGGTTGTGGAGGTTGAATGTGGCACAGAAAAAAAACTTTAAAGACATTCAAACTCAGTGAGATCTGAAACTTGTGTGGCCTAAAATACAGGAAGATGGGTTTCTTTTTAAAAACATACCAGGTTTCAGATTTAATTTCATCACAGCTGTACATACTTATAGAATATTCACAACATACTTCATACCGTGTACATTATAACATACCATAATAGACCCATTTCTGTAATATACTTACATATCTATATTATTGCTAATATATATTGTAATATATCTATATCACTAAAGCACTTGTGGATGGATGCAAACTGCATTTCATTGCCCTGTACCTGTGCATGTGCAATGACAATAAAGTTGAATTCTATTCTATTCTATACATTAGCTTCTATGGCACTACAGCATTGCACTTAGTTAAACCTAAATTAGCTAATTTAAGTTGACACTTTATTGTTTAATAAAATGTCATTTTTAGTTCAGCTTTATTAGTTTGAAAAATTTGGAGTAAATATTACAACACAAACTTGCAAACTCACGGACATCTGGGGGTCAAATGTCTAAAACACTTGCCAAAGAATTAACAGGCTTTAAGTCTTGATCATGACAGTCTTTTAATGTCTATCCCATCATATGTTGTTGAGCTTCTGTCTTTACCATGAGATGAAAGCAGCAGCAGGGAGGAGCCATTCCCATTTTGAAAATCCTAAATAAGGAAAGCTGATTCACCCACACTCAGCTGGCCTCAGCTGCCAGCTCATCATCACTTCCATGGATCAACTTCCTGACTGTATCAGGCGGACTGTGTTTGGATGCTTTTAGGCCAACTCAGGCTTACTAATGAAATTCGACAAAAGTAGGAAGATAGAACAAGACTGAAGTGTTCTCTTAGGCTTTACTGTCCAAGTATCTCATAATGACTTAAACAGAAAACATGTAATGACTCTAGCAGGCATGACGAAATTTCAAGCTGCCCATACCAGAGAATGTAAACTAGGAAGGAATAACTTGTGGTTGATTAAACAGATGCCTTTCTACCACACTGTGTACTAACCACACAGCAAAAGTGGGGGGGAAAAAAAAGCAGAACTGAGATGATCAAGATTTTCTTTAAGTTTAGTACCTCATACTCATACTGTGAACCCAGGCATCAGATTAGCAAACTATATTAGCTAGTGTGAAATATGTAACTCGTCCCAATTTAAATTAAACAACTGTATATACACAAGATATAGAAACTATAAGACACTAAATAAACATTAGTATTCATTGAGAAGTATTTAAAAAGAAAAAAAAAGCTTGTAGTTAACATCATGAGATCAAGAAAAGGTGTGAATGTGCATTTATAAAGATGAACAAAGAAACATGATGTGCAGAGAATCCTACTGCACTCTAACTAGTCTCCTTAACAATTTAGTGACAGATTTTAAGAATTCAACCCCTGGAGTAAAATCAAACTGTTGAGCGCAACTTAGTTTTATTTCTTCTTGTCTGTTTATTAGTTTTGTCATTTTGGTTTAAAATAAATAAAATGTATATCAGAAAACTCCACCCATACCAGAAAAAAAAAAAAAAAAGAGTTAAGGGTGTCCACATGCATGTACATTCCCATATTTGGTGAGGCTGTTTCATACCGCCTCCTGAATCTGTGCCGTTATCAAATCTCCAGCGACACACTTCTTGACTGTCTGCCCAATCCTCAAACTCACAAACCAATTTTCAGTGTTTTACTCACAGTAAGATAACACTAAGGAAATAGTCTGTTTAAAGGAAATCCAATCGTTGTGACTCAAAATAGTCTGTTTGGATAATAGGCAAGGGACCAAAGTCTATTCATGTGACCCAAGAAAAAGAAAGGTCATTTAACACTTATGTAAGACAAGTTTTGATATGAAAGGTGCATGTATGTATGTTTGCTGTTGTGCAGTGGGTCAGAGAGCACGGGAAACCACAAAATAACCACTTCCTATTATATCGGAAATACTGACCGACTTAAAGCAAGTTTCTCAGTTAAAAATAAGAACATGTATTTCCTACGGCATTAATCAAGCATTTCTGATTCTGATTTCTGTAAAAAACAAACAAACAAACCAAAAACAAAATATGACATTAGCAGAAAAAGTGCACTGCAGTGTGACTTTTTTTTTTTTTTTTTTAATCTTTGCAGTCACGAACAACAGATTATAGCTCACTCTTTCAGTTGATCAGTAAACAATCTCTCTTCAGAGTTACAACCAACTAAAACTCGGACACAAACAAGACTGTGTGGCAAGACGGACAAAATGTTTCAACATGAAACACATCCAGCACGATGTGAAGACTTTGAGCTCCACCCCGACATTTCTGAAGGCCAACTCTGTCTGTCGACTACAAATTACAGAGAGATGACAGATTTGAAGGCACTCAATGCCTCCTTTTGTCAAAGGCATTGGTATTTGTGTTGCTAATCTTTGGGCATGACATGGCTTACACATCTCTCCTGAAGGAAATATTCTGAACTCGCGACTCATTTGGTCTTTCCTTAAATATACATTTATGTCTTAGTTGTCTACATTAAATTTAAGAGAAAGAGCAAGCAGCAGAGAGCTACAGCCAACACCCAACTGCTGAGCGACAGGTTCACCTACAAAAAGGAACAAAAGTTTCCTTCCACCTAGATCACTAGGAGACTTAAAGATCCTTTGAGCTAATGACAACAGTGTAGGATACATTACCTAATTTAACATAGCCTTTGCATTTATTAACAAGCTACTGGGTTTAAATATCCAGACAGACAACTTACTGCTTAGTTTGAATTATTTAGAAACACTTACTTAACAGTTTTATTTGAACCAGTGTCTGACTGTTGAATGGGAAAGGCTCTTACTTGTTCAATAGTATTGATAGAACATTAACATGTGCAGCTGATAAGAACTGATAGCTTCAAGCTAAACAGTGTGAAGGCTTAATTTGTAACAGACTGTGTGGCTAAGCAGCTTCTCACAACTGTAAAACATGATAGAACGCCAACTGGCATAGGAGCATGTCCTACATACAAGGTTGAACACCGATCACTATGACAATATTTGGGACTTCAAAGGATTTATGTTAGTGGTAACCTCAAAAAACATCTAATCTGCTACAGAAGATCCAGTTAAGGTGTAACATGCTTTAAACTACATGATGATTATGGAAAAAAGCTGCAGATGAGTCTATCAAAAGATAAATGAGGGACCTTTCATATGCTATAACTTCTTTTGATCAGCCACTCCATCGCACATGGTGATATGGTCCTTAAAGTTTACCCAAATGCACTTTTTGAAGTTTTCGCTGGTAATTTAACCCAAAACAGCTTAAACCTTCAGGGTTCCAATGCTGGCTTCTGCTACTCTACATCACTGACATTCAACTGGTTTTACTACTGAAACTAAAATATATTCTAAGACAGTGATGCTCAGTGATTGTTTATAGAAAAACAAGATGGCTTGGCTTTAGACTGTGACATTTGAGGTGGGTGTACAACTGATGTCATTGCTGGTTTTAACTTTACTGAATTTAACAATGTTCATTTTGTAAATTATGGTCCACATTAGAGTCAGAAATGAGGATGAAGCTGGATCAAAATCAACCAATTTCTTTATGTAGGAAAAACATTCAGTGAAAGGATATGTTTTGAGGTGGGTCTATATTGTGATTAGGAAGTTGCTCTCTCTTTGTTTCTCATTTATATCTATCCCATGGCTCGCCCTGATTAAAAAAACAAAACCACACACACACACACACACACACACACACACACACACACACACGACCTCATTTAACCAATGAAAGCACAGTGTGGCAACTGTAATTGTGTCAAATTACAGTGGCTACAGCCATATATATACATATATACACACACACACATATATAGCTGCAATTACACTCATCATCAGGGAATCTCCAGCATATTTCCCCCATTTACTTATCAGATTTTCTGTATGATCTTAGAAAAAGTGGTAAAAGTGGTTTATTCAGTATTCATATTACTCTTGCACAATAACGTTCAGTGTATTAGCAGAAAGTTCTGAATTCACATTGTGACTACACAGATTAGTCTGTACCATATGTGAGTTGAAGGAGTTGGTCCTCTACATGCCATGCTGCTTCCTTGCCGCACACTGTTGGTAAGTAATGATTAAAAATGTCATAATTAATTTTAAAAAATTAATAAACCTGCCAACAAATACAAGTGATAACACAACTGTGACAGTTATGTTCCCATTTAAAACCTGCTCTGAATCACCACACGGGAAGACGGGACAGACCTGCGAGCCTAATGTTTACAAGAACATGCGTAAACTGTGGCTAACTATGACTTTGTATGGTCACGCTGATGGAGACAGTACAAGTTCTCCATTGGTGCTGCATTGTAGTGTCACACTTTTTCATAACAATTCAGCTCCTGCTGATAATAACCAGCACAGCTCTTACCAGTACAACTGCAGTAACTGGGATGTTCATCTGAACAATAGACTGGACTGGACTCATAACTCAGACGCCCTCTACAGGAAAGGGCAGAGCAGGCTGTACCTGCTGCGGAGACTCAGGTCGTTTGGAGTGGAGGGCCCACTCCTGAAGAAATTCTATGACTCTGTTGTGGCTTCTGCTATCTTTTATGGCGTGGTCTGCTGGGGCGGCAGCATCTCTGCTGGGGACAGGAAGAGACTGAACAGGGTGATCCGAAGGGCCAGCTCTGTTCTAGGATGCCCTCTGGACCCAGTGGAGGTGGTGAGTGACAGGAGAACGGCGGCTAAGCTGTCATCCCTGATGGACAACATCTCCCACCCCATGCAGCAGACTGTGACAGCACCGAGCAGCTCCTTCAGTGGGAGACTGCGGCACCCACGGTGTGGGACGGAGAGATTTCGCAGGTCTTTCCTCCCCACTGCTGTCAGACTCCATAATAAAGACTTTAACTGATCAAGCACACACATCCATACATATGCAATAATACTAAGTGCAATAATCCTTTCTGTCATCGTTGTATTTTTACTCAGTTGTATATAGTATTTGTATTTGTATTCTATTTTTATCTTATTGTATATTTATTTTATTTTATTCTACTGTATATAGTATTTTATTTTATTCTGTACAGTTGTATACTGTATTTATTCTTATTGTATTCTAATTTTTGCCTCATAACTTTTGCACTGTCCACTTCCTGCTGTGACAAAACAAATTTCCCACGTGTGGGACTAATAAAGGTTATCTTATCTTATCTTATCTTATCTTATCTTATATGGTCAGGCATTTCTTAAATAAGTGCTCACATCCAAATGCTACCTTTCAATATCAATAGCCTTACACTGAATTTCAAAGTCCACTTTTACTAGAAAATGTCACCATGAATCAATATCAAGAGATTCAGCTTTGGCAGCCATTCCTCTGAAACACAGAGGCTATTATTTATTTACTGACAGGAAATTAAAAGGGAACCATTGTACAAACACAGTTTTCTTAACATAAGTGGGTTATAGGAGAACTACCTACAACCGATCGTAAAAAGTTGATTGTGTTCATCTGGGCGTAGCATTTTCAGGAAAAACGTTTCATCACTCTTCTTCTGAAGACTTCTTCAGATCACCTGGATGAGTCACTTGGACTGAAAACGCTACGGCCGGATGAACAGACTCAACTTTTTCAGATTTCCTCACCTGGATGACCGAGCATGCATCAAGATACCTACAACTTCCATAACTGTCTAAAATTTTACAATGCCATGAGGCCCAGTAGTCAGCACCGTCCGTCTTCCTCTGACAGGAAGCTTTAAACAAACAAGGTTTAAAGTAAAACAGACGACATCCTGCTAACCAGCACGGGCCTACAGTCTGATGAAGAAACTGGTGTGTCACATGTAGCACTTGAACAATGCAATGTGTAACCACATTCAAAAATATCTCATGTTGTTGGCAACATGAGCCACACTTTCTAAACCAATCTGACACTGTCTGTGCAAAGTTAAGTATAATGCAAAGTGCCAGAGATTTCAGCAATATTTATAGAGTAATTTGATCAACGAAAAGTCTTAGCACACTTGGACCACATTTAATTAAGGCAAAAAGTCCGTGTTGTGTGACTTAACAGAAGTTTGTTCATTTTCTCTCATTTTTAGGTACTTTATAACAAAAATACTTTAAGGTACTGTAAATACACTCCACTTACAACAACCTGTTCAAAAACCACAGTGCTAGAGACTTTCCTTTGGTGTAAGACCAAAAACCTTTGTTCTGATTCTTTTTACTTTTATTTATTTATTTATTTATTTATTTTCTGTCTTATTTAAACAACCAGTAAATCATTCATCAGGACCAATTCCAGTTCGGGCCGAAAAGGAACTACTCTGGTCCCAGAATCTGGAAATAAATATAGATTTTTTTAAACTTGAGGTATTTTGTATAATTACCAGCAAGTAGGGTTGTGCACCATGTTACAATTTTCCAACTGTTAGTTCAACAACTGGCAGAAGTAAACATATTCGTCCAATCCTCCAAACGTACCGGCAAAACATAACACGCTAACAGAAGTTGTGTCATTTTCCATGGATTACTTTGGATAGCCATAAAAAAAAAGAAAAGAAAAGAAATGAAAAAAGTTTTTTCCAACAACTGCTGAGAAAAGTTGACTGAAACTCAGTCCTCCACAGCACCTTTTACTACGATTTGCTGCCTGCTGCCTGCCATCAGCCCCGAGGCGTTTTGATTCAATTTGCAATCAGAAGGATGCCTTAGGGACCAGACCCCACGCTCTGTGATGAAAATTCACTGAGAATTATTTTTGTCCTGCAGAAAATCGACTCCTCTCTTATTTTGACTTACATTAGACACTATCATCCCAGTAACTGCTTTTCTGAAAGGAAAACAGAACATCATATATTGATTGATAATTTAAGATTCGCAGGCAGAACAGGACTGTAGCGGTTAGCAACACAAAGAAGGGTTCGATTTCTGTCTCCATAGTCTCGCTTTCACTCAAAGTACTAAGACTTGTCAGGTTAACTGGTGATTCCACATTTGCTGTAAGTTTAAATGTGAATGTCACTAATTGTCCATCTCTTTGCATTAGTGTGGAATAAACTACCTGCCCAGAATGTACCCTACCTCTCACTCTATGATAGCTAGGACAGGCTCAAAGGCCCCCTCCAAGCAAAATGGTTCAAATCTAAGACAGCAAGCTGTTAGGGGGAATAAAATGCCTAACTGAACGCAAACAAACCCCAAGTTTGGGGCAATACAATTACATCTGATATCTCTGACTTAAAACAATGCTGGGATTTTCTCAGGCAGGGTAAGTATGAGAAACACAAGAAGTAAACAAGGAAGTTTTGACTCAGACTCTGCAGATGTGTGTCATCATGTGTTACACAAAGTCTGAGGAGAGAGACCACCTCTTTTAAAATGGGATTTAAAGTTGATGCCCGACAACTCCTCTAGGAAAAAAAGGTCCCATAAATTGTTAGGCTGATATGTGGAAATGAAAGAGTTGCTCTGATTTAAAGTAAAACACGTCAACCAAGTGAAGCCTAAAAACCTGCTGTCCTGACTCCTCTGTGACTTGCCTGTCAATACAAATATGAACAGTTAAGCCCGGTGTGGTGAAAAGGAAGCACATCTGTTAGTATTTAGTATTCCATAATATATATGTCTGTTTAAATTGTGGATGACCGCAGTCCAAAACAATAATGACTGGCTGTGTTTATGGTGTTTTAAAGCTAAATCGTGTTTCTGTACAAAGTGTTATGTGATAAACACGAAAAATAGAAGCATGACATGATCTAAAAGCCTACGTCTACTTTGCACCCCCCCCATGTCAATCTCAAATGTATTCAGAACACCCGCAAAAAGCTTCCTGCCAAATAGGTTCTGCTGACGTGCAGCTTCCTCGACTTCCTCAGGCTGAAAATAAAAAATAAATAAATAAATAAAAGAACAAAAGAAAACAAATGGTTGTCTAGACAACACTCTACCCACACGGGCTGAATAATCTTTGCACTTTTTTAGCCCATGACTTAAACAAAAAAGTCATACATATAAATGAAATTATTGAAAAGAATAAGCACCAATTCTGAACAAAAACATATCACTTTATGCCAACTATTTGCATTTGTGCATGCCAATATTTAACGTGGAAAATGTTTCGTGACTCTTGCTCGTTTCTCATTGGTTTCTGGTTTCATGTGAGCTGAGGTTAGCCACTTGGTTTCTTGTTGGCTTACATCATTTTAAATGTGCATCACACTATTAGACACTGAATATTGTGAACTTGTTGCTGTGACAATTTCTGATACTAATCTACTTTATTAAATTTATTTTTGCTCTTCATCTTTGTCCCTTTTACTGTTATTCTCTCTGAAGTCTGATCTTATGCAGTGTAGATATCTGTGGTCAGATGCACAGTATCCCTGCACAGTAAGACCTGTAACACTTTCATTTTTCCCATCGTCATCAGACAATATTATAATCATTTCTTTTCCGATGCACAAACAATCCCCAATATCATATGTTACATTTAATAAATGGGCTCCTACCTGAAACCAGGGCTTTTACTAATGATTATTTAATTAATCTTTCAGTTATTTTCTCAATTAAATGTTATCAAACATCTAATTTTTCACACGAAGTTTCTAAATCCAAACATGGAAACAAACATCTATAAATTGCTTCTTTTGTACAACCACTGGTAAAAAAACATTTAGTGTTTCTATAAATTAAGCAGAAAATCATCACAAAGGCTTTTCAGGATAGAGGTGGTGTTTATGTATGCAGCTATCCATGTGCACCTGAAAGGAGACGCAATTGTGTGTTCTTAAATTAAATGTGGACAAACTTCAATAGCACCATATTTGACTGCAACTGTGAGCTCAGCATGGCAGCACCAGCTTTCAAAAATCTAACCTAGTTTGATTTCTCTAGCTCAAGCTGTTGCTTTAAACACCATCTTTAAAAGTTCCACATTGACATGGTTTCCCGCCTTGTTTCAATGTACATTTATTCATTATGTAATGGATATCATGTAATGCCACAATGTGGGCCTTAAAAAACTGACAGCTACTGTAGCAAGCGCACTGGTGAAAGCGTGACTCTTCCAAATCTTCTCTGAGAAATATGCAAAAGTGAAAGATGGTTTACAACACAAGTCCCCATTGTTCTTACAGAGTGGGTCATCTGGGAGTTCAGAGACCGAGTCGAGCACCCTTCCCCCACAACCAAGCTCTGTTTGCCACCCGGTCCACATCTGCTGCTGAAAGTCACAGTCTACTCTTGGTTCATTAGGCCCCCAAACAACTCAGCGTGACTTTTCATCAATTTCCTTAATCAAACCACACCCAGCCTCATCCAATAGGCCGTTGAAGGATCAGGATGGGCACGTCCATTGTCAGAGCACAGTTGAAGGAAATGACCCGCTTGCAATTTCAGTGATTCCCTTGTAGCACTTCCAAAAACCATGTTCTACTTTCTAGCTGTTTTTCCTTTCGTTGCGTGTGCATAATTTGTGTACTTTTTTCCTGTTACAGAATCAGAAACCATCATCTGGCAACCAGCTGACTAGAAAAAACAGTTGAAGTTACTCTTTCCACCAACAAGTGTTCAGCTGATGCCTTAATTGTCAAGAATGCAGATCTTTATTTTATATTGACCTCTTTATCAACAAAGTCAAAGTATTCGTTTTACCTAAACTATCTGTTGCAAAAAAAAAAGAAGAAGAAAAAAAAGTTTAAGGTGAGATTTGATTATTCTGACGAGCCTAAGCCTGTGAGCTCTTGCTTTTAAAATCTAAAAAAAAAAAAAAATGTGAGTAAATCCAACATATCCAGTGTGTTAGATATCCAGCAGTCATGAAATCTTACTCTGACACAGATAAATCTATTGTTTTAGCTGAAAAATGTTTGTAGAGTTTGTTTGAAGTTTTTTCAGGTATGAAAAAGATCCCCATCTCTCAACATTCCTCAGAGGGATGAGATAATGCATTCGATATTTAACAAACTCCAAATTTATGTTGTGGGAAACTATGTAAATGTCTCTTTCTGTTTACAGAGTTTACTCAGTCTGATCCCAAGTGAGAACATTTTAGCTGCTCAGTTATCTTTTACATGCCAGAACAGTTTTCCCTAAATAAAAACTGCATTAAGAATTTACTACGGCTGGATTTCATTAAACACTGTATAAATTAGTTAACTGACGTACTTCCAAAGGCTTTGAAATTTGAAATTGCTCATGCTAAATGTTTTGTAATGTAATTTTATCATTGTTTCCATCAATTACAGCAGGCCAGCAGTCTTTACATTTTTGGGGGATGGGGGGGCTTTTCACCAAAAGAGAGGTTATTCTGGGAAATTTCTTTTACTCTGACTTATAACAGATTTTAATAAGACCTGTTGTAACCAAAGAAAACCCTGATGATTCACAGGGTTGTGTCTTCCCATGTCTTGTTTTTCCCAGCCGAAAGTTAATGAGGCAAACATTTTCGCTTTAAAGTGAGAAACCAAGCAGCGAGTCCTTGTAGTTTAAGAGGCTGCAAATGGATTCATTTTGACCATAAAAGGATTACCCACCTGGTGATGTGCAGTTACATTTCTAGGGAGCTACAAGTCAAGTTACAGCATATGGTTACAGAAGGGTCTGTGGTAACACTATACCTATGAGCATTGAGTTAACGCAGAAGTACAAATCCACTGTAAAAATGGCCTCGGGTCCATCTACCAACCTTCATGCGTTTCTTTCTGCATAAGATAAGATAAGATAACCTTTATTAGTCCCACACGTGGGAAATTTGTTTTGTCACAGCAGGAAGTGGACAGTGCAAAAGTTATGAGGCAAAAATTAGAATACAATAAGAATAAATACAGTACACAACTGTACAGAATAGAATAAAATAAAATACTATATACAGTAGAATAAAATAAAATAAATATACAATAAGATAAAAATAGAATACAAATACAAATACTATATACAACTGAGTAAAAATACAACGATGAAGTGTTATGAAACTTTTCTCCTCTTAGATGTGAGAACTACCACATTTTACCACTGACTCAAGCCTCGTAATATCTATGAAAGGATCATGATTATATCTCCTCAAACAAACACTCCCAGTTGCTTTGTCTTGCCGTCACTGGAGGTCCTGTAATCTGTGACTCACATCTGACCAGTCAGAAGCAGGCTAAGGCACTGAGTAAGGTTAAATGACCCTCCAAAACTCCCCCGGATACTTGCAGGGCCTTGCCTAAACAGCACAACAATGTAACTAAGGAAGTGACTCACTGGTGCACATTTGGCTACAGTCTGCAGGCATGTCTGGAATTAACATGCCTGGTGAACATTATCTGTGCCCTACTGCTGTACAAGATCAAATACATAGGTGTTTGTCACACCTCCATATGACACCGTTACCATGTCATTATAATGCTGTCTACAAGCCAAGACTGGTCAGTAATTAACACGAGTCACTTTATTAAAGCAACAACTAGATGGCCACCAACTACTACTTCAACCAACTCAGCTTGCTCAGGGAAGACAAAACACAGCCCGAGGCTGCTATTCCTTTACAGGAAGATGCAAGCAAGACCAATCTTGTCCAACTGGAGTGCTGGCGTCAACATAGCTGAATCACAGCTGTGGCCAAGGCTGAACAAGAGGTTCTTAAGAATCTGGTTAACCAAGCTGACCTAGATTTAAGTCATCCTGGATCTTACTATATCCTCAACCACAGTTTACAGTCCATAAT
Source organism: Copadichromis virginalis (assembly GCF_057382275.1). NCBI lineage: Eukaryota > Metazoa > Chordata > Actinopteri > Cichliformes > Cichlidae > Copadichromis > Copadichromis virginalis. The sequence goes on along the minus strand of NC_140635.1, from coordinate 7,803,166 downwards.
GCAGTCTAACCAAACCATAGTCCAGCTGTGGTCTCTTCAAGATATTCTTTACAAGTCTCCCAGGGTGGTGTGGGTCTACAAAAGGGAAGTTCTATTCTCAGGACAGCAGACTAAACTTAAAGGCTGTTTAGGACACAATGGGGGTGGCTTTAAACTTTGAGCCAAATGACCACATTGTTTATTCAAACCAGGCAGTTTCTGATTGATAACTTGGGAATTAAAAGCAATTATTTTACAAATCTGATGACTTCACAACACCACAATAACTACTACAACTTTGTATAACAAGAAGCCAAGTAAAAAACTGGAAAACAATTTAAGCCTCTGCTAAATATCTGATTTGATTCAACAAGATTAAGCTTTGTTAGCAGCTCCCTTTGAGGGACAAATCCCACTGTCCACTCACAGTTTAGCCTCCCACACTGCCCTCTTCAGTAGTACAAAGCGGCTACTTTTTGGCCTACTTTCAGCACAAAGCTCAATTTGAGATTTTATCGAGGAGCCTGCTTGAGGTGTAGCTTTAAACAAGCCAACATTTCACATGCTACAGAGCTGAACAAACAAAGAAACCAACACTGAACTAAAAACTAAACCGCTAGCTAGAGTTGCCGTTAATCCACACCCAAACTTTTTTTTAGCCTCAAGACACACATTCTTTGCTTCTCCCCCATCGTCATTGTGATTTCAGCCATGGCAGGCCGGTAAATGTCACAAATGTCGGTTAAAATAAAACCACTCACCTTAAGCCGATACCTTTGTGACGTCTGTGTAGATTTACAGTAACATTTGCTTCCAAAAAGTGTCCTCGTCAAACGGAATATAACCGGTAACTGAAGCGAAGACTAGCTAGAACTGTTCTGAGGGTCCGCTTTGTTTTAGCTAATTAAGCCGCACCGCTCGGACGTAACGTTAGCGATTAAAAACGGGCGGAGTTAACGTTTATTCATGTGAGCCTTCTCAATAATAGATAAGGCTCTTTGAGATCCCGCTCAACCAACACGTTACCGCCGTGAATTTGGTGCTGCTGGGTGTTTTTTTCTATGCCCCTACTTCATAAACCTCTTCTTATTTAGCTCCGCCTACACAGGAACAACTGCGGCACGCAGAGGGGAAACGAACAACCACACAGGAGAGAGCAGTGAACCCCTTTTCACCCTCGATGCGGTGAAAAGTCACACGCACAATCTCGCAGGCTGTAGCCTTTGAAGTAAACACTCATACACACACATATGCACAGTGTAAAAGTAATTTACACTCAAATAATTATATTCAAAGGCAAATATCGTTCTTAATTTTCACACAAGATACATTTTTTTAGATTTTTGTTTGTTTGTTTTTCGCTTTTGATATGCCGATACCAGGGGCGTTTCGAGGAATTTTTCAATGGGGTGGCATTGGGTGGACTATGAACAAAGCAGAGAAGCCCCACAGCAAATCTGAATATTTGAAAAAGAAATTAATACGTATGTAAAAAAAAATTATGTATAGAACATTGTGTGCAATATTTAGGCATGAATCACAATGCAATAGTTTAAACACTGTTTTGTAATGATAGTGTATTCATTCAACAGAATTATATACACAGTATTTTTAAAATAATTGCTTTATAACTTCTATTTCAGGCTACTTAGTAGTTCTGCACTATACTGTAAAGGTAAATACTCAGTTATAGCGTTATTTTACAAAAAAGATTTAAAGAGCAAACACAGAATTTTATAGGCTCATGCAATATTTTTTATTTGAAATGTAATCTAAACAAATCACAAGTCCTTGTATTAAGATACCTTCCACCAAACTATCTCAACTAGGAAGTTCATCTGCAGAGGGTTTTTGTTTGTTTGTTTTTAGCTCTGCTGCGCTTAGTTTCCCAGATTCTTCACTTCCTCTGTGAACAGTATGAAGATTAAGTCATTTGTCACCTAGACCTATTTCCTGTAAAAAAAAAAAAAAAATTAAAAAAAAGATTTAAAAAAAGAATGCTAACAGCTACTGTGCTTTAGTAGTCGTAGCAGTTCAACTTTTCAGCTTTGATGACCTGTGTATAGCAGCTGATGCTGCCAGCTAGAAAACTGAGTCATGAAGTCACCAGCTTTATTAAACATCTTGTCACCACTGCACACTCATCTTGCTTCGTACCTTTGACAATCCATTCAGGAAGAGTTCACTTGGTGCTCTATTTCAGTCTCTGATTCATATGTGTGTGTGTGGGGGGGGGGGATCTAACATGACCACAGACTTCTGTAATTTGTGTTTCTTCGTTTAATGGGGCACCACAGAAGAATGCAAAGAAAATTGGCGATGTTTGCATTTGCTGAACCAGTCTGGAGGATTCATAGTAACAGCATGAACACACTTACTTCATCCTTATATATATATGAGAAATGAACACCAGAAAACTACATTTTGAATCATTCATTATTTGCATTGTATGCATGACGGTTGGTTTGCATGATAAGATGATAAGGATAATGTTAAGGTCGAGTACCATCAATGTTAGATGTCTAGCATAGATTTAAAATGCACTTGCACAAATAGAGTTGAAGTATTACTGGCCAGTTAAAGCCCTTAAGACTAAAAGACACATTTTAACCATACGGCATAACCATATTCTATAATTTCGGCACTTTATTTGCATTGCATCCATAGCCACTTTAGAATTACCCATTAACCTAACATAGATGTCCTGTAGAATAACCAAGAGAAACCACACAGGCATGCAGGCTATACAGGTAAAGGGCACAGCAGGGGTTCGAACTCAGAACCTGCTTGCTGTGAGGCATCAGTGCAAACCACAGTATAGTGTTACTCCAGGAAATAAAACTGCGGATACAAAAAAAAGAGGGTGAGAAAGTGGTGAAGTGGGTCCGATTTGGGCAGGAAACCTAAGTTGAAACAAAGCCACAAACTGAAGTTCACACGAAATCAGACTTACCTGGTGTGAGAAAGATGTTGTCATTTATGCAGGTCAGAAGTTGTATGAGAATAGAAACGGCGCGATCGTGGCTCAAGAGTTGGGAGTTCACCTTGTAATTGGAAGGTTGCCGGTTTGAGCCCCGGCTTGGACAGTCTCGGTCGTTGTGTCCTTGGGCGAGACACTTCACCCGTTGCCTACTGGTGGTGGTCAGAGGGCCCGGTGGCAGCCTCGCCTCTGTCAGTGTGCCCCAGGGTGGCTGTGACTACAATGTAACTTACCATCACCAGTGTGTGAATGGGTGGATGACTGGTTGTGTAAAGCACTTTGGGGTCCTTAGGGACTAGTAAAGCACTATACAAATACAGGCCATAGAAATGCATTTAGTTTTTGCATCTGGCATATGATCGTGTCACATATAGTATTAATAGGGTCAATGCTGCCTCTTTGTGGGCAAAACACAACATAGCAAAGGGATGCTTGAAATTACTGGGAAAAAACAAACATCCATGAAATTTTTGTCTTTCTATAAACCAGTTCAGGGTTTTGGGTGGAGTAGACCAGATGCTCTTGAATACTGGTATCTAAAGCATTCTGAAAACAGATGTACAACATGATATGAATGACATTATTTTATTTATAAGCCGAGGGTTGAAAAAAAGCAAAGTACAAATATTTAGCTAAAATTCACAAAGAGCAGCAGCACAGTTGTTGTGACTTATTTCTCTATATAAATGATTATAAGTTACTATTTTTCCCACGCTGCACCACTACAACCAATCTAACGTTTCACCCACCTGCTCAATCTCAATTTACTGGTTTTTCTGTTTAGGTGTGAAGGTAACGCCATCTGTCTGCAATGAAGGCAACAATAGATATTTAATTTTTTAGAATTCACATTGTTTCCCCTTCTTTTTTTCCACAAAAGCGGACGTTCAAGCTGACTACATTAATTGGAATTCAAATTTAAGTTGAAATAAAGTTTCTATTTCCTTGTGTTAATATTTAATTATTATATTGAGATTTGCACCAAAGTTGTTGGTAGAAATGTCCTCCAAAGAGCTTTTCAGTTTTATACTTTGAGTTAGGGCTGTGCAATATGACCAAAATCTCATATCCCGATATAAGAATTCTATCATCCGATAACGATATAAATCACAAAAATGTAACATTTTCTGTAAATTCTGTGAATCTCGGGCAGCTCGACTTGTGTGAAGTGTTTCCAGCTGCGCGTCATGTAGCTGGAGTCGAGTGTTTTAACCGATGCATGAAACGATACATTTTTAGACATAAGTTGTAACAGCCGCCGTTTTCTTTGTGAGTATTTATTACACAGGGTGCTGCGGGGAACAGCCTGTTCTAGCGTTTGAGTCTAAGGTCTATTTTTTAGCACCTGGCGGCTCTTTTTTGCTTCTCATCCGTAAATAATCTGCTCTTTCACGTGATTCAGTTTATTTTGAAAAGTCTCAACAGGATCTTGAGCTTTATTGTGAAAGGTTTATGTGGAACATAAACAAGCAGACACGCGATGGTTGAAGGAAATTGCCTTCCCGGGTTTCCTCCGTGGCGTGAGCGATAAGCAGAGTTCTGTCCTTTCCTTCTAAGATTCCTAATTATTTAAAGTAACACTCAGGTATGCCATTCAGCTGGGTTAGTTACGACGTCGGGAGCAGCTTGGGAGAACAAGGAAACACAGACTGCTTCAGGTTGTCTTCCCAAATCGACTCAAAGGTTTATTTGATACACAGCAGTTTATATAGATGAAAAAAGGTTCGTGTGTCAGCTTTCCCAGTTCAAACCGGTACAGACCAAATAAGGAAACGTCTTCCTGCCTTCTGAGCAAAGTATCCCTTGTGTAGTTTATCAGTTCAGCTACAATTTATGATCATCCCAGCAAAATACACTCCTAGACATAAAATACAGAGTTCTTTCATCAGTGAATTCTGAAACAAACCACCTAGCCTTTAACGAGCCTTTTCCAGGAGATAAAGAAAAAGGGAGGATGGGAGTAAGGAAGTGGTCTCATCTCTGTGGTGTTTTCGACCTTGAGGTACCAGCTTGTGAGTCCTACACATTAATTCTTGGGTCACATAGAAAGAGAAAAACAACTAGTAGATGGGCCTTATTGAGTAACTCTTTTCCGTATAAAACAATCTTCTGTAAATGCTAACCGTGGTACTAAAATACCTAACAGTTCCCCTCTTTTATTATTTTTTAAAAATAATAACTCAAATAGAAAGGAAAAATCACAAATGTAATAACATAATATAAAAAGCAAATCATAAAATGTAATAGTTCACAACCTAATGTTCAATATACACATCAGGAACATCATTGGTAACATCAGACACATAATCTGGGTCAATTTGTGCCAATTGCAAATACATTGAAGTAGCTGTACTAGTAGCTATACGGGTTATCATTGAACGTACACAGGGTACCACACAACAGACAATAATCATCAAAAACATGCTGCAACGGTTACAAAGGCTACAATTAGTTCCTTCCATCTTCCAAACGTGTCCTGTAGCCACTTATGTAGCCACTGACCGTGACCTGTATTGGCAATTAGTTCTATCTGCAATGCTTCAAGTTTATTCATAGCTTGTGTGAATGAACCGTTAGGGGCGGTGTTATTGGGAATGAAAGTACAGCATACATCAACGGTTACTAGACCACAGGTACCGGTCCAATCAACAGGTAAAGCTAATCTAAGGGTATTATTGCACAACCAATAAGCATGTGGGATTGGTCTGGTCAGGCGCGTGACCATGTGTGATTTAAATAACTCCCCCCAGTCAGTATCATTTAAGACACCGTCTGGGGGAACAATGATCGAGTCTCTGCTCGAACTTGAACTGTGTGTGTGTTCCTCCAGATATGATACAACTTCAGCCACAGAGACAGCTAGCCATGTCTCATTACAGCGTGCACCTGGGGAGTCAGAGAAAAATGTGTAGTTATCCTTTGTATAATCTATGTGTGTGTCTGGGCCAGTTAACTTTAGTCTGCGCAGACATATCATACTAGTATTAAAATGGAGAGGGATCTGTCCTAAGGGCAGTGAGGGTTTTAACCTATTCTTGGGGCGGTTCATTGGGGCGCAGGTCCCTGCGGTGTCATTAGATAACTTCAATAATTCGCCTAATGGAGTCTCAGGGTTAGTTGGTGTGTGTGTGTGTCTAAGTAGGCAGTCGAGAGGGCTCAGAGTCAACTGTAAAGCGTCTTTAAAGAGAGCATTATTTCCGCTGATTTTCTCTAGTCCCTCAGTGAGGGGGAAACCGGATATGGGGTATCCTACTATTACCTGTTCTGGATTAGCCTTTGAACAGACATAACAGTTACTGTTTCCTAAATCACGAGCGGCTGTTCTGGCATTTTCATACCAGGCGTTAGCTCCTGTTCTAGAGGGCGCATAAGATGGTTTATTAGTGGCGTCTATGTTGCTATTTACTGATTTTAGGGAGCGTGATGAGTGCATTAAGTAGGTGTCTTGCAAAATGGAGCATGAGGTATAGTCAGCAAAATATGACCTGGAGAAATGTGAACATGGTTGCAGTTTACAATACAAAATAGCAAAGAAAAATCCTAAGGTTAATGCGATAGATATGATAAATAACCTAAATATATAAGAAAGACAGTTCTTCACTCGTCTCCTGGCCTGGTCCCAGGTTCGAGAGACATTGAATAAGCGTCGTATGATGACAATGGGCATTTCATTTTCTCCATTATCAGGATGGAATGAGTCTGGCTTTATCAGGTTAGACATCATGTGGTACTTTTGGCTTTCTGTTCCTGCTGGATGTTTGAGTACCTTGTCGTTGTTCTTTCAGACGTTGTGTGTTAATCAGTGATTGCGTGTGTGCACTGGATCCGGGCGCTGGCTCGCCGGAGATGTCATCTACCCGTGTGTGTTTATTTGCTCTAGTTCCGGGCGCTGGCTCGCCGGAGATGTCGTCTGCTTGATCCGACGCCTGAGATGGTCCGATTGGGCTGGTCTTAACCCTGCTGGCATGAATCCACTGAGGTTGTCCGTCTGTGAGGATGCTGGTTCTTCGTCACTGCCAGTAAAGCCTGGGGGGCTGGAAAACGCGGCCTCCCAGAGTGTCCTTGGTTTTAGTGGCTTCTCCAACATGCGTCTCCTTGTCTCCACTGGTGGAACTGTGGAGGGGAAAAGCTGAGAGAGACAAACTTTCTGATAGTTATTATTCAGTTTTTCTACCAGGTTGTGAACATCAGTGGACAATGCAATATACATCACCTTCTACTAGCGGTGCCCCTCTGGAAGCTGACCATGGTGTTGGAAATAATCTTATTTCAAATGGAGATAATTTGGTTACTGCAGATTGAGTCATTCTAATCTCACACAGGACTTGAGTAAGTAATTTGACCCAGGTCATTAAAGTTTTAGCACACTTTTGAATTACTTCTAATGTGAATGAAGATCCTCTATCACTGTTAATCTGGTGAGGTATTCCGAATCTGGGTATTATTTCATTGCTCAACTTTTGACAGACTACTTCTGCAGTTTCTTTTGAGGTTGGATAAGCTTCTACTCATTTACTAAATTGATCCACTATTACCAGTAAGTACTTGATGCTTCCTTGCGCTGGCATATGTGTGAAATCAATTTGTAATGTATGAAATGGAAAATCTGGTTGTGGTAAATGCTGATGTTTTGCTTTTGATTTTCCTACATTAGTTCGTGCACATGTTAGACAGGTTGCTAATATGCGTTTTACTGCGTGTGATGTTTTCTCAATTACAAATCTTGATTTTATTGCCCCTATTACCCCTCTTTGTCCGACATGACTCACACAGTGAAAATGTCGGGCAAGGACTGGCATCAGGGAATATGGGAGGGCAATCAAACCCTTAAGATTTTGTATAAGCCATCTCTGTCATCTAAGGTACAGTCATTATTCTCCCAATAGGTGTAATCACATGCAGAGGCTTGCTCTTGTATGAATTTTAAATCAACATTTGTTTCTAAATAGTCTGGGAGTGTAACAAGTGGCAGCTGTAGGGGCACAGATAATACTTCCTGCGGAGGTGGGAGCTGTGATGCAGCTGCAGCCTTGGCTGTCACGTCTGCTAAGGCATTACCTGTTGCTTCGTCTGTGTCAGCTGTACTGTGTCCTTTCGTTTTTACAACTGCAATGGCCGATGGCAGCTGTATAGCCTGAAAAAGTCTTTGAACAAAATCACAATTTAGCAATTTATTTTCCATCAGCAGATCTAAATCCTCTTTGTCTCCACAATGTGCCAAAGTCATGCACAACGCCAAATGCATAGCGGCTGTCTGTGTAAATCGTCACATGCTTATCCAAATGTAGCTCACAGGCGCGTATTAAAGCCATGAGCTCTGCTTTTTGTGCTGAGTGAAATGGTAATGAGTGAGCCTCTAGTATGATGTCAGGCACTGTTACCACTGAATAGCCACAAAGAAATGAGTTGTCACTCGGCCTTGAACAGGACCCGTCCACATAAACCGTGGCTGAGTCTGAGATAGGTGTTTGCTCTAAATCTGGACGTGGTGCTGTGGATTCCTGTATACGTGTCATGCAGTCATGATCGTCAAGCCTGTCTGAGCCATCCTGTCGGTCAGAAGAACACAGCATAGGATCAATAAATGTGCTGGCGAATCAGGTGTGCTGCTCGCTTTTATAGTGAGATTTGCATATGTTGTGTAGTTATGTTTGCTAGAATGGTCGTGACCTGGTGATTGGTGTATAGAATAGTGTCATGTGAGAGTGTGAGCTTCTCGCAGTCCCTTATCATGATAGAGCAAGCTGCTACTGCCCTCAGGCAGGCCGGCATTCCTGAACAATTCAGGCAGCACCTTTGAGTGGCGGAGGTCAGCACTCCCTTTAATGCATTGAAAGAGACAGTCATTTCTGTGGATCACAGTATTCGAGGAGGCTTGTCTTTTTTGCAGCATTCACGCAGAATGTGGTCATGAAAAGAACAGTCTGGTATCCACTGTCTGCAATAGTTCACCATGCCTAAGAAGGACGACATGTCCTTCTGTGTAGTGGGACGAGGGACGGAGGTCACAGCTTTGACCCTGTCTGCAGTCATGGAATGTTTTCCGTGAGACAGTGTGAATCCCAAATATTGAACAGAAGTCTGACAGTACTGCATTTTCTTTGCTGATGCTTTGTGGCCCGTCTTTTGGAGGTGCTGGAGAAGCATGTGTGTAGCAGTTTGACATAGTTTTTCACTTTCAGCACAGAGGAGGAGGTCATCCACATGTGGATCAGGGTGCAGCCCTGGAGGAGTGAAGCACCATTGAGAAAGCAGCAGAGCTGTCTATCATGCCTTGGGGCAAACGAGTCCAAGTGTACTGCTGATTTCTATGTGTGAATGCAAATAACGGCTGTGTGTCTTCCACCACGGTAAAGTGTGTATGCAATGCATGTCAATATGCTGTGAACATCTGAAACGAGAGGTGGCAGAGGAATGTTGACTGCATTAATTTGCCTTAAGTCTTGTATGAAACGCCATACGCCAGGTTTGTTAGGCTTTGGCACAGGATTGACAGGAGTGTGGGCTTTATTACTCCTGTAGTCAATAAATCTCCTATCATGACATCTAGGACTGCGGCTTTTTCCGTGGAAATGGGATGCTGCTTGACATATACTGCTTGTTGTGTTTTAATAGGTGTACGTGATAAAGTGTACAGTCAATAAATCCTATATCATTCTCACTTTTTGACCACAATGTCATATTCTGGTATTCAGCTGGCAATGTAACTGCAGAAATAGTACAGTGGATAGGGTAGGTTAGATCTATGTGTCGACATATTTCGTAACCTATGTCTGAGTTATGTAACAAAATCACTGTTTGACCTTCACTTGTGTGAGCAGTTATCATGTTGTTGAACAGTGTGAGAGAAACAAAAGTGTGGCTCCCAGTCATGGGATTACCTGTTAGTGGCGTCTGTACACGTTTTTTTTTGGCACAGTGTGTGACATAGAGTACCGGACAAAAAGGATGTTGAGTTCATTCTCTGCTGAGGGTCCAGCTGACACAGAGGATGTTCCTTCTCCATCATGTCGGTACATAGGGCAGAGAAAACATAAGCTGTTATCAGTGTCAGCAAACATTTCACCCTTTATGTTAAATGAAATACACAAATTCATTTTTGCTTTGGGTGTCTGCGGCTGCTGGAAAACTGAGCTAAATTTGCACCTCTAGCTTGTCCAACAGTGCATAAAGCGTTTTATGAATACTAGGATAGATTCATCAGGCTTCTGTTTACACATAGTTACTGCATTTAAGTCAATTTTGTCTCTGGACATTGTTAGCAGGAATTTCTTTAGATTCTTAAAGAAATCGGCGACTTTGTCATTATTTACCCTCCTTTTGTCCATAGCGGTAACATTTGATGCATCACGTCGCGGCATTCTATCATATATTTTCTACAGGACTTTTTAAGCAGACTACTTTTCTTATCACAAATGATATTCAACATTTCTACTGACCTGTTTTCTGGCGATAATCGTTCGGGATAAGGCTCCGGAAATAAATTAGAATGCATTGAACTTCTTAAGTTGTAAACAAAGTCAGTCACATAAGCACTCCCGCATGTTCTGGATACGTGATCATGGACGTCTTCACCGATTCGCGGACGTAGGTTACACGTAACCGGAAATGGGAGTTATACTGAGCCGTTATTTGAGACTTTATTTTGTATTTTATTAATTTTTGGTTTTACAGGTACCTTAGATTTTTATCGGACCTGTCTGTGGTCTTTGAATAATTCTGACCCATGTTCAGTGATTTCCAGAGGGGTTTACACGCTAGGAGGATTTATGTTAGTATTTTCGCTGCGGCACAGCTGAGGTCACTTTAAATTTATTGCTAGCAATTTTTTGTTTGTGTGAGCAACTCTCACTTAGCGAGCAACTTCTCGCTTAACGAGCAACTTCTCGTAAAATAACAGGCAACTTCCTGTGTCTTTCTGCTTTTAATTTACTGCTTTTAACCCTTGTATGGTAATCGGGTCTGTGAGACCCGTTTTCAGTTTTCTTTCGTTTTTTTTTTTTAACAAAATTAAATTTAATTATTTACTAGCTTTCTGTGAGTGAGCAACTTCTCACTTTTTAACGTACGTTTCAAGATAACAGGCAACTCCCTGTGTCACTCTTTGATGAGCAACTTCTCACTTAACGAGAAGTATTTAAGACAACAGGCAACTTTCTGTGTCACTTTTTCTGAGTGAGCAACTTCTCACTTTTTAACGTACGTTTAATTAAACAATTAATTATTATTATTATTATTATTTTTTAAACAAAATTAAAATATTCAAGACAACAGGCAACTTCCTGTGTCCACCAACACCACACAAGGGTTAATTTACTTTATTCGGGGACTGAGGAAGTCAGTCAGTGTATCTCTCTGGATCACTAAGTGAAACTTCGTCAGCATATCCCGTTTTTTTATGGATCGATCACTGAGAGAGGTATAATATGGTCTCTATATAAATATGAAAGACGCATATTTACCTTCTGTCAGTAATCCCACTTCTGACACCAAAATTGAAGGAAATTGCCTTCCCGGGTTTCCTCCGTGGCGTGAGCGATAAGCAGAGTTCTGTCCTTTCCTTCTAAGATTCCTAATTATTTAAAGTAACACTCAGGTATGCCATTCAGCTGGGTTAGTTACGACGTCGGGAGCAGCTTGGGAGAACAAGGAAACACAGACTGCTTCAGGTTGTCTTCCCAAATCGACTCAAAGGTTTATTTGATACACAGCAGTTTATATAGATGAAAAAAGGTTCGTGTGTCAGCTTTCCCAGTTCAAACCGGTACAGACCAAATAAGGAAACGTCTTCCTGCCTTCTGAGCAAAGTATCCCTTGTGTAGTTTATCAGTTCAGCTACAATTTATGATCATCCCAGCAAAATACACTCCTAGACATAAAATACAGAGTTCTTTCATCAGTGAATTCTGAAACAAACCACCTAGCCTTTAACGAGCCTTTTCCAGGAGATAAAGAAAAAGGGAGGATGGGAGTAAGGAAGTGGTCTCATCTCTGTGGTGTTTTCGACCTTGAGGTACCAGCTTGTGAGTCCTACACATTAATTCTTGGGTCACATAGAAAGAGAAAAACAACTAGTAGATGGGCCTTATTGAGTAACTCTTTTCCGTATAAAACAATCTTCTGTAAATGCTAACCGTGGTACTAAAATACCTAACAATGGTGTTACTGTCATTGTTGCTAACCACAATGCATAAAAACAGGCGCTTGTCGGTCTGTAGTGTGGTTATATTAAATATAAGAGAAAGAGAGAACTTTAAGAAATTAATATAGCCACTACAGTGTCCATCAAAACGATGAAAAAATATTGTCGTAAACAGTTTATTTTGCGACACCAAGAAACACACAATAGCGTAAAATGAAACAATAGACGTTTTTATATCGTTAGCCGATATATATCATTATATCGAACAGCCCTACATTTCACTGTCTGTACTTTTTCCACTTTCACTTGAGTAAAGAAGTGTGGCACTTCAACTTCTAATACAGTATTTTTGTAACACAAGTATTTGTACTTCTACCTGTGACAAATTTGTGTACTTTTGCCAAAAGATAGTGATACATTGCCTTTTTTATTGTTCATAGAAAATACAATATGACTAGATGTTTCTAAAATGAGATACCAAAAGTCTAATTGGGAAACTTTTTTCACTGTTTTATATTCTGCTACACTGTGTTCAAAAGGAACAACCTTTAGTTTGAAGGTGAACTTTCTTTGATTCTAGGTTGCTTTGTGCTTTTTAAGATTTTCATTTTTTGTACAAGCCGGATAATTGACAATCTTGAGCTTCGGTGTGCCAAACCGCATTACATGTCTTGAGCAATAATAAGACAGGCAAAGCAAAACTTACACATCATGTAGAGAGGGGTCTCACAGACCAATAGGAAAATAGGAAATTTTGTGCCAGGATTTGTGTCCAGTATTTTTGATAAACTGACCTTCATCCAGCTGTAGCTTTAGCTTAATCACAATTTGTCCAGAAAAAAGAATAAAAGCCAGAAATTTTAACCCATCCCTGAAATCTTTAATGTCCCGTGCCTGGTGTGTTGGCAGCAACATGCTAAACCCTCTTGGTAACTCCTAAAGCAGGGGTGTCGAACTCCAGGCCTTGAGGGCCGGTGTCCTGCAGGTTTTAGATCTCACCCTGGGTCAACACACCTGAATCAAATGGTTAGTTCATATGAGGCATCTGGAGAACTTCAAGACATGTTGAGGAGGTAATTTAGCCATTTGAATCAGCTGTGTTGGATCAAGGACACATCTAAAACCTGCAGGACACCGGCCCTCGAGGCCTGGAGTTCGACACCTGTGCCCTAAAGTGTCCCGTAGGTAGTCAAAAGTCTCCCAAACAAAGTTAAAAAGTAAGGAGAAACACTGTGTTAACCGAGGATTTTCCATCATCTGAGGTATCCGGTCCTTGTCACATAGTGACGCCAAAATATTTTAAAGTCACATCTGCATATGACAAAATTGCTGCAGTGAAAACCCTTTTAAATAGAAATAAAGCTTTATGTAATGAATAGAAAATATATCTTTGATGTTAGAAAGAAAAAGCAGCTCAGCTTTTAATTAAAACATTTATTTGATCCAATTCTTTGGAATGTAATAGTCAATGAGGAGAGTCTGAGACAACAGAGACAGATGAGTCTGAGTGTTGACCAGAAAGTCAAAGTACAAACAATACTATTAGTCACGTAAGGCCTCACTGCTTTCCAATGTTTTTTTTTTTAACTTCCTCATTTCCTTTCTTTTTCTAGATTTGAGACAGCAAAATTACAGAAAACGGTACTGAAAATAAAACTTTTTTTTTGTCATACAAAGAAAAAAAATAAAAAACATTGGCACGTACATCAGTGACAGTACAAAAACACAAGGTGATATTATACCAAGTAAATAAAATTGTTACTTTTCAAAGAGACGCATATAAGCTTTTTCAAGAATGAAAAACATCTCTGTAAATTGTACATTTCAGAATTATAACGTAGTCTTCTGAAACCGTGTTTAAAAAGAAGCAACAATAACACTGTCCTCTCTTCCCTCCTTCCTCTCTTTTTGCAAATCAACATCATAAACACATAGATTATTTATTTCTTTTTTAAATATATCAGTGCAACATTTGTTTTCACGTTGAGTGCTGCAGCATCCTTGTAAGTTTAAAGGGGGAGGATATCCTATCTGGTTATTTTTCCTGTTATGAATGTACAGGTAAAACTTTAGCAAGAAGATGAAGAGTTATGTGGAAGAATAAAGCATGAATGCTTCAACAGTCAGCACACTTTATTTGATTGTGGATGCTTACTGAATGGCTACAGAGAAAAGACAGTTAAAGATGGAGAACTGATACTTAGGTGAGCACTTCTCAGTTTGAGCTGGGTGATGTCTCATAATGCTACATTAAAAATAGGTAGAGTTACCACTCATGGTGCAGTAGAAACAAGAAATAAACAAGGCAAAATGTCAGTCAACCACACTACTGGGTTTCAATAAGTTTTGTGCATGTATATTTTGCCCCAACTTAAGGAGCATTAAGTCAGAATGTTCCCATTTAAAACAAACATCTGTTTGAGGTTGTCAGATAGTTAGAGAGTAGTAAAAAGTTTTCACCAACATTTTCTTTTTACGGTGTTTTAAAGAAGAGACCCATATAACAAGAAGTTCAGCTAAAAAGCTAAAGCACAACAAAGCAGTCTTTGTAGAACACTTGCTGTTCTTAGTTTTTAACCAGTTTTCGAAGATAAATACCCTGACTTTATATTTCACAAACACCAAAGTTGGTAAGTGTAAAGGTTTACTATGGTTTACAGTAAATAAGGCATTAAAATGCTCAAGCAAATTAAAGACCAAGTACAAACCACATGAAATAGAAATACAAAACCAAATCTCACAAAATAAACTCATTTTAAGATTTTTTTTTTAAAGTGAAAACAATTTTAAATTTCCAGCTGTTCTTAATTATTCATTCCTATCTGAAAATGAAACCAGTCTGCTCAATAATAGATGCTGTTAGACCCTAAAGAGACTGAAAGAGATGCTTGAAGTCCATCACAAGGCTCCCAGACCACTGGGCACCCTTCTGCTTAAAGCTCTAGCAGTCTCATTGTGTGCCAGTGGCGTTCAAAAATAATCTTAACAATCCATCCTCAACTTGTTGTCAGCATCTTTATGGTACTGAGGTTACCCTGTACAAAAAAAATCCATCATCTCTTCTTTCAAGGCATATCTGATGCTTTTCTCCTTACTCTCATTTCCATGTCTGTAAAAACATAAGTGAAAACCAGGGAACAGTTAAATTCAAAAACCACAAAAACAACAGGTCTGTATCTCTTTGTTTTTCTATACATTAGCAAAATCCAAATGATAAACAGTGACATTTCTTTCAGCATAGAAAGGATGCTGCAGCACTGGTGTCTTTCTCTATAAAGAGGGCGCTCAAATATATTAAAACCTATGTACAATATGTTGGATGTGTCGTGAAAATGAGGCATTCGGGGCTCCTACACATTTTCCATCTGGAAAATTCCATAGATTTCACAAGTTTTCCTAAATGTCGCCTAGATTTTAAAAGTGTGTCAGTGCCACTGTCATTGAGGCATGAGGATCTACAGAGCTACACCAACACATGTGATATTTGACAACACACTACAACATTAAAAAGTTTGTAGGTTTATTATCACAATGTGGAAACGTTATTTTTTTCCATTTTTTTTCACATCCGTGTAGGAACCCCAGATGGGACATTAGCTGATGGGAAAACAACCAGCAGAAAAAAAAGGCAACAGAAAAACTGGAGGAAAAAAAAAGGCACTGTCGGAACTAGACGCAGGTCAACAGGCAGGGACGGGTCCCCGCTTTTCACACACACACACACACACACACACACACACACACACACACACACACACACACACACACACACAGATGCATGCTGATCATGTACACAAACATGACTGTAATGATACACACCTCTACAGTCAGACTACTACCCATACACACCTTATATACAGATGTGTATGAATGTGACACACACACACACACATAAACACTTTCATGCACACATGGGGACGGGGACATACGGCCAACAAGAGCCAGATATCACAATAGCATATTTCAAATAGTTTGCCTGTTCTGTGTAACAATGACATCTGAAACAACAAAAGAGGAAAAAACAAAACAAAAACCAAGCAAACAAACGAAAAAAAAAAACAAAACATTTTATCTTTCCAAATAATACTTTCATCTGAATTGGTCTCAACACCAGCATGTGATTACATGAAATCAACAAAGCACGCCAAAAAACAAATAGAATCCTTAGTTTTCTTCTTTTTTCTCTTTTTTTTTGCTGTACAGATTCTTTATACACAGTGCCCCCTATTGGTGAGTCCCTTCCACTGCTGCTCCTGAGAAATAAAATTACATCGGCTCACTTTTCAGCCCACCCTGCCGTCCCATTGGTGGCTTCAGCCCTGTGTTCCACTTTCTTGATTGGCTGCATCGAACGTGTCCATGCGGAGCAACTGCAGCTCCGTCCCCGTTTCTAACTCACGCCTCTGAGTAGTTAGTCTGTCCATTTATCTTGTCCTTCTTTAGTTTCACACCATCTACCAGCTCAAAGTTATAGTTTTCAAGGGCAGATAAGTTCCTGTCTGTCATGCTGCCCTGTGAGCAGGCACAGTACAGGACAACACCGCAGATGGCGCCCAGGAAGACACCCAGAGCTGACATGGCAATGATTGTGATGAGGATCGGGTCCAGGGTCTTCAGCATGTTTCCTGGGCTGCCAAGTGGACTGTTTTCTTGTGAGTAGGTGTCCATGGCTGCAAAAGATTAAAAAAAGATTCCATTTAAAATATTCACAATAGAAACAGATTCTGACCCTGAAGCCAGTGTCAAATGTAACGTCAAAAAAGTCACTTCAGTGGATGGAAAGTTTTAAAATGTGTCTCTCAAATGATCCTAAATCTAGTCCCTGATTGTCCTAAACTCTGATTTTTAATGAAAGACATTTTTTTATTTAATTTTTTTGGTTGGAAAGCCCTAAAAGAGGCTGACTCTTGTTTACTAAGTGTAAATGTTCATAATTTTATTGAGTTTTGATCTCCTTTCTTAGATTTATGTAGGGAAAGCTGATGTAACTTCAGTGGCTACTAAACTTATAGTATTCTTACTATGTTATAACCAGGGAGGAAGCTGCAAATATATATTCATGTGTACGTCTTGTTCTTTGGTAAAGCGTATCTTGACGATAAACTACATCTGAAACAGAATCAATGCATGTGCGGGTCCTTTACTAGAGGCTTAAGGAGCTTGAGGGTCCTTATAGTATTTTTGATGTTTCTAGGACTGCACTCTTTTGGACAGAGATCTCGGAGGTCTTTCCTGGAATGTGTTGAACATTCCAGGAAAGAATCAGATTCAACACATTCCTGGAATGTGTTGAATCTTCTGGACCCATTCACCCAATTCGACTGGTCTCTGACCCAAGTCTTCACCATCCCTATATTTGCCAAGAGGGATGGTGAAAATTCCCCCCTGTGACCTATATGTCACTGCCTTGCTAATTATTTCTTTATTCCTGGTCAACATAAAAATGAAATCTTAGCTTTTAGCTATGCACTAAGGTTGCGGTTTGCTGCATCCTGCTGTTATGAACAATATCTCTTTAGAAATTATATACACAATTTGTTGGGTTGATAGAGAGGAGCAGCCACACTCCCAATTAGAAACACTAGCTCCTGATCTGACTAAATGTATCAGAGTTGCCTTCTTCTCCATACGGAGATTTGCAGATGTGGGCGAAAGAGCAGAAGCAGAAAGCAGAAATCATCAAACTCGGCTGTTTTCTACTTCTGATATGTCAGAATCTACTGGAGCGTAATATTTATTTGCTATTTTGTCAATTGACAGCATTTTGTGTTATTGAAATTTTAGATTATAATAGCGATACATGGAAAGGCCACAGATATCTGAAGAGGAAAATGTGAGACTGAGAATATTGCGCATATTAATTTCATTAGAATTATGTTAAAATATTCTTGTAAAATCTGGGACTGTTTAGTTTCTGAGGTTGCTTACTTGAAGACCACAATTATTATATAAATATCACATTTACAGCAGTACAGTAATGAATAAGCATTTGGTATATGGGAGCACAACGACAACAACAACAACAGATGTAGTTCTTTGACATAAGTAAAACCAAACAAAATAACATGCTAACACAAGTCTGATTCTTATTCTGGCATTGACTGAATGTTTTTCTTTACCAATTCTACTTTGCAGAGACAGAGACAATGATTTAAAGTGCAGAAATGTCCAATAAAAACTGCATGCACTTATTTACCGGGCACCAAGATATTATGTTCAATACTTACGCAGAATGAAGATCTCTGTTGGTGGAGATGTAGGAGGTTTGGGATCTGGAGGATAAAAAAAAGATTCTCTGTTTGCATACAATGCAGAAGCAGGCCTACCAGATGCTGGCATTTCATATCTTTCTTTCTACACATTTTGGATGATGTCCCAGACAAAAATAAGAATATTAGACAAAAAATAACCAAAGTTGAGCTAATATTTAAAGTGCTGATTCGTTCCATTTCTTGCATTTATTGGAACAAGATATGTGTTAGGGTAGGTAATTTTTCCACCAACAGCGGTTCTTCTTTCACTGTAGTTGTTGAAAAAGGAGAAAAGGACTTTTCCTGCTAAATAAAGAGCAGAGTTTTTTTCATCTTGGTGCTTTTAAACAGGCCACGAGGGATGGATCTGACTAAAAAAACCAAGGGATACTGCACATTCACACGGTAGTGACATTCCACTTTTTTTGGCTTAACTAAAATATTTACTCTTAAATTCTGATCACATATTTAACTGGGCCGATCCCACACCTCAACCATAGCTACACTGGCCTCGCACAGAAAAAGCGAAGCACAAAACAGCAATGATGACGATGTTACGTAACATTGAAATACACACCTTTGCAGTCCTCAGCTCTGACTCCATCCATGATCTGGATGTTGTCCACAGCTATGTAGCCTAAGCTGCGTCGGTCTGCGATGCCTTCCACCACCACCTGCAAAAAACCACACAAAGTCTTTCACATGCATTTTCTCATACAGGACAACAAAAAGAGAAGGTTAATCATCCAGAAACTTTGCTGTACATAAGTAATTTTTTTTTATTTTTGTTGGCTAAATTGTTAAGGTGCAAACTGTAATCCCAACATCCAGAGTTTATTCTTTTGTTCCAAATCATACCTTTCTTTCTCTGCCCTTAACATACTTTCTGTTTGCACATAATGAAGGCAAAAATAACCCCGAAAATCCATCCTAATGGTGAGCCTATAAGGAAAGAATGTTCTGACTCAGGACTGACTTGTCTTATAGTTATCAGTAGTAGTGAATTTACAATCTCTCCCTGCTGTCATTTTAAGAGTCATTACATCCAGATTTATATTACCTGATAGGGGATGCTTGAGTGTGGCAGTATAACTCGTCCCTCCCTCCACCGACTGCCCTGATGGCCACTGAGCGTCCACAGGATCTGCCCCTCCTCTGTCTCCTTCCTGTGTTTGATGTGAAGCGCTCCTGCGTGTTCACCAACCATGTGATACCAGAACGCCATGCACAGGTCAGAGTCTGGAGAGGTGATGGGCAGGCTGGCCAACCTCGCCACCTTCTCTTCTTTGTCCTCATCTTCACCAGTTTTACTCGGTGTGTCCGAGTCAGTCAGCTGCACGTAAATGAAGTTCCCAGGTTGGCCTGCAGGGGGCAGCAGAAGACAAGGTAAGAGGTGATTGTGACATTAGAGGACTCCTGAAAGCTTTTCCAATGCGTTACTGCTGATATTATTCTTTTAAATACATCCCTGAATGTAAATATGCTGATATCTATACATCTTTAATGAATACACGCCTTAATATGACTGAGCGCAAACATCAGTGTGACAATAAAGGACTCATAAATCTCCCAAGCCTTCATTACAGTACATTCATTTGACTGCATTCAGCTGATTACCTTCCTTGTGGTTTGTCTAAACATTTAACTGTCTTTTCATAAAGTGAGTACTTGATAATGTCTGCGATACTGCTTAGCATCAAGCTTTCGAAACCCCCACACACATCAGATTCAAGGACCTCACAAGGTTTTCTCGTGAAAACAAAGGGCTCTCGCTTCAGGAGAAAAATCTGACTTGACATCACAAAATACTCATTTTTTATTAGTGATCTGGTTAAGTCAAGAAATCAAGGTGAAATCATTCATTTTAAAGCTGCTGCTAGTGCTGCTCCCGTCTCCACAGAAACATCCATCACATCCATCAAGCTTGAATGGAGAGAAGGACAGAGAGCCGAGGCATGTTGATGAATTTCAGTGCTATATGTCTTTTAAAAGTCAAGGATTTCAAGGCTGTTCGTTCCTTCTTCAAATTGTATTACAGCACATAACATTAAAATACGCCCATACAAACATATGTTTTGTTAGAAAAAGGCACAAGATGCAATTGCATCTTTTGTTCTTAAAAAACAAAGCAAAACAAAAATAAGTTGATTTAAATTCACGCCATCTCTTCTTATCTTTTTCAAACATGGCTACTATTTTTGGGTTTCTTCCACTGTCTCATAACAGCAACCTTTCAACTTGAAGATAATTTTTTTTGAAGAGGAAGAAGCTGCAGGCAAACATTCTGGTGAGTAGGGCCGGGTAGTAAGCAACGATTTTGTTGGTGCAGCCAGAATACTCTCCCTGTGTGAATGCACACGATGACATGCACAACAATTTGGACCATTTTTGACAACTCTTCTCCATCAAACCCATCAGGAAGCTACAGCAGAACAGCATGCTTCTGATTCTGCTTATGATTAGATCCCCTGCTTTCAGCTGTGAACACTCTGGACTGTTCCATTGTAAAACCCGGTGAGAGATGCTGCTCTCATCAGGAAAAGATCCTTATTGGGAAGGTTGGGTCAGTTCAGATCCAGAAAATGTTTGCCGGCTGTGCTCCATGATGAGTACAGTTTTGATATTTATGGATGGGTTACTGCCTCAAGTGGAGAAGTTCAAGCATCTCAGCGTTTTGGAGGTTGAGTTATTTTCCCGCCCACACCTGCGGCCAGAAGGTGCTGGTAGTGACCAAAAGAATAAGCTCTTGGATGCAAGCAGTGAAAGTGAGATTCCTTCTGAGGGTGTGTGGTCACAACCTTGGGATAACGGTCATTTGGTCAGTTGTTTGCGCTTCGCAAGGTGACCAAAAGAAAGAAGTTTGGGCATCTCTGCCTAGACTTCTGCCAGATACACTTTACAGGATGGACAGATGGACCTCTTACAGTAATTATTACCCAAATATGTCCTTTCGGACCTTACAGGGACTTAACATTGTGGCATGAGTGAGTGGCTTGAGCCTTTTCATGTGTATAACAGCTCATAGAGCATCAGGCCTACTTAGCTTTGTGATATATTTCCATATTCACAAAGTTTTTGTCCTTCAAAGTAAGAACAAGGTTGGGTGTCCAGTGGGAATTTCTTTTTACATCATAGGCATGTTTTTCCTCATTTCTTTAAACAGAAAAAAGGCAGAGTTGTGAATTTACAGCAGCACGGGGACTGTATAGTGTTATTTAAAGCTTTGTTGAAAATATTCCCATTTCTAGCACAAGAGGTTTCAACAGACTTTTCAGCAGATGCATAGTAACATCGAGAGCTACGGAGCACTCTCCCAAAGCATCTGTCGAGTGCCACTAGTTCAAAGAAAGAGAGAAAAAAAAAGTCAGCACTCATCACCTACCCATGTGGTCAAGGGGTGGTCCTCTGTGGACAGCGGGAGCCCCGTTGGCCTGGATGATCCACTCAGCTCCCGTACCGGTCTCTCTGGTCCAGCCGCAGAACGACGAGAAGTCAAAGTTACAGGCGAACCACAAGTAAGCTGTAGCAAAGAGACACAAAAACACTCCTAAGAATCTCATACCTACAAAATATAACTGAAAATTTTCCCTGTAATCAATAATCAGCTATTAGTAAGCACAGTTGTTGTGAGTTCAGTCCTAGTTTTGGAAGGTTCTCTATTCAATTGAATTGAATTCAATTTTATTTATATAGCGCCAAATTACAACAGCAGTCCTTCAATCTAAGGCAATATATATTGTAAGGTAGACCCTACAATAATACATACAGAGAAAAAACCCAACAATCATATGACCCCCTATGAGCAAGCACTTTGGCGACAGTGGGAAGGAAAAACTCCCTTTTAACAGGAAGAAACCTCCAGCAGAACCAGGCTCAGGGAGGGGCGCCTCTAAGACGCGTGTCTTAACTATATTTATTCCTATCTTTGCTGGTACATCAAGCACTTTAAAGACAACCTTAAGGAAACAGTAGCCCTTCATTTGAATCCCAAATGCTGAAGTAAACAGCTCCTATCTGCTCCTGTAAACCCTTCCTGAGAACTGAATCAAGTCCCTGAAAAGCTGCTATGCTATGTGACAAACTGCTTAGGTTTTTAAGTGAAGAGGCGTACAGCTACGATCTGGTGCTGTGTTCACTGACCAATCAGTGTCATTCAGGAGGAGGTAAGGGGAGATGGCCTGAAAAAAAGGACAGCAAGTCTTGTAGCATTCCTATCAGGAAGCTGTTCCTGCTGTCATGTGCTCTCCGAGTATAAATTGTGCAGCCTACAAAAGGCTTGTGCAGATGGGGTGAGACAAACAGAGAGACCGTTGTGACTGTATGTACAATGTGGAGCGCTGGAGGGCATTTTCCTCCACATCCTCAGCAAGATGTCAGCCCTGATAGAAAACAGTATCAAGCACGTCCATATGTTTGGGATCAGCACTTTAGGAGAGAGAAACCGAAGAGTGGAGGGACCACGGAGCAGGGCGCGGTGCCACCAACATCAACGGATGTGGCCCCCTTAAAAACCCAAACAGAAGAAACCCTCCCTTTTTCCTCTGCCTCTGCCAGCAGTTGACGGGCGGTATCGGTTCACCGCAGCATCCAAATAAATGCAAAAATCTCTCAACAGTGGGCATGTTTCTGAGAGGCTAATAGGATGCAGAGATGACCGTGGAGCTACACAGTAATACCCACCTTACCCACCCACCCACCATCCAGCAACCCCAAGCTGTCTTCACGCGATGCTTCAGCTCAGCTAATTGAGACCCAAGAGGCCTTTATTCTTCCTCCGCTGCTCTCACTTCACCTCCCTCTGTTCCTCTCTTTTACCTGCACTCTCCCTTTCTCTTTTTGCCTCTTTATCCTCCTCACCCAGCCTCCCCCCCCCCGCTTTATTTCTTTTCCCCCCCTGTCAGAGCTGCCATTTTTTTTAACCTTTCTGCCTATTCATCCCTCTTCTTCTCAGCCTGTTTGCTCAAAATGAGTTGCATTCAGTGTACTCACAAGGGAGGGTGAACTGTGATGTGGTGCTAAAATGTTCACCCAGAAAAGAAAGCCATAAATGACCAAAACAGAGCGCTGCAGTTGGCTTTAAATGCATGTGCGGAATCACAACATCAATGTTTCTCGTTCCATTAACACCTGCAGTTTTTTCACACTATCTCACGAGTCTAATGCCACTCTCTTTTCTGCTGTTGTTTCCACATCTGTAAAGTGCAGTTTTATAGATGAATGATCATGAGTTTCAACCTCAGACACTCTTAGAAAGTTTTAAGTTGTTTCTTTATAACAAAACGCTATTTAAACATTTCCAGTGGGGTTTAAGAGAAATCTGCAGGGAAAGGAACATGAAAAAATGACATTTATGCACAAATATCTTGACTTTTTTTTCCTATTTTCTTTCCTTCTTTCCTTTCCTTTATCCTTCCCCTTGCTGTTGAAAGCTGTAGAAACCTTTTCATCGATGTAAGAAGATTTAACCCAGAGAAATATATAGCGATGGCACCTCAAGAATCAGACTATAGAAATTTACTAGCAAATCCAGTACCAGTAAAAGTAGTGGATGCCCCACCCATATGTCCAGCATAACTTAAAATGTTCAATTCTTGAGTTTTAACTATTTCTTTTATGATTTTTCAATATATTTATTCATTTTTTGTGCATAGCACTTCATGAAAACTTTGATTAAACAGATTTTTTGTGTTACATTTAAAAACTGAGCATAGAGACAAGCTACAAATACAAGCTCAGCTGGTATCAGCTGATAGCCTTCCAATTGCATCTAGCTGGCAGATGTGGCGCAGCATTTAAGCTTGCCTACAGGTGTTGTGCATCTTCAAGCCTCCGCGATCTGTGCTGTGCAAATTACTACACAGGGAAATAATCGTCTTTTGACTACAGCTGGTCTGGCGTCAAAGATGAAAAACACTGACGAAAAAAAAAGTCTTTGCTCTCTCTTTCACTCTCTTCCTCTCTCTCTCTCTGTAAATATATAACCTAATAGCACGTGTGTCTGTTCTGTCTCTCTCTGTAGTCCGCTAGTGCCAGGGTTCAGCAGTGTCAGGTTCATTTGTGAAGTGGGGCCATGAAAAAGCTATTAACTCTAATGGAGGTCAGCTTCACTGTTCTTCGCGACCGTGGTCAGTACCGTTGGTGACACTGAATAATGGGTCCATTGGCTGAATTAATGCACCGATCTGGCAAAACCCGAGCAGCGCTTTCACATCTAAAGCTGCCTGTAAAATGGTTTAACTTTGCTTTAAATGAAACACATTGTACGGGGAAACATGGGAGCAGATTGGGGCGGAAATGCTCACCTGGCATGAACTCCATAATGGGGTTGGTGGACGTGGTGCCTCCTGCGAAAGACAGATGGGGCAGTCAGTTTGGGGTCAAAGGTCAGAGAGGGATTTCTCACCCACACAGATGCCAGCACAAACACAACATACCTGCTTTTATGAAAAACTAGTGCCAGGCATTCAAGCCAAACATTTTAACTTTAAGGTTTTAGATTTTTTCTTTAGCTTTTTAAATCCTAGAAAAGAGGCCTAATGCTTAACGTGGCTGTAAATAAAAGAGAGGATAAAGGAGAATCGGAAACAAGGATAGTCAGACAGCACTAAAGAAAAGCTAATAAATAAATAAAGCTGAACAGAAAAAGACCAATTCAGTCAAAACTGTAGCAGCTAGTGAGAAGATAAGGGAGAATTTCTCATGATCCAATTCCAACTGGGCTTCATTAAAGCAGAAATTAAATCAATAACATTTAAAGGAAGAAAGAAGAAAGGCTTTTATTCCCGCGTTCAATCCTTTTAGCTTTTATTGCTTTGCATTTTAATTTGGCGAGCTCACCGAGACGGAGAGCGAACTAAAAGGAACCGAGTTTCCGTGGTTTACCTTCGTCGTATTCGGGGGTCTCGGTTTCAGTGATGCAGTCCAGCCGTCCATCTTCACACTCTATAACTGCTGTAGTGCCGGGGTTGGTGATCGGTGCTGTGGTGGTCGCACCAAATGTGGTCATGGGAGGCGTAGATGCGAGTGGGGTGGTGGGAAGTGCTGTAGTTGTTATTTCTGTGGATGAAGATGAAGAGACAGGAAGTGTGAGTGACTAGAATGGATTAAAAAAAGGAGATGAAAGAGTGTCAAGAACTGACCCCACCTCTCGCCCTATCAGTGCCCTTCATGCACGTTTAAATGCAGTTTGAGTGTCAAAGGGATATAGCCTGTTTGGCTCAGTAATCGCTAGGGTGATCTCATATGAGGCCCTGTGGCACAACTATACTAGTTTCATTTTTTTAAGTACTAAGACACCTCCAAAGTTGTGTCGTCACAGGCGACTGAGGCCCAGGAGGTGGGGGGCTCATCTACCAATCATAAGTGCTTCTCCAGTGTCCACATGTGTGGACATTGAAGAAGCCCTTGGGCATCCAACAAATGTGAGGATGCTAGTTATTAAAAAGCACTAAAAAAAGAAGAAGTGTATGACTGTGTGTGTGAATGAGTGAATGTAGCTTAAGTAGAAAAGTGCTACATAAGCACCAATCCAAAGCTGAAACCAAAGCCAAAATAATTCACTGATTTCTCAAAGCTAATTAAAAGCTAGCAATTTTTCTTTGACAGCGAACTCATCATCTACTGGGCAGAGAAAAAAAAGTCTTAAAACACTCAGTGAATAATGATCGGCCTTTAGTGATTCGTTAACTGCTAAAGACATACTGAGACCAAAAATATTTTGCCGCTGTCTTACAGTTCTTTCCTTGGGTTTCTGCTTGATAATTACACAAAGCGCTGATGGAAAGAAGCAAAACTAAAACAGTTTGGTTCCAGTCTGAGTCCCTCTCATTTACTGGAGCCAAACTCGAAGGATGCAGGACCGATCATCGGTGACAGACTTATGAGTCCCCCTGGAGTTGTGGGTTCCTGAGCATTTGCTTAGTTTGCTCTGTTTGTAATCCTGCCTTAGATGCAGTTTACAATTCACGTATATTCTAGTGTACAAATCAAAGAGCGTTATAGTCTGAAAATCTAACTTAATAGCTGTAATATGAAAGCTGCTTGAACTTGTTTTAAAATGGAGGAAAACTACTGGGGCTGAATTAGTGTCTGAGAAACACTGCTGACAAAGATGCCAAAGAAAAACAAAACTTAACTTTTATTTGGTAACTAACAAGTAAGAGGACCCAATCACCTCCTACTGTGGAGACAGGCGTTCTCAGTGGGATGCCACTGTGTCTCGGTCTTGTCAGATACCCACTGGGGGAAAACTGTTAAAAACCTGTTGCTTTTTCATCTGCTATCAGTCTAATTAAGTTGATTTTCACAGTTTTGCGATCGTGGTGGAAACGCAAACAGGAATGGGCACAAAGGACTTTTTGATTTTCTGATTTATTTCACGGTGCTTCTTAAAAAATGAAGATTAAAAATAACATGGAGCTGGGCAGATCGCGTCTACTCTGCAGACAGATTTACAAAGAAGAAAAGTAGCTACATGCATTAAAAGCTTTTGACAATATAGTCGGTCTAATTAACTTTAATGTCATTTTTTGCAGTGAGCTCGAAAAAGAAAATGACTGAAAAGAAAGTTTCAGAGGATTTTTGGTCTAGAAAGGAGAATACTTAGGAGAAACTAACACATTTTGTCTCTTTTGTATGAGAATTCAGAGTCATTATAGCGGACCTATTACGCTTTTCCATATATACTGTTACAAATGGTGTTCCTCCTATTAAACATG
Source organism: Copadichromis virginalis (assembly GCF_057382275.1). NCBI lineage: Eukaryota > Metazoa > Chordata > Actinopteri > Cichliformes > Cichlidae > Copadichromis > Copadichromis virginalis. The sequence continues at coordinate 7,776,097 of NC_140635.1, read as the reverse complement.
ACAAAACATAAAAGTAATCCCTGTGAGTCTAATGCTCAGGCCTCAGACTGCTTTCAATGCCGAGTTGCAGACAGTATTTTTTTTTCTTTTATGTTTGCTCTGTCTGTTGCCGGGCGTGTGGCAGGCAGGGAGTGGACCCAGAATGCAGGACTCAGCATACAGATGTAAAACTCCAAATCATAAAATTATTGCTGGTAATCAAGAAACAAAAACCTGAAAGACCTGAAAGAGTTTCCAAAAACATTAGAGCACTTATGCAAATATGTGATGTCTTGATAAATCGAGCAGATATTAGAAGTTTACACAGCACCATTCTCGCATGAAAATATCTTAAAAGTTTATTTTGTGACCCAGAACTCTGTGTTCCTCCGCCACTGCCTCGTTTGAGTTTTGGACAAAATGGATTCTGGGATATTGCATTTCGTCATTTCGAGCTGATTGGAGACCAAAACAGCCAATCAGATTTTTTTGCATCCAAGTCTGTGATTGGCTGGTTTTGTGGCACAAATATAACGGTGTACAGAAAGAGTTGAGCGCGCACGGGCAGAAATGTTGAGAGCGCGAGCAACACATTGCGAGCGAGCGCAAATGCAAAAACTGAGCGAGAGGGGCTGCTATTGTGTGTGTGTGTGTGTGTGTGTGGATAATAGCAAACACTGAAATACATTTTTTGCATGCAGCAATGAATTTTGTTCACTCAAATTTAGCTTTTCTTCGCTCAAAATAAATTTCTCCTCAAAATGCAACACTTGCACCTGCAATTTTTTTTTTACGTGCGCTCAGAATAGTGGCACAAAAATAACGCCATAGGAATTGGGCAGAGTGAACACACCTGGGAACACAGCTGAATGGAATCCCACTGACCAGGGCAGTTTCAAAATAAAACAGGAAGTAACACACTGAGAGTCAGACTAAGACATGTGGACAAAAGATGAAGGAACTTGAGAGCACAGGAGACAGGACTGGGGAGACTGAAGGCAAACAAACACATAGACACTGAAGACCGACTGGAAGCAAAAAAGGGAACAAACAAACAAGAAACAAGAATTATTAATATAAATAGCAAAACTATGAATCATAAGTCCAAAATGCAGGGGCATAGACCCAATAACATACCAGGATGCTCTTAATATGGTCATTAACATGATCTTTAGTTTACCACGGGCCAGTCAGAAGAAAGTTGTCTTAAAGGGAGAGCGAAGAAAGCTAACACAGAGGATGAACTGAAGGGCTGCACCAACACCCAGCATAAGTTTAAATAAAGATGATTTTGACTTGTGAATCATGCAGAGCTACTCTAGTCGACTCTCCAGATGAAAATATGGAGTTAGAAATAAGCATAATAGGTTCCCCTTTAATGAAAAGTGATTTAAGGTTGGATACAGCGCTCTCATTAACTACAAAACTCAAGTGTCTTGATTTCTCGGAAGGTTGAGAGCTGGCACTTTTCCCCTCATCAAGTACCAGAGTAATAATGACAGAAACTCTTGTATCTTGTTAAATTCTACTCTGCAGTCAATGTGTGGTGATGTGTTTTTATGTAAATTAAACAAATTGAACTTGCATTAAGCGTATGCAGACTATGTGAAAACCACAGATGGTCTGCATATAATTAAACTTTGTAAGGAAACGTGTCTGTGACATTTCGAGTGGGATGGAGGTTTGCTCTTACAGCAGCGTGGATGTACGCGTCGAGCTGATTTAACTCGGAGCTCGAGGCAAAACATCTGATTAAGCTGCTGAAAGTGATCCGCAGGAATATCGTTGAGCTTGTTAGTTTCTCTTCGCTTGTGTTTGTCTGGGCTCGAGTTGGCATCTTGATGTTCTCGTGAAAAGAGAGGGAGACTCATTAATGAAGCGCGGCTCTCGGTCTAATTAACAAAAACCTGTTTTCAGTTATAAATGAACTGCTAGTTGATGCTTGGTATATCCGACACCGTACATTTCTAAAGCTTTCGACAATAGCTTTAGCACATTTTATTTATTTAATAGCACAAATTTTGCTTGTTTAGCCCTTTAAGGACCACTTGAGGTCATTATGCACATTTATGAAGCACCAAACTGCCTCAGCGAGCTTCTCTGTTCCTACAAGAAAGCTGTGATTTGGATAATTGGATATGACTGTGAATGTCTATGTACCACGTTTTTATATGTATCCACATGGTTTGCATGTATTTTATTAAGTGCACGTGCTGCAAGCAGTGGGATTAAAGTGTCTGTGTCATGTCTCCTGCTGCAGTGTGTATTGCAGTGACCCCCCTTTAACTAAAAATACACTAAAGTATCAGTTTAACTTAATAATGCCACACCATCATCCACCACATACTGTACACAGTGTTGTTTAAAAACACATGTAAAAATGTGTGGATTGTTTTGTGCGATTATCTCCCAGCAAAGTCTACATAAGTGGAGGAGTGACAAATTAAAGGAAAAAGTGGAAATCAATTTTGTGGAACTCGAACTTGGGGAGGACATCAGACTGTTTCGTGATGCTGCAGTCTATGTTTGTTTCCCTGCTACGCTCTCGTTGTTGCAGTCACGATAACAGCTGGAGGAAGCATCTCAGAAACAAGACAAATTCTGTTTTGCATCTACTCTGTTCAAGTTTGTTTGGCTTTTTTTTTCCTACAAGTACATCAAGTTCATCCGCATCATTTCACGCTGTATTCCGATTGGTTGGTTCATAAATGTGAGCTTCAGCAGCAGTTATTTTGGCAGATGAGCGTCCTAATTTAATTTACTTTGGCTGCAAAACTGTTGCCTTTCTCACTGAGTGACCTCTGCTTTTAAGGAGTGACCAAGACTGTGTCTTTCATTGATAAAAGAAATCCGTCCATCGACCCATCCTACCTCTCCAACCTGATAATCGACATGCTTGTGTGACTTGCCACACAGACTTTTGATTTTTCAGTCAATATGAACCCAAATTGAGTAACTAACCCCTAAAACTCATCAGGAAGGTGTTTACAGAGGTCCAGACAGAAAGCTGTTTTCTCATACACCTCAATAGGACTGGAAGTCCTTTTCCAACCACAGGTATCGCCCTCTCATGGCCATCAGACAAAATGCAGGTTTGAGGCACTTTCACACTGGCTTCAGGTGTTTAGACTTGTTAAGATCTGGTGACTCCAAAGATTGAAGATGATTTACATCACTGCTGCACTCCCAAAACTGCTCAGTGACGGTTTATTTCTTATTAAGGTGGGCACTGCCATCTTCCACTCCCACTCAGAACAACTTAAAAAAGAAACCCAAACCGATTTGCTGTGATTTTCCCGGCCAAAAAAACAAGTGCACCCTAACAATGCCAGTAAAATGCCCCCAGAGTGGAACAGAAGGAACTCAGCCCCTTGCTGTAAGGGTCAAGGATTAATGCTTTTCCTTTAATATGACCCACATATGCCCACATGCAAACAGACCTACATGGTAGATCATTTGTCAAAAACAATGAGTCACAGTCCATCTGTAACATGAGTCACAAACTGTTGCATTCACAAGCATATCACTAGAGTATGTGTCAGCTGCGGATATTACTGTAGGTTGGACTCCGCACAAGAAAGTGTGTTTACTGTTTTCATCTAGGGAAGAGTAGGATGTTTGTTTTGCATATGAGCTGCTTACTTTTACTGGATTTTAGTTGAGGAGCAGTATTAAAGTTAATGGTTTGCACAATTAGGTGTGCAGGTACTGTCGCTGTCTCCGAGCTGCTTCCCTGTCGACTGGGAAACATTTTTCTTTGAAGGGAACGTGAATACAAAGAAAAAACAATTAGCTGTTGAGAGATTTTAAGGTTTTCAAAAATTCAGTTTAACATGGTTGATTTAATTGAGTTGACAGATCTAAGATGCCCCGCGTACTTCTCTCATCTCTTTGTCTTCTCCGTCCTTTAATCAGTCTTCTCCTCTCTCGGGCTCTCACGCGCAGTCCTGCGTGGTTTTGCTGATTCTTATCATTCTCCCTACAGTGCAACCAGATACTCCATCAGAGAGCCTGCTTCCTCCCTTCATCTGTTCCTTCCTCACCTACTGTGAGAGGTCAAACCCTTCCTCCCTCTCTTCCTCTCCCTTTTTCTCCCACACACCCGTCAAGCTCTGACCACTGCAACAGCAGAGATAGTACCCTGCCACGGCATGCGTCAGCCTTTTCATGTGCTCACACTCTCTTTCTGCCTCTCATTACACCAACCAGCGTGAAGTGTAAGCAGTTTACTGTTTAACGGCTGACTGAGGCCAAATACTGTTTGCATGTCGAACGTTTTCAAAGATTTCATTAGCGTTTGCCTGAGTCACTGTTATAAATTATCCTTATTTATCTTATCCTGGGCTTTTGTGCGTGCCTTCAGTCTGAAACGAGCTGCTTTAGCTCCCTTTCCCTCTTTCTGAGGAAGCTTTCTTCTGATTGGCTGCCCCTCGCAAACAAAAAGATTCGACAAGCAGTTTGAGTGAGGTATCTGTCGCTAAAATAACCATATACATCTTTACATTGTTACCATCTGTTAGCCAATGAGCGTGCGGTTTCATACCACAGGTAATCCTCAATTTTGAAACACAGTATGGCCAAGATTTGCCACACAGACTTTATTTTTCAGTCAATATGACCCAAAATGAGCAACTAAGCCCAAAAACTAATCAGGAAGGTGTTTACAGAGGTCCAGACAGAAAGCTGTTTTCTCATACACCTCTATCGGACTTGAAGTGTTTTTCCAACCACAGGTAATGCCCTCTGGTGGCCGTCAGGCAAAATGCAGGTTTGAGGCACTTTCACACTGGCTTAATTTTTTCAACCTTTTCCGTCTATGGTGACAAAATCATGCTTGAAATCAAGTGTTTAAAGCTTTTGACTCACATGGATTGCTGTAATGTAATCTAAGGCAAATGGTTTTCAAGAGTCATGTGCGATTTAAAAGAAGCAAAAACTGCAGATCAATAGATTTAGAACTGCCGCAGCACGTCACCTGCTCTCTCTCTTAAAGAGGCTGAAGAAAAAAAAGGATTCAAGTAATGTTTTTAACGGTGAACTTCATTTGAGGAAAAAACCAAGCAAACTTTAAATATACCTGCTGTTTTTATGTTTGCCTGCTTTATTTCATTTAACACCCTAAAGTAAACTGAATAACAGAAAATGTGAGAGAACGATGCACAACAACAGAGGCGTAAAGTTTGAGCTTTCTTGTTAGTACGATGTTTTAAACATGAGATAAAACATGCGGCCTAGAGATGTAGTCTGAATGTTTGTGAGTGTGATGACTGAGATCTAAGACTCAGCCCAGATACAAAACATTTACTGTGCGTGTGTCCCATTGTGCCTCACTGTGGGTTTTTTGTTTCCTTCTGTCAACAACCCCAACGGTAAATTCCGTCTTCCTGCAACGAGTTTCTTTGCAGTTTCTGGAATTCACCTTCTTTTTTCTGCATGCTATTTGCTATGGTTTATGAAAGCTCAGTGCCACTTTCAAGCAAGACCAAGCTTGCCAAAGGCAGAAACCACAGGAGTGTGTAATATCAGGATATTAAACTGCAACATGCTGTTAAGTTTTCCAGTGTAATCTGATCCAGTTCAAACTTGCTCCACATCACAGGCTTAATGCCATTCTTTATATCTTTGTGGCATACTGCAGAACGACAGACTGATAGATCTGTTTGTGGTAAAAGGGACTCACCCTCCAGTTCGCAGCCCAGCAGCTCTAAACGGAGGCCCACGCCCTCGTTGGTGGCTCTCTCCGGATAGATCCTGATCAAGCGGGTAATAAGTGGACCTATGGATCTTAGCTCCGGGGTGTCATGGTTCTGATTCCCCAAAAATACCTGAAGAAATAAAGGTATTGCACAGATTTAGGCCTTTACATATAAACAAGGGATGTGATTATGAAATGAATGCGATACAGCTGATAAATATCGACCACTGACAGCGGTAAACATCATCTGATCTGCAGCCCTACATAAGCTGATATAGATTTTTGGTGGATATATGTTTGTATCCCTGAATCAAATGACCATAAAGTTGGAAAGCATGCTTTCTGATCTAACTTGTGCAGCTTTATAGTTAAGTCGTTCATAATTTTACCTGTAATTATCACCAGTGTATAGAGTCTAAGGATCTTTCTGATATGAGATGCATGAAATTGCATCAAAGAAGTAAACGTATGAAACTGGTATGAAAGCTCTGTCATTTACAGAGGAAGGTACCAGTATAACTAATACTACCAAGCTATTCTGAACACTCTGCAGCACTCACTGCTGATAAGCCCCATCCTCGGGGCTTTGATAAGAATAACAGAAAAAAACAGCGTGTGCTGTCTCTGATCAGGCATTACTCTGTTTGACAAGGAGCTGAAACAAAATGAAAGGAGGAAATCAGATCCAGAGGCCATCCTTTCATATTTTCAGCATGGAAGCAGCACAGATGAAAATGGTTACAGTCACACCGGGAACCAAGTGGCGGGACACCAAACACCAAACGCACGCCTGCATGTCTGAAGCGCTGCGGTTTCCTCGTGCCTGATTTATTACAGGCTGCAGAGTGGCAGTATAGCTGGAATTATAATATGAAAAGTTTGTGTATGGACATAACTGTTACACTAAAGCTGTTCCATCTTTGCTAACACCTTAGCATGTTCTGGTATGTGCTGACTAAAAGTGGCCTTTCATAAGAAACTAAAGGCAAAACTGTTGCAGCTCTTAATGTCTACATGTGCAAATGCACAAATTGTTAGAGTTCCTGGGTCATCGGCCCAGTGTTTTGTGGTTTTGGTTCTTTGATTTTGTTTATTTCATTATATTATGGGTTATAGGTTTATTCTTAGTTTAGGTTTTCTATGTGGGTTTTGTTAGAGTTTTAGTGTTCTGGTTTTCTGTCTGTGATCCATAGTTGCTGTCTCCCCTGTCTGCTGTATCCCCGTGTCAAGTCTGCGTCTCTGTGTTATGTTTCCTGTTTTACTTTGAAGGTCCATGTCTTATGTTAATGTGTCTGGTTTTGCTTCCTTTGTCTCGTTAGGCCTGAGTTGCCCCAGCTGTGTTTCCCTCCTGTTTGCCATTCCCTGATTGCTCCCTCCGTGTATTTAAGCCCTGTGTTTCTCTGTGTCCATGTTGCGATCCACCCTCATCTTGCTGTGTAAGCTTATTTTGTATTCTCAGTTTTGTTACCCTTTTGAGTTCATGTCTGTCTCTGTAGTCTGCACTGTGGGTCCTTTTCCTGCCTGCACACAGCCGTTCCATAATACAAATGTTATGTTTGTCTGCAGGTACGCATAAAATCCAACATATATCTGATGAGTATACGAACCTGCTAGTTTTAAAAAAATTTCCTGTCAGAGAGGGTATCCTTATATGGTCATATCAGGCACAGAAGCCCCGCCCACATGCTGTTCAAACTTTCAGAGGGGCAGTCAATCAGCAGAAGAAGAAGAAAGGAGGAGGAGTTTAAAAAAGGACAAAGTAAGGGGCTGCACGCAGGGGAAATTCAAGAAGAATAAGGATTATTTTAAATTGAGAATCATGGAAAGATTTTCTGGTAAAGAATTAAAAAATGGATCTGGAAATTAGCTTCTGGTCCTCTTTAAAGAATAGTGCCACAATGGAAATTACAGTAGCCTTTTAGTTTCTTTAGACAACACTGTGGCACTTTTACACTCATAAAATGAGTGATTTGAATTTGCATGCTGGGAGGTTACACTGTTACCACTGTAATTGTAATCTTAAAATCCATTACAAATGTGGTTCCTGAAAGCTAATCATCCCTTACTTGTGTGTTGTTGTTGTTCTTGTTGTGCATCTTCCAGGACTTCTGTTTGTGATTAGACAGAATAAGCCACCTGCACATGTTATACAACTCTATATACGCTCATCTTTATGCACGAACATGCACTGTACGTACAGAGTACGTGCTTGTGCCCAGGCACCTTTAAACACACGTACCACTGAGCCTTCCTGCCTCGTCTTTTGAAGCGTTTTTTATAAAAAGCTACAGGAAACAGAGCGGAGAGGCTGACGGGAGCATCTAGATCTCCGTCTGCAGTAAATCAGCAGGAGTCTGATGGCCAGCTTCGCCCTCCGCCCTGCCATCTGGAAAACATAGAGGAGGATGTCGCACCAGCAGGGCCAGCCGAGGAGGGGAAGAAGGGTCTTGAGAGCAACGACATGCATTTCCTTTTTGCAGATTGGAATTACAGTTATGTTTACAGAGACAGAAAATTACACCAAAATCGTGACTTGTTATGTTTTCTGTCATCTAAAGGACAAAAAGAAAAAATCCCAGCAACGTGAAATATACTTAACAACTTAAAGTTACTTGTATATTAACGTTTTTATCGGCTTCAGTTCAGGACTACACCCTGCACTCTGTTCTAGAGCAATAAAACTTCATTTAGTTGCAGCAGTTTTGTGGTGTCATTAAGCCAAGAAAGTGCTAGAAAGCCAATCGATGAGGGAATCAGTAAGGTATGACCACTAATATTTTTGTAACACAGACGTATCGACACGTTTGATCAATACGCGTCTTAGAGGCTCTGGTGCAGAGAGAAGCGAGGGACCTCGGCACAAAGCTTGCACTTTTTTTGTGTCACCGAATCCTGCTGTGATGATTTCACACCCCCCAATAATGCTGCTTCAGTTTTTTACCCACAGTTCTTCTTTCTTCTTCTAGCCTGCGTTTATTTAAAGTACACTAAAATGATTCGCTTCCATAAAAACACAGATTTCCTGATGGAAGTTTTGTGGAGCTCTTCAGACAAAAGCATCCAACAAACACGGACCAGCAAACAGAGCTCACATGAAAAGCCGTCTATAATTTAGGTGATTAACATTTCATTCCAGGAGCGGCGCTGTGTCGTGCAGAGCGTCTGTCTGACGGCTTTCAGGAATTAAAGACGTCTGTAAGAAGATGTTTATTTCATGTCAACAACTTTTTTATCTGCTTTCCTTGTAATTCATCGCCTGCTTCACAATGCTGCCGAATGAGACACGGGGAGGAATAAAGAAAGAAGAGGAATAGAAGCCAAAAGAAAAAGTAAAACCACTTTCATCTGATGTGCACACGTGGTCCTTTCAGATGTGCTCATTTGAAGTCATATTAAGCACATTTAGTCACAGTCTTATGGTTCTGTGTTGTTTTTGAGTTTTGGATTCTCGTTTAATCGGATCGCTGTTTTGATTTAATTATTCCAGTCATGCTGAGCCTCAGTTCTTTTGATATTTTTGAATTTTTGTCCCTGTTTGGATTTAATTGTTGTTTTGGTGATGTGCAGGTTTAATTTTTAGCCTCTCGGGCAATTTCCTGACTGTGTTTCCTCATTTCTATGTTGGCTGTCATGTCTTTGGTCATTTTCTGTTTTACTCTGTCTTTGTGTGCGAACTAATTAATCTGCATCTCAAACAGATAAATAGATGTTGTTTTCAGCACTCACGTTACACAACTTGACCTTCTGGCTGCCAGGCACCGCAAACACAGACTAATAAAAAGTGACATTTTGCTGTTACATGTGTAAGTGAGCCAACCTTGACCCTGGTGGTGTTCTCCTCCTTCACCATGGTCCACTCCTCTCCGTCCAGGCTGTGGCCCACCTTAAACTTCTTCATGAAGACGTTCCTGTCACGGTGTTTTCCTCCTTGGATCACCACACCGGTCACTGTCTTGTCCTGGCCCAGATCCACCTGTGAAGGAGCAAAATACTGTCTACACCTATGATCTGTGATAGATTATAAAAATGACAAAGACAAACTGTGGTTTCATTTAAAAAGAACTGGCTTGGATTGGTGCGGACAAGTGGTTTCCACTCTGGGGACTGGGGTCTCTGCAGGTGGGAATCAGGATAATTTGAGAAATCTTAAGACTATTTAGATATTTGCTAGTCAAAATGTAGATATTTTTCTTGCCTGATGCTTCCCATCTGAGTGGGGAACAGGAAAAATAAACTGTATACTCTATTTTAAACTGTTTATAAAAGCACTCGTGGCCATATGAGTGAGCAGACACTGTCTTCATATCAAAGCATCACCAGCCAGAAACTTTGGGAAGCACTGTTTCAGTTAACAGTGCAGCAGTTAAGGATGTGCTTGTGGCTGCTGGATGCATAACTGAACTTTCTAACACTGTAAACAAATAAAACACACATGAGGTCATGATCTGCCTGTTTCATCTCTAAACTCAGCTGTGTTTGTGAACCCACCTGCAGCCACTCATTCTTGAAAGGCTGCTTTGTCGACTGTCCGGTCCAGCCCGACCTTCCCGTCAATAAACGCGCGTTCTCGGCCACCCAGCCCCGGTCAGCGTAGGACGAGGCACTGATCTGAGCATCTGAGATCTGGCCAGACACCATCCCCAACATCCCTGCACACGGGTAGTCTGTACAGCAGGAAAACGATGAGCAGACAGTGAACAGTGGGTAGGAAACTTTTGAAAGGCGTAAAGTACGATAAGAAATGCCACGGCCATCATTATCTTGTCACTGCTTAAGTCAGCGGTTTTAGTTGAGGCCCTCTGGGTGCTGGAGCAGTGTTTAAACGCTTTGGTAAAAATATCAAAGAGTCATCTTTAATCCCCAGCATGGGTTTGTTTGAATAAACGAGGAATTACTAAACTTTTAGTGTGTGTACGCTGCTGCTCTGTAGACGAAGCAGGGATTCAGTATCCTTTTTGCATAGCACCAAATCACAACAACAGTCGCCACAAGGGACAGTAAGGTGTTTGTGAGAAAACCTATCAGCAAGGACTTTGTGATGTTGGGAAGAAAAAACTCAATTTTAATAGGAAGAAATCTCCAGCAGAGATGATGGAGAAACAAGACGAAATAGAGGCGGCTGGAGAGATAAGACAAAAATGCAGCAGTGGTGTATAAACAGGTGGGGAGTGAAAAGACGTGAGTGGAAAATAAGTGCTCAGTGCATCGCTTGAAAGTCCTCCAGGAGCCTGAGCCTTTAGCAGTGGATATTCAGGGTCACCTGATCGAGCTCGAACTAAAAACTTTATCAAAAAGGAAAGCTGTGAGTTGAATCTTAAAGAGGGTGTCTGCCTCCCGAGTCGAGCCTCTCTGATTCTGAGGGGCTTGACTATCAGCAACTATTCTCCTTCTTGTACGCAAGCACAGATTTGACTTTGCGGGTATGTTTTTCCGAGCGTCTTCTGTGGATTGAGGCACCAGCGGGATTTCAGTCTCACGCTGACTCCATAATATTGAGATCAGGGTGATTGGAGCTGCCACAACATCTTTTTCAGGACTCCTTGTTAATTCTTTTTGACTGCGACTGTAAGTTTATGGTCACTGACATTAAACAGAATGAAAACGGGCAGATTAGAAAGCTCCCTGATAGCAACATGATTGTGATGGATAAGAACCCAAACATCCAAACGTCTGTGTCTCAGCTGTGTTCTTTTTATATTTCTCCTGCCATTACTGATGTTACTATCATGGCTGGATATACTCCAACACCTATAAGACAAAGGTTGTTAGGTATGAACACGTCTGTGCCCTCTATGTTCAGGCCAACATTAAAGTGAAAAAAGAGGAATATGCCTCCTTCTTTGTGACTGTTAGATCCAAAGCATTCATCGTGTTGCCGCATAGTAGGGCTGGGCCATATCGTACCTTTCACGGTAATACTGGTATAATGTCGGGCAACGATAAGAAAATGAAATATCGCGATAGAATATGGGCAAAACGCGCATGCGCAGTGCCTTTGTTTTCATAAAAAGCAGAAAAACCATGGCGGTGATGGAGAATGACAAAAGATAATAGCTGAACGAAACGGATGAACCAGAACTGGTTTGTAAAAATGCTGCAACTTCAGTGGTGTGGAACTGGTTTAGCTTTCGTCCCTCAGATTCAGATACACAACAAAGCACTATTTTTGGTAGAGCATGCTAGCGGGCCGTCGTTAATACCGTGTTGTTTGGAAAATACGACACACTTAAAATCAATCCTTTGATTTTTCTGAAAATCGACAGTGCCCCTTATAATCCCGTGTGCGTTATGTATGAGTTCTGGTTGTGTTTACTGACCTGGAAATGATTTTATGTACACGGCGCTCGAAAATCTGTCAAATGTTTTTAGTACGACTTTGCTAAGCTACGAAGCCGCACCGCTTGATGGATTGTCGGTGCATTACGGCTACCGTAGGCAGGAGCCTCGCGGAGTGATACGTACTGTGCTTCAACATAATATTACCGTATTGTGTGTGTATAACCTCTTTTTAAGTTTTGTGGATATTATACATGATTATGCTGAGGATATGTCGGCCAATTTCCACCGGAAATGCCTTTTGGTTAAACTGTCAGCAAGGAATTTGCATTTGCACTGATACATTTTTATATAACTTTAATGCACACAAAAAACAGCTGCTTGTTTAAGTGAAAACACATTGATGTTTTGGGTTTTTTTGCATTAATAAAGTTGTGGAGTTGTAAAGTATTTTGTCTAGTGTCAATTATATCGTCAGTTATATCGTTATCGCAAATTTTCAAATATATATTGTGATAAATATTTTTGGTCATATCGCCCTGCTCTGCAACATAGTCTCAAGTACCAGCTAGATGATGAAAAATGATTCGGGATTTAACAGATCCTCAAGTATGAAGAGTTACCAGACACCAAAACACTGCAAAGTTAATACATTAGGACGAGGAGGGGGAAGTTGTCACAGTGGAAATGATTTTATTTTCTCTTGATGAGCATGAAAGGGGATAGGAGAAATTCTGCATTCAGGGTAAAAGTTAATTTAGTTGCATTATACACTTGACAGCACTTTGCCAGATGATACCGAGCCTCCACTGAACACTCCACCGAAATAAATGAAGAGGCTGCATTATTCATGCAGAGTTGGTCTAAACAAAGCTTTCTTTCAGCACATAGAAGGCTTGGAAAGTTTCACTCCTATTGCAGTGAAGTCAAGTTGAGTTTTAAAAATGATTTATATAAACCAAAATGACAAATGTGCCTCATTAAGCAAAACCGGACGGATCTCTGATTCAAATGAAGAAGGAGAGAAAAGTTTACAACTACAAATCTGCCTCACATCATCAGAGGTCAAGAGGCGGCTCGCAGCAGAATCTTAGCAACATGTTGGAGGTTTAAAGTCTCGCCTCACGGGCATCATGATGCTGACAGACTCATCGACGTGTGTGAAAAACCTGCGACCTTGAGGATACAGTACAATCTGTTCAACAACCGGGCCAGGCTGCTTTTTCGAACGCTTCCATTTTCATTACAGTGTTTAAGTATTGGAAAATATTCTGGGATAATGACTGGATAAGCTTGCCTGGAATGTGAACTCTTAATAATACTTGCACAGCATGGTCTAGTCATTGCAAGGCTAAGTTAAATCCATTATCCACAACAAGCTAGAGCTAATATCCGGGCCCAAACAGTCATGATATTTGCATTTGACAAATGCTCCCACAGTTGTATCTGCCGTTTAACAACAACAACAGCTCTTGGGGATGTAAATTCTTGCACAGTGTGAAAGTATAAAGCTATTCAGACTCCTTTATGGAAACCTCCTACAGGGCTGCCAGTGTGCGTTTTGATGTTGCTGAGCTTATAAGAACCAAATGTCCTCCCAGGGACAGCAAACGATAACGTGCATTCATGTTTTTATCACTTCTTTAAATTGCGAAAATGTAGATAAAAACTTTTGTGCTCTGAAGTAAATGATGGCTCTGCTTCAAGTGCATTACCTGCATACAGCACACATATATACTCTCCAAACTGCGTCACTATATCTCCCGAATCACCTGTCCGGCACTCTATATCCAGTTCTCCAATGAGTAAGAGCCTGATATCCAATTCATGAGGCCCTCCTACTGAGAGTTGTTTGTAGCACTTCAAGGACTGAGGTTTATGTAATGTTAGGGGATGAGTAATGAGGCACCATGATTTTCCTCTGCTCCACTTTAATGAATAACGGCATCCTTCTGTGGGAGTTTGCGCTCGCTTTGGAAGCAGTGATTATTTTAAATCAACAGAGAGCGGCGGGGGTTTCTCATCCACAAAGCGAAAAGATGTTAGTTTGATTCATGATGAACAAAAGTGAGGAAAAAGAAAAAAGAACTGACGAGCTGGTGAAATGTTAGTCATTTCTTTAAGAGATCAGTGGCTTTTTGTTTTTGCCAATTAGTGCAGTTCCTCTAATGGTCACTCGAGTTAGACTATGAGTAAGACTCGCATCATAAAACGCTAACTTTACAGCAGAAAACACTCATGATTACAGCCTGTAATCACCACCTTCATCACAACTTTACCCTGGTGGATTTTCAAAAGCTTAAAATTTACTAATTTTCTAGCACATTCTAGCTCTGAAACAAGGCTGCGGGGCTCTATCCATCTTTTAAAGAGAGGCTATGTTAAAAATTTCAGCTCAGGTTTGGAGAAGAGCACGAATGGTCTATAAAAACAGGAAAGAACTGAACATTTTTCTTAATTAAAATTTCGTAAAACATTTAATAAATGATAAATCTTTCTTTTTGTGTTTGGGGAAAAATGCAGAATATTTGCAAGAGATTACTGAGCATGGAGAAAAATTATGGAGATGGTAAAGTGAGCTGGAAATTTCTGTATATACAGTCTGTTTGGCTTACTATATTAGAAAATAGGGAAAAAAGCAATCCAGTGAGTATTAGCAGATGCATACGCTGCATATGTATATGTTAGATAAGGGGGAAAAAATGATTACATTAAACTTCATTAATCCCCGAGGGGACAGGGAAAGTTAATTAAGAAGAAAATGTATGAATGGAATATGTAAAAACACGGACTTCAGCACTAACGGTATGCGGCGGAGTAGCTGTGGAACATAAATCTATACATCAGGAGTTGAAGCTGGGAGTGAGGTCCCACATCAGTATGTATGAGTTTGTGTACCTGATGTTCTGCAGCCGTAGATCTCGAAGCGCATACAGATGCCTTGCTCCCAGGACATAGGGCGGATACGAATGTAGCGAGCCAGAGTGGGTTTGGGAAGATGGCTGTGAACTTCATCTGTGGGGTTGTCGTTCCCCAGAAAGATCTAAAAATACAGGCACAGGAGAGCATCTGTTACTTTACTCATATTTACCCACTTCAGTCGGGCCGCCGCAGTGACTGATGGGTTTAAAACTGTGTGGACTGTTTCCAGACTGGCTTCCATACATGACTTTGGAACTCAGGTAACGTTAAAGAAATGCACAAATGTTATGTATGCATGCATCACAGTTACTCCTAAATTAGGTGATTTTGCCGGGAGAAAGATTAAAGCGTGAGGGCGCAGGGGATGGTCTTTAAATAGAAGGAGAAAACCTGGGCAAAACAGCAGCGCTGGCAGGAATGTTTACTGCTATTCATCACAGTCGCTGCTAATCAGTACAGCTATGCACTGTAACACTGTAAGTGTTTGCTACTCCCACCAAAAGTGCAAATAAAGCTTCTGCTCTGGCTGCTAGCATCTCCACGATCGACAATAGAAATGAGTGTTCTTCCCAATAATACAGCTGCTACTACAGTAACACCACAGCTGCCTTATTGAAAATTATTTATTCGTTGCACATGACTACAGCAAACTGTATTGATACTACTGGTACAACTGCCTGAGCTGCGGCCTTGTGGTTATGCAGACCTTTAAGAACTGAGCTTTCAGTGTGTTTTTGCATGACTTTGGATGATACTGTACTATCACAGTAATTAGAATTTGGGAAAAACAACAAATAACACCTGAAACAATAAACCACGAATGTTCAGCGTGATGCAGATTTAGCGTAGAGTAGACGAGACTTTCTTTTGAAGCTTCGTGTTACGCAGTGTTTGTCAGTATGTTGCCTAAATTCAGTCCCTAGAAGTTTATTTCTGCACCAACAACTTCCAGTGCCAGAATAAATGAATTCTAAACGTGTTAAAAGAAGTGGGATGCAAAGCAGACCTTCAGTGCACACTTTAGTTTAGGCATGCAGCCAGCTGCTGTAGCCTTGGAAAACATTGATTCAGCCATTTACCTCATTGATTAGAATGCAGGGTCCTTCATTACTTGTCAGCATTAGGTAGATGATCATTGTAAGAGAATAAGTGACTCATCATTACCTTCTGCTTTGAGCCGTCCTTCACGGCGACCCAGTCCTCTCCGTTGGAGCTCAGGTCCACTTTGTATGTGCGAACGTAGTAGTGCTTCTTGGTTTCTTTTGAGATGGCACCCTGCGTCCCGATGGCTTTGACGAATCGTAGGAACCCCAAGTCCACCTGTAGAGACAACAAAGTCCAACGACTGAATTCTACAACTGTAACCAAGTGGAAATTACAACATTCCAACATGCCGAAACCCCAGACTGTCTTTATGTATAATCTGTGGCTGACAATGAGAAATATGAGACCATTAAGAGTTGGGTTTGAAGAAGATTTGCCTAAAAATTTTAAACTGTTACTTATGTGATGGATAAACAGTAATAAAAAGCAATCAGTAAAGGTGAAAAAAACATGTGAATACAGTACATAAACAGTGGAAATGTAAATGCATTAAGGTTGTTGAAATGGGTAAAAATCAAAATTAGCTAAAAATGAAATCGTTTTAGAAGTATTGTACAAACTGTTAGAAGAGTAAAAGTAAAAAGTGTGTGGGTGAAAGCCGTGGGGGACATCAGAGACAAAAATATTTTAGGAGCGGCGATTAAAAGAGTGGATTTGTGACAGAAAATCCAACAGCAGATGCTTTTCCACTGAACAACAATTACTGTCAAAGAGCACTTAAGCAAGGAAATGAAAGCCTGTAGATTCAAAAGTTCTGAGTTTTGAGGCCCGATTTAACCCCAGTGCACTCAAGCATAAGATTGTGTTTCTTTGGGAACAACTTAAAGTGTCAAAATGTGCCTGTAGTGAAATAAAGCAACTTGTTTTTGCAGAATTTGTCACAGGCTGGGTCTCTGACCCGGCACTCTGAGTTTTCTTTGTATTTTTTGATATGTTGTTAGTTTTGTGTTATTTCCTATTTGCCTTTAGGTTAGGCAGTTATTGTTCCTGGGTTTTCTATGTTTGAGTTCTTGCATTATTCATCACGTATTTTGTATGTTAAGTTTGTGTTGTCATGTCTAGTTTTAGTGTTTCCTGTTTTATTCTGACAGTGTCATGTGTTCTTTGGTCATTGTATTTAGTTTCACTCCTCCTGGTCCTGTCATTAGATTCATGTCAGTCAGCTGTTTCCTCATGTGTCTCCACTTCCCCTGATCACCTCATGTGTGTATTTAAGCCTTCTGTTTTCTTCATGCCATTGTCAGTTCGTCTGTTTATTCTCACCAGAATCATGGTCATAGTCTTAGCCTGTTTATTTTCCACCTCGGTCATAGTTATAGTTTTTGGTCTTAGTACCTTTAGTGTTTTGTTTCTTCGTGTTTTGTCAGTTCAGTGTTTTGTTTCTTAGTGTTTTGCCTGTTTGCTTTGGTCTCTTGGTTCATTTCCTGCCGTCATCGCAATAAAGGTTCACTTTTCTGTTAATCATTACTATTCCTCGTCATCATCTGCTTTTGGGTCCTGTTTCCGCACACATCGGCGCACCCCGCCGTGACAGAATTCTGCAGGTTAGTTCTTGTATCTTGTAGAAAATATACAATAAGGACATAATATGAAAGCAGCACTGACTGGATAGGCTACAGTGTCTTGCTCTGTTTTACTTGAGGCATATGGGAAACAAGGACTCAGACCTCATTAATAACACTGTGATTCATCATTAACTAGACGGTGAAAAATCAGAGGAGGATGCTGGAGAGATATGCCACCCCATTTGTAAACTCAGACACATAACCTAATGAGAAAGAGTTTACAGAAACATTAAGCTGCCACTTGTTTCTATGAGTAAAATGCTGGCAAGTGTTATAAGTAATGAATACTCACTTAAAGACAGTGAGAGGAGGCATCGATGGCTGAAATCATCTCTCGTTTTAGCTATTAATCCCAGAAGTGACTTCAGACTTTGACGTTTCTTTCATTTATTGTTTGATTGAATTTGACTGTTAGACGCATGTCAGAGCTTTCTCATTAACAACAATGTAAAATTTCCCCACGAAGTAATTTAGCATGATACACGATTTACGTCTAAAACTGTCCGCACGCCTGACAGTGTGTGTTTGTAGGAGCTCATGACTACTTTTATGGTCGTCAGTCTGCATTACTACTAACTAGTGTGTGACATGCGGGGTTGGTTTTAAGAGATTGTGTTAAACCAACAACTGAAAGCAAAGAATAAATATGTAACTCGACCACGGGCGGGCTGAGGGGCATGTCAGCTCGAAGGGAATTAACAGTAAACCGCTGTATTACTCAAACCTACTACAATAGGTGCTGAAGATGTTGTTTGGACTAAATAGCAAAATAAAGACCAGTCAGGAAATATAAGGAGTTAGCTAAAACACTTTCTTTTTGGGAGCTGTCTTGTTGTTAACAGTAAAGTTCTTGAGCCACCTTGATCTAAATTCCCCTTTTCTGACACTTGAATTCTTAAAAACTGAGACCTTGGCCGACAACAAGGCGATTTGCAGTAGCAGTTTAAAAAAAGCATGATGTGTCTGGGGCTTTCTCAGATTGACTCTGAGGCTAGACTGACTAAGCTTACTGTCATGTGTCTGAGTTAAATTATCCAGTATAGCAAACAACGACAAACTTCCCAGAAATCCTAAAAACAGAAAAGAATGTGAAATGAAAATGATTCAATTATGCTTGAAAATCCCCCAAATGGGAACATAATATTGAGTAACTCAATTTTTCCTTTTAACTAGTACAGAGTCTGTTCTGAGAGATTGTAACTATGACGTACAGATGTCCTTAACGTGCACGCAGTCATTAAGTTTATAGTTTTGACAAGAGGACTCATGAAGAAACGCTCACTGAATGCATGCGTGTGATTGGTCTGTTCAAATGTGGCTGCACAGAGTGTGCAGACCTGGGGTTGTAGCTTTCTCAGGGAATAGCTAAATTGAGAGATAAGGCGCTTGGCGATAAATGTAGGGTAGGATGTAGGGCTGCTCAATTAATCGAATTTTAATCACGATTACGATCTGGGCTTTCAACGATCATTAAAAATGACTGAGCCGATTATTAGCCCCTCCCTCATTTATCCGCGACACCTTAAAGGCCGTCTGTGAAAATATTGTCGGGCATAAACCGGTCCGTGGCGCAAAAAAGGTTGGAGACCGCTGATTAAGAGGGCCCGAGCTTGGAAAGCTAAGCAGAAGTTATTTGGAGAGTGACTGCCGTTGGTTGAAAAGAGAGTTTAAAAAAAAAAAAAAAAACTTCAGTGGTGTTGCACACCATTTTACATTATTTTTTTAAAGTTATTGTTAACCCTTTAAAGCCGGTCAGAGCAGCACGCTCCGTTTTGCGTAACTATTTTTAAATCCCTGTAGAATCTGAACCGTGTAAGCTAGCGCAATAATTTGTTTTGCATATGAAACCGGAGGAGTTGTACTTACATCTGATGCCATCAGCTTGTCCTCGGTCACGGTTTCGTTCCACATATAGCTTTGCAAAAATTGCATAAAAAGCGCTTGCAGGAACAAAAACATAATATTCCAGAAACACGCTTTGCCGTTCCTATCAGCTGTTCGTAACACTTCCCACAGTGAAATGATGCACATGCTGTTTTCTTTGCAAATTTGCATCATAGGATTGTTTTTTGTTTTTCCTGCAGTATATAAAAATTGGTGTATCTCCAAAATAAAACTATGAAGACACTCAAAATAAATTTCCTGTGGTGGGAAACTATTTTTTGCAACTTTATTGTATTTAAAGTTTTGAGGGATAAACCTCTTAAATTTCTCCAAGTAGAAATATATGTAAACAAAACAAAAGCGATTTTCAATTTTTTTTGTAGTTTATTGCACTTTTTTGCAATTTATGTAATTACTATGGACTTAATGCATACATATTATTAAAATATGGGCTATAACAGTTGTATTGATGTATAGCAACTTGAAATGCTCCCACAAATGGCACTACAACATGTAAAAATAATAATAATATAAGCTCTGGTGGACTTGGTTCTATGGTAGGTCTTAAAGGGTTAAATAAATATCGTCAAATAATCGTGATCTCAATTTCAGTGAAAATAATCGTGATTATCATTTTTGCCATAATCGAGCAGCCCTAGTAGGATGTAGATTTAAATTAAATGTGGTTTAAAGGTTACACATTTTTTTGCAGCTGGAGAATAGAAAGAATCACTTAAAGCTTTGACATATAAAAAATAAAAGTGGCTACGTCAGATTCACGACACCTGCTGTAGGGGCAACACTGGCCACACAGAACAAATTAAAACATAAAAACAGCTCATCCAGACAACTTCAGATTCAGCACTGTGCTCGCAACGATACAGAGCAACATGTCCAACGAGTTCGAAGAGGATCAGATAAGCATTTGTCGACCTAAACAGACAGTAGGACAGCTATATGCAGATTTCTCAAATTATTAGCAAGAATCTCAGAAGCGATCATCTTTTTTCAACCACACATTTTACTCGATCAAAACGGATCTCCTGGCAATACGTTTCCCCCAAGTTTCTTTCACGAAATTATGATCTAAGGGCTAAAAAAACAGATAAAAATAATTTTTCAGATGGCGGAAGTTTTTTTTTAAAATCTCAATGCAGCACAGCAGCGTCCAGAAACACGGCTGTTCAAAGTGCTGAAAAAGGAAACGATAAAAAAGGAGATTAAGAAGTGATAGTTATCATCAAAGAGAGCAGCAGTGATAACAGAAAGCCTCACAGTGGTCTATAAATGTCCACACTAACGCTTATCTTAAATTAAGATTTCTTATTTCACCAACACACAGATTCGTGTTCGTCACATCGAGTTTCTCCAAAGTTTGGAAACGATTTAAATGTGTAATAAAGACTTTCTATGGGGCTTCCATTTAATTCCTCTTAAACTCAGTCGCTTGTTTGTTGAGTTTCTAAATTATCAGTTGCATACCAAAATACACTCTAAGCTATATGTGGGATGGCTATAATATATGGTGTGTAATTATATTACCATAGAGACACTGCAGCTGTGATATTGTACATGGGAAGACCCCAGAAGTCAGGATTTGACTTCTCCCACTGTTTCCTTTTAAGGAGAAGAGCAGAGAATAGCTTCCCGCAGGTCTTTGTGGGATGTGTAACTGACAGGGAGACCCCTGGGAAACGATACTTTGCGGGATTACTTGACGGCGCTCCCAGCTCTGTTCTCATCTAAATTCCCACGAGACGTCTCACCCACATACACTATGCATACTGTATGTGACCGAGAAGATTTACACAGCAGGTTTTTGTTGTGAAATCACAAACAAGCTACCAGATCTGCTCTGACTTAAGAAGTGAAGCAAGTCGGGGAAGGTTAAGTCAGAGGGCACCCTTAATTAAATGGAAAAACTGATACCAATTTAAAATTATTAGGAAATGCATAATCCTAAAAGAAGATTTGTTTTAATAAAGTTTAAAAAAATTGCTAGTGCTGAAAGGATTTTGAAAATATTAATTTCTGCTAAACTATCAATAGTAGGTGTCACAGTCATTTCTGTGTTTCTGGAGCTGTGATTTTGTACTTAATGGACACTCCTATACGGAGAAATCTATCTGAGATTTTGCCACAGCAGCCTGCAGTTAATGGTATGGTTTCTTGGCCAGGCATCCCGTAGAAAGGAGATTTCAATCTCAAGAAACTTTCTGATTAAATAAAGGCTTAAATTAAGAAAGGCTGGTCTTGTAATAAAAACAGAAGTCAGTACACTGGGAGGTGAGGAGGTAAGTCGTGAATACTGCGTGTAGGATAAAGACCTGATTCAGAAATAGGAAAAAAGGATTCATTTTAGAGTAACTTTAATGTTAATTCTAGTGTAACATAATAGATATCAATACGTTTTGTAAAAACCTGACTTGAGAAATCGACATATTCTCATTCCCAACTAATCATATTATGGAAACGTTGCCATTTTTCATCATAGTTTTACACAAAAAGTGCCCCTTTAGTGTCAATTTCCACTGTGAGGGAGGAAGTACCAGAACCTACAGTAGTTTGCAGTAGTTGGTTTTTGGAGTGGTGGACGGGACAATCCCACAGCCTCCAACCAGAAGACAAAAGTCCGAATCCTGTCTGGGATTTTACTTTTGTTTTGACTTTCGTAAGCCCATGAAAGTACATGGTTTGAATTAAAGTACACCCTTTCACAACTTTAATCACATGTTAAAAGGTAAACTTCTATCTACACTACAAGTGACTTCATGTCCTGCAGTGAAAACACTGCCAGACCACTTTTGGCTGCGGTCTCATTGAGTCTGTATCTCCGAGGAACTCGTAATGAACTCCATCTGGTGACCATGCATGTTCAAAAATGATGCTACAGCATGTTAAAATATGATGTCTGTGGGTCCTGACCAAACATCTTGGGTATAACAACGGGTTGGAGGGACTGCTATTTCCCTGTAGTGCTAAAGTTTCTTCTGTGGCGAAAACAATATTTGACACAAGAGCTTTTAAAGAAAAGGGAGACCGTTTACTTAAGATTAAACAAAGTGTTTCAGGAAAACCATTTACAGCCATCCTTTGGCCAGCCATTGCTGTCATTACATGTTTTCTGCAGCGGTCGGCCATAACTCCATTCTCCAGACTTCCTCCATCAAGCGACCGAGGGTAATTGCTCTTCCATCTTCTAATTATTCAACACTTGGCAGTGCCTACCATTTATGCCACAGAAAATGGTCACACTTAGAGCTTTTTAATGAAGGGAACAAAATGCAGGAAGGGGACATAACTCGAGCTGAAGTGTGGCTAAATGAGATTGAACAGAAACTCTGTTACTTCCTGCCAAAACAGGATACTGCTTTTAGAGTGATAGAGAAAGACTGAGCCTCAATTACTCCATTGTCATCTGAAGTTTTTAGTTTTTACTTAGGAAAGTGGAGGCCTGTGGTGATGCAGCTGATTGCAGTTTGTTTTTATGGATAAAAAAGATAATTAGATGGTTGGAACATGTGGAAAACTACACAACGACCTAAATATTAATTTTATTTTCATATATTTAGCATAAGGTTTTGTCCATACAGCTGATATTTTATTAGGCTGATTATTTGTCAAATCAAACAACAATGAGTAACACGTTTATTAGCTACATGCTTGTTTAGCATGTAACTAAACAAGCTACATGCTAGCTTGTTTAGCTACAGCATGTAGCTTCTTTAGCTACATGCTAGCTTGTTTAGCATGTAGCACATCCTTACCTGTTTTGAGCTTAATGCTACATGGATAATATTGGAAATCAAGGGCTGCCTGGAACAGTCGGAGAAGACGGTCCAGTATATGAATACAGAATGACTTAAAAAGCAGTGCAAAACTGATGCTGTATTTACGGTAAGGAGTTGCAAAGAATTTTATTATGGCCTTTTATATTCACATTATATTAAAATGTTGAAATAAAGCTGCATCTGTTGACGTCCAATTCCACTTCTTAAGTTATTTTGTTAGTTTCTAATTTTAAATATATTTCTGGAACTACAGGGTTTCCTTCTAAAATAATAAAATAACAGCGAATTCTCATTAACTGCTCATTGATTTTCATGCTGCGAGGAAGTGAATTTGAAGTGATGTCCAAACAGCTAAAATTCTACTATTAAATTATACTAATGCTGCAAATAATGCTTTGCAAAGCTGTGGCATGTGGCTTGCTTTTACAGTGTTAAAATCATTAAATGGCAAAATCATTAATGGCCCTAATTGTTGCTGGAGGGGGGAAAAAAGTCACTTTTAAATGTTTTTTGTTTGAATGCAATTATGCATCTGCTGAGTGCCATTTAGAACCACGGGATCCTTAAAATCATATTACAGCATGACTACTTGGCATTGCTTAAAAAGAAATATATTTTGTTCTCACTGTCCAACTACGTCTTTTTTCTATCTTTTCTTCTTCTTTTTTTTTTTTTTTTAGCAGCCTTGGGTTTCCAGTCAAAATGAGCTAATGAACAGACTAATTAGATCTACATGGTTTGGGGGCATTATTTTCTTTGATGAATGATTGACATAACTGATGAGAACATCACCTTTTTTCGACCTCTCCTCTCTCACTAATTGAGAAATTATATTTATAATCAGTGCAAAGGCTCTTCAGTTCGTTCATCACAACTTTTGGACACATTTCTATGTTAACAAGTCTGACGTGCACTGATTATTTGTCTCGGTTAATGATATTTCCCAGGTTTGGAAGTTCACTGTGGCATTCCTCCAGAGGTCTGCTCTGGATAGGCCGACCCGTTAACATTCTGTGGATGATCTTTTGTCTTTCCGCTTCCCTAATGCCCCGATTTCAGTAACACACCTCACTTGCGATATGTCTAAATGAGTTCTACAGATGCTCTTCCTGGTGGCGTCAAAGAGATCCTGAAGACAAACAGCAGGGGTTCTATAAATACCTGAAGCCAGGAGGGGAAGGAAACCTTTCCTGGGTTTACATCACTGCCCTCAATAACAGGTCAATTGCAAAGATGCACCTACTAACCATGTTTCCCATATGGCAAGGAAATTCAACACAACTCAAGAATTTCCATTTACCATTAATAACTTTTTGTTTTATTTATGAATGATTCTTATTTCAGACTTCAATATAACTGCCTTGGAATTTTTCTATTAATAATAGAGTAAGTAGTAATTATAAGAATTAGGAATGTATCGAATACATGTTCGAGTACATGTTCTTAATATGCTCAACATATTGTTTGTAGCTTTTAATTATTTAATGCTCTGCACATATATAGTGCCTTTTAATCTCAAGTATCCAACAAATTACTTTGGTGCCATTGTGCTGTGGCTCCGCTCTACTAGTGGAGCCCAATTTAAACACGTGTAAACAATAAAATATTTATAACAACCATAATAAATAGTAAATTTAGAGCTAATTAAACTTACCCAAGTAGTGATTTTTTGTAAATATTTTCCAGAAATTAAAATAAATACAGTCAGTTATTAAAATGTTTGCTTTCCAACTATTTTAACGTTAATCGCTTAAACCAAAACTAGTTATTTATCTGTAAGAGGTAGATATCTATCTGCATTTTCCTCATTTAAAATTTAATTTAAAAACATGTGAATCAGATCATAATGTCCCCCATATGCACATATGCAGAATCTTATCAGCCCATTAAATGGCAGTTATCAAATGTTATCAAATCTATAAATCTTGCCAGTAGATGGGCTCCTCCACCCAGTGCTATCACTTCATTTGTTGATGGTGGTTGGAGACATATTGGTGTGCTTCCACTTTGAAAGAGTGCCAAAGGCCTACATGATGAGATTGGAGGACTTCCATGAGTTGTGAGTACAGACTCATAGTTTATAATTTATTTTTTTTATTAAAAGTTGTTTTTAAAGCTCATTTGACTGCAAAGTTCCTGCTTGGTTAATTTTACTGCAGCACAAGTAAAACTTCAGTATTTCTTCTTGAGCAAATGTGGTTGTAGGAGTTGGGCCTCATTTAATTGCAAATATCCAGCATGTTGATGAAATGGGTCACTACGCGGCACTGCAAAATATGATTACATATTTATCATACAGCTAGATAATGAGCTCATGGTGTGTCGCCATCCACACCGCCACCGGGTAACATCACCCCGATCACATTATGAATAGGAACCTGAAAATAGTATCAATAAAATATAAATGCCTTTAAATGAATAATAGAGGTGTTTGCAGTGGTGGAGGCAGGCATGCAAGAATTAACTAAGTCATAATTCCTTTTTTTCAAATAAGATGAATTGAAAGCCGTAAGGCAAACCATGCTGTGCAGACTTGGCCACGCACCACACTTAATCAAATAAAATGGGAAAATTCTCCTCACAAAATCAAATACCTCACAGAGTCAGAGGGGCGAGCAACAGCATTGGTTTGGAGGCTATAAATCACCGTGGCAGGGGGATGGTCTGCCATTTCTTCATGTTTCTTTATGTGAGCAACGGATGAACACACGTGCAGAAAGCTGCTTGCACACACCAAACTGGACCTGGTAGCTTTCAGAGTTCTCAGAGCTTTCTGACACAAGGAGTATCGTCACCTCCTGCAGTACCTACAATCAAACTGCTCTGAGATGGAAACACAGGAGAAGCAATGTTGCTGAAAAGGCATATTCAAGCCAGGTGTTTTGTTATCGAGAAAAAAACCCTGCAGATTTTACAGATTAATTGATGGGAAAAAGAAAAATGCCAGTGTCTCTGCACTGCAGCTGCACAGATGGGTGTTTGTGTCAATAACAGTGAGCGACATGAATTTTTCTAGGCTCAGATTGTCAGCAGTACCTCCTGAAGCCACCATGCTGCCTAAAAAGCCTACATTACTAAGAAAGCTAAGCGCCATTTTCACAGTGTGTCAGTTAATAATTATTTGATTAATTGCACTCGTGTATAACATCACCTGAACTGACGCTTCAGGCTTGTTCTGCATTAATTGTGCAAACTTCCCGTATCAAAGCGACCTTTATGCATTTTCATTGTTAGTCCATGCAGAAATAGCTTTGCATGAGTCACAGTTTAGTATTGGTAAACATTTGGTTTGAACATCTGGTGGGAGGGTCTTCTGTACTCTCAGTGAGCTGTGTAATTACCATATTAGGGAAATCAACTCTCTGTGACATTTTTCTCAATAACATTCTTAAGTTATCTATGTGACTTATATATCATGTTTACGTCAGATCACTTTTGCAAATATTTGATGTCTTGATAAATCGCGCAGCAATTTGAAGTTTACACAGCTACATTTTTGCCTGAAAACATCTTAAAAGTTTATTTTGTGACCCAGAAAGAATAATATTAAAACTAAATAGCTGCCGCCATTGTTGGAAACTGGAATTGGCTGGGCCGCGCTATGAATTCTGGGACAGGTTGGGCCACGAAGGATACACCCAACCTATCCTTCAAATCTGGGGAAAAGGAGGACACATTTCTCAGCTGCATTTGGAGGAGTCTTTGAATTTGGACAGCCTTGCATCGCTGTCACGTAATCGGCCTACAAATGCTGGACACAGCTACAATGCCGGAGACTGCTTCTTCTTCTTTGGTGTTTAACAGCAGCTAGCATCCTTGTTAGATGCATTGCTGCAATCTTCTGCTTCAGTCCTTTATTACACTCTTAAATCCTACTACTTAATCCTGCGTCTTTCAGGATCTTACAAAGCTTCAAATGACACGTTGACTATTAAATTAGTCGTCGACAATTTTGATATTTGACGTAATCGTGACTAGTCGACTAATCGTGGCAGCCCTAGACATCATACGGAGCCAAGAGTTGAATAAGATGTCTAAAACAGAGTTTTTAAACCTTAATACAACTTCACCAATGTTGCAGCATAAATGTGACAGAAGCATACCATGTTCTCTTTAAAGAGAAATGATTCATTAAACAACTGCCAATTTCTTCTCTGAGATATTAAAATTAGCATCTAACTGCACAGAGGAGTGTGCAATAAAACAAAGGAAATAAATTAAGCAATACACCACACATACATATTACTTATAAACAAATTGCACTGCCATTGTCTGTCCACTGTGTGTATAATAAGTAATCTGCACCGTGCAGATGGCAGCCTTGTAATACTTTGCCCAGAGGCTCAGAAACAAACCAGTTCTCCTCTGCAGGAATATTATCCTCCATCTATAATGTTAGTAGATCTGCCACAGTGCATATGTGGTTAAAGTGACAACTGTTGCCAACCTAGTCTTCTTTGGTGATTTAAAACTTTAGTGAAGGGAGCTCATTGTATTTAGTTAAGAGTCAAAAACAAGTTAAATCTGGTAATTTTTTCCTCAATGGAAAAAAGAGATAATTTCTTAGTAAATCTTCTAAGTTTCTATGTTCATTTTCAAGTAACACAATATAAATGAGATTTTCCAGCAAGACTGACCAACAAGATGATGCCAAGTGCCCACTTAATGATAATAAACCTTAAAGGTCAGCTAACAGTGGAGCGTTTCCGAGTCGAGTGTGAAGCGGCACAAATGAGAATCAGCACCTCCAAGTCTGAGACCATGATCCTCATGCAGGAAAGGGTGGCGTGCCCACTCTGGGTCAGGGATGAGTTACGCCACCAAGTGGAGGTGTTTAAATATACGGGTGTTGTTCAGGGAGCGGGAGATTGACAGACAGATTGGTGCTGCGGCTGCAGTGATGCAGGCACTGTACCGGTCCTTCGTGGTGTAAAAAGCGATCAGATACTGGTAGATCTTCATCCCTACCCTCACCTATAGTTGCAAGTTTTGGGTAGTGACCGAAAGAACGAGATCGTGGATACAAGCAGCGGAAATGAGCATCGAAAGGAGCCAGATGAGGTGGTTCGGGCATCTGGCAAGGATGCGTCCTAGGTGAGGGAGGAACCCCCGGGGCAGACCCAGGACACGCTGGAGAAATTATCTCTCTCGGCTGGCCTGGGAAAGCCAATGCATTTATAGTTGCTCCTGCAACCCGGCCCCAGATTAGCAGAAGAAAATGGATGGATGGATGGAAACCTTACAAAAACTAAGAAACATATAAAAGGGGCTTTAACTCATTAACAGTGCATTTCCAAGAATCTTTCTACTTTGTCACTAAATGAAACATCCTTCAAAGTAATTGGTACCATCAGGAAAAATAAATATTTAACATCTCTTAAGGCAAACCTTTAAATACTACATATTTTATGTAGTATTTAAAGTGACGCTCAATTAAATTTAGCCTCTTCTTAATTTACCCATTGACCTCTATTAAAACACTGTCCTTCATATCCTAACATCTCAGAGGGCTCAGCAATGAGCCACTACCTAAAACAAGTCCCAAGACAGACAATAGAGGGCCACTAATACTAATCCACCGCTGAGGCCGTCTTCCTGTCTGCTTCCTGTTGTAAGCCTCACAGGAGGGAAGTGAGGGTCTGCTCTTATTGCGAGGGGCATTGTGAGTCTTCCTCTATAAGTTCCTGTCCCGGACAATGGGACAGTGCTGGACTCTGGCCGCACCTCAGCACTGGGACTGTTTATGTGAAGTAGATTTTGTTTTTATTGGTTCAACCCTTATTAGGAAATTCACAGGCTGGTTTTGTTTTGCAATTGCTAATTATAAAAAGGTCCCTTGAGTTTTACTAATTTGAGCATCTGTTGGGTATGATACTTTAATGGGTTCTAATATGAATGTAAATAAATTAGATTTTAGTTCCTGTAATCATAGTTAAAAACCTAAATTTGATTTACCACATTTTTCTTTAGAAAATAAGGGAAAAACAGCTTTTGTCCTGAGGACTCACACATTTGTGGCTCATCTCACCTTGTTTTTGTATTTTTCCGTACAAAAATAGTACCTACATTTATATTGATATGTTTAAAAAAAAGTAGGCTTTGACTTGGCTGTCTCTTAGTGAAGGCAACACAAAAGAACTAATGGTAGCTACAGGTAAAGTAATAAGCTAGCTGCAGCTATTTTTAACCCTTAATACTGTCTCTCTGAAAAAATATCAGGTGGTGAATCAAAATTTAGATTATTTTATATGCAGAACAAAACAAGTAAGAAATAATAATATATATTTTTTCATGATATGGGGGGAAAAAACAATTAAAAGGCTTAGTATAGTAGCTACAGGGTAGCTGCTAGCTTAATTTTCACAACAAGTTAGCATAGTTTTGTGGTATTTTCATAAAATACCTACTATACCGTGGTAAATAACTGCCATTAACCATCCTACAGCATTAGTTGTATATAAATCTTTAATCTGGGGTGGCTGTGGCTCAGGAGGTAAAGCAGAAAGCTTGGTGGTTTGATCCCCGTCTGCTCCAGTCTGCATGCTAAATATCCTTGGGCAAGAAGCTAACCCCAAGTTGCTGAGTTTTAGTTAGAAAGCACTTAGATAGGAAAAGCATAGAAAAGTGTTTGTATAAATGGGTGATTGAGGCAAGTTGTTTAAAAGCATTTTAAGCTCTCAGAGTAGATAAGCGCTTTATAAGAACCAGTCCATTTACCAATCTACATATCATCTTTAAGAATACAACCACACACTAAGCATTAATAGTTTCTCCTCACCAGTTTATATTAATTTTATGTCAAATGTTCCACAAGCGTGAACAAATTGATCAACTATTGAACCAAATTTACCCAACAGTTCCATCTTCTTTAAAGGGTCAAAAAAACCAAACTTCAACACAAGAATGTTTTGCTCCTTCATTCAGGGATTGCTGGATGCTAGTTTATCAGATTTCACTATGAATAAGAGATGTCAGCTGTGCTGGAGAGGCACGCTCCAATGAATAATGCAGACTGGTTTATTTTTTCACTGTCGAGTGTCCCCATAAAATACACAGAAGTGGTACATATGAGTGAACAATATTCAGACCAGATGTGAGCATGGTCTCAGTGGTACAGTGAAGTTCAAACTGAGGAACACTCTCTTTCCACAGAGATACAAGGATGCTTTCAGTCTGAGATCACACTCTGAAAATTAAGCCAATGTGACATAATTTCAATCCCTCTAACCTATTCTGAGCCTTCAAATGTGGAATTATAGCAGTAATTATCGCTACATTATCTAAAGATATAGACGTGAGTAACTCTAACCCATAACGATAATGAATGATGAATGACAGTTAAAAATAAGGACAAATTTACTCACCTGTATCCACTCCCGCATGTTGTCATCTGAGGGTGTCCAGCCATTTTCCTGGTAGTTAAGGCGGGAACGTTCAGGGGACCAGTTGGAGTTATACTGGGAGGAAGCGGTGATCTGGTCAGAGGAAATTTCTCCAGACTCCATGCCCAGTGGCTCCATACAAGCAAAATCTGACGAGACGAAAAAGACAGAAATCCTTCAGATAAAAAGCTCCACAGCACAGGTATACATCAAAACACCCCCAACGAGAAAATAATCATCAAGTTACTGTTGTGAATCAAGAGACGCATTAATTCTTTTGCCTATAAATTATCATCAGGTTAGATGGGAAAATGTTTGTTTGTCAAAATCATACCAACGGCTTCTATAATATGAGTTTAAAAAGTCTATTACACACATCATTAGCTGGATGAACTGAATTTTTGGTATTTTGCTCTTGCATGCAGTCATTACTAATGGATGAATTTATCATTAAACTCCAGAACCGGGCTCTGAAAGTTAGAGTTATAAATCTGAGTTGGAAAAAAAACAACTACTCAAGTTTGAGTTTGTGTCAGGCAGGAAAACAAGTGAGCCTGAGTGTGATTAGAGTGTCGCCCAGACAATGTGAAGTAGTCTGTCCCAGCTTCCTGCTGCCTGCAGAGAAGTCAGTAAGAGGTCATTACAAAGAGCTGCTGCACTGGTTTGATATGTCTATGCAGCATCCACACATTCACAGGCTATACTCCATGTGCAGACATATGGAGCCAGCAAAATATATAAAAATCTATCTGACTGAACAATCTATGTGTTTTTGCTTTAGTCCAGGCCACGGAGGGTTACTGTGAATCTGTGGAAGCTTCAGCATGTCAAAAAAAGCTATAAAAATGTAACAAAATAGTGGAAAATGGCACAGAAGCAGATGATATTGCTAACTGGTCCAAAGTAACTCAAAATCTAACTATAAATCACTTTACAGATTAAATAAATCCTTGCATTTTAAAACCTGGATTCAGGTGGCGTTACTATTTTCGATAAACACATTTTAATCTACATCTGCAACTAAATTTTGATTTTCTGCTGTGTACTTTACCATCGCTGTGAATCTAATTTTTTCATGGGCCATGTATAGCAATGTTCATTAAAAGTTCTTATTGTAAACGAATGTGTTTGTAGTAGTGCTGTCAGCAATAATCTCGTTAAAATAATGTTAAAGCCGTAACTGCATTAACGCCGCAAATCTCCGTTAGCGAGTTGGCGCGGATCGCCCCGTGCGTGAGGCTGCATGGTGTCAACGCATTAGTACAGTTAGCTCGTTAACGTGTTAGCGCCTGCCAGCCGCACGCACGGGGCGATCCGCGCCAACTCGCTAACGGAGATTTGCGGCGTTAATGCAGTTATGGCGTTATCGTCATTTTAACGAGATTAACTCTGACAGCACTAGTGTTTAGTTTAGTTTACAGTACAACAAGATAGTGCAGTGAGTCAAAGTGACCTTTATTTAGATGGCGACAAAAACAAATAAAAAAAAAAACTGAAAAAATAGAGGCAGGGCAAAAAATAAAATTATTAACGATAAAAAAGCGGATAACGGCACTTCTGTTTCTACTGTGTGTCTGTTGCTGCCTCTAGTGGTGAAAGTTTTAGTTGCAATTTGCAGAGATTCTTACAAAATGCATCTTTAACAATGAAAACAAAACCCCTTTATAACCATATAGTGAGGTCGTTGGGAAGATTTGGGCGTTTTCCGATGAATAAATTCGTACTTACTAACACAAAATTTAAATTCACCTCATACCAACAGATTTTTTGTTAATTAATAAATGCGGTAGTTTTGTTGTGATTCACTGCTTTCCCTGCTATTTGTGCACGATGATATACGACGCTTGTCTAGGAACCACTTTTTTGTACTCTGCCTTTAGAGACATATTGTGGGATGCTTATAGTCAAGTGTAGCATACTCATTATACATTCAGAAGCACTCAAAGGAAACTAAATAGTCCATTATAGTGAGCAGTGAGTGATTGCAGACATGGGAAATGTTCTCTTCAAGTATATTTGCTATTCTCAGCTTCTAAAATAATTTGCTGCTTTTCTTTGTGACCTATGATTGTTAAAGTAAAATAATTCTGGCTTTCTGATGTTTGTTAGAGAAAATATTATACATGTTTTGTTAAGTAAATTGACAATAATTCCAATAATAAAATGTTTGTTGAGGTGCTATTATGCATATGTGCTCAGCTACAAACGGATATAAATGCATACAAACCCAAGCAGGCAGCTATTGCAGCTATTGTTGTGTTTGGTTCAGCTTTAACACTCTGTGACTTTCAGTTTTAATCTTTATCAGAAGGATGATCCACTCCTCGGTGGGTTTAGAGAGCTCTGCAATCCGCTGGTCTTACGAAATGGACCAAAAACAGCAGCTTGGACAATGTCAAGCTGCTGTCTTTTAAAGTCTTTTAACATCTGCAGGAAGCTCCTGAGGATGTTTTACCAGTCGGTGGTTGCTGGAGTACTTTTCTATGCTGTGGTGTGCTGGGGGAGCAGCACAGCAAAGAAGGACTCATCCAGGCTGGAGAAACTGATCAGGAGGGCTAGCTCTGTGGTCAGCATGAAGCTGGACACTCTGGTGACAGTGGCAGAGAAAAGGACATTAAAGAAACTGATGGACATTATGGACAATGCCAGGCATCCTCTGCACACGGCCATAAACAACCAGAAGAGTCTGTTCAGTGACAGGTTGCTTCTCCCAAAGACAAGAACTAACAGACTTAAAAACTCCTTTGTCCCACACGCCATCAGACTGTTTAACTCCTCTCTGGAGGGGAGAGGGAGGGGAAACAGGAGGACAAAGGAGGGGGGAACAACTAAGCTGTAGTGCCTCTTCACCTCACTGTGCAATACTTTTGTAAATAGTCAACGGTGCAATAGACTCAATACTTGAAATGTGCAATTCACTTGTATTTTTATTTTTATTCCTATTTATTCTATTTATCCCCTTCGTATATTTTATTTATATTGTCTCTGTATTTATATATATATATATGTGGGATTAATAAAGTTCTATCTAATCTAATCTAATCTAATCTAAGCTGCACATCTGTATCTGTTAGGCATGAGTGTCCACTCTGTAACAGCAGGAGAGTGTGGGGAAGGAAGAGGGAGGGTGGCCGTAAAGAAATGTGTGTTTGTGTGTGTGACTGTGTGTGTGGGAGGGCTGTCTGGAGACACAAGGTCTGCCAGACTGACACAAACACACTACATCATTCCAAGTCCCACAAATAAACCAGGGAGAAAGTTTGCTTGCGACATCTCCTAAAGCCTGCAGAAAGCTGGATATTGTGCTCATCATCTTTTATTTATTTATTTTTAAATTGACAATTTTCAGGCCCAAATCCTCCAATTCAGCTTTCCCCAGAAGAATCCTCTTGCCAGAAAATGCTCTGAAACTACAACTAGACCATAAGAAAGCACGCTCATACAGCTGAAACACAAGCTTATCCTCAACAGCTCTCCAGTTCGCTCGATTTTTCTGCTTTCCATCTCAGCTCAGCTCCCGTCTCATCAAACTTATTTTTATTCATGAGACAGCCCCTGCGTCCCCGCCGCAGCAGGTATACGAGGGACAAACATCCAGCCTGTCCCTGTACCCCACTATCTAAAAAGAAAGGATGCAAACTGAAGTCCCCGCCAATGCTTCAGCTGATCAAAAGCTCTGCTGGAGGCCACTGCTGATGGCAGGGACAGAGTGAGAGAAACCCATAAATTCACTGCAGGACGTCAGCATTTGCTTCCTCTAAGACTGTAAGCATTTTGCTTGGAGAAAACTTCTCTGTGGATTGTTTTACGAAACTGAAGCGCAGCACTGGTGTGAAAATCTGCATAAAAACAACATAAAACATTTAAAGCTGTAGCTTCTAATCTGACAGTTGTTTCAAATGTGTGCATTTTAACTGACTGTTTATTCACATTTCAGATATTTCATTATCTCTCTGACATTATTTACATGCCTGCTGCTTCTCCGACACTTCATTATCCAGACTAGTCTGATTTCCTGATCTTCATTAACGCTGACATATTTTTATTTACAAAGTCAGACTGGCTAAACTCCTTTGGCATTACAGCCTTTTAAAAAGACACCATAAATTTAACTGATAGTTTAATTAAAAAAATCATAATAATCCTAATTGTCTGCTTGTTTTAAGAGTCCACAGAGTCAACTAACAGTAGCTGTAGTGGTGATTATTCCACAGCCTTCGCTCCTCTGGATGTCTCCTTTTTAATAATAGGTAGCCAGGACTTTATTTTGCACCTTGTTCATGAATAACCTCCAGTGCACACTAAAGCTGGATGTTTTTGTCTCCAGTGAGACTGTAAAGCTCTAAAGAATTGCTAATTCTGTCATGTTACTTGCTTTCCCTGATTCGCTTTACTTTTATCCCATGCCTGCTCATGTTACATTTGATTTAATACTCTTAACCTCGTAACAGTGCGCTGTCTTGGGTAGATCTCCATTGAAAAAGAGATTTTGATCTCCAGTTGCTTCCTGGTTAAACAGAGGTGAAATAGAATTAATTTTAAAAAATCAACAACTGTTTCTCAGCTGGTGTTCTCGCCTGTATCACAAGGTTTATTTAGTACAAATCTTTCTTAGTGTCAGAGCAGTTGAGCTACCCTAAAATGTGTCCACGCACCCTTTGGCAACTGTTGAATTACCCCCTGCTGCAGGAGTAGCTAACCCTGGTTGTATAAAACTGCAGAAAAGACAGTGTGATTTGGTTTGGTGAGAAGCTTTGATTCAATCTGCTGAGCCTAGCCGATGGTCTGCAGGCAAAGTAATTTCCCATGTGTATGTGTATATTTGTACGTGAGCCTTTTTCTAAACCCAGGGCTGTTGTCAGACATCCTAAAAAAGAAAATTTGGCTAGTAAAGCGACTTATCGTTACTGTTTAAATACCAATTGACATATCTGATACATGCACATCAGTGCATTATCGCACTGTCTCGAATGCTCACCATCAACATAAGATACAAGCTGAAAACACCCACATCTTCCGCCCACAGCAAAAACAAACAGGAGGAGTGAAAAAAAAAAATGGTGATAACAACTTTGACCCTCTGGTGAAATTCGAGATTTACATGTTTGGTTACAGAAATATTTCCCTTAGAGTGAGTGTGATCTGTTCATCATGATATCACCTTTGGAGTTAAAGGGGTTTAAAACAAGACTATCCTCAAAATTTGGAACAATAAACCGAGAGACTTTGTGCTTTTTCTCTTAAAAATTCAAATATTTAACATTTACGTGTAGACACGGACATTGCTCTGACTTATTAACAAAAAGCTTTTCTCTGTATCGATAATTTCATTTTCTCAAAAGTTCCAAAATATCTAATAACTGGCTTGTGATTTTGGCCAAAAACTATTTGTGTCTGACCATTTCCAAGTCTGTTTATATTTCCTGTCTTGACATAACCAGTTATTTAGATTTTATATTAAAAAAAAATAACACCGGCCTCTGTGTGCAGCTGCCGGTAATCTTACCCTAAAAAACACTTAAAGATCGATTTGGAAGAGCAAACTGAGTATTTTACATTGGTTTCTCCTAAAGCGCCACTGAGGGACCTTAAGGAAACTCACCTTTGAACACACACACACATTCCTACAGAGGGGTGACCGGGGTCAGGGTTACCAGAGTGCAGTTAGCATACAGGCCAGCATAACTTAAACCCCTAAAGGCATTCCAGCAAGGTCATACAGTCAACCGATGCAGACAAACGGCTTCTGTCCCGAACACGTGGACATGAACAAACACGAAAAAGACAATTACCAAGCATGAGGAACTTTTGCCTCATGATAGTATCCTCATGGGGGAAATTGATCAAGTGAATTGGAGATAAAAGCTAAAAGAAATTAATTTAAAAGCAACCATGTAATAAGATTACACTCACGTGTCTGATGGTAACGGTTGAGTCATTTAAGCACAGCTGTTGCAAATAACTCATAGAACTATCGGTTTTATCTCTCAGAAAACACCTCTCTGGTAAGTTATCACTTACAAAAACAATATGCAAGATTGGTTGTATTTATTCTAAAGACTCAAATTTGTCCTTTTAGCCACTCAGAAAACAGCTATCGACAATTCTGCAGCATTCTCCAACCACACCCTACAAAGTCGTGCGTAAATCCCAGGCGTTGTAGGATGATTAAAAGGAAAGAAAATATATCTAAGCTACACAGCATGTAATATATAATCTTACCCACATCTATGCACCACTCTTGTTAAATACTGCCGAGTTTCAGGAGGCTATCATGTATTAAAATAAACGGGTCTTAGATGGGAACACTATTTGAATGAGCTGTCAGGAGAATAAATTGCTTTATCATAAAATAAGCCCAAAGGTTGGGAAGGAGTATTTTTGGTCCATTTGTTAGACTTCAACCACAACAAATGGACTTTAAGCTGTAAAATGCAACAGCTGACTATAGCAAATATGGATCATCAACCATTAACTTAATTATTCAACTGCGTTAATAGTTATTTTATAATGCAGTGTCTTTTGGGGCTTTTATTGACTGGAACACAGAGGCCAGAGGTCAGACAGCGGATAGAGTCCGGCTTCTGTAGAGCTGGAGGAACGACTGCCTCGTGCTCAAGGACAACTAGGTTGAGTTGAAACTACAGACTGGCTCATATTTACTCTGTTTTCATTCTCTATGAGACCAGAAATATCAAAGAAGTGAACCAGATGACAGCTTTGCCCTCCGCATCGCGCACTCCTTTCACTAATCCAGCTGCTCACCCTCGTCTTCGTGTCCTGAGGGGAGGGTCCTCTCGCGGATGGTGTAGTTGGCAGAGAATCCCTCTTTGGCGATGGCGTTGTCAGTGGTGATGGTCATGGACAGGATGCCCGTGTAGGAGATCACTCGGCCCGGGGACGTCTGGCCACAGTATCTGCCAATGTGAGGGCCCACTGGGAGGAGAAGGGGGAAGAGTATGGGCAACAGGGAGGGAGAAAGAAAAGGAGATGTCAGCTTCATCACTCATCACCCGACCAGAGAGTGTTTTTTCTGTCCTATACTTCCCTTGTTATCATGGGAAATATTACGCGACATCAATTAAATCTACTTGTTAAATCTTGCATGGAACCCAAGATTGAAAAGTTCTGATTTAGATTTAGAAAAACTCGAGTCTGCTCTGAACAAACAAAGTTTGGAGCTAATCTCCTGTCAGCAACAATCTCCCACCTCTCAGGAGTGATGTGACACCTTAGGGGCAGAAATAAAGGTGAGATGGCAGGCAGCAGAAACACTCATTCCCACCACGTATTGTTTTGACACTCCCAACCTTACACTCCAAGCAAAGTGTGTATACAGGATCATATCAGGCGCAGCAATGAATAACCTTTGTATCAAGTGAGTGCAAGGTATTTTATTCTGATATCACACCTTGATTAAGTTTTAAACTCCTATCGCATGACATCAAATTATAACAATCCATGCAAAAACTTTCTTTTAGCTGTAGTCTTGTGGGAGGAGCAAAATATGGCAGATATATTAAAAATATATATTTTGAAGGGTCCAAGAACAGATTGAGGAAGAGTTACCTGTTTCTTTTTCCATGTTAAAAAGCAAATAAATAAATAAAAGCCGACTTTAAAACATTCACGCCACAAAAATAAACATCCATTTTACAACATGAAATGTAAACGATTTGTTTAAGCTTCTTTGTACAAATTTCCTACAAAGTACAGTGTAATTACCAACACTAATTATGAGGAAACATACAGAAAACAACCATCTATTGAACCTCCCAATTTACATTTATTTATAATTAGAAACTTTGTCTTCAATTTGCTGAATAAATTCCTTGCTTGCACAAAAATGTAACTTTTTAAAAATATGTTCAGCTGGTTTGCTGTTCCCTGATTTATGCATACAAGTAATAACAGAAATGCAAACTCTGTGCTCTGTACAAAACACATGTTTGAGCTTGTTTGAGAAACACAAACTATTAGGGAACTACTGAAGGAATTATGTTTAGCACCATTCATGTTTATATGCTTTTACAATGTCACTGGACTGAGTCTCCAGTCGTTCTATTTACCTGGTTGGTGGGTGTACTTCAGTATAAAGAATTAAATTATAAAAGCAATATCAGTTAACACCAGAATCTAGATGGATAAACAATGAAAAATAAGTATATTTAAAGTAAACTGTCACTTTAAAAGTGCTGTAGCTAATCACCACGCTCAGTCAGGCAAATAATGAAAAAAAAATGCAGATACAGTCAACAGTGTGAGTTTTAAATAATAATAATAATGCTAATAATGCAAAGTGGTGTAATTCTGTTAGGTTTGTGTTATCATAGTTGGTCACCAGAAAATAAATATATTATACATTTTTATTTTTAGGGAAAAAATGTGAATACTTTCTTCTTTTTTGGGGGGGTTTCCAGTTAGAATGACCATTTTCTTTATTCCCTGCCTACAAAGACTTAGAAGAAGAATTTAATAATAACAAACATGATATATTCTGATTGACTAGTTACAGTTAAGGTGGGTTTGGGGTCTTAAGTGACAACAATTCAGACCTGAGGGGGTTAAAGCTCCTGAAAACCATTGAAAACTATTGTTTTTACTTGGGCAACAGGCAGAACCAGCATACTCGGGGATTCCTCTTTCAGTAAAGGAGACGCTCACAGTTAAAGATAAAATATGAGAGCATCACAGGAACGCCTGCTGTAACATCATGTGTTTTTATGCGCAGCACACAGTCACAGACTGTCTCATGTCTGAAGACTTTGAGTTCCACATCCACAGTGATCCCCTGTTTCATCCTCTTCTTATCTATGAGAAACAATGTGAGTCTCGCCTGCTGCTTTGAGGAGATACTGCGCCAGCGATCTCTCAGAGACCCGCGGAGCAAGATTCAGTTTTATATGTTACAAAAATTATACTTCTCTAACAATTTCCTTCAGCTTTTAAAGGCAAACCAGCTAAACAGAAACACAAGGCGGTCACAGCAGGAATGCTGAGCTGCGCTACTCTGATGGTTTATGTTTATCAGTTACAGTTTAAAGCAGGTAGTCGACAATCTGTGACGGATTACATTTTAAAACTGCTTCAGCCTTATCGGAGGTGTTGTGAAAATGGTTTTGCTGCAAGGCTGTCAGTTGATGCAATCAGCCCCCTGGAAGCAGAAACTCCTGCAGGCGATATGGCTCCATATACATCTAAGGAAATGGTTATATCTGAAGCAAACGCCGAGGAAAAGTGAGGAAGAAAATTACATTTCAGCACTCTTGACATTAAGCTATCAGTTTGTAAAGTTTGAGAATCCAAGCCACCAAAATAAATAGAGCTTTGTACAACTTTATAATATTTATTTCAAAGTTTCTCTAAGTTTTTTATACGATCTGTGCTCTCCGACAAACTGAAGTAACCCAAAATAATAAGTTTATAAAATAACGAATGCATAGAACCATCACAGAAAATCTGAAGTTGCAAAAAAATTGCAAAAATTTGGATGCGTCAGTATTAACAGATGTTAGTTCTCAAATTGTGTGTTTTGGTATTCAGCCACCAATCTTCTCAAGAATTTGTCAACTAATACAAGAAATTAAAGAAACAATCTAACATAAATATGCACATGTAAAGCTCTGACAGCTGGCTCAGGAGGTACAGCTGGTGGTCTACTAATCATAAGGCTGGTAGACTGATCTCTGGGCCCACGTATTGAAGTTTCTATTCCCTGCACCACACATCACATGTCTCTGTCAGAGAAAAAGTGCTGCATGAATGGGTGGATGTGGCTTGTATAAATCTAATTCTCCTGTAAGCTCTAACTGCAGGCAGTGCATTAGAATCATAAAATGGATAAACTGCATCATAGTTTTTATAGGTTTTCAAAGAGGCACATCTTGTAGCCTTTCTAAAACAATCGGACAAACCCCAGGAACTAATGAAAGCCATGAAATGTGTTTAAAGCTTTGGTAAAACTAAGAAAGTAGGAATTTTTCATCAAAAAGATGAGAAGCTTTGATCAAGATATTTACTTGGTAATGGTTGCATTGTTCTGGTGAGATAATATGTGAAAAATCTCTTGTAAATAATCTTTTCTGAAGAATAAAATAGGAAAACAAAAAAACAAACAAAAGACCATTGAATGTTTTTCTAAATAAGTCCAGTCAGAAGAAAGAGCTTCTTTTTGAAGAATCGATTTACAGCCCTCAAAGACGAAAAAAACGTGGCTAATGAGAATCTTTGATGTGCGCATGAACGTTTGTTGGGATGTAGAGCTACATGCCGGTCTCAACCCTGCTGCAGACGCTTTGTTGTCGGCTCGGCTTTAACATCACCCACAGATAGTCTCTCACACACACACACACATCCGCATGCATTCATGCAGACAGACACACCTGAACACACGAATATAC
This sequence comes from Copadichromis virginalis, assembly GCF_057382275.1. Taxonomy (NCBI): domain Eukaryota; kingdom Metazoa; phylum Chordata; class Actinopteri; order Cichliformes; family Cichlidae; genus Copadichromis; species Copadichromis virginalis. Next base: position 7,735,099 of record NC_140635.1, on the reverse strand, counting down.
GCACAGATCATTTGACAGGAAAAGCCCTGGCATGTTATGTATACTGGCACCGCTTAAAAGTGCATGTCACTGCCTGTATACCTGTGCCAGTCTTTGTGTCCCTCACGTCCTCATGCCAGTCTCCTCCTTGGCAATAATCAGGCAAAGCTTTGGGCACAGCAGCAAGTATTGTGGGCATCCTGGCAGCCGGCACAGGCCTGTCCAAGGTATGTAGCTCTCACGATTATATGCACGCTGCACGGCTAATTAGACAACAATAGAAGCTGAGAAATGCTGTTCAGGTTGTGCCTGAGCTGATTTTACAAATGTGAAAGGAACAATGTGTGGGAGTCTCTGCATCATTCACTTTCAGTGCAAAAGATGCAAATAAGCGTCACCTTCTGCATGTTCCTCATATTTCTGCATGTCCATGACACCTGGATACACCTCCCTTTGAGGTTTAATGACACTCATAGATAGATTTTTTTCAATCAGGAGTGCTATCTGCCACTCCAGATTGATCTTATTTAATAATTTTATTCATCAAACTATTCCTTTAATGCATAATCATCATCCTGACCGGACTTGGGATGTGCAAAGCAGGAGAACAAGCTCGGACACATACTTCATATGAAGATAATTTGTAGTGTACTGAAGCATTGCAACATGTGTTTTGTTGCTGGGGAGCATGAGGTCACAGAGAGTGATTCACCAAACTGCAACAGCAAAACAACGAGTATGAGGGGTTTAATTTTAAACATATTTAAGCTCAGGCTTAACACGCAGCGACTTCTCAGTGACTTTAAAGATTTTTCGTGGGTGAGTGAAACTTGTTTTGTTTTGAAGTGATGAGAAAATCTACTGCAGACTTTTGCTAGGTGAAAATGAGTGTTTCTACACAAACTGGAAATTAAATGTTAAGGCCAACGGGGTTTTCATCCTGTAGCCTAAAAAATATGTTTTTAAATGAACCAATCAAGAAAAACACACACACGTGCACTCTGCATATCCTGTATGTATCCCCGTCTGCTGTTCTTGCTCCCCCTGCTCATCCCGCATCTCGCTTTTGCAATTATCCACCTATTTTTCACCTCTGTCACTCAATCCCGACTCATCTCACCAGCAGGGAAGGCATCCATACTTGTTTTCCACGGTCCTCCTCCCCTTCACATCCACATGTCTCTGCCTGTTTTCTGTCTGTTTTCTGTCAGCATCCACAGGGGGAAGCTGTCTCAAACCTTTTTCATCCTCCTCTCCTCTGCTTCACAACTCTCTATATTCTTCCTTCACTTCTCCGTCCCTTTTCCTCCCAATTTCCTCACTTCCATCTACATCTGCGCCCCTTTTTTTGTAACTTTGCTTCACATCTGTGGAGAAACAGCCCTGCTTCTTTTTTTTTTACTTTCATCTTTTCACATTAATCAGTAAATTAAAAAAAAAATCTTTTCCAGATTATTTTGCATGCTTTAATTCATAAACAAGACCATTTTCTGGCATTTAAGTTAAGTGTATGAATGGGTAAAAAGAGTGCTTGGAAATTCATAAAACATTAAAAATCCTTTATGCCCTTTAGAAATTATTTATCAGGTAATCATTTTTTATATATATGCATTTACAATTTCTGACTAGTTAAGAAAATGCTCTTTTATGATTACTATTTTGAAGCTGTAAGCATCATCCTCTCTCTTCTCTTCATGTCTGCACTAGTTCAGTTTTAAATTCCTTTTCAGTCATGTTTTAAACTCTAAGGTTTCAACTAACATTTGCCCGTTGCACCCCAGCCCTCCGCTCACCTGCAGGGAAGCCGTCCCAGATCTCCAGCCAGTCGTATCGGCAGAGGGCGCCCGGTGGCGGCGTGGTGTCAGGCTCCATGTCGAAGCTATCAAACTCCACCACGATCTCTGTCATCTTGGGGGCAAAGATCATAAAGGTACATTCCAGGTTGTTGGGATACTTCTCAGGGAAGCCCGGTGTCTTGATGACTCCACTGGGAGCCGTGAAGTTTCTGGAACATTCAGGACCTGCAAGGTGAGAAGATACAGATGAGGCTTTAAAATGTCAAGAGGTGACCAATCCTCAGCTAAACGACGGCGTAAACTCTGTGGAGTTAAGGGGCAGTAAGGCAGTAAGGGGTCATGATGTGTCCGCCCTTACGTTGGTTTTGTAGTTTATTTCTTACAATAAAATTCATGTTTTTGCAACGTAGAAAGAAAAAATTAAACATTTACAGAATGAGAAGCAAAATGTCAAAATGTTTTGCATCTGCTTCAAAATCCCTCCACGCGAGCTTCAACAGAGGGCCTTTTGAGGTGGTTTTTTGGTCTGTTTGTGTTGGCACGGTTTACGAAATCCTCAGCAGTTTGGATTTCTGACCTTTTCAGTTGTTACGGTGGCAAAAAAAAGGATAGACATGTTGGAAATCAACTGAATATATTTGCTTTTGACCTTTTCCTGTGTCTGAAACTTTGGCAGGTCCAAACACTTTTGCAGCTTTAACATCTTAAAAAGGAAGTAATAAGTTCTAAGACCGGAAATGATTTTCAAAAATAAGGAGAATCTGAAATACCTGTTTTATACAGAAAAAGCCCCCCACTCACACACACATGCTGTTTCTTAATGAGAGAAAAAAAACAAACCCTTGTTTTGTTGACAAAATTCATGCAATTTCCATCCAATTTGCTGCGTCGTGATTGGTCCCCTCCCTTGTCGGAGCCCACTGAGTCTGAGTTGTGACTGGGGTGGGGTTGTTTGACTGGAATTTATTTAAGATCCCAGACCATGTGAGACTGATCATGGCAAACAAACAGCAACGCACCCAGAGACACACTAACAGACAACACAATACTAATCTTGCAATCACAACTAATAACATAATGAAACTTGCACGGTCAGGACGCAGATGTTAAATTTACTTTATGGGTTTTTCGAGGAAGTCATAATGAGCCTATGATTCTATTTCTTAAACATATTTGCTTACCTTCTGTTTTATGTGTAAAGCTTTTAGTGCATGCATTAATTTTAAGTTTTGCAAACAGCATTTATGGATATTTTCTAGCACAAATCACGTACAGTACATAAATATATTGAGTATTGACATTTAGACAAAGAGGTTTTAAGAAAGAGCAACGCTTTACAATAAGTTCCTGGTAATAAGCTTTAATTAATAGTTAAAGTCCTTATATTTATTCTTAGTTAACTTAGCTGTCTTTGCAGTTACTATATATAAAGTGAGAACAAAACTGGCTAACACCGACCAAAATAGTCTAAAAGGATGAAAAATGTTACGAGCTAAAGGGAAAATAGAAACATTTGGTTTGAGCAAAGCTTTGACTACAAATTAAATTCCTGGAAGATGTTTTTAGAAAGTATGATTCTTGTCCACTGGACAATGAAGCCTCAGAGTCTGACCCACAACAGTTGCATGAAAACATCACATGCGCTGTTAGATCTTCACATTATCTAGACAAACCTTTTTTTAACACAGACGACCCAGTTCAAAGTAATAACACGTGACACAAGGCTCATCCAAACAGACCAGCGGGCCAGCTTGGCAGCTGTTATGTCAGTGCCATCTTTTGTACACAAGCTGTTTTCTCCACAGTCACATCCGCAATGTTTACACTGCTCATGTAAAATCTCTGCGTCGGCTTGCATCGGTCAACGCGGCGGGGCGGTTCACACCTTGCTTGTTGCAAAGTGACATGAGCGAGGTTACGAGACAGTGACTGATCTCCGAGCGAGACAGGAGGACACGAGGCGTGGACGCGGGTCAAGCGTTGCTCGGAGGCAGGAACAAAGTGTGCGTGTGTGTTAGCGTGAGAGTGTTGCGGCGCAGGGGGCTTCTCGTGTTGCCAGTCCAGATGTGACCTGCATGTTATCTGAGCATGCCTGCAAACGCAAATCCACACACTGATAGAAACACAAGGAGAGGCACGCACACACTGAAGTGGTCCCCTCGCTGTTGACACAGGTGGTGTCATTAAAAGGCCGACATGATAAATGATGAGGAAAGATGGGCGGCGAGGGATGAGGGAGGCTTCACTCCTGCTCAGCTGGCACACTTTGGACTGTGTGTGTGTGCGCATGAGTTATGTGTGTGTCTGTGTGAAATGTGCAGATGGGTTTCTCAAATCTAGGTTGAGAAATCTGTGCTGCGGTATGTCGATCAAGGACAGAAATTAATCTGATTTAATGAAGATAAAAATGAATAATGCAACTTGTTTGTTCATCAATCAATGTGGGTTATTTTTAATTGCCATGGTTTGCAATGCCTGTGATTATTTTTCTGGTGTTTTTGTGTTACTTTTCTTTTACTTTTCCCTGCCGCCCCATCTTTTCTTCTCACCGCTTCCCTATGTTCACCTATGTTAGTGTGTTTTGTTCTGTTACTGCATGCCTTTGTTGTATTTCCTGCCTTTAAGATGGTTTTCCACAACCTGACTTATTTCACTTCTGTTTTATTAGTCAGTGAGTTCTCAGAGTATCTATAGTCCTGTACTTCCCCATTACCACCAGCCTTTTTGTTTACAAGCCTCTTTTCACCTCTCCTCCTCTGCCTCTGTGCATTGTTGTGCTCTTTGAGTTTAAGATTTCCTTATGTTAAAAAATCAAATTTACAACCAAACAAATTCGAAAGCTGTACCCGTTTGAATAAATATGACTTAACCATAGACTGTATATAAAAGATGGGCATAGTCCCTATGACTATGACATCATCAATTTGGTTTTTTTTTTGTCTTTTTTACATGAGAGGGTGAAGTTATCAGCTGAGGTTAGCGAGCTTGATTAGCAAGCGCCATTGTTAAACTGTATGGGTGCATTAGTAAAGGACTAATTAAACAGTAGAGCACAAACCTTTTGGATGGGCTGCATTACAGAGTGAATCAAATTATGTGTCAGATCATTTCAGTGGGTGCGAGGCCCTGTAGATGGTGCTGTCAGTTAAAATGGGCATGCCTCTAATTTTTCACCCACCGTGCTTTTATTGTGGAGGCAGAAATAGGCTAGGGAGACCAAAAAACCCCCAATATATATATATATATATATATATATATGGTTGTCTACTTGCACAGACATGGAAGCAGCCTCAAGTGGCCACTTGAGGAACTACAGTTTTTGGTACTTCAATGTTTTGTTTTTTTTTGTATTTTTCAGTTCTGGATGTTGTAACTTGGACTATTATGTCTTGAAAATGAGAAAAAGCCCAGCTTAAACAAACAATCAAATAGACCAAAAAAAGACAAAAACCCTTGCACCCTTCAGTATGTGTATATTTCCATATTTAACAATGTTTTGGTGAAAAGCATATGTGTTACTGTGCTACGTTACTGACACGAGTGCATTCTTTCCTTTAACAACATGGTGCTCTCATTTCCCATTTATCCATCCTCTGTCCATCCATCTTCTTCTTACTTTCATCTTCTTTTCAATCAATGACCCTTCAATCAGCTGCGGCTTGAGGTCACATCAGAAAGAGAGAGAGGAAAGAAATCGGCCCCCCTCTTGTCTACCAAACCACAAAGACAAACATGTGTTTCTGGTTTGAAAAAGCTGTAGTGAAACAGGAGAGTTGGGACAAATATAGTTCCAGGACACTGAAGAGGCCTCACTTGGCTATCATTTCTAAATGAAATGCACTGTGCGGTCTGCAGAGGGTGGAGTTATGGTTATGGTTACAAAAGACGGATGCGACTGAGCTTTACAGCCCAGCACTCATTAGTGCCATCTTTAAAGCCAAACAGAACATGTCATCTGAATGAGGGTTGGTGCTTTTTGTGGCAGTGTTTAGGGATTTTCTTGTACTAATGACAGGGGGGAAAGAGGGCTGGAGATGAGGGACGAAGCCACAGACTGATACACAGAATTAGGCAAAGGTAAGTGGAGACATATGTCAAATCTAGCAAAAAGTCTCTCATATAAAGGGAAAATACTAAAACCCAGTGTTTTATTTTCATTTAATTTGCTTGGCTTAAAAAAAAGTCACATTTAATAATGTTGAGTAGCTCCGGTGGTCATGGGTGCAAGAAAATAACGCTGATGTCGGTTAAAAAAAGGGAACCTCAGTTTCCTGTGTGAAATTCCCACATTGCAGATTGCAAACGAATGTTTTTATGATGATATAGCAACATTGCATCACTGCTGCCTTTTATCCAGATAAAATCAGTCATTCGGAGAACACCCACAAGGAAAACATGCCATTCATGGTGTTCAGACAAACAGCTAATGCTCCCCTGTTTTTACAGACTTCATATGCTTTTCTTAATTCAAATGCAAATACTGCTTAAATATTAGAGATGGCACGATACCACTTTTTTATGTCCGATACCGATTCCGATATCATAAATTTGGATATCTGCCGATACCGATATGAATCCGATACAGTGTTTTTTAATCAACAAAACAGTTTTTTGTAAAATATCTTGCTGCATTTTGTATAAGTTCATACTCAAGTTTAAAACAACAACTACACTAAAGCTATTCTGTTATACCTGTATGCAAAAAAAATATATTTCATAGTTCAGCAATACTGATCAATCTAATAAACTCAAACCTACACCATCCTCACTATTCTGGTATTTTAAAGAGTACTTAGCATAAATATTAAGCAACCTAACTAATAGGGTTCCAACTCCCAGCAACAACAAAAATAAATAAATAAAAAATAGGGAACCACCCCTCACGCTCCACCTCATGATGCTTAATCGACGTAATCAACCTTAATTTGATGCAGTGTGAAAAAAAATGCACAGAAATCAATTATTTTTCAAGAAATATTAAATAGATTCAACATCTTTCTTCAACAAAATTGCAGACTGCACAGATGGTACCTTCCCGAAGGAAAAAGTACTATAGCTTACTAGGGTATATATATTAGACTTAATAGTCACTATATATAGTAATTGACTTCTATTCATTTTACATCAAATTAAAACTTTGGGTGTAAGATTCGGATAATTATTTATTAAAAGCTTGAAATTTTAAATGAGAATAAGAAAGAAAAGTATGTCTTTGTGCCCCCTTTTCCCTGTTAATGCCCTATCGGCCCCCCTGGCTAAACTTTGCTAGATCCGCCCCTGCACAGTTACCAGCCGTCAGCTACGTAGAAAAAGATCCTGGTGTAGAAAGTAATATTAAATACATTCTAACAACAGCTGATCAAGCTTAAACGTGCTGCTGTTGTTTATCCGATGGTTTCCTCTTTCTGGTGCAAAGTGGGCCAAAAACAAACAAGAGAGACGGACTCGCGACAGAAAAGCCGATCAGCTGATCATTAAGCAGTTTCATGATTGAAGTAGCAGCAAGAAGAGGCAGTCGCTTGTTAAGCTTAACGCAGGAATGCTTTACAAACATTCAGAGATGGACTTACACACTTGCTTTACTTCTCTCGGGGATAACTTTGTCGGAGATGAAATGCCGGGTTGCTAGCGAAGCTCCACATGCTATCCAGACCACCGACAGGTCCCGCATGCCACAGCCGCTCTATCACGTGATGCATACTGCTCCGACGTGCTAACGTTCTGAGGTGAGTTACGGCGTGTTGCAAGTTTTGTGAGGTGCTTTCGTGATATTTAATGGATTCGATTTTTTATTTTTCTCCGATATCCGATCCAGTAATTTAGGTCAGTATCGGACCGATACCGATACGTAATATCGGATCGGTCCATCTCTATTAAATATAAAAGAGAAACTGAGATTAACATGATAGAATTGAAGTTTTTGAAGGTATGGTTAAGGCTTTGGACTACAAATGGAACCAAACAGCTCGTTAGCTTGTTAGTTAATCTTGTTAGTCTTCACTCTTGTAGAAAAACGCCTGAAAAAAGCTCATGGATACGAGTAGCACAGCTGATTTAAAATAGTCAATAATTCTGCACCATTTCCAACCTTCCTGCAACTAAAACACATAATGAAAATCCCCTAAAACATGTGATTCCAACAAGGACGGCAAACAACAACTTCAGCGTCAAACTGAAGCAACTTTCAGGATCACCACCGGTGCTGAGAGATGGCTTGAGAGAGAACCTGCAGTCTGAAGGTGGCACATAAGGTCATGAGTGTCGCTTTTTCAATCAGTCATGAGGTTGTGCACCATGAATTCTTCCCCCAGGATGAGACTGCAACATCCCGAGGCATCTGAGGAAGAACATGTGGTGCAAACGACCTGAACTTTGTGTGTCAGCTGCTCAGAGTGCATTAAAAATATTTTTTTGACCACAGCAGCTTGTTCTCAAATTTTCTCTCATTCAAACCCCATCCACTTTCTCAAAATGAACCTTGGGTTGAAAGGTTTTAACACAGAACACTTAATACTGGCTACTGGTCAACGTTTATAACAGGGAGTAATTCAAATGCAACAGGAGCAGTGCTTCCAAAGAGACCTCGTCATCTCCGTCACTTTTCCTTTTTTATCCTCACATATTTTATTGTGTGAGGATAAAAAAGTGCACATAACAACAGTGAGAAAAAAAAATCTTACATTACATATAATATCCAAAACCTTTGCCTAATCTAGTCCCTCTGATACTTTAGGGTGCACAGATCTGAAAAGATCTGCGCTCAAAGGACAAAAACAGAGAGAGATAATCCTGCATTGAAGACAAAGAAGAGCATTGCTCAGAGCAGTGGCTCCATTTAGCAGTGAGTCACAATATGCTGCTCTGACTGTAATGGATTTTAAATGTGGTGAGGAGCCAGGCAGCGACATGGCAGGGGGATTACCTGAGTGAGTACAAGTGCTGTTTTTAACTTGTTAGGAGGTAGAGGACCCATATTGAGGCCAGCACACCCACACACACACAAACACATGCTCCCACCCACACGCGTATTGTGCCCTAGTTTCACAGGCCCTCTTCTATGCCAGAGCATCCATCTCATCTGCAGGTCACCCCTGTTGCCTCCAAGGACAAACAGCCCATTAGCTAAATGAGCCTGGGGTCCCACACACCTGTCTGTTTCATACGCACAAAGGAAACCAAATGAATGCACCGCGTTACCAACAAAGACTGATTTTCACACACGCAGAAGCAAAAAAAGCAATATAAGATGTTAACACGTGCATGTGCAGGCTGTGCAATAACATAAAAATGGGTGTGAGCACATTGAAACAGCTTGTTCTGAAGCATTCGTCTTGGTGCTGAACAGTAGCTTGCAGACGAGACATGGCAGCTGGACGCGTTCAACAACAACAACAGTTTCACTGACAGTTAAAAGGTGGGACAACAGCAGCATGGCAACACTCACAGATCTGACAACTACGCTTCATTCGCTTCATACATCACACAGTTAAACCCTCATTTTTTTAATCGACACGTAACAGTAATATGAGAAAAATCGGAGCAATTTTACTTTGAAAAACGATCTTTCAGATACTCACTGCAAGGTGCGTTTAGTAGCTGCTGAGAAGATTCTGATCACGTTCTTTAACGATGGCAGTTTTCTGGTAGTGATTTATGATTTGTCTAAATTAAACTCTTGGCACAGTTCCATGAAAACCTAGCGATGAAGAGCGGTGATGATTAAGATCAATCACCCGCAGAAGAAATACTAAATAGACCTTGTGGTGAAACGTCTCTGCAGCTGTTTCCAGTGCAAAGTGCAAGACTTTTCAAACCATTTTTAAAGGGTCTGTTTAATTAAATTGCATATATATTTGGGGTTATTAGTTACAAAGTTTAGCTAAACCCAGCGTTCATTCTAATGGTCAGTAAGGAACAAAAAAAGAAGCCTATGAGACGGTTTCGACTTCTCACTTGATTTATGGCCTCATAATAAGACCTAATTATGACCTAATGAGTTTATAGCCTCTCTCATTAGTTTTAAGTCTTATTTAATATTCTTCCTCCCTTGCTCCTGGTTCTGCCAGAGGTTTTCCTTCCCACTGTCGCCAACTGTATTATTATGCAGCTGTGTTATTGCAGGGTCTTTACCATGCAATATAACGTGCCTTGAGGTGACTGTTGTTGTGATATATAATAACAGCCTATATAAATATTAAATTTAATTGAATGAATACAAGAAAATTGCCTTTTAGTGTAAAATAAATGAGCAAGAAGCTGTTTTCAGTCACGATGCCTGGTTTCACAAAAAAAAGAGGGCAACGGCCAAAAGGCAGGAATAGGTGACATCGCACGGCTACTGTGTTAAAAACTAGCCTGTTTTTAACCAAAACATTACCACCATCCATCTCAGATAAAATTATAAGAAGTTGTATCTGTTCTTCAAGCAGTCGGCTCATAAGAGCCTGCGAATCCTAATCTTCACTTTATTTAAGATCAAAGCACAAATTTTTTGTGGATCTTTAAAAAGATCCTTAAAGAAAAATGCTCAGGACCAGTGTTCCTTCCATGCTAATACTTTGCTGACCCACTTTTAAAGATTTATTACACCGACTCTCTAATGACATCCTGTCATTCATCAGTCACGGCTACACTTTGTACCCTGAAATTAAAGTTGATACGAGCATATTTTTAAAGTTTCAGAGTCAGGAGTCGGGCCGTACTTTGTAGTTTAGAGAAGAGACAAGTGAAGAGCCTGGAGGAGCTTCAGTTGGAGCTGGGCCTCTAACCTCCCCTCATAGTACTGCCGTGCACCTCGTTAAAGAACAAAAGAGCACTTGCCTATCCATTTTTCACAGTACAATGGAGCACTTGCTAACTTAAATCCACCTGGGGATTGTTATTTCTGGATGCCGTTATTTTCTGAATGGTTATTGCTCTCTTGGGTACAAACAAAAAACGAAGGGGAATCTCACACATGTTCCCTTTTTATCTGATTTATCTCCAGTCCCCACTGGTGAAAATTGAAGTGGTCACAGGAGACTTGTCATTTTGGCGGCTACTCAAATGGACCCTGGAGGAAAGACCAGATACAAATGTAGGACATGGGAGCAAGGTTCCTTCCTTGAGAGGGAGTGTTTATGTAGGTCTATCCTGCTAGCATCCTGTCCATCTGGGACTTGGTGTTCCTCCAATGAATTCTGGGTCTTTGAGTTTGTTTGGCCTGCAGCTATAGAGGTCACTGTACCAGAGGTTCAGCTACAGCTGTCAGGCAGACAAACCCAAAAATATTGTTAAACCCTAATTTTAGAGAAAGCCTCTTGCGGGGAGTGAATTCCAGGTTTTATTGACTGTTGACGCTGCAGCAGGTTAGTGAAGTTGCACGCCTTTTAATGCTTATTGGTGTTAATAATAGATGCACTTCCATACTTTTGATTATTTTCAGGTCATTTCTTATCTCTGTTACTGTCATGATTACATTAACATACAAATTGTTATTTACTCACTGCAAAAATAATACACATGAAGCATCTACACAATCATCACAATAAGGATAGACTTTCCTGATTTTATAATTCATCAACTTTACAAAGCAAGTATCACAAACATGTTGACACCACTATTAAAAAAAAGTGTTTTTTCCAGAGTCTTTGGTAAATCACTTCATTTAAAGGTCACTCCACTCACTGTGCTTTCCTGCCCAGTTTTAAGTTTAGGTCAAGGTTGGGCTCATAATGGCTTACTTTTATTTTCTCTTCCAAGTATGTTTCTTTAACCGGGAAGCTTTTTTGTGTTACTTGTGGTTGCTATGGTTACTTGACCAACTTCTTCCTGTTTTACTTCCTTTCAGTAATCCATAGATTATATAAAAATAACCTCTGGGTCTGAAAAGTGGAGCCAGTGCAAAACTTACTCGAATCTGCATTCCTATTAAAGGCCACCAGGGGGTAACTAATGGCTACTAATGTGGATACACAAAAAACCTGAGCGCATTACTTAATTTACAATGTTAAAAAAATATTCTCCTAATGGGTTTAAGGGTCTGAGTTGCTAGTTTTACATCCTATTAAATACAATCTGATGTTCATTTGCTAAATTATAGTTAAATTTAGAGTAGTGCCATCAGTGTTTATCTTGTTAAAATGACGTTAACACCATAACCGAATCAATGCGGTAAATCTCCATTTGCAAGTTACACACACACGTGGATTGCCGTGTGTGTGGGGCTGGACGGCGCTAATGCGTTAACAAGCTAACCCCGCTAATACGTTGACGCCGTGCAGCCCCACCTACGGGGCAATCCGTGCTAACTCGCTAATGGAGATTTGCCGCGTTAATGCCGTTATGGCGTTAACGTCATTTTAACGAGATTAACGCTGACAACACTAACTTAGAGTAAAACAGAGGAGACGCAGGGTATGCCACAGGGCATGGCTACATTGTTACTGAAAAGTCACTGTGTCCCTCACTTGCTACATTCATCTACCAAAAGCATAAATTCGTAGTCAAGATGATTTTAGCAAAAACACAGGTCACATGATTGCGGTCTTTTTTATATGCAATCTCAGATAATATGATTGCGTCAATGGAGCTTAAAATTCGACTAAGTTTGCAAAATTACTGCGATAAGTGGCTACCATAACTACCATAAAATATAGGCTGTATTTGCCTTTCAGTCACAGAGGGCAGGTATAGCGATTTTGTTCAATTTGTCATCTGCTCCTGCATTTTTCCGCCCAAATAATATGTTAAATGGCTAAAATGGTGTTCAATTCAGACTTTTTCCCATTATGTATGACAAGGTGATATATAAAACTGATCCAAGAGCAACAGAACAATCACCTGGATATCTAAAACTACATTTGAATTTAAAGGGGCCATTTTTCACCAGGCGTATTCAGCACATTCATTTATGGATTTATGTAAAACAGCAGAGCCATTCAGCTCATGCTTTCACTGCTGCTGAGCAGATAAAGCAAGGACATCACAGCAGTTCTGTTTGAAACTACACACCTGTCTTGAAGACCTCATAGCGAACAGAGAATCCCGCCCCGTGGGTCTCGTAGTCGGAGACAAACTTGATGAGGAGCTGGCCGCCGGTGGAGATGATCGGAGATGGCGCGATTTTCCCGCAAAACTTTCCCAACATGGGCGAAGACTCATCACCGCCATTGTAAACTTCCACATAGTCGTACCTGTGGGGGAATCAGAGTAGATACACGTTCAGATTTATGATCCTGCAAAACAGCAGCTGTGCGCGACTTTGACTTTGAATTGTTGAGACCGAGGATGATTTTTATGTTCCTGTTGATTTGCTTATTAGTGATTTGAGGCATTTTACTGATTATAGGTGGGACTTCCAGCTTACTGCAAATATTTAATGAGGAGGGGAAGTGAATTTGTCTTCACTTCCCCTCCTTGCTGTTTGGCACACAATAGTAACTCAATGCATTCCTGTTGTTAAAAGGAACAGAAATAAAAACTCCCACAATGCAAGAACAGGTCCTGCCTTGTGTTGCTGAGACAGATTTATCTATTCTTGAATGCATTTTCATAAATACTTTGATTCCAACTGCTCGAGGAGCTGAGGGGACACGCCCATACTGTGAAACCACAACAAAGGAAGAGCATATTTGTCGTTCTCAAACATGTTTTGTTGAGCTTCTGGATTTCGACTGAATCGAGGCGTTTCCCCAAATACCACCTCAGCTGGCTGGCTTTGTTTGAAATGTTTGGGGTTTTTGTCCTTATAGCTAATACTGTTGTAGGATTAAACGGTCTCAGTTGGATAATGTGCTCTGATGCAGCATTGTAATTAATGAGGAATGTAACTGTTTGCCTAGATTTAGAGCCGGTATCTGGATGGGCTGTGCAACAACAGGCAGCTCACAAGGCAGTATGATATTAAACAACTCAACCTCAAAAACGGCGTATGGATCAGACTTGTGTGACTCTAGAACGTCTGCACATTCATATAAAAATGATCTTTGCTTAAATCTAACCCCACGTTGCGATCCATATAGTCACTGGACTTCATGCGCATGTTGTTTCTTTTCACGATGATAAGAAAACATCAGCTCTGTCTCAAGTATGTGTGGGTAAATGAAAAGAGAATCAGATGCAGGAAACTGTAGCGTGAACAGAATCTATGAGATCGGACATGAGGCTTCTCCGTCTGGGAGTCAGAGGGACACCACAGAGAGAAAGAGAGAGGCAGAGATAACAGGAATATGAACACATGGCAGGATGAAGCACCGGGAGGCTGCAGGGATCCCACCGTGCGCACCGAGAGACTTCATCAGTCTCTGCCCTCAGCGTGGACCTCCCACCACCGCTGCAGACTCATCCTTTACCAGCCGACACCCTTCTGTCCACCCATCGTCCGCTTTACAACATCTCAAGTCTGTGTGTGAGTGTGTAATCAGTAATACGTGTGTTTTTGTTTATCCAAGGCCATGTTGTGAAATACTCTGCACATCAACTCATGTTATTCAGCACCTTAACTACACTTTTAAGGGTCGAAATGAGTAAAAAGTGGATGTCTGGCTATATGAATACACTTGTAAGTGTGTGTATGTGATGATAATCATCTCTTTGTGCTATGCAGGAGCTAAAATAAATAACTGGGCCTGAAGAAGCTGCACAGGTTGTCTGCTCAGATGCAAGCTGGTTGAACAGATTCAAGACCACATACACCAAATGTGACGAGCCCATCGTCAAAACAGGGTTTGAAAATGAAACATTTTCTATTCATATCAAATCGATTGCTTTCAGATCAGATTAGAGTAAGCTATAGTGCACAAAAATACTGGATTTTGTTGTTGTTGAATAAAATATTTTGTCCTTGCTTGCTAGAAAACAGTTACGCCATGATTATTAATTCACTGCCTAAGAAAGCAGATAATCCAAAAAGTGAGTGCTTTAGGGTCGAGGTCCAGCTCCAGTGTTTGCTGAAATGCCTCAGGCTGAGACAGAGGAGATTTTATGGTATTATTTAATTTTTTTTTCTTTTTTATTACTTGCAAAATTGTTGTTTAATCTACACATTTTGTCAGCACTTTATTATAGTTGTAATATCATCATTATGCATGCATCTCTGTGCACCTGGAAGCTGTGTGATGTTGTGTGCACTGGATTTCTTGTTTGCAAAGGTTTGACGGGCCTCCTTTACATCAGAAAAAAAGAAACATTATGAAGCTCTTCTGCAAAGTTTGGAATTAACTATTCATTTCACAGGTTTATATGGTTTATATCAGGTTTATATCGCATCTGTATTATCTATAAGTCAGTTTGTTTCTCTCTCTAGGAATAGATCCTGAACTCAAGGAAACAACCTGTTTAAAGAAGGGATTTAATAATAATTTAAGAGCGTGTGGATGCTGCACACAGAGGTCGGCCTCATCCTAAACGCTACAAACACAATCTAAGTGTGTGGGAAACACTGTTAAATTTCCTGTCTGGCTGTTATGACGGGAAAACCCACTGGAAATCAGCTATACTGCTCAGACTGCCTCCAGCATCGGCACTCAGAACATGTAGGATGTGAAAGAAAAAAAAAATCATTACTCACTATTCACTTGTTGGCCTTTTTATACTCTGCTCTTCATGTCCTTGTTTTGACATGTATCTCTTATTATTTCTACAGTGTCTGAAAGCGTTAGTAGCTGTTTTGATTAGTGCTTTACAAATATTTCGCACAGCAGTAATATATGATGTACAAAGCCTCATCCTTTCAAGGCAGCAAGTGAGGCAATTTGGAATAAGAAGAATCGGAGCTGATATGTGTAAAATAAAAGAGCGGCAGAAGTGGGACGTGATTGGCTGTGCCGTCCTTGAGTAAGACAGAAAATCCATAAGAGCTCTAGGGTTTTTGTTTTGAAGCAAAGTTTGACCTCTGACCTATCAGACAAGTTTTCTTGAGGAAGCTGGAACGAATATGAAAATATTCCTTTAGCAGCTTGTTGGTCAGAAGCTCGTAGATAAGACTCACATAAATCAGAGTTCTTCCCCACAGTGATGCATATTTAAAACAAAAACAAGCTTCCCCAGATAACCATGACCAGTTTAATGCGTTTGAACCAGAAACGATAAACACACCTATGGCTTTCGCACAGAAACTTAATCGGTGGGTTTTGACTGGAGCTCGTCTAGACGGTTAGCTTGACTCAGACTGCTGACTGATGATTTTCCTGATGGCTAACAGCATTAGCGTGCAGGCAGAGAGCTTGTTAGGTAGTAGTTTTCAAAGAGTCTCCCCGTGAGTCTGACAGCAGGGCTTTGTTTTCTCTCCTGTATCTGATGCAGACATCTTGATTTAAAGTTTTTTGGTCTCTTTGTCTTTACGGTGAGGGAAAAACAAAGCTCCTGTGCATCAGTGTGCACAGATGTGAGGATGTTTCTAGATCAAATCTTACAAATCATAGCGGTGATTATAGGTAAGGTCTTGAACAGGTGAGCAAAAGTCATTTAGTAAATTATAAAAAAAATACCATTTGGATATTTTATTTTCTAACAGTGTAAACTGGATTTATTAAACAGCTTTTCTTGCCTTTATTAGATGGTTAAAAGTGGAAATACAGACAGACAGGAGACACAGCATAACAAGGTAAAATAAAGGCTCATTTTAGACCAGGCTCTCCCAGGACACCTTTAAATCTGCAAACATTTAAGGACAATGGCTTTGTACTTTCATCCAGCTAACAATAACATATTTGTAAAGAAATCATACAGGATCAGTTGCCAAAGAAATGCCACAAAATTCAGAATTTTACACCAGCAGGCAAAGTAGAAACACAGTCAAAGCCCAAAGCTGCCCAGACGCAGACTCTCTAAGCTCAGTGAATTAACAGGCCCCAAGTTATTTAACTAATACGCCTATTACGGCAGCAAAAACCTCTAAAAACATGATTATGAAAAGACAGCAGCATTTTATTAAAAAAAAAAAAATGCTTTTAATTTTAATGTTGTGAAATTTACAGTAGCTCTCAGACAGCTCAGGGGACAGATGAGGTTTTCTGTGTTTAAACAGGGATACGTTCGCCTTGGGTGTACAAAATCTGCTCTTTCTCCTTTTCTGACTTATTTTCCTTTTGTCTCTGGTCTTGCTCTGCATGCGTTCACAGACGACTTTACATGCCCGGTGAGAAATGGACTTAAGTGCTCACTTGTAAAGTCTTAGTGCCGACGGTGATGTGTAGGTGATGGCATTTTTATTCATAGCATCAAACTTCCACCCAGCTCCTCCACCTCTCCCTCCCTTGTCCTCCCCTAGAAAGGCTCATAAAATAACAGGGAGAGCGAGGCGCACAGAAACTGTGTGTGTCTGGTGTGTGTGGCTGCATGCAGATGGCTATACTCACTCCCTCAGTCACTGCAGCCAGTCCTGCAGGCAGTGAGTGTTTGCACAGACAGCCCGTTTAATGAAGTGGGTCTGTCTCTTCACACTCTAGTTAAGGAGAGTCTCTCAGTCTTCAGCCCTGCAGCCTCCTCTCCATCCCCTCACATCACTCATTAACCACACCGGCTATTCATGCCCTCCAAATGCAGCTGTCCGTGGCAAATGCCTTGCTCAAGGGCAAAAATGCTTGGCATTCCATCTGGAGGCCCAAGAGCAGATGTTTAAATTAACATTTTAAGCAATTAATGGATGCACTTACTGACCGTCATGTATAGAACAGGAAGTGCATGTGAAGGTTAATAAGCAAGTAGAAGAAGAGCAGAGGAAGGTGAAGAGGTGGATAATAAAGTCGCAGGAGCTTCAAGAATTAAACAGTTTCATAAGAAATGTGCGACTTTTTTGTCCACTCTATAGCACAAAGAACTCATAATTTAACAAAATTCAGTGTAAGCTAATACTTGTGCAATTTCCCCCCTCAGAAAATTAAGGGAGTGTGCCCCAAGGAGCCAGGTCTGTCACTTTTATAATTACGGTTTGATTTGATTGCAAAAGTTACAAGATGAAAGAAGCTGAAGGTTAAGATTAAACTGGTCTGCATCTCTATTTTGGATGCACTTTCTCAAGTTTCTAAATATGTTTGGAGACTATGATTATTGAAAGTTTATGAATTCATTTGGAAAGTCTTTACAGATATTCATCTTACATATATAACCACCTGACAAAATCTATAAGGCGAGGACGCTACAGTCTTAACTGCAAAAGAAAATGACTAAGCGGTGAGACTGTGAGTGCCAGTTCAGCTCGCTGGGTGAGCAGGTGACCATATGCCACACGGTCGGAGTGCAGTAGGGTTTGAGTCCGACCTATGGCCCTTTGTGGCAGCGCGGTGTGGCATCCCCTTCTTTGTTTTTCCACCTTTTGGCTTTAAAACTGAACAAAGTTGAGACCTAACGTGTGGTCTTAACCTAACAGCAGTAACAATAACGCTATATTTTAAATGATGAGAAATGGGCAACTGAAAAATAACGATTATGCAGAGGTGTCAAAAACTGCAGTTACTCCAGTGGCCACTAGAGGCTCTAAGACAATTCTCATGTGTGCCTCTGTTAAAATCCCCAACTTCAACAAAATAACATGTTTACAGCTTGGTACAAAGGTTTAGTACAAAGTAGCTAATTTCTCCCTTTATAACACTCGTATGGGGGGTGAGCTGCTGTTATAGCTCATCTGTGTGGATTTAGTTAAAGATTAAAGTCTGGGCGTGTCAGCACAGGCAGCAGCTAAAATGGATAGCTTGGCCTATGCTAGTCCCATATGTCTGTTATTTATGTGCAATAACAACATGCACTTGCATTTTTTTCTGTACAGTCTATGGAAACGGGGCGGCTAGCAAAATTTCTAACAGGCCTAACTGGGAAAACAAAGATGCGATTTCACTGATTAAAAATAATTTCCATTCAGTTGAGAAACCAGCTAAAGCAAAACAAATAAACGTGTCACAGTATCACCCTCGCAGATAAGTAATCTCTGTTACGGTAAGTGCAAAGAAAACTGTTGAGAACAGTGACCATTTCGTTCACCCAGCGCTGCCAAATTTAACACAAATGAGGATGTGGCAGATTACCACTTAAAATAAATAAGATCCAGACATGGAATGGGAATTTTTCACACAGCCCCGAATTCCTTCTCACCTCTTTCCCAAGCTACTGGAGTGCTGAATTGTAAGCATGCACCCTTGTTCTGCTCTCCAAATGCATTACAACTCATTAACATGCTCATGGTGCTGCGTTGTATTGCATTACCCCTGTGGCTAACTTCTTACAGCACATCTGGAACATATCACAGGAGCATTTACAGAGTGAACTTTGAGCTGTTGCTACATTCACCTCCTGCAAGGCGAAGCTGAAGCTGGGAATGACTCAGTGTTTCTGCAGAGCGCCGTCACACCTTCTTCTTTGACATCCCTTTATTTTAACCAGATCCCTTTCCTTTCGTCTGGATCCCTCTGTACAAACACTGCGCTCCACCTTCCTCTCCAGACATTAAAAGGTTCTTCCAAAAGCTTCTCTTTCAGTCATTTTCAGGTGGTAAAGTTTGATCAAGTACTGTAATAAACTTTTTGGCATGCCCACTTTTCTCCGACAGCACCCATCTCATGCACTGTCTCATCCAGTGATTTCCTTCATTAGCCTTTTAACAACCTCAGCAAAATATTTTTGGACTCAGCAGCAGGCTGAGAGCCATTGTGTCGATAACACTAAGACAGTACTCTGTTTTTAAAAGGGTATCATGCCCTATTCTCTAAATTTAACAGGTATTGTCATGCATCATCGTCCAACGGGCCTAAAGAAAATTGCATAATGCAACATTTTTTCTTTCACACCCAAACAAATCTACTTTTAATGTATTAAGCAGCTAAAGCTGCCAAACTGTATATCCGTCAATGCAAATTCCCTTTGCCTTTGTAAACAAGAACTGCACTGAATACAAGGCAAAATTGTCAGCAGCCTTTACATCAGAAGTTCTCTTCTGTTACATCCTTTTTCCTGTTCATGAGTCATTTAGGACTTTTGTACGCCAGAAACGATGGCGCACACACCTTGAATGCTACATTTGATCTGTGCATCATTTCCTAGGTGTATCTAGTTAAACTAGGTGTAAATAATGGATGTTGCTCACTGGTTTGTGAAGTTCCACATTGATTTTAGCATTTTGGCTGATGTTGTTTTGTCTTTATGGAGCCAAAAGTCAGCATACTTGAAGAAGGTGAATAAATTATGAGCTAATGCATGCTAGTTTGTTTAGCAAGGTGCAGCCATAGTTTCCTCCACCATAGAATTCAAATAATTTGGTAATATTCATATTGCACATTCATATAAATCACATACAGATGTATGACTTGAATTAGCACAGGTTATGCACTCCCAACGCGTAATATACTGACGATTCGTCACGTCCCAAGGCATTCCACGAGAACGCGAAAGGTGACCTTCCGCGTTCCTATGCTACACGCCGGACTGTGGATGAAATCGAATAGATTTATTCCAGCCCTAACCTTATCCCTAATCTTAACCACCACCTCAATCGTGTTAGATAGTGTTTTCCAAAGTGATTTAAGTAAAATAAACGTACATGTAGATTCATTCCAAACGGTTCTCATGTTCCTCATTTTTCTGAACTCATAATTTAGGGACACGTTGGGTGGCCGGAACTGTAATATACTGACAATTTGTCACCTAGCGTAAAACGTTATGCTTTGAGAGTGAGAGTGCGTTTGCCCACCAAATACCACTTAACAAACAGGCTACACGCCTAATCATAAAAAAAATAAGTCTATTAATTATTGATACAGCTCAACTATTGACATGTACATTAAGAAAACATATGGAGTGAGAACAAAACTGTGGAAGCTAAAATTGTTTTTGTACCAAGCAAGGAGAATGACTGTTTCTGCTGTGGACAGTTTAACATGGGAGTCAATGGATTGTGTGATTTGCAAAACCAACTTTAACCTCCTAAGACCCGAGCTCTTCCGTGGCATACATTTTTAATTTCTCTTTGATATTTGGACATATTGGGACCCAATGAATATAAAAACAAAGAATTACCAGATTTTTTTTAACCTGTTTTTTGTTTCCAAGAGCCACATATGAGGATATTCATTTAGAATTTCAATAGAACAGTGGCAGTATAATGTCCTCGTAAATGGATATCAGGCCCTTGTAGAGCAAAATTTAGTATTTTAGTCTAGACAACCCAAAATATGACGTCCACATATGTGGACGCCAGGTCCTAGGAGGTTAAGTGGCCAATTGAAGAACTTCCCTGTTGGTTCAACAATGGGGGCACCACACAGTGCTGTCTAAGCTTGACTGGAAAAATAATATGTGAGGAAGGACATAAATGTTCTAACGTGGTCCCCAAATTCTCTCGGATTTTGTGCATACCACTGAACATCTGTCAATAACAAGCTTCTTGAATACACAAACTCAAAACTGTCCATTAAAACATTGTTTTCTCAAGTGTTTTTGTTGCTTCAGAAAACAGACTTACGCTCATTCTCCCAGGATTTAAACTGACCTCGAATCTCTAAATTACACGTCTGACCCTCAACTATAAACCGAGTCAACTTATTTAATGGCTTTCCTTATTGATAACAGCTTTCGTCCCTAAATGCAAGCCAAGCTCCCACAGTGTGACTCTGTGAAGACATTTTTGTCCTTGTGAGTAATGCGCACACACTCGCACGCGCACACGGGGGGATGCTGAAGGCTACAATGTTCCGATTTTGTAATACATGAGTGGTTTCTGTGTTTAACCGATAAACTCAGCCTGACCAGTCGCTCTGCTGGGAGGCTACAGATGGCACATGTGTGTGCGTGCGTGTGTGTAGTGTCTGAGCGCGTGAGCAGAAAACACACTACGATGCCACCTGTCATCACAAACACACACCAGTCCATCCCTCTGCGTTTATCACCTCCTCCGTGTTCATCAAGAAATCGACATCATCTCCTGCTCGCTGTCTTACTCACTCGCTGCAGCTCAACTCATCTCCTTACAATACTCTTAGTCATTCTTCTACTCACGCTCACGTATTTTGCATAAATACTCACTTGCATTCATGCCATCCAATTACTCACAACACACGTGTCCATTTTTAAAAATTGGGTTCTCCCTAACTGACACAATATATTCCTTAACAGCCCCACTGTCACAGACTGACTCGGTACAACTGCAACATGACTGTTAGATGCCACCAAATCCTTTCAGGCATGCAAACCACTGGCCTTCCAACGTATTCTCAACCCAGTGCATCAAACGCTGTAATCTTTCAGTAGCCATTAGTGTCACAGAGAGAAGCTCGAGCTCTGGCGTCAATGCCTTGATCCAGCCCTACAAGGCGACATGTGTTTGTTTTAACGTTTTTCTCTCTCGCCGCTCTGCCTTCCCCACACACCTGTTTCCAAACACGCATCTATCATGTTAGTCCAAAAAAGGCTAGGCAGCGCCTGTACCACCTACGACAACTAGGGAAGTTCAGGGTCTCACCAGAGATCCTCAGGACTTTCTATACAGGCGCTGTGGAGAGCATCCTCACGCAGAACATCACATCCTGGTATGGGAACAGCTGTGTCAAGGACAAAAAGCTCTTCAGAGAGTGATCCGTACAGCAGAACGCTGCTGCAGGACTGCTCTTCCCCCGCTTCAGGACATTCACACCAGGAGATGCTGGTCCAGAGCAGCTCAGATATTGAAGGACCCGTTCCACCCCAGCAATAAACGGTTCCAACTTCTGCAATCAGGCAGAAGGTTTGGCACCATCTGGGCACCCTCAGGCCATCCGTGTGTTAAATCAGGACATGCCCCCTCCCCAATCAACCATAACTGGCTAAGACGAGACTCGTTGTTATCACGTTCTCATATCACGCCTGATCCTCTGGCTTCCCAAATTTGAACTGTAAATTTCCAGATTGTTTATTTAATTTAATTATCTTAATGTATATAATTCATTCACTGCCTGCACATAATGTCCTCTTTACTTACTGTATATAATGTTTTCTCTCTCTTTTTGCACAGTCAAGGCGCGTATCAGGACACATTTCACTGTGTGTTGTACTTGTATAATTATGCACGTGATAAATGAAAGATCTTGAATCTTTCTATGCCACATCTTAAGGCCGGGACTTGGAGTCTCTTGTCGCTGAATGATTGTGCTAGACACGTTAGTGTAAAATCCCGGCTTTGTGAAAATTAGAAAAGCTTTCCTTCGCGAGTTTGTTTCCTGGTTGTGACCTCCGTCTCTTGTAAACCTCTAACCCTGCGTTTTGGAACCCTGAACGTGAGTTGTTTGGCGTGGCTGTGTGAAGATTTCCCCCCAGCGGAGCGAGCGAGTGTGGAAGGAGCGTGTGGAACTGTGTTTGGAATATGAGTGTGAGAGGACCTGTGGATCCTGGCACCCCCGACTTCTCCCCACCTGTATATATTCTGCACCTGGTATTTTTGTGAATAAAGAACTGTTTATTGTGACTTTCAGTCTGCGCCCGACTCCCATCCGTTCACCGTGACAGAATAGCGGTGTCGTCGGCTATCGACAGAGAGACAGATTTTTCTCCCATTTGTTTTCGCCGTTTCCTTTCATTCGAACCTGATATTTGATAGAAAACGATGAACTTTCTGGGTGTGATAAGTGAAGCAAATGTTGAAGCGCTTTCTTTGGTGCCAAAAGAGTTCTGGTTGCATAGAAGACTTTGGAGTCGAGTCAGAAGTCTTTAGAGTCAGAAATGAGGATTATCCAGGCAGTGCTCATTGGCTAGCAACTTGTCAATCCCAATGTCCTCAGTTTGACAGTCACTAAGCTGGTTAGGCTATGAATGCTCAGCTCGAAGCTTCCTAACGGGGCTTCTTTAACTGACTCTACAATAGAAAAACTGCACATGGAAAGATGGTGCTATAGTGGTGCTGAAGGTGTTAAAATGTGATGCCAAGCTGTGCTAACCAGGACAAAAGCTGCTCTCAGTGTTACAGTGCATCAGCAGAGGACTCCAGCTAGGAGAAAATTGCCTGGCTGTGAGACTGTGCTGGTTCTTCACCAGATGTGTTGATAAATGTGTATCATTGCTTCTTGAATATCCTTTTTTACATGGTCCAAAGATTATGCATGTAAGGGTTTAGAGAAAGCGGTTGGCAAGTCTACAGTGACAAGTAAAATATGTGGTGTCACATAATTCATCACTTCTACCCGACCCAGCAGCTTATGCCAGCCTTGAGATTAAGAATAGCATCAGAAAAAATGACCTAACTCTCAAATTCAGCAGTTAAGGACACACTTATCACAACACAAGAGTCATTTCACATCTAACAGACTTAGATGATCAATGGCCATGGCTGCTAATCAAATACCCTGAACCTACATGCAAATTTGGTCCTAGATGACAAATTGTTCATGAGACTCTGTAACTGAGGTATGATGATGAATCTCAAAAACTGAGAAAACATATTAAAGCAAATCCAATTTAAGCCAATAGGATTAAACAGTCACAAGAAGTTTGCCCAAAAAATAAATTGGGCCAAGCAGCCAAAGTATGAATATCCTCATCCTTCACCTCGGCCGTGCAGATACAAAGCCACGGCAGCGCAATCCTTCTGGGAAATTAAAACGGAGGCGAGGAGGAGGTGGAATTTGTTCTCATTTAGGAAGCCTTAATCCGGCAGAAAGGGGAAAGAGAACACCGTTTTCCCCTCCGCTTTCTTAGACAGACTGTTTAGGGACCCAGAAGGATGAAATGAGATTTGCTGCAAACTCGTCTGTGTTTAATGTGGAAAAGGTGAAAAGAACGAACGTCAGAGTCGACATTTTGGAGAGTCGGAAAGTTATTCCGTTGCTCGAAGTGCTTCTGTTTTATGAGAAAAAAAAAAAGATGAGCTAAAGCCTGTATGTTTTATACAAGTAATAAAAATCCAGGTGTTTCCTGTGAGCGCAGAAAATGAGATAAAGTTTAATCAGCTTCATAAAATTTGCTACATCCTGAGTATGCCTGGGTAACTTTAGACTTCAATAAACACAGCAGGGCGTTTCTGAGTCTGAATCCTGAAAAACTCCAAACTTCTCACTTTGTACCTGAGAGATTTGGGAGGAAAAAGACCCTTTGTCAACCGACACTCAATCCTCACCTCTCTGAAGTGATCCGGGGTCAAAGCAATAAACACACTGTCACTTCCACTGCACTTTGACATGCGTTAGCACTCGACAAGTTCATTTGCATTCACAGAGAGGCTTTCCCCGCTATACATTCTCCTCTCTAGTTTCCAAAAACATGTGAGATTAATTATCCAACCCTATTCAGACACAAATATAGAAACTCTAGCAGGGATTGTTCAGTGTGCAGCGATGGACGCTTGCTGACAGACAGACATGGAGGCAGATAGAGAGATAAAGAGCAAACACTCAGAGGCTGCGAAACAGTCTTCAATCTGACAGAAAGATGATGCCGAGCAGAACTGCCTCCTGGTGTTGGGACTTAATGACTAACATTTGGAAAATAAACCAAGTTATATGGAGATTAGCCCATTTGCAAAATTGGCTTTTCAGTAATAAAAACATAAACACCCAAATGAGTCTCGTGTTATTTGAGGATTAATGTTTCTGGAGCTCCACGCTAACACTTTAGCAAGATGAATAACAATAGGATTAGAGTTTTTAAAACAACAGCATGTTCTAATTGGAAAGCTGAAACATTTCTCATCATTCAACAACCAAAAAGTTGATGCACATTCTCCAAAGAGCCAAATAGAACTACATTCTCCTCATTCAATTAACACTAATCGCCATTTCCCATAATAAAAATGTTCGGCAGTTATAACCGACGTGTCTTATCTGTTCATCTAAACACAGCAACTGCCTGTTATTGCTCACATAAATGTGCACTATACTAAATGTTAGCAAAGAACAGCATAAAATATCTCTGGTGACTAATGCAGCATTTCCTGGGGAGTTTCCTTGATTCATCAGTCTAATTCAAAACTACTTACAGCTCATTATGCAGAGTCACCTACCTCCACTCACTGTGCTTTGCAATGTATGCAAAAGTTAAACTAAGAAAGACACAGACACACTGCACTAAAGTTTATTCACATGAAAGTAAAGAATCAAGTTATTCTCAAAGTTTTTCTAGATAGTAGCAACTAGTGTTGGGAGAAATCACTGGTTTTCTTTGGGGCCACATTTGAACTTGAATGGTGGCATCGATTCTGGTCTGGCTGCTTTAACTCAGCCGCAGTCAGGTAGGTTACAGCACTGTAGCTCACAAAATATTTGCTGTTGTTCATGTCAAACGTAGCTCAACACTTTTGGGCTGCAAATGAGCTGTAAGTGCAGCACGTAGCTCAGATTAGGCCCAAATGTGTCTGTTAGCTGGGCTGGGTCAACACAATGAATGCATTCATTCATACATGCATGCATTGGTCTAATTTTTAATTCGTGCATATATCTGTGTGTTTTTGCTTATGCCTCCCACACATTTCCGTCTGTTTATCATCTGCCCGCAAGATGTGTATCTTCTGCCTGCGTGTCTCATTCAGAGGTCACTCTGGATGTTTCTACCCAGACAGATACAACACATTCCTTTACAAGCTAAAGAAGAAAAAGGCCGTTGTCCATCGCGCGACTGAACTGCCATTCAGGCTGCACTGAGGGCTGGTTCCCTGTTACGCATATTTAAAAGCCTCTCAAGCTGCTCGTCCTCCCTGAAGGGGGTCAAAACACAGTTTGACCCCTTGACTGACCTCTAACCCTCATATCCCGAGCCTGACCTGTCCTTGTTTTCACAGAAGTCGGCTTGAAACTGAAGCACGAGGAGTGAAGTCGTTATGTTTGGTGATGAGGAGCAGTGCGGCCGCTTTGATTTTTATGCATTTAACAAACAAATCACAAGGATTCTTTTCTCTCTCTAAAGACATGTCTGGGAATCCTATTTTAGAGGTGTTTCAAAGTTCACACAGGGGCATTTTTACACCACAGCCAACTGCTGGGCCAGACCCCGTTTTCCCTGAGACCTTTGCTGAAGTGTGAAAGCTGCTCTGGCTGGACTTCAATCCAGAAAAACTGTCTTAAGTAGATTCTTATGTGCTGTCAGGAACAAATAATCCAGAAGTAAAGGGCAAAAATGAAGAGATTGTATATTGCATTTGTACAAAAATACAGAGCAGCAGATTTCAACTTTGATTGCAACACAACATTTCAGAGAAACAAACCTGAATAATCACTTAAGCCGAGCTGAAACCTGAAAGCCTCTTAAGATTTAAAGGAAGCCATATCCAACCAGCACCCCATGAAATATAATCCTAAAGGCGATGCTTATACTTAAACACCTCTTCGGATAAAAATCGCCAAACTTATTCAACCCATCCAGCAATTTATGACACATTTATTCACTACCATCTGTCATTTTAGTGGTTACTGTGTATCAGATATATTGAAGTTGAACAGAAGATTAGATAAAAAAAAAAAGAGTTCAAAAGAAGCTTTATCATCACCGTTAAATCCAGCTGTTTACTCTGATGGATGCCCTCTGATGCCCTCTGATGTATAAGTGTGTGAGTGTGTGTTGCTTTGAGGACATCTGGAGTGTATCAGCGAGTGTGTCCTGTAAATCCTGTGATTGCAGCTGTGTGTGTGTGACATTGTCGACTAGGTTGCCCCTTTCTCCCCCCTGCAAGCTCTCTCCCTGCTAATCTGCTCGTTAAGGATCTAATCTGACATGTGTTTTCATTTGTGTGTGAAAGTGTGAGTGTCTGTCTGTGTGTGTAGTTCACTGATGAGTCCACAATGGCTCTGATTACATTCACAACATATTGTTAGTTTTATTGCGCGCGCGTGTGTGTGTGCACGCACTTGACTTTGTGTTTGCTTAGCTGGTATGTGCGCTATTGTTTAATGCCTGCCTTGATACAGTCAGTGTGAATCAGTGTTTCCATATGTGAGAGCTGATTCACAGAATTCGGGGCCTGTAATTGTTTAAAAAAGGCAAATCTAAACAATATTAACTTACATAAGAGAAACAATAGCAGGATTCAGAGTTCACCCTTCCTCCTATTACACAAATATTTGCTGCTGAAAGAGAGAAGTCAGTTGGTGAAAGTCTGTTTGTTCGCCAGTGTTTAACCTCTGTTCGTACTAAATGGTGGATGTCAATTATTGCATTCACAGCTAAATAAATTCTAAAAACCTCGCACCAGCCAGTTCTGTAAATCTATCTGTCAGTTATTGTAAAGTGCTTCAGTGTGTTTTTCCTAAAAGAAATCTTTATTTTTTCTTTTAAAGGCCTCAAAAAGATCCAATCAACCAAACAATCACCGTTAAATAACTCAAAGCTCTGAGTTCTTTGATTGAGGTGTCTCTTTATGCTCTTTGTAGAGGTTTCCTTGTATTCCTTGTTTTTTTTCCCTGCATGACTTTATTTTGAGTGCAGGGTGTCCTTAAAGTTGTTTGCATGATTCCTATGAGCTTATCAAAACTTCTAAATCCTTCATAATCTTATAAATTTAATCTGAAGCTCCTAATTAGGAGGCACGAAAACAGAAAACTCAGTTTCACCCTAGATTGTCAGGTTACCCCTGCTCATGGCTTGCAGTTAATGAATATATGAGATCTTTGAGAGGTTACGTGCAATATCTGGTAAACAACAGAGATAAGGACTCTGTTTTCTGGTTGTGTATGCACACATTTCTATCTAAGGCCACTACATCTCAGTTATTCTGGGTGCTCACGACCCTTTTTTTAAAAAGCCGATTCTTACACCTTCGCAAATATCGTCTTCTATGATAATGTGGTTCAGACAAAAGCAAATGCTGGTAGGCTGTAATTTGGCCAGTTATCGTTTTGTGTTTGTTTTTTGTCAAACAGGGCCGAGAGCTCAGGTTGCACACGGTTTAAAGTTCGCCATCATTTGTCAAATCAAGCAGAGAGGGAGAGCATATGGCGAGCAGGGGAGAACGTGGGATGAAAACATAGCAAGTGCACACTGAGTTCACAGGGAGAAGAGAGCAAGACGACGGACAGAGAAAAAGAAAGTAATGGCAGGAGGCGACTGGATCAAACAAGTGACAGGACACCCTGAGGGTGGAGGAGGTGGAGAGAAACAGTGAGAGGTCTGTCGCTGAGGTCAGGATCAGACTGACCGTGCCAACCAGCATGACGCTCGCTGTCTCTCTGAGTATATTGGTGCCCTTCTGATCTCTTTTTCATCCTTCTTTGCTTTTATCACTTCACCCTCTAACCTTTGGCTTAATCTTCATCTCTTCTTATGAAGCAGATTTTCCCTTTTCTATAAAAAGCTGAACGTTTTTTCTGACCACACAGGATTAAACGATCAAACTTTCAGTCCTCAGTGTGTATTTCTATTTCTATTGAAGCTTAGTGCTCATTTTTTTTAAAGGAGAAAGCATGCAGTTTTTTATGATTGCAGCTATTGTTAGATCTGTAGAAGGAAGTTAAAGTCTTTGTCTCTGTATCGCTGAGGATCTCTCAGCATGCAACCACGGTGTTGGTTGTCGGCTTCGGCTCTCCGTCACTCTCTGTGTAGCTACCACGCAACTCTACCGAGGCACGCGAGTCCACTGCTCCCGGGGCCTCTTGTTGCCCCCATCTGCACCCACATGCATCCTGCAGTGGAGGCTGAGGACTGTCAGGGGCCACTATGAGATTGGCTTTACAATCAAAAACAACCACCAGCTTTAAGGTGGTCTGCTTTACAAGTTTAAATAGTCCCGGTGTGCCTGCCATTTCTACAAATGTACTCGAGAAATCACAAATTTGTTTGTGCATTACTGAAAAAAATGGAAATGATATTACATAAGGCACTACAACTGTTCATTCAGAATGCAAACATGATGACGCTGACTTAATCCTCATTGTGCTTTTGTGCTTTAAAGTTAAAGATCACAAAAGAACACAAAAACAAACAGCTAAATTATTTTTGAAGGCTCCCGCCTCGATTTTTTGGGCCACAAGTCACTCGTGGAGTGACAGCAGCACATTCAGCCTTCCTGTTTTGTGTGGTCGCTGTGGAGCTGAAAAATACAACCATCTGGAAGGGAGGCTTTTATTTTTCCTCTGAAAATGGCAAAGTCAGAGTGAATGCTGAGAATTCAGAGCGCGGGGCGGGTGAAGCGACGCCTCGGTCTAAAGCCACAAAACAAAGGATGACATTCGAGACGACGTGTTTTGAAGTGGTATAAACACACACTTTCAGAAGAGGAGGGAACAAAGTTTGTTCAAATGTATTCATATATTCGGTAAACACCCTTTTATCCACTAATCGTGTCATGCTTCTCTCAGTCACCCAGAAATGATTTTATCCCTTCAGTCGCCTATATGTAATTTTTCATCAAAAACACTCATATCTTGCCAATCATTTGTCAATCTATCCATCCATTCTGACATTTATTCCCATCACACTGAATTCCATCCTTTTATCGGCCCATCCATAAACGCGTGCGTCCATTAATTTGATTCTACCATCTATTTTATACCAGGGTTTGTTTCCTCAAAGCACCTAATAAAAAGCCCAAACAAGCTTCTCCTACACTCCTTCAGTCTGTGTAACAGTGTCGCTGCCCATCACACTTTCTTCTCTTATTTTATTTTGCAATAAAGCGTATTTCAGTCAGGACCTCTATAGTTATTTCCATCTGCAGTAATTTATATCTGGCTGCCTAGCTCTGTCCTGGGGCCTCCCTGACCCTCCATTACGGGAGGAGAGCATACCTCCCAGCCGTTCCATGTGCATACATATAAAAGGAAAGATGCAGAAGGAGATAGCAGCGGCAAGACCTCATTACAGGACGGAGCAAGTATAAGTAACGACAGACATGGCAATGATTAAGTAGGACACGCCACGTAAAGGAAGAAGTGGAGTGAAAATGTGGGTTGCAAAGCGACAATAATATTGTCTGATCTACCTTAAATCTTACTGGTCTTGCCTTAAAGCTATATTAGTTTTGCTGACTCTTCTTCGTTGTTGCCTAAAACACTGGGGTCAACTAAATGAAGCTTATGCATAAGTTCAGTAAGGAAGATCTGCAATCACTGATCTGCCTGCTTTCCTGGCTGCTTTTGTGCTACGGCTTTCCCATGCCGGACTAGAGCAGCGCAGATCCTGAAGGACCCGTCCCATCCTGGCAACAAACTGTTCCAACTTCTGCAATCCGGTAGAAGGTTCCGCATCATCCGGGCAAGGACAGAGAGACTCAAGAGGAGCTTCTATCCCAAAGCCATCCGGGCCCTAAACCATAACATCCCCCCCAACACCACACACACCCGCCCTCTCACATCATCCATACGTGACTGAGACAGGACTCTCTTCTAGACACTCTAAACCCACCGGCACAATGTACATTTCAAATTCTTTTAATTTGAAATATGTTCATATTGTCTATTTTGTAAAATGTTCAGATTCTAAATCCTATCACCGCTGGGATTCCTTTCAGCCATGATGGGCCATCGGAGTCTAATCCCCAAATACTTTATTTTCTCTATCTTAATAAATCATGTTCAATTCCTCCAAGTGATCTCTCCTCATTGAAATAAATGTTCCTGCAAAATAGAAAAGAAACAAGCTTTTCCAATGATCCATTCTTCATTTATTCACATCAAACCATGCCTCAGCAAAATATATATATAAATAAGTGAGACATACTGGGAATAATAATAGAAATGAGAACGTGAAATCAACTTTGAAAACACGAGCTCCACCAACCATTGCACACGCAACACAAATGCCCTCTAACAGTACGTTTCCATTCATGTGACACCTCCGGGCTACGAGATGTCGGTCCTGTGACTGTGTCTCTGCTGGGGCATTTTTCTGACTTATCATGAAGCGCTTTGCCTCGAGACAAACTGTAAGGAGCAACTGATCCTTCCGTCACACTCTGGAGGAACTCTATTTTTCTCCCTTTTTCCTCTCCCCCTCCAGCCTCTCCTCTGTACGATGACGAGTTCGCTGTATGTTCCTGAAATGTCAAGCTGCATCAAATTTAAATGTGTTGCTGGGTAGAGAAAAGGGAAAAAAAACATAGATATCCTTATAATGTTATTTATTATCACGAGGCAGTCCACAAATTGCAGCTGTGATTAACTACTCTAATTATCTTCTTAGCCGTGCCTACTTTTACTCAAACTGACCCTATACCCTGTTTCATCTCCATCACCGAAAGGAGAGTTTTCACTTGTGTATTTTACACTCATTTACTTTTTTTAACCCATGTTAATGCAGACCGATACAACGAACTTGTAGTAAATCACTTTTAAAAAAATCTACATGATGATAAAAACTTGGCAGCAGGGTGCATGTGATGTGGAGTGTAACCCAGTTCTAAAACAAAGAACCCCAGTGTTTTTCCACATATGAATCACACTGAAATCCACTTGTGTGTTTATTAAACTGGTGGTGCTGGAAAGCCTTGAGGTCATGTGACACAGCTTTGATAGCTTCCTCTGTTTTGGATTTTCTGGTTCTCTCTGTTCTCTCTAAGGTCAGCATTGTTAAGACTGTTTATAACTGTTCACCAACTGAAACAGCGACTAGCTGAACTTCACAAAATCCCAAATCTGAATTCTCTTTATTTGCACCTTCCTGCTTCAACCAGAATTAAGAGGCCAAGTAGCTGCCAGGTGCTGCTAATGAAATGCATTCGATTAATTGATCATCATCAAGTATGGGCACCTCTATAAAAGCAGAAGTTTTAGCAGTTTGCTGGTCTGGAGTATTCAGGTTTATTGTGACACATGCCATAATCTTCCCAGGAGTGGATCTCTCATCAAATTCACTCTAAAGTCAGACCATTCAGCGCTCAGGGAAACTGCAAAAAAAAAAAAAAAAATCCAAGGGCTTCATCTCAAACTAGAGGCCTCAGTTATGATGTTGACTGTTAAATGTTGTGACAGTGCAATTACAAAAAGACTGAACAAGTAGGGCTTGTTTGGAAAGGTTGCCAGGTAAAAGCCTCTTCTCTCTAAAAACAACCTTGCAGCACAGCTCAGTTTTGCAAAGCTGCATCTGAACATAAGACTGCTGGAACAATGTCCTTTGGACAGATGAGACCAAATTAGAGATGTTTGGCCTTAATGTGCAGCACCATATTTGGCAAAAACGAAAGACAGCAAATCAGCACAAACACCTCATTATCAAGCATGGTGGTGGACGGGTGATGATTTGGGCTTCCCCCCCCCCAGCCATAGGACCTGGCACTTTGCTGTTACTTAATCAACCATGAAGTCCTCTGCATACCAAAGTATTTTAGAATCAAATGTGAGGATGTCTGTCCAACAGCTAAAACTTGGCTGATACTGCAGCACATCCTATGCTGCTGTGGTTGGGACAGTGATCCCAACCACAGCAGCAAATCTACAACAGAACGGCTGAGAAAGAAAAGAATTAAGGTGAAGAAGTGGCCCAGTCGAAGTCCAGACCTCAGAGAGAGCCGTGCATAAACAAATGCCCACAAAATACAATGGCCTGAAGAAAAGTTGTAAAGCAAAATGGGCCCCCCAAAAAAATCATACAGTAAACAATCACTTCAAGTTACTGCACTGCATTGTCATACTTTTTCACAGAACTGCAAAGAGTCATGTGAGTCCCTTTCATATAACTGGAGATGTATTTGAGCCAAATTGGGCTATGAAATCCACGACAGACCTCTTCTTTGTCTCTTCTTTGATGTGGCTGGTAACCAAAAAAAAATGTTGGTGACAGAAGCAAAACTCAACAAATCTTTGAAACTGTTGTTTCACAAAGAGGCCTCTGAATCGCCTCAGTGCTTTTTTGTATTCAGTGAGTCACGTTCAGTACTCTGTCCTTCCAAACGATATTCACTTACTTGCTATCCGAATGATCAAAACTGAATTAGAGCTCCAGTATGTTGCCTTTAACCTTCCCACTTTTTATGCTTATCCAGGTTTTTAGGTTCACATTTTCCCTTTAATCTATCATTTATTTCATTTTATGCGCGTGATTTTTCTTTATGGACATTTATCTACATGAAAGAAAGATGAGAGCCGAACAACAAAATTGCTCAAAGACAATATCCATCGCTGAAAGGAGATAGAAATGGCAGATTTCCTTTTGAAGTTACCTTTAATGCATCAGTATGAATGTGCGCTTGAGGATGTGTGGTTTGTGCGTACTGTAGCAGCGTGCATCGACGTCTGAACATGAGGCTTAATGTAAGTGACAGAAAGTTTAGGCTGCCTGTGTTTGTGTGTGTGCTGTGTATGTGTGAGGTGCACGCTGTGCCAGTTCAGCCTCATGTAGGAGGCAACAGTTCAGCCAACTCCTAAAAAGATGTCCCAAATTATCCGGCCACCGACGCATGTTCCTTACCCATGCTTCTGCTCTATTTTACCACGCTCCGCGGGGATTCACTTTGTCGGCCACGCTATTTCAGACGTGGACGTGAGACAAGTCTTGTTCTGGTGCGGCTCCAGATTGGCTACAGAGGAAGAGCCGTCGGATCTTAATGTGTCTGAAAAAAAAGTGTTACTGCTTCTCGTCTGTTCACCGAGCACAGAATTTGTCACTTGAGAGGTTGGGTGATAATTCCAACAACGACCTTTTACTTCCACAGACTGACTGTTTTTCTGAAGCTTACGATGGCCTCGTGAACCACAGATCCATCTATTTGACCTCAAAGTCCACAAAAAAGATGCTTCCATTTTTATTTCTTTTAAAATAACAGCAGCTTATAATGGTGTTTGTTACACTTGTGTTATTTTTCAGATAAAGCTACATTGTTTCCACACTGATGGATCATCTAAATCTAGTGCACAGCTCCTCCCAGATTTCTTTCTTCATGAATCACCCCTGTAGAAAACAGGGCTCACAAACATATATTTTTTACATATGCTGTAATTAGGGATCATAATTACAAACCCTGGGTCATGAGGCTGCACGGGGAAGATATTTTGTGACACAGATGTCGGAAATGTAGCCGGCGTTCGCTCGTGGAACAGCACTGCTATGGTTTCTCTGCTTGGCTAGTTAACTGCAGACATGCTTCACAGCAGTGGAACATGTTTGTTCTGTTTTGGTCCAATAATTTAATTATGGGACTGGGAGAAATGGGCAAGCGGCTACATGCTATGACGGAGGAGGTGGGATTGTCATTCCAACAATGAATTTCAATTTGGAGAGTATCTTAAAATCAGGGATATTTGAGAAACTGTAACCTAAATGCCACTGGCTTGATTTTCCTTGTAGGATTTCCAAATGTGTGTTAGCGAGACACTTCAAACCAGCACTGTGAAGGTGCTGTGAAGGTTACTGATGATTGTAGTGCTTTGGAAACTGAAACACTGGTTGATTAGCAGACAAGTAAGTGACAATAGTTTAATTTATGCCATTAATCAGACAAAAAAAAAGATGAAAAAACACGTTTTTGTTCTTTTTAGCTTCTCAGACTGGATGATTTCCTGTTTCCTCTAATAGTTAACTCAATTTGCTCTCTGGACTATTGATTAGACATAGCAGACCATTCAAATGCATCATCTTGGCTTCTTTGAAGATGAAATTGGCAATTTGCACTATTTCAAATTAATGAGTTTATTAGCCAAAATACATTTACTATTGTTGTGTGTTACGAGACCTAAATCAATGATCAGTTTTCGTAGCTGTTGGTACTTGTTGTAAGCTGCCTGCTTCTAGATCGTCTTTCTGCTGAGTAAAGGTAATGTGAATTGTGTTGCCAGCTTATAAACAGTCTGCAGAAACATAATCAATTCAAGTTTAAACTGAGTCATGAGTTTGAGACCTGTCTTTTCGGTTAGGGGGCTTTTTAAAAAAATGTTGATTTCAATTATATTTCACTCGCTAAGTTAGGATCAGGCACCAAAAGGATTAGGTTTATGCAAACAAACTACTTGGTCAGGCGTCGGAGCACTTTGGTAGGCTTTGGCAACAAAAGCACTTGGATGCATTAAGGCAGCAAAGCTAATAGACTAAGGTGAGAAAAACAGTACTGTTTGTGTAAATTGCTTCCTTTCACATCATAAAGCACATGTTACAAAGCTCTGTTTGTTAGCTCACCATATTTACCATTGTATAAATTCCATATTCACTGCGTCCTGCCTGAGGTCTCTTGTATAACGTGTCTTTTTATCTACTAATCGTTGAATACAATCGATTATAAGAGCAAACTAAGCCTGCTAGCTCAGAGCTACTGACCATATGTATTGGACTGATAACAGCTGATGACAGCTATTGACTGGGCTGATAAAAGGTGTTAAATTGCTGTTGTTACAGCTTTTAGTTTAATTTCTAATGGCATATTACTCACTACTGTAAAACAGAGTCTTAAAGTGATAGTCTGAAATACTTCCAGGTTTATACATTTTCACGTTTTTAGCTTAAACATGATTTTATGAACAATCTAAACGGTTTCTGGGTGATGTATGGCACCTACAGGGCGTTCAGGTGAGCAGTAGCTGTCCCAGGTGTTCTACAACAGGTGTGTAATGCCTCATCCGCCTTCGTCTATCAACAGAGATTAACGCTCAACTTTTCAGACATTCGGTTCACAGTAAAACATTATATTCTGTTCCTGTTTCCACTCATTCCCCCGCCAACTGCCGTATCATACTCCGGAGCTGACGCTGTGCCAGTGAAATAAAACTAAGATATCATCTCAGGAAATTTTTAAGTGGGACCGCAGCGCTGCCAAAGGCTTAAGGCCCCCCTCGACGGGCATATTTCGAAGATTTGACTCGTTCCCAAAAACAACACCGCTCCTGCCAAGTCAGAGAGCTACGAGCTGCACCCCATCATCATCCAACATAAACTCACACAACAAATAATGAAACCAATCAAGGAAAGCAGAGAGGCCCCTAAGTAAACAGCCAAATGACATGTTGAGGTGGCTGCAGGGTGGTCAGGCTGTTCAGCGGGCACAGGCGCGTCAATCAGAATGTGGAAACGTTGGCTCTCTTGACTGCGAGACATGGAATCAGGCACGTGTGGCTAAAATGAACAATCCCATAACACTGAAGAGCAACACGATCAATACACCTCATGCTTCCATTTCCCTCCTGGTTTCACACTTTTCCACCTTTTGGACATAAAAAACGTGATCTTCGTAAAACCTGAACACACTCTGTTGGTGCTTTGCCCGACACCAGAAGCCAGATGGTCTCTAGTTAATATTAAAACCATTTGCTCATGATAAAACCTGATTAAACTGTAATATTTTATTTTACAACTGCCTTATTTCAGCACATTAACCTGTGGTAAAGTCATTTAGGGAGACAATAACGTTCAGTTCGAGATCTACTGCAGTGCCAGCCAGCCACTGTCGAAAATTTTATCGCCATGATTTATTACATTTCATTAAGTACTTAAGCAGCATTATTGCATGCTTATACTGCTCCCTGGGTTATCACACAAAATAGGGTCACTGCAGAATTAGCTTCCAAAGGAGATTCTTTTCAGCTTGTTTGCTTTCAGCACAGTGGATGGTGTATATTCCCCCGAAAGACACACGATATCCACTATCTGTCCCGAGCGCTAATGGTTTATTAGTCCCTTGGTGCTGAAACATGATCCAATAGTATTGGTGGACCCCATCTGTGAGACAGCGCTGGACAGCTAGTCGTGATTTACACAGGAGCCATTTATGGAGCTTTTAAAAAAGGCAGAGGAGCCGACATAAAAACAAGCTTATTTATGGACAACGGCAACACATGGGTTGTGGTGCGGCCGTGCACAATTGAGTGTGTGTTTCTATGTCACAGAGGGTGGCTTAAGGGTGTCTGCATGGGTGCTTGCTCACAGGTTCTGAACAGTAATTCAAAGGAAAGCACCATGAGACGCACACATGAATGATTCCAGCGTGCGTGTATCATTATAAGAATGTTTTTTCAAAAAGTCGATAACCCAAACTGCCTCCAGTGACAGCGATAAGGCTGAATAGACCTTTATTTATCTTTTGCTGATCATTTTCACAAAAAGGAAAACAAAAAACAAACAAACAAATAAAAAATATAAAATACAAGTTCTCAGGAAACAACATCCCGTCACTTACGTTGTTTTGTCTGACCAGTGCTCCCAAACTCGAATATATTTCCTTAACTATGATGGAAGACAAAGAAAAGCACAAAAGCTTCACAGCAACTCAAAAACTGGAACTTTCCTAAAGAAATAAATGGTTTGTTAGATATCAGGATGCACTGGCGTATTCTTTTGTTACTGTGATTCATAAATAGCGCAAGAAAAAGCAGGAGAGGAAGCATGAGTACAGATAAAAGCATTAACTGACTTGTGTTTATCTTTCAACATCTTCCTCAGAAAAACCAACACAGCAGCCCTTCCACCCATTTTAAAAATCAAATTTGATCATTATTCCAACGCTGCATACAAAAAGGCACACAAAGCGTTTCTTCTTCAAGTACAAACAGGTAAACTCTACTTCCAAATGAAAAGTAAACACACTTTCTCCATTTCAGCAATGAGCAAAGTGAACTTCATTAATCAAAAGCGGATGCAGCCAGTTTTGCAGAGTTTGCTCCCCCCTAAAATCATGCTAAAAGCCCGTCCAGCCTGCCTCCTTATCATGTATGAATTACTAAACCCATCAAAGCCCATTTCCTCTGAAGTAATTGCCAGCACCTTCAGCGCCATATCTCATCCCTGCACCCCCGTTTCCTGGGAACAGATGTACAACTATCTCCTTGACCAATAGGTGGCACAGTTTCACACTGTATCCAGGCAGAATTGAGGAGAGAGAGCAAAGAAGGGTGGGAGAGGCAGAGAGAGAAGAGCGAGAGGAGTGAACTCTT
Organism: Copadichromis virginalis; assembly: GCF_057382275.1. Taxonomy (NCBI): domain Eukaryota; kingdom Metazoa; phylum Chordata; class Actinopteri; order Cichliformes; family Cichlidae; genus Copadichromis; species Copadichromis virginalis. Next base: position 7,696,623 of record NC_140635.1, on the reverse strand, counting down.
ACTTGCAGTCTCTGTCCTCCAGATCAAAATGCGGATTGAAGTTGATGAGGATCTTCTGACCCGCTTCAGGGGCGGTAATCACCCATACGCACTGCTGGGACGGTGGGTAGGCGCTGGGATAGCCCGGGGAGGTCAGGTAGTCCGCGGCGTGCATCTCTATGCTCCCCCCGCATTTATCTACACCGCAAAAAAAGCAAGAAAGTTGTTCAGTTAGAGGAGATAAATTGACTTTCTGGGCACTGGTCTGCACTGTAATGTTGACTGATTGCGCATTCTGGTGTAAAAGATTTAAGTGCAACCGCAGGGGTGGGAGTGAGGAGGACACTAACAACTCCAGCTTGGGCACATAAATCCAAATATCCACCGCTAGAGCAGAAATTTAAAAAAGAAATTACACATATTTTTTTGCGCCAAGAAGCCAGGCACACGTTGGAACTATAAATTCACACACTAGAATTCTCTAAAACTTTACACTCGTACACTTTTTTAGAAAAGGTGTTGGATAAAGTGAGGTTCCTTTGCATCCGCACCATAAGGTGTGATTACGCCCATGAAGGTGAGGTGGGCTGCTTTGCCAGCAATCAGGCAGGATGATTAAATTTAATTTTCTCTCTGAACGATTTGATGAATTGCTTGTAGCCGAGATCATGCTTCAATGACAACAAGCGCCAAGCTCCAAAATGCGTCTCTGAATGGATGAAGCCAACAGACCTCAAAGACAAATTGTTTAATTTTTCTATTATAATAAGGAAACTTATTACAGTGAATTGTTGTGCCTCAGTGACTGTGTGTATTAGTTTGCAGCTGCAAGGTAATTTGCGCCTCTGTCGCTATATTATACATTAGTATAATCCGGTTTCCGTGTATTTTGTGGCTTATTGCCGTTTCCCCTCCATCTGTTGGAGGAATTCTACTGAAAACGGTATTTGCGTGGTCTAACTTGAAGCCCCGCGGACGTGCTCTCAAAGGGAGAGCCGAAGCATAACAGGTGAGAGGCAACAATGGTGCAAAACGATGTAAAACGGATCAACGTTCAGCTAGACTGCCTGTTGTCAAGCCACATGTATTCATTCAACCCGTCAACACCTACCAGTCTGTGTCAACGAAGCAACCAAGAAGACTTGGGCGAAAAGGAACAATAGCAATCCACTACGCATCCTTATTAGATAGCACAAGACAGACATTTGTTAAAATGAAAAAATAAAGAACATAAAAATAAAAAATAAAAAAATAAAGGCAAACGGGTGGGTAAACGTCCAGAGTTTACGTCCACACAGGAAAAATAACAGATTTGTCTCAAAGTAAGAAATCTGGTTGTTGTAGAGTCCCCAGCATCCTGTGAGCTTCAGCAGCAGAGCCCTGCGTCTGTCAGGGAACAACTTGGCATCTCCTGGAAAAAAATAATCCAAATGCAGAAAAAAAGACGAAGAATCAAAAGGAAAAATCCGATCGTCAAAAGTGGCAGCCGTGAGCTTGCGACTCTTGCTCAGACCTCTCACTCCTGACACCAAACGGGAGCGACAGACATACTTCCAAGTGGGAAATGGAAAAAGAGAAATCACTAGTTAAACGGTATTCAGAGGAAACCCAGCCGCGGGGAACATCGGAGCGCCGCTCTCCAGATCTTCACTCCTTATTTCAGCTCAGCTCTTTCTCCGCCTCTCTCCGCTCTCAGCGACTGACTGACCGCCGCAGCAGAAATGTCAGGAAGACGTGAAAGTAACAGCGGAATTTCCACTCCCCAAATTTCTGCTTCTAGACGCCTTGCGCGCAGCCACCAGCGACCGACCGCTACAAAGGGGCTGGAGCAAACTGACACCGGTGCGCCCTCTTTGCGCTCCCAACGCGTGCTGGCGGGGATAAATGCGCACGCAAACTCAGGCTGGCATGTGGGTCTGGTGTAAGGTGAGGTGTGGACAGCGACCATATGAGCCAACGAGAATCCACATCTGACACGTAGTCACGAGGAGAAAAGTATTGGAGGGAGGTTTATTCGGTCCTTTGTTGGCGACCTACATCCCACATTTAATAGTTTGCTCCAGATACGTTCATGAAATATATTAGATACTTGAATTGTTAAATTACACGTCTTTCCTCTGAAAATAGTTACAAGTATATTGGGGACACGTCTATTGCATATTTAGTCTATTTTCGTTATTAGTGAGGGTGGTTTGGGTGGATGGAAATAACACTGACAAAGACTGAACTTGTTCTGTGAAAAGAGAGCTGACAGGGGAGAGAACTGCGTTATCTGGAGTGGTTTTTTGTTGTTCTTTTGTCTGTTGATATATTATACCCTAATTTTTGTGTTAGTAGTATATACTAATATCTATGGATCTATGCTAATGTATAATAGTATTCAACATATAGTGAAACTTCACTGCTGTCTCAGATTAAACTCAAGTCCATTACAGGAGTTTGTGATCACGTTTTTAAAAGGTCTTATCTAGTGAAGCATGACGTCCTACAGTTCCCACAATGCCTGTCATGGAATCCCCAGAGAACATGTCCAAACTTGTAGGAAAATAAATACTTTGAATGAGAATAAGGCAATGTTGACAACGAAAGAGCAACAATAGGCCTAAAACAAAGCGCAGGGTCATGGCACACGAGTGTGGAATTTCAGGGGCCATTAGCTATAGCATTTTTGTTCTATTCAAATCGTGGTTACAGTAACAACATTCAGGATAAACAACACTTTAATTACAATAATAGACGCACTGCACTGACTAAACTGTCAATCACAAGTTGACCACAAGACAGAAAACATCAGTGCTGCACTGCTGGCCTCCTGTGATTAATGCATTCATGTTTAGTCCTTTGCACTGGAGTTCTCCAACAAAATTACTTTCATCATTGCACTAGACATTGAGACTAATGAGAATATCTTAAACTTACGACAAGAACACAAACTCCATTTTTCTTTTCTCCAAAAGCTCATGAAGGAGTTAAGAGTATCGACTGAGTCCTTTGGAGGAGCAGAGAATGTGCCCTTTGGATTTTACCATCTAGTGCATAACAGTTACAAAACATGCATGAAGAATAAAAGTCATAGCTCAAACCTCATGACCTTTCTAATATCCTGGGCCTGCAGGAGTCTCTCAGTGGTAAACAGCAGAACAGTCCCAGGTGGAGCTGCCTATAATTAATGAGAGCTTGCTTGTTCAGCACATCATCCTTGGCTAAATAAAGATAAAAATGTGATTATTAGACACTTATAAGAGGGGCTAATTACTCACTGCAGCATAATTCTGAACAACTGTATGCTTAAAGAAAACACTTTTGCAATCTTCTGCTCTTTGCAAACAAGAGTTTAGTTTCCCTCAACATCAGCGTTTGTCATCCTCGCTGATGAGCTGCTCTGTGCAATTTAATCTCTTCAGCAGTTGCTTAGATTAAGGTCAGTGTCCCTGGAGAAGATTTTAAAAATAACAATAGCAGTAAAGTATGTTTTAAATTAAATGTACACATGCCAGTCTTGCACTTGGGGTTTCTAGCACTGTGTGCACAATGAATGCTCATGGTGAACAATTTAAATTTAACATCCTAGGACCTGGTGTCCACATATGTGGACATCACATTTTGGGTTATTTAGACCAAAATACTACATTTTGCTCTACAAGGGCCTGATATCCACTTACGAGGACATTATACTGCTACTGTTCTATCAAATTTTTAAACAAATATCCTCATATGTGGCTCTTATTTTTCTTAAAAACAAAAATAAGGTAAAAAAAAAAAATCTGGTAATTCTTTGTTTTTACATTCATTGGGCCCCAATATGCCAAAATATCAAAGAGAAATGAAAAATGCATGCCGTGGAAGAGTTCGGGTCTTAGGAGGTTAAAAACAAAAACAAAAACGTACAACAGCAAAAATGTGAATTCATTTGACTGTTTTAGGGATTTAAGTAAAACCGAAGTCCTCTTATGTGCCCCAGATAGACATATACCCAGTATAATAAATGCTCTTGGTCCTCTTTCAACGTTTGTAAAACCATCTGTCAAGAACTTAGGGATTATCCTTGATCCTGCTCTTACGTTAGATAGTCATGTTAAATCTCTTGTTCGGTCTTGCTTTTATCATTTAAGAAATATTTCTAAATTGAGCTCTATTATATCCTATACCGAACTGGAGATTGTTATTCATGCTTTTATCTCTTCACGACTGGACTATTGCAATTCCCTGTTTACTTGTTTAAATAAAGGTTCTTTGGAGCGTCTGCAGATCGTTCAGAATGCTGCAACAAGACTTTTGACGAAAGCTTCTAAATTTTCACATATAACACCGTTGCTCATGCAGTTACATTGGCTTCCTGTTGAATTTAGAGTCCAGTTTAAGATTTTGGTTTTAACTTTCAAGGCTCTTCAACAACAAGCACCACCATATATTATTGAACTTTTACAGCCCTATGCCCCTAGTAGGTCTCTGAGGTCGAGTAGTCAGGGCCTACTTGTCATTCAGTATACGAGACTGAAAACTAGGGGTGATAGAGCTTTTGCTACTGTGGCCGCCAGACTGTGGAATTCCCTTCCTCAGGACTTACGATCCGCTGATTCATTGATTACTTTTAAAAAACAGCTAAAAACACATCTTTTTAAAACTGCCTTTTGCTAACTTTGTTTGTATTTTGTCTTTTTAATCTGTTATATCTTGTAAAGCACTTTGTGATCTCTATCTAGAAATGTGCTATATAAATAAAATTTTACTTACTTACTTACTTACTTACTTACTTACTTACTTAAGTGGTTAAGTTTTAATTTTAGCATGTAGCGATAGTGTAGTGCGCCGAAACACCAGTTTTAATGCAAAACAAGTTTATTTTTCAATTCAGCAACCATTAAAAACAGCAAGAGGAGCAACAGGTCTATAAAAATTAAAACTATTAGACTTCCAGGGGGTTAGCAAAAGAAATAACTGAAATGCCCTTTTGGGAAAGGGCCTCAAAAAACACCCTCGAGCCTACGTAAAGTAATTGTTCCTACAGTTTCACCAGTTACTAAATTTGCACTACACACACCTGCTTGAACATAATTGCATGCAGAAATGGATCCTGCAATGTAAACACAAAGGACGATGGGGTGAGCGAGTGTTAGCGAGAGCGAGCAGAACGAGTGATTGAGTGACATAAAAACACAGTAAGAGATCAGCAAATGAGCAGCTGAGTGGGTCTGGCAGAGAGCGAGGAGACACAAGACTCTCATCTCAACAGTTTGTATTACAATCCAAAGATCCCGATAGACTTTAATGTTTCCAGTCAGTGTTCAAATCTGATTTAGTTTCTAGTTTTAGTCTTCTGATTATTTTTTCCGCACCAGTACATGGCGGAGTGGAGACAATAAAAAATCGTTGGCAGCACGATGCACTCATAACACTGCCAAGCATGACTGAAATAGCATCGGTGGCAAAGTACATGTTAGTGACGCAGATTGTAAAGCGAGAACAGAACTTGTGTTTGTGTTATGACAACAGAGTCAAGCTTTTGAAGACTGATCACAACTGTTTTCTACTGTATTGACGCCTGTTGATATTTTTTGACAACTTGACATTTTCCTATTTTAATGCAAAGTGCTTCCAGGAATTCAGAGCCATTCATCAGGATTTAATAAAAGACCAATAACAGCCTAATAAATCACTCTAATGCTAGTTCATGTGTACTAATGGTGGGGAGTGTGGCTTCATTAAAGTGGATTTCAGCATGTAGGTGAGTGTGAAAAGATGGAGGAGTGACATATAGAAAGTGTTGAGAGCGCTATTAAAAGTGAAGCCATATGTTTATGTGTTAATATAAAGATATATGTATAATAAGAATAACAATATCTTCCTCTTCTATTAGGCGACGCCACAGCTGAATATCTATTTCCATTTTGTCCTGCTCTTTATTACGCCTACCGCCTGCACTCTCTCTCGCCACATCCATAAACAACCTTTTTGGCATTCCTTTTTTCCTTTTGCTTGGCTGCTCCATCTTGCCTGTCTTACTGTGTCCCTGAACCAACTAACCTGAGTTGCCCCTGTGATATACCTTCCCAAACCCGTCTGTCTTTCCCAGCTGTTTCATAGACATATGGGGGCTTATCCGGGATTCGGACCCGGTACATCTCCCAAACTTTTAACTTTCTTTGAACCCTCTACTCCTTGCATCCTCGTGATCCCACATTCCTTCTTCTTACTCATGCACAACTATTCTGCCCTTCTTCTGCTGTATTTTATTACACCTTGTCTCCACAGCATTCCCTGAACTTTCCAGGCAAGTCACCCCAATCTCACTACAAATCACAATGTCATCTGCAAATATCCACAGAGACCCTCACCTGATCTTCCCTGTCAGCCTGTCTATCAAAACTGCAAACAGAAAAGGGCTCGGAGCCAACCCGTGGCGTATTCCCACCTCCACCTAAAAACCATCTGTCACACACCTCACTATAGTCCCACGACACTCATACATCTAATAAACCAATGTCACACACTCCTGACTTCTTTACCCAGTACCACACCTCCTGTCACAGCACTTTATCATATGCTTTCTCCAAGTCCTCAAAGACTGTTTGTCTAGCAGTACTCTCAAAGTCAAAGCAAGCACTGCATCTGTAGCCCACTTCTTGGCTGCATCTCACTAATCCTAGCCTAGCTTCCAATACTTTCCACAACTAACTCCCCCACTATGGCTTATTATTTGTATATTTACTACAGCTCTGCACATAACCCTTATTCTTCAGAACTGCAAGCATACTAGCCCATTTCATCTCTTCATCCACTTCATTTCCAAAACAGCGAAACACTCTATTTAGAAACTTCACCGTCATCTCGCCTGTTGACCTCTTTGTCTCTCAATGTCTTTCATATGGACTAACCACCGTCCCATTTTTTTATACTAATCCTTTACTTACACTCCCAGCTCCACCATCTCTTCACAATGCAGCCTGTAATTCTTTATTCATTATCCCCTCAAAACACTCCTTATCCTTCTTCTCTTTTCTTGTCAGTTTCCATCTTTAATCTCTCTAACCTGTGACACATCCTTTGTGCGCATCCTCGGACCACTTACACAATACCTCGTCCTTTTCATTCACCACCTTATCCCACAACTGTTTGTACTCTTGTCAGCTTTCTTCTTCTTTCACTACTCCACTTCTTTTCATCAGCCTCTTCTTCCATACATTTTCCTGAACTTCCTCATTCTACAAACCAATCTCTAGGCTCCTCCCCTCTGACCTACATGTTCTCATCAAATACTGATGTTTTGTCAGATGCTGCTGGTGTTGCGGAGAGAGATTTTCTGTCTTTTACTGTGGTTATTTTTGCTGCTGTTTGATGAAGTTTAGGCAGTTGATTAGGCTTAAGCAAAGATTACACCCCACATTTTGATAAACGACCAGCAGATCTGAACACAGGATAGGGTGTTTCTGTGTGGAGTTTGCATCTTTTGTGCCTGTGCGGGTTCTTCCAGTTACTCCAGCTTCCTCTCAGTCAAGACACATGAACATTAACTAAACTGGTGACTCTAATTTGACCATTGTTGTGAATGTGAGGGTGAGCGATTGTCTGCCTCTCTGAGTTAGCCAAGCAGTAGATTGGCGACCTGTCCAAGGTGTTCTCCACCTCTCACTCTATGACAGCTAGGATAGGCTTCAGTGCCCTTGTGATTGTAAACTGGATAAGCGGTTAATAAAATGGAAAGATGGATGGATATTATAAGGTGATGCATATGCCATGCATCTAAGTTTGAAACTACAGTGTCCTTCGTGTGTTAAGTCAGGAGTAAGAGACCCTCCTCACTATTGGTTAAACTGTGTGTATCATAGCAGAACACCAAAGGACGCCACACACTCATCTGCGTAAAAGCTTTAACACAATGGGCGTATTTATCACTCCATGAACGAGCTCATCGAGCACCTTCTTAGCTGCCTTCATCTTTTGACATAAAGTGATTTCCCAATCTGTGCCGTATTCATTCACAGTAGTTACGTTATTTTGTATCATTTCTTAATATGATAATGTAATGTGTTTTGGGCATATAGCTGTTATATAATACTTTGCTATGCAGGTTTTTTTCAGTTGAAATATACTGAACTAAATCCATTTCTTTTGGATATTCATCTCTTTTTTGATGGTTGTCATATATTGCACACGCTGGTAATTCTGCTGTTTTGCATGTGCAAGTTTTAAAGAAAACAAAGTTCAGGTAATTTAATTATGAGCACTTTAACTGTAGATGACCATAAGTTGGATCGCTTCCAGGGTGTAGTTGGATATAAAACTCTCCAGAATAAATCATCACTACACGATGTGTAACTGTGTCAGGGGTTAAGATAACTGTGCTGTTTATCTGAACAACAGCCGTAGATAAAAACGTTTGTGTCTATAAAAAAATGGGAGAAAACTAAATGTTGACTTTGAATGAACACGTTTTTGTGAGATATATCAAATCATTTGGTTTTAAAGTGTAAAATTTCAATTAGTCATTGTCATTTAATTTAAGCTTAAAGATGACACTGTAAAAAAATAAATAAGTAATATAAATAAAATATTCAGCTGTTCAGCAGGAGCTGGACAATGTTTTATTGTAAACCACAGCAATGAAACCCTGATGTTTTTTAATAGCACTGTGATTGTGACTGGGTATTTCCCTGACTGAGGGTCATGAGATACCATTTTCCCTTTCACGATGGTGGAAAAAAAAAATCCTGGTTTCTTAGAATCGTTGTTGAAATAACTGAAATAAGTAAAAAAATAAATAAAATAAAATAAACAAAGCACATGTACATTATTCAGGAAACTGCCATGTTTCATCAATGAAGGTAACATTTTTTTGAAAATTTGAAATTACTGTGATGAAAATACCCTAGATGAGCTTAAATTATACACTTTTGATATTTTAAAGCAGATTCATTAGGATTAATCCTCATGCTAAAAAATTAAATCCAGTTACGTTATTTCAACAAATGTTTAAAGGAACGATTTAACCCTAAATTAAAGCACAGTGTCAGGAAGTAGGCTCACCAATAAGTAGTGTACAAATAATAAGCTTCAATCACAAACGTGTTGCTGCAACTAAATTCTTTGTATTTATGGTAGTAATAGTTTAGCCTTCATCTATCTTATAATGCAGAAAACGTCTGCAATTTGTCACTTTTAATTAAATTAATTAAACGATGCAATGGAACTTCTATGAGAAAACCTGTGAAGTTACAGAACTGATGGACGAGATACTTGCAGAGCAAACTTTCACAAAAGGTTTAAAGCATCCCCAAAAATAACCCTTTAGTTCACTGGATGTATAGTTGAATGTGTATGTGCATACTGGAGCGGGAACATGCACACCCACACACAATAACACCCGTGCATTTAACGGCTGTGGAATGATGGAGGAGGGGGTGGTATTTCTATAATGACACAGTCATATCTCAGTAATTACAGGAGAAACTGACAGTGATCCATTAGTCTGCTGTGGTGGGCTGAGAGCAACAGCAGCTACATACTGGCTAACACTGGGCTTCTGGTAGACACATCCTATTATTATGCACTTACTGTTCACATGTAATAAAACGTAGCTTCTATATATGCCGCATTCAGAGAGCACATGTTCAAGGGCACATGTACAAAGAAGTGTAATGCAGTGATAGTCACGTATCTGAAACACAGTCTGGCAATGTTATTTCAACTGTTTTTATCTGCGTGTACCATAACACACTCATTAATACAGCTAATTATAACTCTTTACATTCTGATGCATGCATTTCTGACACACGAATGCGGTTCAGACCGTTCTCATGACTGAATATTCAGCTGTGGCTGCATAGGAGTAGTGCTGGTCACACTGGTGGATGGGTGATTGGAGCCTGTCCCAGCAGATATTTGGCAAGAGCAAGAGGTAGGGTACACCCTGGACAGAGTGCCAGTCCATCAAAGGCATGGAAATCTAAGGGCCCTTTCACGCTAAAATCCACACCTCCGGCCAATTTTGAATCACCAGTTAAACTGCATGCATGTCTTGTGGGTAGAAAATTGGGCACCTGGATAAAGCCCGTACAAGCATGGAGCAAAAATGCAAAGTGGAGAGAGAATGACCCAATCAGACCAACAGGTTCAAGCAACACACAACTCACAGTTTCAGTTAATGCATACAGATATTAATGCTAATACTTGCAGTGAGAATATCTTCTCAGAAAACAAACAGTAACATTTACATACAATTAATTTTTACAGTCTGCCATAGCTGACCAGTTAACACCTGGATCATTGAGCCATCTGGCAAGGACATTTGGTGTTCCCAGGTTCAAGGATATGGTCACATGCAAATGGTGCCATTTCTTCCATTCATTTATTGCCATCTTGTGGTTTTTATCCTTATTTATGTTGATGGTTTTGCACTTTCAGTAAAAGATTAAGCACAGGGCAACCACTTGTGATTTTTATTCACATGCACACTTATTGATTGATTTAATTTTATTTCCTACATCTAAAAATGCTGCAGAATTTGCAAAAGAAATCACATGAAAGATCACATGCATTAATGTGCTCAAGTACATATCAATATCCGAGGCACATGCAAGCCTCAGCTCGACTTCACACACTCCTCTCAGATTTTTCAAAAGCTTTCCTTCAGAAAACAATCCAGTGAAACCAAAACACTCTCATAGTGTTGATCCCCTCCTCCTTTTTCCACACACACGTATACATGTGCAGATTAACGGCAGCACACACACAAAGTGAGAAGATGTTTCAACACAACACAAGGTCATGACACTGATGATCAGGTCTCACTGCCTGGCAATGAGCCAAGCTGGTTATGGTACACAATGTGAGACCCCCCCCACACACACACACACAGCCTTGCAGCAGGCATGCCAGTTATACTTCCCAAAGGACCTAATGATGAGAGTCTGGATTGGGGAGTGAAATGGACGAAGCTGGCCAAAAACGCCTTGTTTGAGGACTTGGATTGTGATAATTACTGTCATTACCAAGGAGGCGATTTGAAAAAGGACGCCATAGCAATCGTCCAGCTGTAAATAAAAGAGCTAATTTCAGCTACTACGTTGATGGGCTGCCCAAAAGCATTTTGGTTTGCTGGAAAAAGTTAAGAAGTTGCAAAACTTCAAGTTGCCAATGTGCACCAGGGAGCTGCTTTCTATGATCAATGTACAAAATTCAACTAAAACAAAACATTTACTAGACAGATGGCTCCTTCACATAATCCAAGTGGCACATGCATTTAGTATTAAAGCAAAAAACATGGTTTGAAACTTCAAACCTTTCACTGCAGACCACTACTGACGTTCCACCGCACTTGACAGCCATATCAGAGGTTTTCAGCGCTAGTTCACAAAGAACTGATTAAATGGTTATTTTCACTCAACAGAACAGAAATGCTTTATTTACAGTTTGTGCACTATTACTGCCAGAGAAGTAGTCATCATAGTTTAATGTACAATAAAAGTTAAACTTACTGAAATGTACATACAGAAGCAATACAAAATAAATAAGTCGATTAAAAAAAACAAACAGTTGGAGGTAAAGATGATTAACTTTTAAAACTAAATATAAACATCAGAGGACCCAAGATGAAACCCTGTGGAACCTCAAAGAGAAACCTTTTATTGACAAAGTCTATGCTAGAATATTTCAGTACAATTGAAATTGTATCCTCTTAAATAATTGCTAAAATTATTTAATTTGCAGTTCTAAATATATTCTAAATGCATTTAGGGTGTTTTTTACTCACTTTATGTCTCTTCTACATATGCATGACCAATTATGCAAATTAGGCAATGATGTCATTTAGCAACTTCTAGCGACTTTTAGGACAACCAATAGCGATTTTCTTTACTGAGGAGTTGGCCACACTGATAATGACAACATTAACAGCAGCAACTCATCCGGCCATCAGTCCGTGATGGGGTCACAGAGGCACCAGTTCCAGATCCTTCTCAGCAGGCCAGATGAGATACATGATTTCTCCAGCAGATTCTACGCCCAGAGTACTCTACCCAGTAATATAGCTAGTAATAATAATACATCTACAAGTACTCCACATGATTTATTTGTTTTAGTTAGAAGTTGTTTCACCACGACTAAAGACATTATTTTCTGCAACTGAATAATAGAGATTATAATTATTTAACGTGAAACCTACAAAACTAATGTACAGCTCTCAGCAGCAAGGTCTACTATTAAACATCACTAAACAACAGAAAATAAGGTAGAAAGCTTACAGTAGTGAAGCAATTTGCTGCTAAAATGTAGCACATTTGGCGTACTGACATATGGTAGTTATCAGCATGATTTGTATACAAGTTTTTGACTTGTCAACTTTTCTTAAAATCTACATAGCATGTGGCTCTAAAAGTAAACGCAAATGCTGAAACGTAACCTTTCTGACTTCAGATGTTACCAAACTTCACATTTCCCACGGCAGAACAAATCAGAAATTTCCGTGACTGTAAAAATCTGATGTCTATTAACGCGTCCCTTATTTAAAGAGCCCCGATATTAAATGCTGAGTCATTACTGCGTCAGAAACATCTGAAAGTCATACCTTTCAGTAAGATTTGAGCCCAGCTGGTTCACAGTGCCACACGTGCAAGTTTTCCATCCAAGAGCAGCAACAGTAGGATGATTCAGTATTTATCAGATGAAGTCAAAGCCAATAAGTGAAGCAATGACCATGATTCACTCCAATGCTCTACCACGCAACTTAAGCAGAAGGTATATAAACAAAGTGAAGACGTGAAATTTAGATGCATTTTATTTATCGTTTTTCGTGTGTAATATATTCGCGTCGTTAATTCATCATTAAGATCCACCCATTCCAACAAAAACCAACCAAAGAAAAAAAACGTTTCCGATTTTCCGATTTTATTTGTTGACACACGGACGTGAGAACCCAATGCTTTAACTGATTGATAAATAATGATGACCACATGTGTGCAAAATGCACCGAGTCACGCAGTAAGCATTGAATGAGGCATTTCAGCTGCTACTATTGCATGTCATTAATGGAAATAAGTAGAAAGCACAAACACATTGTGTTTCTACTTAACATCAATCAGTTTACTGCATTTAATTTGTTCTGTAAACCTTTTTTCAGGTTACCCGAAACATATTTTGTTGTGACTTTTCCCAGCTTTTAGTAAAGTTGCATCAACACAGTTTTGATCCTCTTAAAATATCCAAATCATGTTTTTGAGTGAAACTAAGACCACTCACATGCTTCTCCTCAGAACGATATTTGCCTCCATTATTTTTAGGGACAGCTGTGCAAAATTTACCCTTTCATTCTCTCTCTTGGCACAGTCATCATCGATTTAGCCTAAGCCCTCGCTTGGCACAGAGCAGCTATTCACGAAGGCTTTAAGTGCAAATGCCAGCATCTAACACTTCCAGGCACCCTGATACTTTGTCAAGTGATATGAAGAGCTGCTTGTCAAGAAAAGAACACTGTCCCACATCTCCCTCTGTGTGGGTGAGAAGCGGGATGGCGCAGTTTGTGGTGTTGTATTACATCAGCTGACAAAGAAACAACCACTACATCATTCTGTACACCGCACAGTCTGTGGTCCACATGCAATAACACACACACACACACACACACACACACACACACACACACACACACACACACACAAATCATCAAAGCTACATAAAAACAAGAAACATTCTTGCTATATGAATGTTTTTATTCCTATTTTTATCTTACCTAAGCTTGCCAGACGTTACTGGGACCATAATGGCATTAATCCTGCATGTTCTGTGTGGACTTTGCATGTTCTCCCTGTACTTCAGCTTCCTAACACAGTCCAAATAATAGGTTGTTAAGTTGATTCTAAATTGGCTGCAGGTGTATTAGCTGTCTTTGTGTCAGCCCTGTGATGGACTGCTGACCTGTCATGAGTGTATCTCCCTCTCACCCCATGACAGCTGGGATAGGCTACGGCTCCCAGCAACCCAAAACTGGATAAGCAGTTAAGTAAATGGATGGAACAACTTATTGTGGTTGTTTGGGATTCTTGCCAGCACTGATCAAAGAGTCCTAAAGACGTGGATTTGCCTGTTTCAAATAAGCTCGCTGAAATGAAAATGTGATATTTAGCTGCAAATATTATTATAAAAAATGACCCCAAATTAACAAAAATTACTATTTTTTTTGCCAACTTGACTGAGCTGCTGTTGAAAAGTGACCTTTCCTTCCTGACCCTGGTTGAAATAGACCAATTTTGTTATGTAATGAAAACAAAACATAAAAAGAAAAAACCCTCATTTTCTTTGGGTCTTCGCTTTAAATTAATAACTACAAATGGTTACAAATAATTCTTTCAATTTAATTTCAGCACAATTATATACTATAATGTTTGCTGATGCTTTTCAGAAACACCATTAAGAGGTATTAACGGGAGGAAATTTGGCATTGAACTAATGAAAATGGCTCTAACATAGTAAATGGAAGCAAATAGGATACTGAGAGTATCATGGCCTAAAGGTCACACAGAGTGCGATCAGTGACCTGGAGCTGTAGGCAAAAGGAAGTCCATTACACAGTCAGGGGGAGTGCCTGTGCGTGTGTGTATGCAAATTCCTTGTGTGAACAGTAATTTGGTTAAATACAATCATGAAGAGTTGACTTAAGGTGTTGGAAAGGGTTACACAAGCAGCAGTTATGGTTAGAAGTCTCCAGGAAATGAATGCAAGTCAAAGTAACATCTTCTAATGTCATGGAAACACTGTTTTTTGTTACCGTATCTCTTTGTAGCTACTTTATATAGGACTGAAACTAAAATTAGGAAGTGAGATGGCTGGGAATGCGTGTGCCGCGGTCCCCGCGTCCTCTCAGGTTGACCTGCCGTCTGGTTTTCCTCTTTGTCGCAAATTCTGTCCTGTTGTGAAGTTGCCCGGCTCCTCTCGCACTCAAACAAATACTCACTTACATATTCGGAGACCTTACCTGCACCAGAGACTGTGGAGAAAGAGAGAATAGTTGTCAGAAAATACATCTGTGGAAAACAAAGTAGACTTACATGCAATTCCACATGTGAAAGTAACCATAACCAACCTGCAGCTGCAGCCAGTGAGAACAGTGAAGACTTTCCTGTCACATGACCCTGTGGCACCTGGACTTACAAAAACTGAAAGCCACTGTTTGAATATCGACTTCACTAACTTTCTGAAAAGCTGCAAATTCATACCTGTTGTGAATTCAAAAGTGTAAATTAAGGTTTAACTTTTTCTACAACGTTCAGCTCCTTCGGTCTCTTGCACTAATCGTGACAGTTTGCAAACACGGATGCAGGGAAGCGTGTGAGCGAGATGTGCAAGAATGAAAGTGTGAGCGTTTGGGCCTGTGATTTACGAGAAGGGAAACTGTGAGAGAAATGACTGCTTGTGCGTGTTTATGTGTGTTAGTTATTATCGCCATCCTTTTAAAACATGCTCCAGCCAGCCAGAGACAAGGACACGGCAATTACAGAATACTGACTAACAGAGGTCAAAGAGCAGCGAGGTCACCTCGGTTGACTTCTAACGACCTGAGCCGTTAATCAGCGAGGGAGCGAAAGCCGTGGCCACCGGCTGTTGTTTTATTACACGTTTCAGCAGAATGGTCACTTCAGCTATGCAGAGGTTATTTACCTTCCTTTAAAGTTTGGCATTTATGTAGCAGGAAACTATTACAACTCGCTGTGCTCCTTCTGTTAAGACAAGGCAAGTAAGGCTTGCAAATATAGTTTTGCTTTGTTGAATAGCTTTTCTTTGCATTGTTTGTAGTGCAAATCTCTCTGATTTATTTGTTTTGGTGATCAGATAAATGTATAATCAACTGAAGAAAAGCCCAACTCACATAAATCAACCAGGACTAAACAAAACAGGATAAAACTACACTGTCCCTAAAATAATGCAGAAACTGAACCATTTTGGCAACAATATCGTAAAAAGGAAAAAGTTAAATCTAGTAGCAGAACAATATAAAGTAATAAAGTAAAAAAAAAATCCTTAAAGAGTGGGGAAAGTTCTTAAAAGCTTCATGATAATGACTAAAAATCATCATAATTTTTACATCATTAAGGGCAGTGAAGTTGCAAGTGTCTTCAAACATCATCATGTTTTTTTTAAATGAAATGATTTTTTAGCAAAAGAAGAGAGATATATAAGTAAATTGTGCAAATTGCTGTTTTTGTACTGAAAAATACTGAAAAATGATCAGCCTTTAGTAAAATGCTCTTTATTTGCGTAGCACCTTTCATGCAGGTTAGTCCAGTTTAGATCTGCTGGATGAAACAGATTAAAAGGACAAAACAGTTGGAGCATATCCGCAAATAATATTTGAAATTAATCACCCCTGTTTTATATTCAGTCAGTTTATATTTATATTTGCAGAATCTATAAAAAAAATTCATCTGAAAAAATGATGGTTGTATCTACTTTCGACCTATATAAGTCACATGACTACCTGATGGTCTTGGTAAATGCGGCTCTAACGTTGTGACCTCTTGTTGTTCACCTCTTAAACATGATAAGTTCACACATGCCAAATGTTTGCAGAACACACAGGCAGCATGCAAATCTGCAGCTTTCTCTCAGAAATTTATTACATGTAGCTTTTGAATACTCATTTTTTTTCTTCCGTTAAACTGAGGCAGCAACTCAAAGCAGAGATCAAAGATTGCATGAGAGCTAAGCCGCTTGCCTTTCAGCCATCGCTTTGAGATAATCTTCTGATATTTGCTTGTACTTGTGGCACAATGAGAGTTTAAACAAAAAAAAAACACTAAAGATGAAAAAGACAATAATTCTTTTGCACCTCCTTTGCTTGGAGTCTCAGCTTGAATAAGGATAAATGACAATGTACATGTCATATATCAGTAAGACCTGTATGTAATATGCTGAGCCGTTCACTTGAACAAACATTAACTTTGCCAGGGTTGCATGCACCCCTCTGTAGCGTTTAACTGAAGTCATCCAACAGAATGGCAGCTATGAACAGCATTTATCACTTGTTTGTGGCTATATCTCAAAATGCTACACTGCAATAATCATCACAGTCAGTAGACGGAAAAGCCATCGTCCCCCGTTTTTAAAAATACCATGCTGTAACTTTCCATTTACCAATAAACTCAGCAACACACTCCCATTCTTCACATGGCCAACCCCACTATCACTGTATTTACATTACCCAAAATAAATGACCCTAATCGAGTGTGGCCTACAGTTCCTAAATCAGTGAAAACAGCTACTGCAGCCTGACAACATGTTCAATTTTCCAGCTGCCTCACCTCATTTTTATTCTATGTGTAATGTCCAGTGTCATGAAGCAGCGGTTTCAAGCCCAAGCAAAAGGAATGAAAAGGAGAGGAGGAGGGGCTGAGCAGCAGAAGCCTGCGATGGTTTAAAGCACCATGCATCTTTTCTATCTGAAGGACTCCGCTGGCTACAGAGTCGATGGTTCACTGGTCCATGAAGGAGCCGATTTGTTCTCCTCCCCAAGACAGGCTCTGGATTTAGCTAGCCTGCACTCCTCGCGAAAAAAAATCCATCTTAACAAGTCATTTAATCTGGTATCGTTTACATTTGTCTTGGGGGGGGGGAGGGCAACACATGTAAATGGAGATTTCTTCAGCATCATTTACATTGAACAAACAGATCACTCCACAGACCTCCATTCAGACCTTTCCCCATTTGATTAAAGCCAACTCTGGAAACATGATGTTGAATTAGAAACAAATAAACGGTGAAAAAATATGGATCGCCCAACAGTACAGCTTGTTTTCATGATTTGGTTTTTCAACTAAGCATTGTTCATTTATTTTGTCTTGAAAGATGATTTGCATTTTAATTTAGTAAACTCTTTAATTAAAAATGGATTTGGAGGCTTAACACTTAATGGCCTGTTGACAAGTTTTGCAGTGCAGAGAGGTGCAACATGTGGATTGATGGGAAACAGTAGAGGTTGTTGGAGGTGGATGGAGAGCACTATAAATCATCTGACACCACTGTCTGAAAGGAATTTAAGCAAAACAGCAGGGGTTTCTTACAAAGTGCCAACAAGGCAACAAAAGTATCTCAGATTAAATCCAGACATTTTTATAAAGGGGAGTTCAATGTTCAACTTACCTACAGAGACGCAAACATAAATTTACTGTATGAAGGCGGATAACCAGCCATTGTCTTCCACTTATTCAATTTAGGGTTGCAGGGGGGGCTAAAGCCAATCCCAGTTGTGATGGGTGAGAGGTGCGGCACACCCTGGACACATCACCAGTCTATTGAAGAGCCAATACAGACAGTCATTCGCACCAATGGGCAATTTAGAATAATCAGGTAACCCACTAACTACGTCCTTGGACTGTGGGAGAAAGCCAGAGTACTTGGAGAGAACAGGTAAACTCTACACTGAAAGGTGCGAGCCTGGATGGTGGATATGAACCCAAGAACTTCAGTGTCAACCACCACACCACCAGTCTGCTCCAACACACTGCCATATGGTCTTTAATTTGGTCATGTCATTAAAAAAACTGAGAAAAATCATGGTGCATTTAGTTAAATGCTGACATCAACATGCTAATATCAGTGACTGTATAAAAGATGGAGGACATGGCTCCAATTCTTTCATTATAAATCGAGGATGAATTACTGAGAAAACGGAACAGTTTCTCACAGTATTTCTGGTTGACATTCACAAACTGACATTCACAAATTAATTATTAATGGCTTGCTTTTGGCAAACCATTAATAAGTTAAAATTTATGCCTAATTTTCCTATTGTGGAGCAGAGCTGTAGTTCCGCATTCGGGGAAGAGCTACACATACTTTTAAGTCAGAGGAGGTCTTGCCCCCTCGCCTTTCAGAGCGTTTTGCAGATACTAAAATAACTGAATTTATGGTCAGCAGACAAGTATTATCTAAGGAGTTTTTCACGACATTTTGTGTTGAACCATTTCTCTTTGGCTGTGCTTCTCACAAGGACACATTTTACCAGTGCTACCATAAATTTAAATTTTAACCATTTTGGGAGCTTTACCAATAGTAAAAGAATAAATGTAACAGCTATTTTTTAAACAATTAAGTGTCACCAAAAAAATGTTATATACTATAACTCTTTGGAAACTGACAGCTTTTTACTAAATTGTCAGTCTTTGTAGATTAATCAAAAGAAATGGGAACTAATTACATATTTGTTTTGGCGGGCTAATAAAATAGGAGTATTGGAAGTATAGAAATTTGCCATAGAAATAAATAAATAAATATTACTTTAATATAAGTAATCATCTCAGCTTGGCCACCCCTGTAAAATTGTTTGGCTTCCCACAACTTGTATTCATTAGGGGGGGGAAAGAAAGGGAAGGAAAAAAGAAACACTATACCACTAATATTAATGTGGTATATATATTATAGTATTTAATTAGTTTAATCTGTTACTGTTAGTCTGCAACTGTAACCCACATAATTTCCTTAGGGATTATTAAAGTATTCTGATTATAGGGTTTTGTAAAAAAGTTTAGGTAAAACCAATATTTCCTCATAAATATAAAAATTTGGCGCATTACAGTCAATAATTATTGTGTCACTTCAAGTAAAAGCATGATTACCCTATGTATACTATAAATGTGTGTACCAATTTTTAAGGCAATCCATCCAGTGATTGTGAATGATTTGATCTTTACAGTCCAAGGCCACACTGTTAACATCATTAAAAGGCATCAGAGGCAGTTTCCCTCTAACATACTTGTAGAATAACAGCATTAAATGTATTTGAATCGCAGTATCGTTCAATGTGGACAGCTTTTTAAAAGTCGTAAAGCAGCTGAAACATATGAGTCCACCTGCAGAGGTCTTGCTGCAGGTGAAACAAGAGCAAAACAGATTTACTGCAATGTCGTCTTTGTGCTCTGTGGCCCAAACAGACCAAAATGACTCATTCAGAAACTCCCCGGTCTGTCAGTGGACACACTGTCAATCCATCATATTGATTATGTAATCAGAGTTGATGATTGTTTACAGGCCAAATCAATAGTTAGTGCGAAATATAGTCACAGCTCACCCACACACATGAATGGAAACAGTCTCATATTCTGGTCAGTCTGGAATTTTAGGAAGTGTGGCCGCGCACAACCTTGCATGAATCTATACACAGACGTATAATACACATCTAAAACAGGTCAGCTTGTGTGTGGGAGTGAACATAATCCAAAACATATTTCACCATATCAAAATGTCCAACACTACACAATCATAGGTGTGTGTTACCATTCAATAAAATTCAACACTTTATCAGTATACACCTCATTATCATCTAGAGCTTAACTTACATCTCTCACTCTCATTTAAATCTTAATTTCATTAGTTTAATTCAATCCAATACTAAATTCACTTTATATATACAACAATCTAAGTGGGACAGGATTTATGCATCTTTTAAATTAAATGAACTGCAAACAGCCCATAAGCTATTTATTCCCTTTGGAAAAATTAAAGCTTTATTATGAGATGTCCTTTATGACTCTTGGATTAATTGTTACTTTATGGAAAGCTGCTGCTGCTGGTTCACTTTCTATTTATGTATTTATATTTGCTTGTGCCTGACTATATTGATTAAATAATCCCCTGTATATGCAAGGTACATGTTTGTCCACACATCAGAATGAGTTGCACTAGTTGCCATGGTGTGTGTAAACTGATGGGTAATTTCTATTTAGGTCCATTAACGGCAGGCAAAACATAATGTGAGAGAAACAAAGCTGAAATAATTAAAACTACTTAGCAAAACAAAACTCATTAGGGTCATTATTCCTGAGAGTCTTCTGTTTTGGGTTTATTTAGATTGAAGGCATTATTCAGGAAACTTCCTCAAATGGTTGAAAATTTGCATCTCACAAGATTAAGAGACTTAAAGGTATGAGCCTTGCAGTTGACTTCGATTGCTAAATGTTCTATGAGGAGCTACTGATCTGATGAATGAAGGATGAATCATCTAATTGCCTACTAATTTCTTTGAGATTAACTACCTGCAAGTGCTTTTCATAGCTACATTTTCTTCACAAAGTTAGCATGCCATTACACCATTCTTGCCAACTAAAAAGCTAGGTACAGGAAAGCTAACAGGGGCTTGTTAGCTTTCCTCTTCTTCGTCCCCTATGTCCTGGCTTGTTAAGCACTAAGAGAAGGTGCAAGGAGAAAGAAGTGAAACACTGAAAGTGATCTTGAAAGGAAGATCAGCTACGATTGGTTAATTTTATGGAGTCATTGCTGGAACTTTCTTTTAACATAAGCAGGGTGAGGCTTATGGTATATATTTGCTAGTCCAAAATTAGTTTAGTAATTGGTTGATAATCCGTAGAAGATATACAAATGGAAGAGCACAAACATTTTTATATTACTAAGAAGAGATAGATCACCTTGTAATTCTAAATAACAGCATATAATGGCTGTTAGTTCAGTTAATTTCATTATGATCCCCATTAGCTGCAGTCATTCTTTCTGGGGTCATTGTAAAAAGTGCTCCGTAGAACGTGTTTTATATTGTAATATAGGCCCTACAATAATAATACAGAGGAAAAACCCAACAATCATACAACATCTATGACTTTGCACTTTGGCGACAGTGGGAAGGAAAAACTCCCTTTTAACAGGAAGAAACCTCCAGCGGAACCAGGCT
Organism: Copadichromis virginalis; assembly: GCF_057382275.1. Taxonomy (NCBI): domain Eukaryota; kingdom Metazoa; phylum Chordata; class Actinopteri; order Cichliformes; family Cichlidae; genus Copadichromis; species Copadichromis virginalis. The sequence continues at coordinate 7,674,977 of NC_140635.1, read as the reverse complement.
TAGGGAGGGGCAGAGCCATCTGCGATGACCAATTGGGGTACACTACACACTAAACTAATACACTACAGAAACTATTTAACGTATACAACAATGGTCCAAGACAACTTTCTTAAGGTACTCCACAGTCTACAGCTTTAAGGTCTAAAAATTACTCATATTAATAAACAGATTTTTTCCAATCACTCAAATAACTCCTCATCCACATTCTAATTTCTTCAACAGTAAATCATGACCAATTATATAAAAGGCTGTTGTGAAGTCCAGCAGTACCACACCAACCATTTTCTTGTCTTCTATAGATAGCCAATTATCTGTCAATTGAGTTAAAGCAGTAGTTGTAGAATATCTTTTTCTATAAACATGCTGAAATTCAGTTGTTAGTATACCCACAAAAATAACAATTAATCTGCTCATAAACAACTCTTTCTATAATCTTACTCAAAACAGGTAGTAGACTTAATGGATGACTATTAGATCCACAAAAACATGACATACTATTTTTCTGCTGCTGAAATACTAAGCACATTTCCATGCTTTATGGGCAAATTCCTTCAATAATGTTTTACAATATGACAGATAGCCAGCCAGCTATCAACTTAGCAACTATTGTAAACATTGTTATATCTACAAAATCAACACCAGGAGCTTTATTTTTTCAAGTTTTTAACTTAATCTCTAATATATTTATATATACTAGCTTAAAATTAAATGTACAATTAGTATGCTTAGTGATTTGCTTTTTAATTAAATATAATACATCATTATCTGTTCCAGGCACATTATTTCACATATTCAATGCATTTCTTCTTTGCAAAAGAGAAGGATTTCAGGCATGATGAACTATACTGAGTAAGAAAAGAATAAAAGGACTGCTATCGGTACTCTGATATACAATGATCTTGGTCAATTTTAACCAAAACCACACACAATAAGATTCATTGATTTTGACTTTTGTATATTTTTGGTTTTGAAAGAAAGAAAAAGCTTATGACACTTTTTATAGCCACACAAACTCAGTGTCAACACATCAGACAAATTGCTTAAAACTGAGGTTATATTAATATTTTACATATCAGAGACAAAGGATTAACAAAAAAGTAGACAAAGGGCTGCTCTGCTCATAAATGCAAAGTCAAATTAAAGTAAAAACCTGCACATACAGTACACACCCACATTTTAAGCAGCATAATTTTGCCAGTCTTGTTGCAGACCGTCACCCTCGGCCACTTGCTGCCTTTGAAGTAGATTTGTAAGAGAATTTCATAAGTGAGGCTGAATTGAAAACAGAAGGCTGCGGATCAATATTTGAATAGGAGTGCTTTGGTTTACTCACATGTGAGTTTCCTCACATGCATGCGTGTGTGTGTGTGTGTGTGTGTGTGTGTGTGTGTGTGTGTGTGTGTGTGTGTGTCAGGCTGCCTTGGGCAGTGCTAGTGGGACAGTTGCCAGACAGTTTACTGTCTGGAATTTGATGGAGTCTGGTAATGTTTTATACACACTCGTCTCCATGATACATTATGAATGAAGCCCACCTTCCATTAAAAAGAAAAAAAATAACACAAAGGCATATCAGTTGCATGGACACAGAGCAATGTGTACATGTGCATGCAGTATTTCTCAACAATAATTTAAATATAAAATTCATATTTCTTTAAAATAAATTTTCCAGACTAAGCGTACTTTCCCCTCGCATCTAAATGTAAAATGGTAACCTAATTGTAAAATCAAGTCTTGACCCTCAAACAATACTTTAAAACAGCTCTGGCATAAAATGTCCTCATACTCCTCAAATATCCTCTCTCTTATAGTATAAAACTCAATGGTCCCCACAAATGCAGACATACCAGTATATGCACATATGCTCACACAGATGCAGCAGTAAAAATTTTAACTCATCTCTCAGTTTGACAGTTTTGGCTCATGTTTGTGCCACAGAGGGTTGGTCTCTCTCACACTCTCTCCCTTTTACACACACACACACACACACACACACACACACACACACACACACACACACACACACACACCAGTAAAATTTTTATCTCATATCTTATTGAGACAGTTTATGGCTCACCCTGACAGACACACACACTGATACAGACACACGTACACACAATAACCCAGTGGGAGAAAGCGAGAGGGACAGACTTCATTTGACAATCCAACAGCCCGGCCTCCTTCCTCTCTCAACCCTGAGGTCTCCTATTTCCTCACTTTCCCACAGACATCTCCTTCAATGATGCCGTATTGATTTATTGTCCACCACATGACAGTGAGACCGAGTGAAAGATGCTGAAAAAGGGACAAAAAGATATCGAGCCAGGAAAGAGAGACAGAAACTGAAAGATGTTATTAATGTTCCCGAACGGTTTGTTGTTGCCGTTGTCATCGTCAGAACTTGACTGTATTTGTTTTTTGAGCATGTATGGAGTGTAAAAACAATATGGAGGGAAAAACACCTCTAAAAGTACACAAAGTCCACATTTTTGAAATGATGAACTGAGAGAATGACTCACTTCCAACTCAGAGTTTTCAGAGGTCATTTGTTAATTACTTTAAAGCAAATGAATTACTGAGTGTGGGAGATGAGATGTTGGGCAGTGCATTACTGTCTCTGCAACATATTGACTTTTCTGAAAATTAAATTAGGCATACATCTTTTTAGTTTGCTTTTTTCAGTCATTTGGACAAAAATGTGATGAAGGTCGTTCTTCGATTTGTTTTTGTTTTAGGGACCTCACAACTCCTGTTGAGGATGTACCTGTGTGCATAACAAACATGCACAAGCATGGCATCACATTATGTTTACTTGTGCAAAAACACATGTAAATCTGTGATTTTGTTATGCCTCACAGTCCTTTTAGTGAGACAGATGAAAAGCAATGATGCATTCTTTATGTCTGTTATGCCACCATAAGACGTTTTGCAGCAAGCACTCATACATCACTTGATGTGCTGCAAAACAGTAGCTGTTTTCCGGGTGACATCCAAAAGAAGCACAAAAATCAAACATTAAACAGGCACAAATGATAAGAATAATCATTGTGTCTCGATCTAGATAATTCACTTTGTACATTTCCATGCAGTAAACTGCATACAGTCATATTTGTACCGCTCTACGTGCATTGGGAACAGGTGTTGTTTAAAACCAAACATGGCAAATTGCGCAGAAATTCTCACATTTAAGATGCCACATTTTGTGAGCATTTACAATCTGCTGAGCCTCTGACCACACATCTTCTATGTTACAGATGGCAATTCAGCACACAAACACCCCCAAAATTTAACACATGTACCATTAAAGCCTGACCAAAAAACAAAAAAAGGAAAAAATACTGTAAGTAGTATTGGAATTGCTCTCAGAGACGACAACTCCGCACTGATTAACAGAAAATTGCTCTGTGGTTCATGTCCTTCTTCATTGGCAGTATGATGACCATTGAGGGTTAGAAGCATACAGTAATCCAAAATAAGCTTTGTAAGTATGTTATGAGTGCATTATATCGCTGTCAATGTCAGCACGACCACACTCATGCACTCAAAATAGCCAGTGAAGTCTGCCATTATGTGACTTGAGACACAGAGTGGGTACATTGGACGGTTTTATTTGATTTTGTGATTTTTATCTGTCTTCTGAGGGCAAAGCTCAGGAACCAAAAACAGGAACAAGAGCAGTTCATGCATTTTCAGTGTTTGAGTTGCTTTTTAAAAAAAACAAACAAAAAAAAACATTAAAAGTGCGTCTATAAAGCTCAGCAGTGTGCCAAGGCAGCATGATGATGGGGCTTTAGGAATGCACCATTCTCCCATTTTATTTTGTTATTCTATGTTGCTTTGCTCATGGACACTTCAGTAGGATCCAGCTTCTGTGAATAGAGTAACCCATTGCCACCCATTTATTTTGCATTTTTATGCAGTTTCACTTTTATTAGTTGAGCCTTAATAATTAAAGTGAGAAAGAACCATTATTTAATCAAAAAGCACAAACAACACACCACTCTGAGTAGAATATTTAAGTGTAATGTTAGTCTTTTCACTCCCCATCAACTCATTAACTTATCTACTCTCTTCCTGAGTCTCATTCTTTGGAGGTTTCTTCCTGTTAAAAGGTGGTTTCCTCCACGCCATCACCAACTGCTGCTCATTGGATCCTTTGGGTTTTCACTCTGACTTGAGGCAACTGGTTGCTAACTGGTACCTTATAAATTTAACGGAATTGAATTCTAGTCCCACTTAGCTAAAGCCAGACTAGTGACTAGTGAGCTCTAAGTATGGGTGAAAATAAAAATTTCATTCAAAATAAAGCATCACAAGACAAATTGTGATGGTGGTGGTCCTGCCTCTTCCCAAAAAGAAGAAGTCATTTGTTTTAAGGTAGGTTAGCTGCAAAACATATTTGGCAATCGTGCTCTTGCACAGACGCAGCCATATAGATGATGTCATCAGAAACACGTTGGTTAATGTATGTTTTGTTTTCTTGGCTTACTGTACCTGTAATGTCAATCAGCAGGGCGTTTACCTGAAATGAAGCAGCAATGTTGTGAAATGTTGTGCATTCAGAGTATAAGTAGAACCTGCTGGGAGAAAAGTTTTTTTAAAATCTTATTCTGGTGCATGTCATCAACATTTTAAAGCACTGCTCATCAGATGCGAGCGGTGGTTTATAATGTATATTGTACCAAACTGCATTTAATTAAGGGTTTGGTTTTGCTAGCCCACTTCAAATGGTGGGATGGCTGCCAAGTGGCAAGACTTACTTCTAGAAGGATTTTGGCATCATGCATATAGTATATTCACTTAGTAGCAGCAGAGCTCACCGAACACAAAGTCTGTATCTCTCACTATCTTTTCCTTTTGCCAAACAAACAAAATACATTCAATAAGAACCTTCCGCAAAACACTGAACAGCTCATCTGTATCAGGGAGTCCAACACAAAATTAGGGCCACTCTCTGCTCCTAGTTGCCAAGGCAACCACTCCGAAATATAGAGGCTTTTCTGCACAGGGACGAGCAGCGTGGTCATATTATTTACCTCTGGCTGCGGCTGTAATCCCTGTCACCTACCCGCTGTGTCGCAGACTATACCTCTGGAAAAGAACATCCAACCCCTGTAAGCAACAGCTACCCCCCACTCCATCTCTTTCACACACAAATACATACACTTTGGCACAAACAAACACACACACACACTCAGGCATACACTGCATCGTGGCATTGTAGGTCTCTGGTAACAGCAGGGCCACAGTTACCATGGCAATATCGATAGTTATCTTTCATGCCCCCTGCATGTCAACAGGTGAGCTCCGTAATGTAAATTTGTCATGCTGTCAGGCAGAGATGGGGGGAGTCCGCAGGGGGGAGCACATGTACACACATACATAGAGAAAATGCACAAAAGGTCCTCTCTGAATATATCGAGACAAAAACAAATATGAACACATATGTGTAACGATGCAGATTTGCATAATCACACATGCATGAAAGAATGTAATATAAATGGATATGAACAAACAGAATGAGCCTCAGACACAAAAAAAGAAGCATAGATGAAAACAGACAAACACCTCCTACATGCTACATGCAAGCATTCAATGCACATGTAAAAATAAATGCAGTATGGGGGTTTTTTTATTAGAAAAAACAAACATATATACACTATCGCAGTCATCATTTCAGTCACAAACATATCACCCACCACCCTGTGCTCCCCCCATTAGTCAAATCCATAATTGGGCGACCATTATGCCAGAGTTCATTTGCATGGTTCCAGCTGAAGTGTTTACCAGATGTCTGTGGGTGTTGCTAACATGATTAGGCTGCCGTTCTGCTAATTTATTGGGTTGATCCTCTGGGTACTCGTCCATCATCTGTTGGATTTGGGAAATGCTGTAAAACTGAGGGTTTCATCTAAAAACTATGTTTGTGATAGAGACGGTCTTCTGTGCACGCCGTTTATGAACTCTGCCTGCGACACCTTGCAGTCCCTGTATGATGTATTGTCATCAACCATATCATAAGTATGATGGATCTTTGTACATTTATCATGGTTAGTGATACAAGTGAGGCCGGTTTAGAGTATGGCCCTGTCCATTGCCATACATCAATTTTCCTCCGCTTATCCAATTCAGGGTTGTGAGGGTGGTGGAGACTGGAGTCTAGCCCAGCTGCCACTGTATGAAAGGCGGGATACACCCTGGACAGGTTGCCAGGCTGTCGGCTAACACAGAGAAACAGATAAGCATTCACGCTTAAATTTACGCCCATGGCCAATTTGCAATCACCAATTAACCTAACCCCACTAACTACCATTAACCACCTACCTGTCTTTGGACTGTGGGAGGAAGCACGATAACTTCTTTCCGTGAGACAACAGTGCTAACTGTTCCACCATGCTGTCCCCAAGTCTAGTGTTGTGTTCCATTTATTTGCATGGTTGCATTAAAAACGAAACTTAAGGTTTTCCTCTGAGGGTAAAGAAAAGTGATTAGGGAAAGACCTCTGAAGTGGCTAAAAGGTGTAATGGAAGATTCAAAGGGACCGCAGTGCTCAGGGAATCTACCTGCACAAACACAAGTCTACTAAAACCTTCACTTTGATCATTTAAACTTGGCTAATTATCACGCTACAATATGCAGATATTAATAAAGTAGCTATGAGCATTCATACGTAGATTGCCTGTTAGTTAAACAAGTTCAGAAGTTCAAAAACATGTCTGCATATTAGCAGTTATGTCCTAGGATGAAAGCAGCAGTACTTTACATGATGATCTGTGTTACTTTATATATAATCAGTTAGGCTAATGATGTAGTTGCAGATGGTGCTTTGAATTGTGTGGTGGCATTGTCTCCTTTCCTTTTCATGCATTCAGCGATCCTGTGCTTAGCTAAAATTAAAGTGATCCCCTGCTAATTAAAAACAGTGAAGCACCTTTCCTTTGCATTTGGAGAATTTGATCAGGTCTTTTTATGGCTGTCGTGCCGGAGCCTTCTGGGTCATTTCACTCATTTTGCTGCCAGTCTGTTTCACATCCTGCCTTTTGTGATTACTTGCTCTGCTGTGGATCAGTATGTTCAATTATTCAATCAGCCCTCTCACTTTATACACTTTCTTGCACTCTTTTATTCCAGTGAAGATTTAGCTTGGGCCCTGAATAGTCATACTTTCCAGGCATTTTCGTGTGTTTTCTTATTTTATGTATCTTTTGTCTCATTGAATTTGACAAATTTCAGTTTTCCTTGTTGGACTTTCTAGTTTCTGTTTCTTCTTTGCTGACTGCCAACGTGTGGATGACCTTGGGCTACGTCTACACTAATCCGGATAAATTTGAAAACAGCGTTTTTGTCTAAAAACACTCCATGTCCACACTCTCATTTTCAATCGTTTCCGAACAGTTGTTCATCCACACTGAAACAACTGAAAGCGCTTACGTTCCTGTATTGCGCATGTGTGAAACGTAAGACGATTTGACCTGCGTCATTTCTGTCTGCCGTTTATTTACTTTCCGGCTCTTTGAAACTTTGCAGCAAAAATGTTTTCAGAAAAGCACCGAATTTTTTAAATGGACTGACAATGAGGTGGAGTTGTTGCTGCGAGTAACACAAAAGTACAAAGTTGCAAAAGCGAGAGAGAATTAAAGAATTTGAAGAAAAGCTATCTGGAGCATGTACAGACTGATATTAATCTTTAATAGCGCTGTAAACAAAATAACTGCTGTGTAATGCCCTCCGCCATCTTAGTTTAATTGGTCACATGACTGCATCATTGTTTCCTAAAGGCTCCGTTTACGCAGTCTATGCTGCGAGGTGAAAACGGTGTTTTCAAATATATCCGCTTTGGAGAGCGTTTTCAAAAAGCTCCGTTATCCTTGACCAAAAATGCCGTCTCTTCTTCTGTTACAAAATACTTGCCAAGAAACAACTGAATGGCTTAAACTGACACACATTTTAAGTGTGGGCAGGGCAGGTATTTTACTCATAGATACACATCCACACATTTTGTTAATAAAATAACAAAATCTATGTTTTTTTGTACTCTCGCTTTTAAGAAAATAAAGTCAAAAAATTAGTTGCCATTCAAGAAATAGATGAACCACAAAAAAAGAAAAGTGTCAGTTTGCTCTGCCATTGGGCGAATGCGCATTTCCATTGGTGCGAGAGTAATGGACATGTGAACAGGCTTGTGCATGTTTCAAATAATTTGTCACGACACGGACATGTAAACATAGATAAAGGCATGAACAAACACACAAACACCTGCTACAAGATCCAAACACATGCACACTCTCTGAGCCTTGTCCAAATCCACATGTACATGATCAAGTCTCACATATGCGTGCTCTCATTTGCACCCAACTCCCCACTGTCACAACACTACCCGTAATGGAAATGTCACTCTGCCAGGCAGCTTTAGGGAAGCTCATATTTCCTCAACGTTATCTGGAAGAGGCAAAGGGAAATTTCAGCTGAAATGCTATCCACTATCCCAGTGACATCTAAATAATGTGCTAGGGGCCAGGCCTATCTAAAATAGCAATCACAAGATGTAAATGTCATTGAGAATTCAACTCAAGGGTGTTTTAAGAGGAACACTCTGATCCTGGGATTTAAATCCATAAATGGCTGATCTGATTCCTGTATGTCCTGCGTGAGAACGATGTGGAGGCGGCTTCAAATGCCAAACAAATGTCACAGGTATTAAACAAAAATACACATTTTTTTTATGAGATATGACTGTCAAGTATAATATGTCAACGTATTTTTGCTGGAAGCTGTGAATGGCTAAAAAAATAAAAAATAAAATACGCGTCTGCACGTTTTTGCACAAACACACATGGATTCTGTATTTAAATCATCCAGCACATGTGGGCATGGTTATCACTGATAAATTTGTGCACACAATGAAAACACGAAAAGAAATGTTGTCACTAGGTACTGGCAAGAAGCTGAAGGTATTTGCTTCAGGCTTTACTGCAGAAAATATTTTGTGCAAACATGCAACATGAATGAATGTGGTGGCAATTCTTTACTTACGCTATTGCACGCTACTGGCATGTGGAAACAGGATGTACATGTAAAAAAGCTTTTCACACATGACTTGAAAGAAATACCATCAGTTTTTGCTTACATGAAGTAAATTCACTGTTTGAATTATCAGCATATCACAATAGGGTTTAATAAAAATATGTTATAGACCTTCTTTATGTGTGCCACACTGTTTGCTTACAGAGTTTTACCCTGATTTTCTGAGTGCTTTGCAATCCTGTGTCATTTCAACTCTGGCATGATAAAAGATAGGTATTATATTAGCAACATATTAGCATTTTTTGTTTATGAGATGGGTAAGTTAATTATTATAAGTGAACTCAATAATATCTAAGTTCATTTACTGAAGGAACTGGGATAAAACTCCTGCATTGCCGTTTCCCAAGTGGGGAAGCCATTCTCTTTGACTTCAGGGTGTTCACATGCTTTTAAGTCAGAATGTGGAAAGAAAATAGATTTTACAAGGAAAATGTGTATTATTTTTAGTGCTGTCAGCGTTAATCTTGTTAAAATGACGTTAGCGCCATAACCGCATTAACGGGGCAAATCTCCGTTAGCGAGTTAATGCGGATCGACCCGTGCGTGGGGCTGCACGGCGTCAACGCGTTAGCGCGGTTAGCTCATTAACGCTAGCTAACGAGCTAATAGCTAACCAAAAGCTAACAAGCTAATGATGAGCTAACAGCGTTATGGCGTTAACGTCATTTTAACTAGATTAATTAAAATTAATTAATTCTTTTATTAAGTAATTAAGTAATTATTTTATTACTCCAAGTGTTTAAACTCCATAGAGATAGTCGTTTCCCTTACATAACTGTAACTGCTTCTTTCTCTTCTTCTTTTGGCTGCTGCCTTTGGGGGCTGACACAGCGGATCATTTCACACCATGCCTAGGATCCTCCTCTGTCACACCAACCCTCTGCATCTCGTCCATCACATCTTCTAAGGTCTTCCTCTTTTTCTTCTCCTTGGTCCACCGTATTCACTATCGTTTCTCTGTACATATCCAAACCATCTCAACCTTGCCTCGCCAACTTTATCTCCAAAGTGCTGGACCTGAGCTGTCTGTATGATGTACTCATTTCTAATCCTGTCCATCCTGGTCACAAAATCTCAGTTCTTCCACCTTCAGCTCTGCCTCTCTTTTGTCAGTGTCACCATCTCGAAACCACGTTTCAAAGCAGATCACTACCATCTTGTGAATCAATTTCACTCTTGCTGCTATCTTTCTGTCACAAATCAATCAGGAAAGAAAGTTAGAAGAAGTAAGACAGAATGCATGCATGTTATGAAGGTGGATAAGATTAAATACCTGGGGTCACCACCCAGAGCAGTGGTCAGTGCACAAGAGAGATTAGGAAGAGGATGTACTGTCCTTTGGATGGTCGACCCCAGATATTTAATCTTATCCACCTTCACTACCTCTACTCCTTGTAGCTGTACTGTTATACCCGTCTTGTGTCTAATGACTTTCATTTCACCTCTCTTCAAAGCATGCCTACACCTATCCGGGTTGTTGTCCACCTGCTCGCTACTCTCACTACAGATCACAATGGGATCTACAAACATCCTCGACCATAAAACTATATATTTTTTTTATTATTGTTAATAATAATAGTAATAATAATAATAATAATAATAATAATAATGAATAATTACTCATAATTATATAATATGAAAAAATGGATGTGGATTATTAATTAAAACATCCTTACAAAAAATTAATTTTTAATCCAAATTTCTGTTTATGGGGATGTGAACTGGAGAAGGTCTTCACCAGTTGATTCCATTCAACTTCTATAATAATCCATATACAACACCAACAATAATAAATGGTAAGCAGTCCTGCACTTATAGTACCTTTTAACTTTAGTGGTTCTTCACAATGCTTTGCAATGGGCTGCTCATTACTCACATACCAATGGTTGTGGAGCTGCAATGCAAAGCATATGAGTTCTTCTGGCCATCTTTGTTTTAGGGATCATAACTGTGATGTCCCTGGTTCGAGTCCACTCAATATTATTTCATTCTTTTATCTTCATCCCACTTAAAGTTAAACATTTCTTACAGTCTATGTGAATAGCTCACGTGTATTTCCAACCATCTAAAGGCTAAAAAGAATTGGAGTCTCAGAATAGGTTTGTTATGATTCAGCATGAGACTTGTTCACACAAGGACAGTTAACAGTTTAGTTAAACAAGTAAGAGCAGCACTATTGAAGACCTTGCAACAATGAGACCTACACATATACAGTGTACAGGCAAGTTATCATTATTCTCAGTCAGTACATGTGGAGACTTTGCAACCTCAAGGTCGGAACCTTAGAGTCTGGTTTGGCCTTGATTCTAGTCTTTATTCACTGCTCACCGTACGTGGCCTCCATCCTGCACTCTGAATGGTGTATTAGTAGGCTGTGCAGCACTATGGCTGAATTAGAATTCACTTCCCCCACCGCCAAGCGAGGGGAGTCCATTCAACATTTCATTCAGCTCAGTCACTGGCAATGCCCTGCATCAAGTCTGCGAATTAATCTACCGTGACTTGGCTACACTGACCCATAAATTACACTTGTTGTTGAAGATTATTGGTTCTTTTGAAATGCACTCCTTTAAAGGTTGGGCTTGTGGTTAGAGGGTAACGCTGTGACCTGGAAGTTCAAACCTTGCAACCACAAACATGCCCATCAAAGATACTAAAAGATCTCTTCACATTTATGGCAAGATTTATCAGTATAAGCTTGGATTGGATGCCTGAAATGTAAACAGTGATGCAGAAAGTATGCAAAGTTAAAAGCCAGAGAGTAATATTTAATAAAGGATCCCAGGCTGGTAAATGAATTAAAATGCCTTGCATCAGCGCTATTGATATGCTGATCTATGACTGAAATCTGAATGTAAGTTTTCATTAGTTTTCATTAGCCAGTGGAATTAAAGTCCCATCGCTCATAAATTAAACAAAAAGCCTTTGAGATTTAAGTGATTTCCCCAGCGGAGTAAAGATCCATTCAAAACATAATTATAGGTTTCATAAAGATTATCAGCACAATAGTTATAAAGCATTAATGTCAAAATCAGGCAAAGAAAAGCTTCTGCAGAAGAGATAACAACGGCTCGACATTTAGTTTTTACATTTTAGCCATTATCTGCAGTTTTGTAGAGTGTAATGACTGATAATACAGAAAACCTGGAAATCATGCACTATAAGCACAGAGTTAAAGAAACATGAGCGAATGTGATTTATACTGCACAGTATTTAAAAAAAATAAAAACGTTTTTATTAAAAATGGGCAGTTTCTTAGCAAATGAACACTAGGGGTAAATATGTTGTTGTGCCTTCATACTTGATCCACATATTTATGCTCAGTGTCCCTCCAGTAAAACAACAGATAACAGCATCAAAGAACAGAAAACAACTGTTACTGTACTTGATGCTAAGCGTTTCTGGAATTTGGGGAAGTGTATCCTGATTTTCATCTGTTTTTCTTGTAATCTCCACTAATGTGTAACAATTTAATTAGAATATCTTCGTATTGCTTCCCCTCTTTGAGAGAAAACTTGGAACTCAACGCTTAAACTGTGATTATAGATTTAATTTGATGGAAACTGGTTTCAGGCTCAAATATTCCCTTTTTTAAAACTATTAGAAAATTCCCAAAGAGATAGAGCAACTGTGAGTAGTAAAATTATTAATAATCCACTGTATGAGCTCGTTGGGTTTAATGAAAACTGCTCTACATCATGTCTTTTTTTCATATTTGTCTCTACTCCTCTATTTTCTAAGAATATACCTAAGACCCCAAGTTTACTGGTGCTTTATAATCAGTAAGTAAAATAGATCAGATTATAATTGCTAAAGCGTTCCTCTTTATCATGTAAATTGCAACAGTACCAGAGTAACATGTGTTTACTTTGCCTTAACCTCCTAAGACCTGAACTCTTTCATGGCATGCATTTTAAATTTCTCTTTGCTATTTGGGCTGATTGGGACCTGATGAATGTAAAAATAAAGAGAAAAATTTGATCCACACATGAAGACATTCGCTTTAAATTTCGATAGAACAGTTGCAGTATAATGTCCTCGTAAGTGGATATCAGGTTAAATATCAAGGACAACTCTTACAAGACTCATTATAGGAAAAAACGTTCGTCTCTTCTCTTTTTTAAACCAAAAAGAGTTTAAAAAAGGAAGATATTTGATATCATTCAGTTAAATTTAGCTGATAACATCCATGGATCTCAGGCTATGATATGACTGTTAGATGTGTTGCATGCGTCCAGGATTGTGGAAGGAAGGGAGGAAGTACGTCTTGGCATTTGGCAGTAGTTATTTAACCAGTTACTGTAAATCCTCTGACTGAATGAATGTGGATTTAGCCATGACTCAAATTTCAATGCAGCACTTTTTCCCCCCAGTTTGGCTTTTGATTGGCTCCTTAGGAAGAGAGGTGGGAGAAGTGGCATTTTTTCATGGCGGAATTTCTGGGACTGATTTTAATTGAAGATCAACAATATGTGATATGCTGGAAGTGACAGGTTTGTGACTACAACAAATACCTGAACAAAAGAAAGAGATGCACTGTGAAGAGGTCTTTCTGCCTATATGTAGAGCTAAATAGCAATGGGTGTAGGAGAGAGGTTTTTTTTAACCTTAAAGGTTTACATGGCCCTTTAGGGATTCAGGAATCCCTTCAAAAGGTATTAGCTTTGCATTTACAAAGGCATATTCATCCCTAAAAGGCTGTCAATGTAGATTTGACTCAAAAGCAGTGAAATGCTCTTGACATTACTGATAATCTGAGAAGGCTACTGTGTCTTCTGCCACATCAACATCAGCAGACATCCGCTAGCATTTCACTTGTAATCCTTTTACATGCTGCATAATCCCACCACCCTCAACGTGATGCCATGTCACTCACTCAACTCTGACTTAGACATCTGTTAGCTATCGGCAGAGACATACAGCGATAGTGACAGACACTTGATAGAGGAGTCCTTGAGCTGACAAGAAAAGAGGCTCAGACAGACAGGCCAGTGTGTGGGGTGAAGAGCCGAAGGCCTGCCAGAAAACCTGCCCTACCACCCACGACCCTCCAGCACCCCCGCAGGACACGAGCTGGTGTGTGTTCGTGCCAGCAGATGACAGCAGCCGGTGAGCAGACGGAGTGTGTGTGCGTGTGTTTACGTACATCTGCAACTAAGATGACACCATAAGACTACTTAGCTGCCTCTAAAGATGTGTAGCCATGATGTGAACAGCACGACGCAAGTACACACAAACCAGTTTTGTTATACTTAACAGCATCTTAATAGCGATTGTTTTAAAGAAATGTCCGATTTTGGGACGACAAAACTTTTAAACTCAGATATTATTACATTACTTGTTGACTTTATGTAATCACAGAATTGGCAGGTTCGAAATTTGTTTTTTTTGTAAAAAAGTTTTTATTTACTGTGCTGCCTTTTTGCCTTTTGTCACTTCTGTCATTTTACAGACTTTAATATAATATCATTATATATATTCTTTAGTTCTCCTCAGCCATGTACTCAGAGTTACAGACGAATAATATTAAAACAACAAATCAGGAGCGTATCTGTTATTCCAGTAACATTTCTATAATTTCCACCACTGTGATGATGATGATTATTATTAATATTAGGTTTTCAGGATCCAATCGCTCTGTTGTTCTGCCCAAACTACACACAATCTTGCCAAAACCACAAAACAAATTTAATAGCAGTTTATTTGGAAAGCCAAGTCATAATCCATACCCATTTCTCACTTAGACACCTTCTAAATCATACCGACAAGAAAGGTTGCCTCATTCCCAGCACACACGTAAACCCTCAGGGGTACTGATAACATATAAGATGGGAGGCACTCTCATGTGAATCACACACTCGAGGAAAGAACGAAAACTGACAGCTACTAAACAGGCTGTGAGAGAAAACAAATATCAAGTACACCCATGAGCCATAACATTAAACAGACAACATTAAACATTGATCAGCCGATTACAATCTAATGTCCTGGCAGGAAACCTTGGCATCCATGTGCAAGTTAGTTACAGATCAACTAAACTACAGAGTGCAGTGGCCTTTCACAGCAGCTGCCTGCCGCACCATGTTGCTCAATTCCAGCCTCATCATTTATTTGCAGACTGCAGTCTAATCCATGAGGCCTTACTCACAACCTTAGGAACTACAGCCAGGTGATTTTGTAATAAAAAGTGCATTGTGAGTGACGTGTCTTAAGGATAGTACAACATGAAAGGACACATCTGACGTATGCTGTTCTTCACCCTAATTGTCAGCCCAACGCAATGTGTGTTCTTCACGGTTTGTGCTTCAGCACATTCATTTTGAAATAAAATAAAACATGCTACATTAAAGTGCCAGGCCTCACTTTAATTTGAGATGGTTAATGTCAACATTGAGTAAAGAGCAAAAATGTGCGACTGTCCAAATAACTGTCTGCAATAATGTGACAATGATGGGAAATTTGTACTTCTCTTGAAGCTAACCTCAGGACTGAGAGCTGCATGTAAAGTCACTTTGTACCAACAACTCCTAATGAGTAACAACTGCTTAAAATTTATGTTGGCTGACACTAAAAGACTAAAGCTTATGGTTAAAAAAAATGTCTGATAGTCTTTTCCCTTCTATGGCCGAATGAGTCACTTGACACCAAACCAGGATTTCATCTATTTTGATTCCTCATATGCATTTATTGCCTGTAATGAGCCGCTCAGGGTGTATAAGTATAAGCAAAAGCACAAGAGATACTTGCAACTGAGCCAAAATCTCTTGAGTGACTGACAAAAGTGGCTAGGAAGTCACAGTTCTTATTTATCATATGGTTCTTCTTTGAAATAAGAAAAACAAACACTGAACATTGCAGGAAAAGCTACAGATGACAACCATGTCTCTGGCAGTATTTAGTATCTGAAAATGAGGCACAAGAAATTTAAGGACTGAGATTAGGATAGATGGAAGTTGAGGCCAGTGTGAAGGAGAAGTGGACATTTGGCCTTTCCAAAAATGCCCCAGGACAGAGTTGTAGAAGTCTGAGATGAGCCTTATTCCTGGAGATACGTTTATGCTTCATAACCCTGTGAATGTCAACCTTATTTTAGCTGTAACCTAATGTGCCACGTCCAGGCTAAGTCACTGCTTTCATCAGCAGTTACATCAGTCGTCATTAAAGGCTGATCAATTTGATACAGAAGCAGCTGTTTGCTCTTTTGAGGTTGATGGTTACATTTCAGATATCTGCATGAAAGTGAACAGGGTTTCCAGAGAGGCCCAGAAAAGGTTGGTTGATACTGTGTATTGTGCTTCTCTGAGGTTCATCACTAACCTTAAATCTCAGACTCACCACTGTGAATTATACTCTCAGGTAGGATGGCCTACTTTGGAAAGTCGGACGATCTCTCATTTATACAGTTTTATATATAAGGCAATACTTGGGTTGCTACCTTCTTATATATGTTCCCTGCTTGCAATGGAGCACGCTGGTCGGTATTCTCTTTGTCCGCATGGTTACCTGTTGCTTTCTGTTCCATTTTCAAACTGAAAAGAGCTTTAGTCAATTTAGTATCCTTGGCTTGGAACAATCTGCAGAACGACTGAAAAATTACTGAATTCATTTCATTAAGTGTCAGATTGTCAATTTAACTCTTTTTTTTTTTTTTAATTTTACTGAATTTTATTGAATTTTTTATTTTATTGTATTTTTTTTCCATTTATTTTTGCATGTTTGTTGTTGCTGCCTGTGTTTATTTGAGTAATTTCTGTAACTGTGAGACACTTGCTGCTGCCTATCTTGGTCAGGTCGCCCTTGAAAAAGAGGTTTTTAATCTCAATGGGATCTTCCTGGTTAAATAAAGGTTAAATAAAAAAATAAGGGTCCAGGGATGAAAAAGGAGACGATCTTGAAAGGGAGACCAGCCAAATTCAAAAGTCGGTGCACGTTTTGAATCTTCTTGTGTTTGATATACATCAGACATGAACAGTAACACTTTTAAATGAATCGACTTACAGTAACAGATATACCTTTCACCCTTGTACAATTATAAAAAAAATCACTTCAAATTAAAGATGCCAGTGTTTTAAAAACGCTGTGAAGGGGAATCAATTTGTACAGAGATATTTTTCAAGACCTCGAAATAAGTGAAAGATCATGTAGCGTGCAGCCATCCCTTTTGTCATTTTTCCAGGCTACGTATAACTACTGAAGGTTTCCCTACATCCCTAGCTGATGCCAAATGTCCCCACTCTGTAGGTGTCCTTATCTGTGGCTAATATTAGCCCAGTACAAGGCTGGTTCCACCAATCACCTCTTCGCTGAGAGGAGGGAGGTTGATGGCGATGCTTTGCTGGTCCCCCAGGACCATCTGTCTTAGTTAGGCGCACAGTATGGGATAATGGCATCATGCACTGCTGTTTCTCACATCCGGAGGATCCTTAGATGCAGCTGCAGATTTCATTTATCAGCTCTCATGACCTGGGAAAGAAAGTCTCTTGGTATTTAATAACTGCTTGGTGTAGCTTGCATGCAGATGAGGAATCCGCTGACCCTTATTTAAATGAGAAAGGTATTAGTGTGAACAGAGGTCAGTAATTAGTGTCTTTTCATTTCCTGGCTGGCACTTGTGGAGTGGAGGGTGAAACCGATCAGAAACAGTCACCTCGCTGTCAAACGGAACGAAACTATGACCTTTACAAAACCCAAAAGACCTTTAACTGAATATTATTAATCAAAACACAAACCGGAGATTGGATGCTCAGCCATCACAGAAGCCCTATAGTCAATGAGAGTCAGCAGACTTAACCAACTGTGTCTTCCCTCTTTGTTGTCATTCACAGGCATGCTAATCCAGGGAGCAAATCTCCATATGCCTGGACAAACCTAATTAACACCCATCACTTATTAACACAACCAGCACTGAGCTTTATTCCGCTAATTAGATGGCTTTTATAAAAGCGATGCCTCGACAATGTTCCACGGCCTCCGATGCGTCACAGAACATTGCAGGGTCTTTGTCTTCAGGTCCCCCCCCCCTCCTTTTCTCATCTTTGGATCAGCCGCATTTATGCAAGCCTGTGCCAAGCTATTAATCACCAAGTCATTAGCTATGCATCAATTACTCAAGATGCCCACCACGCTTTTTGATTAGAAGCTGGGCAAACTCTGGAAGACTGATTTAGTGAATATTTAACAATTATCTGTTAAGCTGGTGCCAGTCCTGTTCCTCTGACAACCCCTCACCACATTACAAAAAAACCCAAACCCATCTGTTGGAATCAAGAGCTCCTACTGAAAATGCCTACAAATCAAAATTATCCAAAGATAACCTTTAGGTACCGTAATAAAAGAAAAGAAAATTCAATTCCTAAATTGTTTTCCACAGCCTCCTGTCCCAAAGTGACAATATAAAATCTTTTTCCGTGTATTTAACTTTCACGCTTGCTTTAAATTAATTCATTTCCTAAAATCAGCAAAGTGGCCACAATAAAATAGATCAATAATTCACCATCTCAGAGAGAACATTGATCAACAACACTTTCCTGTAATTGATAGTCCTTCAAAAGATTTAATCAGTTATCAAAAAACGTAGTTATTTAATCTGCCTGATATAATATGGTTGGCAGACTTTCTACTAACTTGAGTTTTCAGAACACATCTGTTTTCAACAAAGCTTTAATAAATTGTACTTTGCAGTCAGCCTGTGCAGCTCATAACAGTGAAGCTATACTATTGGTAGCCTCAGTGCAGTGATAACGGGCTGCAGGTACTTGGCTGAAAAAGCAAAGCTGTAACACTTCACTTCTCCTAAATTGACAGTTGCTTTAAGAAGCAAGACTTCAATTAACATTTTGACCCTGCTGAATTACTTAGAACAGCAGCAGTGTGGTTATCCTGTGTAATATCCCAGGTGTAAGAGCATATATACAAAGGCTAAGAACACACAACTAAACAAACAAATCCAGTCAATGTGAAAACATTTCAAAGAATATACAAGGAAGACAAAAAGGAGTGGCATTTTCTGGTCAACCATGTGTGCAAATCTTTGCTATAATTTAAAATATCTCAATGCTATCCCTTTGAACTTTGAGAAATGGTTTTATAATCCAATAACAAAGAAAAGTTGGACTAAAGGAACTTCTTCTAAAGCATTTGGCACATTAATGTAATTATTAAAATATTGACAATTAGAATAAAAATAATAAATCTGAGAAAAACACGAGAACTGCTTTCTCAAAACGACTAGATCACTGGGGCTAGTGTAAACAAGACTACATATGGTTTGAAAAACTTAACACCACAAAACCTGTCATTTAGCACAATCTGTTGCTGTTTTGTTTGCAGCGTTCCCGCTTCCCTCTGGAGACACTGAATTAGAGAGCTGTTTGCTGCACTGCTCGCTGGGGGAATGCAGCATAATCTCAAAGCTCCCCTGAGTGCTGTGGGAATAATTGTTCAGCCAGATGCTGTAATATCAGTGCTCATCACCACCTCGACAGGAGAGTTGCAGACATAAAATAATCTCGACTGTGAGCTCGCCACGGCTGGCTATCATACTCAAGTTAGCATAGCCAATGAGTTCAAATAAAAGACTGTCACGCCAAAAATAACTTTAGCTCTTTTAACAGCTTACAACATCCCATGTTTACATTCTGCAAAGCAGGAAGTCATGTGGCATTATTGTAATCCAGCAAACAGCTTAGAGGGAGGAAGCTGTGTTGAATAGATGGGCGTGCAAAGTACCTCTTCCTGCAAACAGCTAGCATACTTTAGGTTTCCTCTAACTGTGAGAAATATCGTTTTTACCTAACATAACCTGAATGTATGAGGGTTAGAAGTCTGCACTTAGCAAACGTTAACCACATTGGCAAAAGACCATGAAGGCAGTCATGTTGTACATTATGTACTGTATGGTATACATAGGGCCAGTTAACTAAGATCACTCAGTTATCACAATTACAATGGGGTTCAGGCCAACCCACAGCTATTTGCTGTTTATAACAACAACGTTGAGGCTGAAAACTACATAAAACTTATTGTAAGTATTTTTAAAGCAACACAAAAGGAAAACAAATGTCCTCCATATCTGTGTTGCCCTGCATGACTTCACCAAGAACTACCAAAGACTTGTTTGAGGGGTTAAAACAGCTGCTGTTTGTGGCCAACGCTGGGCAGATGTTTAAAAAAAATGGAGGCTTTCATTTGCAAAGTTTTGTTTTTACCTTCTGGACTGAACAAGCAGGGAGGTATCCAACTAAAAATGCTATGGTAGAAACTGCACAAAAACAAATACTGTTGTAAGACTGTTTAAATGAAATGCACCGCTGGATGTAAACGGTTAAACCAAACTCTTTAGCAGGAACAAATACAGTCAGAAGTGAAAAATGCCAGCGCGAGCGATGGAGGTTTACCACCCTCCACCCGGTTATTGTAATGCCTTAGAAAGCTGTTCATTTCCAAAACCAGAGGCTCGGTAGAAGAGCTTTTTAATAAAAAAAAAACCTGGGCTAGTGGACATGAAAAGAAAGTGCAATGAAAAGCTTCTCTAGATTAATTGACACTCGTGGGTCCATTAAATACTCGCAATAGCCTGGTGTAATTTCTCTCGATCAGAGCACTCAATGCAGTGAGGTTCAAAAGCGATCATGGGAGTTAATTACGTTCAAAAGAGTGCCGCAGTTTCATCACATGAGACTGTGGTGAGGATTAATGGCAGGCGTCACAGAAAAATCCAATAGACGAGTGATTAGCATTCCTTGGAGATACTCGAAGATTCGGTGCATTGCTTGATAATCAGAGCGTATTACTCTGTCTCAACTTGACACACAACATGTAATTTCATCCAAAAGAGAGAGCAGATTCATCTTACAACAAAGAGGTGAACTATTTCTAGAAACATGAAAAGGTCCTGTTGTCCTTGAACCGCACGCGTCTGTACTGTGAAACAAGAGGACACGGATATATATCAGTCACCCAAACTATTCCTTTGAATTTATTGCGCTTATTTAAAGTGACCTTAAACATAGCTATAATATAAAACTGACAGTTATGACCCAGTAGTGATATTAATATCTTGACCCACAATGTGATTGATGTCAGTGACTTTAGAGGCATTCGCACAGCAAAATCTAAGAAATTTCCCCCAGATTTTGGCTTAATTGCATATTTAAAAGAAACTTTACGACATCAAGTCTCCAGATAAATTTACAGCAAAAATATCTGGAGTAAAATTTTCAGTCTCCACCAACTAATTAAGAAAAAATAAGCTGTGAACCAACATCTCATGAAGCATTGCTAAGTTTGAAACCTGCTGCAAGGTTAAAGAACACAAACAGATTGTTTTGTGTAGATCTGCCAATTTGTTGGAGCCCTTAACCTCACAGAACATTAAGAACCGAAAACAGGACACAAGAAAGCATTTACTAACTTGTGATGGTAATTCAGTTCCGTGTATATAAAAAGCCACTTTCCAAGAAATGAACAAAGGTTGCCTGCAGAAAGAAAACCACTGTAACACAGTCTTGAGTTGCTGTTCTTATAAAAAAAATCCTTTTGCTCTGAACTTGAGTCTGCAGGACTTGCTGTCACTTGCCCATTACTATTCTTTGATTGCACCTTTCCCGTGTTTGAGGGCTTACCATTTACACTGCTATAAAAATAGCTTCGTAGTTCACACCCCTAATGTATACAGCTACACCGCTGTGATTACCGAGGGGGGAGAGCTTGGGTTGTTTTTGTAGCTCCTTGCTTCAGAAGCCAACCATTTATTTGCCTTGAGTGCCATTCTTGACTGAGGCAGTTCTCGCATTAGCGCATCTGCATACAAAGTAGAAATTTATCATGTGTTAGCTCCTAATTCCACTTTAATCTCAGATGAGGCAAGAACAACATTTAAAGGGATGTTGCGCTTCATTTCAACAGACCTTTGACTTGGAGCAAAGTCATGACCCCCCCCCACTCGTCTCCCCCGAGCACCGTCTCGCACAAACATGCATGGCCTTCGCCTAATCTCTACTGCAAATTAAAAGTAGTAAGATACAAATTCGGATCGGCCTCAGTCTGTTTATCAGTTGGATGTTGTTGATTGGATTTTAATGGAAATTTGTGGAATGATGCAGACATTCTCAGCTCGGGCATTTTCTAATTTATGTTAATTGGCCCAAGTGGGCAACAGTTTGTTCAACTCTCTGCGTATCACACATATCTCACATAATACTTCTTGCAAACACTTCTTCCATTATAAGTAATGTAACGATAATGTGTTCCGCAGCTATAAGACTAGAGTTTTTAGATATTTGACCATAAACCTTGCAGACAAATCAATAAAACAGCTTTTATATATTTTTGTGTAAAAGTCACTGTATAAAATTATAAGCAAAGTTTTCAGGCTTACACAGACAACTTTTTAAAATTTGGCTCAGTCATCTCCCGTGTACTTCTCAAGTTCTCTTTCTTGACCGCTACCTGGAAGACCTGTTCTGCCCTGTCTGCAGTGCACACTGGAACTAGCGAGCAGCATGGGTGATGAGCATATCTTGAACTGCGCTGAACTCTGCATTCACACTTTGAGATCTTTATCTTGTACACTGTTGATGCCTCTGCTGAAAACTGGTGTTTGATCTTTGACTAATAACAAGAGGTGAATCTCTATTTGAGCTGGTACCTCTCTGGGGCAGCAGCAGGTAATAAAGTTATCTACCAGAAAGTCAAGCTTTAAAGTTAACTGTTGAAATCTTACCTTGCAAACTTTTTAATACTGTAGGTGGCCTCATCATTTGTACTTCCTAGAACAGCAGCCCTTAACCTTGTTTGCACCACGGACCGGTTTATGACAATATTTTCACGGGGCGGCCTATAAGGTGTTGCAGATAAATACAACAAAATAAAACCAGTACAGGTACCAAAAAACAGAAGATTTATTCATAACACATGGGAAAAGACCCAGGGAAACTGAGTTAACAATAAAAAATAACAATAAAAACCGATAAAAACCCTGAAAACCATACACTTAACACCTCAACTCTCACGGCCCGGTACCAAACGACTCCGGTCCGTGGCCTGGGGTTTGGGGAACGTTGTCTTACAACATGTTGCAATCAAGGGTGTAAAACTGATGCCTTCAAGCAAAAAAAAAAAAAAAGGTAATAGGTAATTTGTGTCATTTTTGTTGACTCGACAACTTTTAAAATTGGGAGAATCAAATGAGAAATATGCCTACTGCATCACAAAAACACCTTCTGGGTTCTCTGCTTAGCAAGTGCAAGAAGGTGCATGGTGCCAGGGTGACATCCACTCTTTAGAAACTCAGCTGTGACTGCAAAAAACGCCCCAGATATGGCCCATGTCTGCAGTCTTGGACACTACAACACACAAACAAGTATCCTCCACCACAGAGACTTTCAGCACCATCCACTAACTATTACAAGTCATCAGAGAGTTGGCGTTATTGGATGCACCAGGCGTCTCTGACGGCACTCGAGCATCAAGCCTTCTCCTCCCGTTGGGTGTTGAAGCATTCTATTGCTCCGCCCCATCTTACACTCCAGGCTCATTTTATTTCAATTAATTAGCATAAATGTATGTGTACGAGGCCCCCCTACTCCATCTCTCAGGCACCCTTACAATCTAGTATGCAAATGTTAATTAGAAATTGATGTATTGCAGGAGGGTTTAAAGTAATGACATCCCAGGGGGGGGGACTTTTACCATAAAATGCAGTAATCCGCACTGACAGAGAGGCTTCTGTTGCACAATGTGTCTAGAAATGCACCTCCAAGCCAAAATTGCCTGTTACACATAACGCAAAACTGTTGAGATAAACACAGCCAGATATTACATATTCATACTCAAAGTTCATTTGGAGAGGAGCATTTTAGGGATTACTGAGTGTTATTTATCCGATTTTAGACACTTATTTGAAGGAGATGTGAGCTTGAAGACAAATGAATGTTTGGCAGCTTAACCTATAGTAGTTACTCATTCTAGTCCAACATTTCAGTGCAACAGGTTTGTATGACTGATATGACGACTTTATGGTGCAGAGTTTACAAATGCACGAGGAAAAGGGAAATAAAATTATTCGCCAACATGTTTATGCTATTAAAGAGAAAGCCTGTGATAGAAAACAATCTGCACAAACAATATAACTTTTTCCATAATGCAGTACATTTTGTGACAGTTATTCCATTATCACTTCACTGGCAAGTGGAGCAAAAATATCATATACAGCATCACAACCCAAAACAAAGTGAGTGCTTTTTTAAATGTTTTACGGATACATTTTAACACCGAGTGCTGCAGTACAGACATAACAAGCCTGGGTAAGTAGGCTAGGGCCTGTTCTTCAGACATTGCTTAAAACACATTAGATCAACTGGATGACCCAGGATCTGCTAATCACAATCACACTAATGCGGTTTGCTCATTTCAAACCTCCAACGAAAATAAAGATGACGCACTATGCTTATTCCAAGCTCAATGCTTTTATTCTTGGTCACTACTTAACTGTTAAATGATTTAAGTGACTTTGAAAGTGGCGTGGCTGTTGTTGTCAGATGGGCTGGTGTGAAGTTTTCAGAAAGTGTTGATCAGCTGGGATTTTCCCACATAACCATTTCAGTGGTTTCAGAAAAAGAAACTATCCAGGGAGCTGCAGTTCTCTGGGTAAAAATGCTTTGGTAATGCATGAGGTCAGTGGAGAATGACCAGACTAGAGTAACTTAAATAACCCCTCATCACAGGTATGAGCTATTCAGGAGATGATCTCTGAATGAATGCAGCAGCAGAAGACCACACCGGGTGCCACTCCTGTCAGCTACAGTAAGAACAGGAAATCGAGCATGAGTCTGTGGTGGTAGGATCACAATATGGTGTACAACACATGAAAGCATGGCTCCTTCCTGCCTTGTATCAACAGTTCAAGGTGGTGGTGATGATGTAATGGTGTGGAGGATTATTTCTTGGCACCATTTAGGCCCCTTAGTGCCAAGTGAGCATTGTTTAAATACCAAAGCCTACTTGAGTATTGTTGTTGCTCACGTCCATCCTTTTATGACCACAGTGTACCCGGCCGGGTTCAGCAGTATGTGACAAAGCTCAAATAAACTAAAGTTGGTTTCTTGAACACGAGAGAAGGTTCACTATACTCAAATGGCCTTGACAGTCACCAGATCTCAATCCAGTCGAGCACCTTTGGGATGTGTTGGAACAGGATGTGTAGCCAATAAATCTGCAGTGACTAGGAGATGCTATCATGTCAATATAGACCAAAATCTCTGAGGAATATTTCCAGAGCCTATCTGAATCTGTGCCATGAAGAATTAATGACGTTTTGAAGCCTTGTGCTACCAAGATGTAAATAACCAGTAAGTCTATATGAATAGTAAAAATAAAAAGGTAGCCTGTAGGCCACCAAATTGATCTCTTGCAGTCCTTCTCCAACCAAAATTCATTTTTAATGTGTTTTTCTACTAAGATATGTTAATCAGTGCTAAAACAAATCCGATATCACTATAAGTCAGTAGCTTAGTGCAGCATAATAATCAGAAAAATCCAAAATGTGAAAGACAGTTAAAAAAAACATATGTTTCAGAGTTAAAATAAGAGAAACATACTGTAGTATGAATACTATACCGTAGTAGGAGTGGCACAGGTCAACAGTGTTGAAAATTATGTTATTTTTCACACTTCTCGCTTCATTTATAAGGTTTACTTTATAAACTGGGTCATGTATTTTGGGTAAGAGCAAGTTAAAGGGTACAGGATACTATTATTACTTTAATATGACCCCACATGATATTAGCTGCAACTAAAGGAGCACTCAGTCTCATCAGGAACACCAATGAGACTGAATTAATTATGCACAAAAATGCAGGAAACAGAGCGGTTTATGGGGAAAGATGACTTGAGGGAGTAAAATGGATCATGAGGTACTGAGACGGTATAAAAGACTGAAGGGAGAATGTGGGATCACAGTAAAGCATGAGGAGTTATTTGTTTTCACTTACGGTGTAAAGAAGCCTCCGACTTGGGAAAGACACAAATCTAATTTGAAGTAATTCAATAAAGAACAGGGTCGAAGATACGTCAAAAAACAAATTGAGCCAAATAGGAACTTGTCAGGGGAAAACCCACGAAAGGAACTTACAAAGAATCCTTGTGTGAATATATGACAAAGATAAACATTAAACTTAAAAGAAGAGGATAAACAAATAAATAAATCTGTGACTCCTCTCCTCAGCCTCATGTATAAAGAGTCCATTTTCACATTGCTTTAAAATGGAGCACCAACTGTCTCACAGTACATTTCGAGTACAAAAATTCCCCGAATACAAAATGCATATTTCATAGCAGGGAATGCATTATGTGTACAAAATGCACCTTAGGGCACCGAGTATCGCTTTCAGTGCCATGTAATGAATTTCTTCTAAATATATGAAGAAAATGAACTGGTAATAATTATAATATAATTACCATATAATTTCCATATTAATCTGCTGCACTTGAGAGGCAATGCACTTTGATGACACTTAATGGCAATTTTGTAGCACCAAAGATATAACATGCAGCGCTGGGTACCCCATAACCTGATGCCTCACACTGAAGATTGAGTCTGCAGCACTTCTGTGGGTTTGTGTGACACTACAACCTGTTGTTTAATGTATTAGGGACTACATTTCTCTCTTCTTTCTATGCTATTTAACGCCTCAAAGCTTATTTATTTATTTACTTTGGTTACACACTTATGTTTGACATAGTATTAAACGTGTTTGTGTTGTTGTTAGCAAAGAAAAATTACATTAAAATACATAATTAACAGTGTAAACGGTGCACAACTTCACCTTAAACAAGCTTTCTTCAGACTATTTTGCTAGCTACTACTCCTGCTCCAGAAAAAGTTTGCAGCTTTCAAATGTGTGTACATTGTGCTTCTGATTCTTTGTGTAACATTAAATGAAACTTGTACCACTGTGCCACAGTTAGTCAGTATAAATGCCAGTGTAGATTTAAGATATAAAAATGTCATATCAGCAGCACCACCAACTTCAACTTCAACCTCCAACAACACACAGTGTTTTACAAATTATGCAAGAAAATTATTCCAGATAAACACGGAAACAACAAACTCGTTTCACCACTTGAGATAAAAATACACCACTGAGTACAATCAGGGTACAAAGGCATGCAAGGAGGAGATATTTGCAGCTGGTGATGCACGACTAAAATCTAAACAAATGACTCAACCAAGCATCACTAGCTGCACTTACTCTCTAACTGCATTCCATATGACAGGAAGAGCAAACGGTGGATGGAAATTACTGATGCACTTACATGGAAAAGCTGGTTAAAAATCTTGCCTCAAGTTACATCATGATGGGTCAAGACATCCTGGGTAGAAAATATTTTTCAGTTTTATTATGTGCCAATATTGTGTATCTAGGTATTATTAGTGGGAAGCAGTTATTTTATACTTTTAATAAAAAAAATCCAGGGAAACATTTGACTCGTGCTGTGTAATAAGCTATAGTCCTATATTACCTAATATTTGTTTGATTTTATTCTTATTCATTTTTTAATCTTCTTATTCTATTTATATTTATATTGTATCCTGTTCTTATTTATTTTATCATTTTACCCTATATATATTGTATTGCGTCATATCTCCACTGTTTCCTCGGAGGGCGCTCTCTGCACCGGGGCTGTTATTGACCATGGCTGCTGGGTCTCTCGGGTCCTCTCAGCCTGGCTGGGGGGCTCCTTTGCCTCCCTCCTGCTGTGTGCCCAGCCTGGAGGCTGCGGTCTGTGACCGGCTCCCGGTGCAGACGGCTCCCTGTTATAGTGTTTCCTCACTTGGCTCATGCGAGCCCAGCCCAATTTTTACTCTTTAAGTGTGCGCGTGTGTGTATGTGTGTGTGGGTGGGGGGATATATGTGTATTGAGAGTGTGGGGAGTGAGTTGGAGGGTGGGGTGGGCTGCTTTTAACTATGTAAAGCACTTTGTGCTACATTTTCTCTGTATGAAAAGTGCTTTATAAATAAAGATTGATTGATTGATAGTCCTATATTACTACTATTACTATTACTGCTGGCACCTTATTTCTAAAGATTCACTTTTCCAATTAGGAAGTGACAATAACGAATTGGAAATGACCTTCATTTACTTACATTTACAAAAACTGCCTGCAAGCTACAAGCACCAATAAAGCATTTGGTATATTGTTTTCTTATATTGTCAGAAATATCATTAACACATATTTTTTTGATATCATTTTGATATCCTTAACAAATATAGATGAAGCAGATGCCCAAAACTCAAAAGCCCTGGTAAATAAAACTGCATAGTAGATAGTGAAACATAAGAAGAGTGAACAAACTCTATAACAGTGTGGAGACAACAAGCAGTGCTATTGTTGCCTTGCTGCACCTGGGATGTTATTTTATACATTGGGGCAGTTCAGGTCATCTACTAATGGGAAGGTTGGTAGTTTGATCCCTGGTTGCTCCTAGTCTGCTCCCAGTTAGATAGAAAGCACTATTTGGGTGATTGAGGCAAATTGTGCTTTGAATTCTCAAATAGAGCAGAAAAGCACCAATTACACCTCTTTAGAGGTTTTTAAGACTGACATACGGTTTGTTGGCCTGAAAACTACAGTTTGTGTCCCTTTTTCCACTTTTGTCCCATTTCTTTCAAATTCCTTCTCTGATTAAGTTTAAGCACCACAAATGTGATCAAATCAGATTCTTTTGGGTCCTTCTCAAATTGTCATCAACTCCTTATTGCCATAAGCATCAACTCCTGATGCGAGATGGCAGTGTCTTTGACAAATACGTCAATAAAAATGACATATTTCACAAATTGCACAAAAGCTATTAAATAAGTTAAGATTATGTTAGGTGCATTCATGTATTTTGACACAAAATGTCTCTTCCAACATGTTTGTAAGCATAGCCATATATTCCCGCAACAGCCACAAGCTGCAATCACGTAGAGTAGCCATATTTATGTGCATCTTGGCCAAATATGTTGTGCATCTTGACAGTATACATGACAGTATGTCACTGCACGTGCATCTACATGTACCTGCTGTAAACAGGATTTACTCATCTCTGGTTTGGTGCGTTCAGCATAACAGCAAACAGTGCTGTGTGGCTCAGGGATCTAGAAATAGTTTCACTGTCAACAGAGCGTGAGGAAAGAAAGACACTGGGTGAGTGACACTGAAACAAAATGAGTGATACAATGAAGGAAGGAGTAAAAGACAAAGTGTGTGTGTGGGCCGTTCCACAAAAACGGGGGGGAAAAAGACATAATAGCATAACAAAAAGAGGACCAAACACATAACAGCTTTGTGCACATGTCTGTTTCCATGAAAACAGTTTCCATGTTTGCATATGCATGTGTGTGTGTGGCAGAAAGTGACAGGTAGACAGACAAAACAAGCAACGGAGGAACGACTGATTGAGGACTGAAAGCTTTTTTCTTT
This sequence comes from Copadichromis virginalis, assembly GCF_057382275.1. Lineage (NCBI taxonomy): Eukaryota > Metazoa > Chordata > Actinopteri > Cichliformes > Cichlidae > Copadichromis > Copadichromis virginalis. The sequence continues at coordinate 7,645,429 of NC_140635.1, read as the reverse complement.
TTCTTTTTTTTAATTTCTCATCACTCGATGAAGCAGCTGTTCACCTATCACCCTGTGTCTTTATATAGATTAAACCACAGACATTTAATAATTTAATTAGCCTGTACTTAGCTAAGCCTGCACAAACACAGCAGACTGCAGAGGGGCATGAGAGCAGTGGCAGGAGCCCCTCAAAAGCTCAATGACTTATGAGACAATAAGATGTAGAGATGCTGTGACCGCAGCGCTGCAGACGACAGCATATGTCTCATCCATCAAAATAGTGGGTGTACGGAGAGACATAAACCATTAAGTGTCATCATTCAAAGGGAATGTCATGCTGTCAGATTCTGCAGAAGCAATAACATGAGCTTATTGTCAAGTTATTGATGGGAAGACATGCAACAATGCATTGATTGTACAAGAAAAACCTGAAATGTGGATGGTGTTGAAGGAGTGCTTTTCAGTGATTAGTGGGTCACTCTCCTTAGAGGCTGTTGTGTGGGAAAATGAGTGCATTGGTTTAGCACAGGAATATGCAAAAGCACCTGACTAAAACGTGCATCATGCTTCTGACATAATGACTGAATCAACAAGTAAACATCTGTAGTGGTTATTAGTCTAAGATAGCCTTTACACTTCTCTGCAAATGTCAGCACATTTCAGCCCTCTTTTGTCACCATGCTGTAATTACTGTCAGCAGCTTTCACCATGAGGCTTTAGGGCTTTGTCCAACTCCTTATCTTTTTATGAAGTGCTAAGCCCATGTTAAGATGCAGGTGAATGGCCTTTTTACTCTGCTTCCCACTCTCGGGATAATGGAACTGCAAAATAAAAAAGAAAGAAAAAGAAAAAAAAAACATTCAAAAATGTAAATTTTAAAATCACTTATACTCCCAGTGACCTCTCAAATCATTAAAGCAACTTAAACAGTGACATATGTCCTGGTAATAATGCAGTTATTGTGTCATGAGTTGCTGCAGCCACTGTAAAAACCACAGAGACCCTGTGAAACCACCAAGTCTGCTAACTTTATCTGCTGGTTATGAGTAAGAGTTCATGCAGAATGCTAATAATACAACAAAACCGTGAAAACTGTATTTCAGATCTTTAATGTCAGGCTGTTTGAGGTCCCTGCCTATGTTGGGTTTGTTATTTAGTTCCACATCACTGCTGCACCCTTGATTATACACAATACACAAACTGATATCTATAATTAACTGAGTAAGTGGGCATTTTAAGCTAAAAAATCCACCTGCTTTCTCTGACTGACTAATAAAATCACATTTGAGAAAATCTGCCACAGAGGAAAACAGCCTTCGGACTCTAATTGAGACCCTGTAGACTCGACTTGTCATCCATATTAAATTCTGGTGTGGAGACTCTGGCATATAAACCCATGCACACACACAAACATAGACACACGTGATAATCAAAAGGTTTGGGGGTTTTTTTTAATCTGCAAGAAACATTTGTTGAATGAACGAATCAGGTTAGGAAACAAAAACATGCTGTATGATACCATTTAGTCTACATTTAGCCTCCTTATGTCACCTGTAGAGGTTGGATATTTACAGGGGATCACATGCATCCTAACCAGATGTTAAAAAGACATTTGCTCAGCTAACTCTACATGTCTTGATCTTGATTTTTGCTCGTCTCAATTGGTTGTATATTGAAGTAGTTTCTAGAAGATGCTCAAAATTGAGGCTAGAAATTAGCTGCTTTCATTATGTATATAAGTCTGTTCCATAATTCTCAGACACATTAATCAATCTGAATTAGATTTACTATATGAGCTGCCTCAGGTACCAGGATTATCAGTTTTGGGGATTATTTTTTATATTGTCAAATCCTTACAAATTATTTAAATTACATGTAGAAACATGCACGTTACATGTACATGTTGCATATGTGTAAGTGCTCATCAGACAGTGACACTACTTCTCCCTGAAATTGCTTTCTTTGTTTTATACAGTCAAGATGTAACTTGCAAGAAGGAAGAAGAACAACAAATATATGTTTGTATTTTTCTATTCTTTTGTTTGGTGTTTCTGAACAGCCATTTTTGCCATTTTATCACATATAGATTTATCACATATATCATATTTATATTGCTTTATGTAAGCTGTACAATCGATCCACAGTTTTAGCTCACTGATGTTATAGGCAGACGTCTTAAAACTGTTTTATTGTAGGTGCATTAGCAGCCAGGCCAATGGTAATGTTCACGTAGACTAGGGAATGCAGTCAAATGTTGAGGGTACACCTATATTATGTTTTCATGTCAATAACAATTACATCTTTGTCTGTGACAATGTCAAGACTTTGCCTTAAAAACACAATTTAGTAGTATTACTAAACATAATGCACTTAGATGCAAGTGTAAGGATGTGTTTAAATAAGATTTGAACCATATCTCCTATTCATTATCTGTTTATACTGTTTATACTGTACTGCTTTACCAGCTAATGTTCATGTTCTAGCCCGGCATTCAACTTAAGCAAACAGCGAATTAAGAAAACATCTGTTGCATATCCAACCATCAGGCCATTGTCATTACATGCTTATTAGCTCATTGATTGCCAAGGAAAACATGCAGCCATACAACTGGCAGAGACATCAAAGGTTCAAACCCTACGAATCTCCATTCTCAAGAGAAGAATCACAGTCTCAAAAAGCTGTCCTGATTAAGTCCCCCATGTGGCAGGGGAACGTTCTCTTCCTTGATCTGTGTCTCTCAAATGACCCGATCCTCTCTCAGTGGGCATGTCCTCTGTGAGAAAATGGCTCATGTTTCTGTGCAAAGATTTCATGCTGTTTAGTTACATTGGATGATGTGTTTGAACCAGACGGAAAATTGTTAGACTTTTAATGCCATGTGAAGTTTTTACTGTAAGCTGCACTTTTGCTGTGTCCTTAGAAGTCTCTTATGTCTTTAAAAAATTATACCCCTCTGAATATATTTAGTTTTCATATAGAAGAAAAGGCAAACTTTTTACAGTTAAAACTGAACTGGATAACGGTATCAGGACGATGGGACCTCTGTAGAAGACATAGACTGTGCCTTTTTAATATGAGAATGGTATTTCCTTTGCACTTCTACACATAAGAACAAATCTATTACCTAAAAGATAAACAAGCAAGTTGACATTATATGGTAGCCAAAACTCCATATGAGCTTAAATAATGATTACACCACTAAAAAGCACAAATTGCATTGATTTTCAGCCTTTTGTGCAGTTCAGACACAATGGACTATTCTCCCAGTGAATCATCGTTTTAGTACAATCCACAGGTCCGTGCAAGGAAACATCTGGAAACCTTCTGATTGTAACTCTTGCAAAGAAACTTGATGTTAACATTTAACACGTGTTATGAGTTGTGTTTCTAATAAGATGATGTCAGATTTAAGCAAAATTTTGAAAGAAAAATTGTTTTTTTAAACATCTTTAATGGGACGATTGATTACACAATCAAGAACCCATCAGTATTTCTTCCACGCCATCATGGCACAGTAGGTCTAAGTATTTTTGAAAACTGAAGTAATTAGTTCTTTTCGCTGTGTACCAAAACTCAGTCAAATTAGAGTTTCGAAGTGAAGCTCGAGGTTAAATAAAGAAATGCACTGCTTTGCATTTTTTTATAGTTTCCCTAATTTTAGTTTTTTAGTGTACATAAAAATTACACCAGTGTCCAGCTGATCTAAATGTATATGTGACTCAAATGTGTATACACCTTTTTCATTCTTATCCCCATCCCATCTTTTCTACTATTATTAAATATAAAACATTTTTGCTGGCTTTTGTTTTTAAATCTGTGCCTGTTATGTTCAAGTGCAATTTGAAAATTCACATGTGGATACGTATGTTCCTATACGTCGGTTTGCATTAGCAACTTAGTAACAGCTGTGTCACTCATGCTGTGTGTTCATGCTCGACAGTTCGAGACTCATTCAGTTACTTGGCCACTAGCTAATTGGACATACACACTAATATTCAGGAAGTTGTACACAGCTTTCATAACATCAAACTCTTAGATTTTGTCAAGGTGGCAGGTTTTGTATCCTAGCAACCACCACCCCTCCACTCCTCATATATGGACTTTTATGAAATCGCTTGCCATCTGGAAGTGCAGTGACTCCTGCATCAAGGCACTGACACCAAAGGACATCATGCATATGCAGTTTTGGACCGCTTGAGATTACGTGGGATTGTGTGCGGCACGGTTATTTAACACTGACATGCTTACTTAACCTGAAATACTAACGAAGTTAAGATTTCCATTAGCTCAAACACACTTAAAATTACTAAGGCATCAATATTGTTGATGTTTTTTTGTTGAGGGAGGGTTTCTAGCAGGACTGAGGTCTCGCAGCAGAATTGTGGTATTTTTTCTTTCAAGTCCGTCAAAGAGCTCAGGCTGGGTTTTTTTGTTTTGTTTTTTTCAACCAGATTTCACCGTACAGTCATCTTTCTCACAGCCATGACCTAATGTCTCACAAACCTTTCACGTTTCTCCTGCCTTGGCTATCCATCTTGCACCATCTCATTATGAGAAATCCTCCTTTGCACTGCCAGACATTACTGTCAGGCTGTGAAACTTGTCAATTATGTGTTAACACAGCTGTTTTAAAAGGAACCTGCTGGGTTACCTCACCTGGAACAGATATCTTGGTGATCATTTGTTGCCATTCGATGAATAAGAATCGCAATCATCCAAAAAGATTCATATCTTTAGACGAAATGACCTTTTTTAATCGCTAATGCACTCTGTTAATTTTTAATGTTCTGCAACAACCTGTTAGTTTTTTGTCTCAAATTAATGCTTGACAGTTTGAAAGGGAATTTTTTTTCACACATCTTCCATCTGTGCACCAGTATCCAGCCAAATGATACTACCTGAAGATAAAAACTGACACCAGCACGCATGAGTCATGTGGAAATCAGCTTCACATTTCACGTTCTCCTGTGCTGCTCCCATATAATATAAAGGCCCTTTAAAAAAAGACTGTCTTTGGGGCTTCTTCTCTGTAAATGTCATTCTACTTCAGACATCACTCTGAAAATGTCACCCCGCTACCCTTTTCATTAGCTCACCAGCGCTCTTCTCGATTATACACTATTTTCCATTACCATGATCACACACACCCTGGGCGAGGCTCTTTTTCGAGCTGTACGTACTGAAGTGTGATTGCGAGACTGAAAGGATGGCTGTTCTGGATGTTCTGGCACTCTGCTGTTATGGTTTGATGTTGTTTGCTCAGCCGTGATCACCTGTTATTGAAGATTCACTGCCATTTCCCACACTGCAGTGCTGCAGAGGAGTGCAGGACTGTATAAGCTGTCAATCATATCTGTAGAGCAAAAAAAAAAAAAAAAAAAAAAGCTTTAATTTATGTGTTTTGGCTTGTCTGAAATGAAAGTTTTAAGGCTATGGTATGTGGGCACTCGAGTGAACTCTGGACTTTTGAAATTTTCCTGAAAGCAGCAAAGCAGCCAAAAAAATTTTTTTTTTAATTTGAGTCCTACGTGGGGTATGTTCTTGGTCTGCAATCAGTGAAAATTCCTGTTTAAATATATTGCAATCAGCTCATCAACTCAACTTATATTTAAGTAGATATTACACTGACAAAAGAGCAAACTAAAATTCAGTCTGAGTACCTTCTAGTTAATCACACAAGCTCACATTTGGTGCTCAAGATATTTAGTATTTATTTCATCGTGTCCATATTTATTAATCTTCCCAAAGGGTCCAGTAGTCTCTAGTGATGGGTCACACTTAATTAAGTTAATTTATGTGACTGCATTTTGCCTTTTGTTTTATTGTGGTATTTACTCATTGCATTATAATACTTATTTATTTGTAGTTTGCATGTGCTTCCCATGTGTGCATGGGTTCTCTCCATCTCCAAAAACATGCAGTTACTGTGGTTGGGTTAAATGTTGATTCTAAATTGCCTATAGGTGTGAATGTGAGTACGATTGGTTGTCAGTCTCTGTGTTTGCTCTGCGACAGACCCTCCAGGCTGTACCCCACCTCTCCCCCTATGTTAGCTGGGATAGGCTCCATTTCCCCTGCGACCCCGATTAAGAGATGCAGAAGAGGTCTTTAGTGTCTTTCAGTCTGATTTGACTTCCCTTCCATTTTCTTTGTCTTGATTGCACCTGTGTCTTTCCCCCCCCTGCTCTATCCACTTCCCTGACTGCCATTCTGTGTACATGTAGTGTATATATACACTATTCCATTCAGTTCTTTGTCTCAGCGTCTGTTGCCATCCTTGCGCACTCTCAGCTGTTCTTGGAATCTTAGAAAACTTTGCAACTTTATACTCTCTGCTACCATCTATAATAAATGGATGTTTTTTTGAATATGTCTGCCAGTCTGAAAGTCTGCATTTAGGTCCCCATTTCACATATTCTGCAATAGCCAGGAACATAAATCCACATCAATTCCCCAAGTGTTAGTGGGACTTTTTAGGGGCTGCCTCCAAATGTATCAGAAGATTTGTGAACCTAAAAAATCCATAGCAATTTAGAGTGCTGTTTACTGAAGAAAATTACACTTCTCATGTAGTACTCTTTTTTAACTTTGTAAAAGTTACAACAACATCCTTGATCATAAATTTCCACATAGCACATAGTAAAGTGTGCTGAGGTCAGAAAATAAAGGGATTTGGAACGCTTCCAAGCATTGGTAACATTGTTACAAAACTACTTCTAGTTAGAAAACAATGTAGGGTCATGTTACAGCATGTTTATTTAGCAGCAGCTATGTACATTTATGTTTTGGAAGATATGCTGTGCAAACTTTGTTCTTCAGTCTTGATATTATTTGCAAATAGTAAGAAGGAGCTTTACCCATTGCATTCAAACTGACTGCAGAAATGAAACACTTTCCCAGCCTGCATGCAACAACCACAGTGATGAATTTGAAGCAGTTTGCTGCCAAAATGAAAATGTGGACATATAATATATTCCCAAAAGAAGGTCTAGTAGTACAGAGGCTTCATAACTGCAGATGGATTTCAGTAAGAAGAGCATCTCACAAATCCAGTCACTTAATATGCAAATGACCAATGCACTCTCCTCAATCCAGCAGAGTTTATCAGGTTCCTCTCAGTCAGTATTAAACCTATTATTTGATGTCTGCTGTCGGTCAAAGTCAGCACCCGGTTCTCGCTCTCTCTCCGTGGACCAAGGGTAATATTTGCTAATGAGTTGCTTTGCTGCTGCCATGGCAACAGGCCGATCACCACAGAGTGTGAAGCAGGAGTGGCACCCTTGACACCAGCCTATAAAGCAAGCCACCCAGGCTTATGATCCACAATGCATAATGCAGTGCTGTAACCCTCATCCTCCCCTCCTCATCTCACTGTCTTTTGCTCTGCCCCTTCTCCAGTCCCTCACTTTTCCTCACCCCCTCCCCACGTTTTCCTCCAGCCATTCATTCATTCCATCTGGTTTAATCAAATCTACTGGATGGTCCCTCTGCACCAACTGCACCCACCTTATCCCAAATCAGACAAGGAGACTCAATAAAGGGAAGAAGAAAATGAGATAAAGTCTTTCGAGAAACCTTATGCAAGTTCATTTTCGGTCACAGTGTGATTAAAGAAGAACACGCAGACTGTCGTGTCTGAAATTAATATGGATCCAATTCAAAGTTCAAAATTAAAACTGGCCATGCAACACATACCGCTATAATTGGTCCCTGGTGGAAGTAAAGTTTAACATCCAAGAGCCCAAGCTACTGTACACAATCTATAAACAAACCTACCTTCGTCCCTTTTTTAAATAAATGGATCCCAAAGTTTAGAACTCCATTAAAGAAACATCAGCAACAAGCAGCACAGCAAGACTGTTTTCATCTCAACAGCACGCTGCAGCAGGTGCAGACAATTAAAAACAACGATACAATCACAACTACATCCAGCTGCACCTCAGCGCTGTTTTCAGTACTGGGAGGCACACACATAGGTATCATTAACATATTACAGCACACTCAACCATGAAAGTAGCATCACCAAGAGTAAGAGACTATAGTAAAAAACAAAATGTGCAGCCAATTATAAAGCATACTCAAAACCCGCAAGGTACTCTACAGACGCCCCTTATAGCTATTTTGAGGCCATATTTTAGTCACAATGTGAATTTTTGGCTTTTTCTTCCTTTTAGCACATTTTTGTAAAGAGGAAAGTTCATATTTTGCGCGAGTGCATGTAAATAAAGAGCAAGCGCTAGCTGCTGGTAAGTTATGGTCTTCAGCTGATGATAGAAGCAACTGCAACTGGTTGTTAAGTCTTTCAGATATTAATGATAATAAACCTTGCATGAATTGTTGGGTGTCGTGTCTCAAATCGCATAGTTCTGTGCTTAAACTTCATATTTTGAGTGCATAAATGAACTCACTGACAAGTAATGCTGCATGAAGTGTACCAAGTGCACTCAAGTGGTGTACTCATACCAGTCAAAACAGTGAGAATACCACAGATATCGCCATCTTGGTTCCTCCTTACAGCTGCTCCTTTTCAGGTTCCCTGCAGCGAATCATCCAAGGTCTGATCTCCTGATCTGGCATGGAATCATTCATTTAGCAAATATTTTACACCAGATGTCCTTTGTGACATGACCGTCCCCTTTTATCCAACTTTGGGGAAGCGTATACGAGCTTAAAGCCCTGACTGGAGTTTATTGATGGGCCTTCATGTGTTATGGCATTTTGTTGCCATTTATGGATGTTAAATTTATTGTTGAAGAATTTTGTGTTATGTGTGGCCAGAAACTCATAAAGTTTATATTTGCAGCAGTGTACTACAAGAAAGTATGTACAAGAAGTAAGTACAAGAAGTGTTTTTGTGCATGTGTGCATTAATAAGGTAGATTTTATATATTTTATTCTAAGGCTTTTAATTGTCTCAAGTGTTCATATTTAATACGTGTTCCAGGATTTCCACTCTTGCAGTCTGTACATAGAGTATATTAAAAGCTGAATTGGGTCTCGTAGCCACACAAACTCTCTGCAAGGTGAATGCTTTTGTGGAGCACTTAGGTGAAAGAGTCAGGTGACGGCATTTTATTAAAGCCGAGCTCCCTGTCTAGTGTTTTAATGCAAAGCCCAGCATCACTGGCTCACAGCTACAGGTTTCAGTGTGAGCTCACCAACCAACCCGCAGAAGGCATCTATCTAATTACACAAAGGTCGCCCCGATGCCCTTCTTGCCACGGTGTGACCAGATGACACCGCTCACTCTCCCATCTGTCCTGGCCTACTGACGCCTTCCAAACCAGAAGAAGCACAGATTGTGACTCTTGTGTGACTTCGCAGGCACAGCAGGCCATGATGCTCTCTCAAGCCCCAGCGGTCCTACGTCCCATATGACCCTTTGCGAATGTGAGAATGCAGTGATTGCATGAATGCTCAGTTGGGTATCTCACAATCTGTGATAAATGTCTCACCATTTTACCCACTTTTCAGTCGAGAAATTACTTCACACTTTGATTTGAAATCGTGACATGGCTTGTGCACAACTGTGATCAGTCCGCCATTTTTATGGTCACCATTTTGCATCAGCCTAGGGGACCCCCAGAATATGTAAGACTCCTACTTGTCTCAGTGACTATAATACTATACGTATAATTTAAAAAAAATAATTTTGTGACTCAAATCTTTTCCTTGACATAACTTAGGCTGAGCACTCACTGAATGGTGGAGTTTCTACAATCATTACTTATCGCACACTCTTAGAAAGAACCCAATGTATATTTCCCAAATTATTCTAATGTTATTCCATTAGAAAGAAAGGAAATCAACCACAATTTCAGAAACCACTGACATTTTATAAATGGGCACAGCCTGCTTTGCTTCTAATTGCTAGCACATGACAACTGCATAAAGGACTAATGAGAATACTTTGGCCTGATTTAAAACCGTATTAAACAGGTTTGTGGTCTCAATTATTATAATAATATTATAATAATAATATAATACTAATGGATTGCATTCGGGGCCCTCAAAGCGCTTTACAATTCCACTATTCATTCACTCTCTGGCCATCACCAGTAGGCGGTAGGTGAAGCGTCTTGCCCAAGGACACAGCGACCGAGACTGTCCGAGCCGGGACTCAAACCGGCAACCTTCCGGTTACAAGACGAACTGCCAACTCTTTGAGCCATGATTGCCCCAAGAATTCCTTGTTGAATGTTCATGTTTACTGAAAGATGCAACATGCCACTTAATATCACCGACTACAGGATGCATCCTGCTAACCAAGCTAGCTTTCTAGTAAAAGCATTGCTTGACCAGCTCTACCATATTTACCAAGTAAGGTCAAATCTTGTTTCAAAAAGCCTCGATGTCCACAACCAGTGGGAGACATCGCAGTGGTTACGTCCATGGAGTTCAGTCTATGACTGAAGCATAACCCTGACATATTACTTGTTGTGACAACATAATATTAAACTAAACAATGCCATTTCCAGGCCTCTAAGTACATCTGCAGCAAAACAAAACAGAAAAGTTAAAGTACTGATTTGAGTACGAGCACCTCTTTAACATTTTAGTTACTTGCTGATTAAAAAAACATATCATTTCATGAATCTACAATTGTATTTTCTACTTCTCCTTAGGTGGCACTTTTTTCTTTTCAAATGCTCATAGTTAGTTATACTAGCTTTGAGCAACAACAAATGTTAAATAATTAATTTCTGGCTATTTTGCAAGTAATTTTATTCACCACAGAGACATTTATATTTATGAACAGATCATGATTATTATTTTAAAGCACCGGGGAAATCATTTAATTACTATAAAATTATTTTGTGCTTTCTGGGGCAAAAAACGTACGCCAGTTCACCATTTTGGTTTCACGAGTGTCATTTTTCATGGTAGCACATTGTAATTACATTTTATGTTGTGCTCCATGGACCCCTTTGCTTTATATTTTGTTCATTAGGAGCCTTTGGTAACATTATAATGTGCAGTCATTATTGCAGGCATCATAAAACACAGGAGGCCAATGAATTAGTGAGTATTTTTCCATTAGCATGGCCTATTGTTTTAGTAATTGAGCTGAAAGACGGGGAAGAGCTCTGGTGCAACCATGAAAATAAGCCACTCTGATCAAGCAACAATTTATACTGAACATTCAGCATCGCACCGATTTCACTGACAACCTTTATTATTTCAGTGTTACCTATAAATGCATTGATACATTCTTCAGGAAATGTATCATGTTGTATTATCAATATTTTTTTCTCTGTATAGTACCTGAACAGATCTTTGATAAACCTCAATAAGTCCTCATGGGCTTGATTTTCTAAAGCCTGAAAACAGAGGCTGGAGGAAGTAAAGGTGTCCGGTTACCTCTCCGTCACATGAATTACAATGTGCTGAAAGGTTATTATTGATTTTATGTCTAATGACACCAAAAACATGTTGTCTACCCTAGTTTAGAGAATATTTTGCCTAAAATACTTGTCTGTTGGACTTTTGCCTGTAGTATTCTTAAGGACCTGAGTACAAAGAGTAACATGTCATGGTTAGATATATTAGTTACATGCACTTCCTCACATTCAACTTGTAGCTATAATTACCTACATTTCCACTATGAATGGATTTGATGAATCCTGGTGTACGGAGGGTGACTTGTGCTGTGTTATTGCACAACTGTTGGACAATTAACGTGGGGTCTCAGACCTCCATACACTGCCTGTGTCTAATTTTACATAAAATACACTGACCTTTTTTTCACTGGCAAATCCGATGTCCATTACTTATTTCTAGGGCGTACATATTTGCATGGCAACACAACCTGCACGTTAACAACAAATTGCCACCATCCATCACAGCTGTGCAGCTCTCGACTGCAAGACGTTGGCTGCTTCTGCACACTATCCCTCCAGTCTACTATCTCTCAACTTACATAACCTCTGTGGTTCTCAGGAGGCTTCCGAGGCTGGCAGAGATTGTATCATAGCACAGGTCAAGGGAAGGTGATGACTAATTCATGAGGCTGTTTGCAGGGAACCCTCATTGAGAATCATTAGCTGCCTGTCAGCCACTGCGCATGAAGCCAAGGGAGTTGGGCAATGTTGTGTGTCGTGATGGGCTTTAACAAACAAGACCTTCTTTGCTCTTTAGACATAGAAGTCACAAGGAACCAGTGCTGACGCGTGGCTGGTAATAGCTTAGGACTTTTTTGAATGCACACTATTGTTGTAAAGAGCGTTGATCAAATTCCTTGATTTGAAATGGTTTGTATAATAATTAAACTCCTCACATTTTTATGTTATCGTAAGCTGGGAAGCCGCATGAGTCAGTTCACGTACGACCCTGTTAATGAGAGACTTAATCAAACATTTATGGTGGTTCTACTCACGTGTATGTTTTTCCTGAATCCCACAGTTCACTCGCTTTTTGAAAGGAAAGAGTGGGTTAAGGTTTCACTAATTCCTCACATGGTCTATACATTTACATGCACAGTTTGTGTAGAGATTCACTTCATGTACATGAGCCCGATACATGGGGACTTCTGAGATCAGGGGCTTTTTTGCAAGCATTTGACCTCACGTGGCTGCTGACACAAAACAGTCTGGTAAAAATGTAACAGGTTATGTTGATATAGAAGGTCATCGCAATAGGCTTACCTACGTAAATACATGCAATATGACAACCACAATCGGATTTAAAGGTATGACCACCTCTTGGGTCAAACTGTTTAAAAGGAAAAAATATGTAGCTATGTAGAAAAATATGTAGTTATATGTAGAAAGAAAATATGTACTGACTTTGAGTTCTTTGGTTGGATGGGATGAACAAGAATCCAATAGATATGGACTGGTGAGCAAGCACACTCTTTTGTCTGAATATATTAAACTGTTAATAATCAACCTCACAAACCTAGAATTCTGGCCTCCATACGAGTTATGATTTGATAAATGCCTGCAGAAAAAAATGCAAATAAGTGTTCAGTGGTCTGAATATTAAGCTGATTCCTGCAAAACACTAAAATACATTGCAGATTACCATTTCATTGGATTTTATTCCTCCTGATCACAGGTGATAAGCTTTTTATGTGATTTCTCATTTGGAATTTTTCTATATGCTATCACACTAATCTCAGTTTTGTTGTTATATTTTGGTGAGTTTGCATTCAGCATTTCTTTTCTGCAAGTAACTTTCCCACGGACTTCGTAGGAGCTGGTGTCACTGGGCACTGATTTACTCTGCCCTCGTTGTTACCACCTTGTAAAACCCCCAGTTCCAACACTTCCTGTGTTTGCCTTCTTGAGACAGGAAATAGTCTGGAGTCTGAGATCAAAGACCTGCACTCATCCCTTATCAAGGAATGGAGAAACAGGGCTGTTGGATAAAGCAGTCTTGATAATTGTTTAAGAATGCCAGAAAAAAAGGAAGACAAAGGAAGCAGAGAGTTTATGTGTGGATACCACAACCAATTTTAGGCAATTTTGATCCAACTGAGGTGAAATAAGAAACTGTGGGGTTTAGTGGGGCCTCTCTGCAGGGTTTTTTCTTCATGTTCTTGTGATCCAGCTTCCATGCACATGTTCAAGACATGGTTGGTAGGTTAGCTGATAATCTTAAATTGGTCCAAGGTGTGAGGTGCCTTTCTCTTTGTGTTAGCTCTGATTGGACTGACACATGGGCGTGTGCCACTATTTGCCTGATATCAGCTGAGATAAGCTTTACTCCTCTCTCTGCAGGATAAAGCAGGTATATTTAATGGATGGCTGTTGTCTGGGGACCCACATAGAGAAAGGTTTTCCAGATAAAGATTAAATAAAGCTCTGAGACCCCAATTTCCCCACAAGGGCTTTTCATGTGTAGAATTAGAAGGTCTACCTGCTGAAAAGAAGAAAAAAAATCAATATAAAACAACCTCAAATGGGTTAAAACTATTGTTTTAGCTTATAAAAGTCAGCTGTTGTCTCATCGGTCCATAGAATATTTTCCCAAAAATGACCATCCCTGGAAAGCTTCACTACTGTCCCAAGTTCTCCCCCTTTGTGGATAATGACTCTCACCTCTAAAGTCCTAAAGCCTTAAAAATAGTGTCGTAACCATCTTTAGACTGACAGATGTCATTGACTTTGATTCTCATCTGTTCTTGAGTTTCTTTAGATCGTGGCAATGATGTGTTGTTTGTTGAGATCATAAACAGAACCTGTGTGACAAAATTGGCTAGTAAAACTGGACTCCGCTTTGCAAGAAATATGATAAACAGTTAACTTAAGGGAGGTAATTACTTTCTCACATAAGGACAGGTAGGTTTGGATAGCTTGTTGGGTTTTTTAGGTTGTCTTTGTCTCATATTGAAATTTATTTTAATTTAATTTAAAAAATGAAATCATCCATTGTCTCTGTAAAACCCTTTACTGGATGAAAGTTCACAAGCATTACCTTTCTCTACCTGTGTATGTTTTGGACTCATATTTCAACTGTCCAGAACTTTGCACGGGCCAAAAGCAGGAACATGTCTTATTTGTGCTCTATTTCAGTTTATTTCCTATTTTTATTTGTGTCACAAAGGGCCTGTTGTGCTACTACAATATCCAAACCATCAATAAGGGATTCCAGTGCTTTATTAATTACCAATATTGGTCACAAATTATAGTCAGCATATACTTTGAAAAAGTTCCCAAGACACCATCAAGATTTTTGTCTGACAGCCCAAAACTCAAAAAGAAACCACAGAATTTTTCTTTTGACCAATTAACATCAATAAGACAGTCCTAATAAAGTGTTACTGAAATTTTTCCACAGACATGATTCACTGTTAGTGAAAATGTTCCTAACTGAACAATAAAACATGCTCTTGTTGACCTGGGCCACCCTGGTACGAAAACCTCTTTCTCTCGCGGCAGTAATTAAAGCTGTCAGTAGGTGTTTGGGCATGACAGAAGGATTAGGATTCATGGTGCTGGATCTCAAACTGAGCTGACAATATGGTCCAACCACAAAGCCAGGGGCTTCTGGGACGTCAGCCAGTGGCTGATAGATCCATCAATATGACGTGTTTAGTCAGCACTGATTGCTCTCCAGAGCAGCTCCTGTTGGTTTGATGGTGCAGTGATGCGTGGAGTTTTCCACATTGTCAAACTATTTAATGCTTTATTTACATGCAGGCCCCTAACAGGTCAATGAGGACCCACCGCAGGCTAAAGGAGGACCTCAATGAGTTTGCTGAAAGTTGAAAAATGAAGCTCAATAAAGGTCCTATGCTTTCTTTACTAGGGGTAATGGGTGTATGTGTGCTTGTATATGTGTTTGCTGTTGTTTTGGTGGCCTTGTCATAATTTTGTGAGAAAGTAGCGCAAATATTTTATTTAAATGATTCTAATAAAGTAAATCATTGCTGATTACTTGTACTTAAACGATAAAATGTTGTTTATTGTCATAACATCTCACTCTTAATACTGCAAAATTGTAATAAATATGTTCTCTCTCACCTCGTGGTTCTAATACTGCATCATATCAGAAACCTCAGTCGCATCAAGTGATTGAAAAATATTTTCTATTTAGCTCAATATCAGGATACATTATCAAAGACACACAAACAATTCATGATCCCAAAATCTGACTGTGCCACTCCTTAAATCTCGAGGCTTATCTCAATCAACTATATGACCCAAGTTTGGTGTATGGGAATAGCGAGATAGAGCAGTCGCAAAGCTGTTTACTGCACCACGAGATAACATTGTCACAGAGGAACATGAAGACTTCCCACTCAAAAGGGTGCCTTGAAAAGCTGCGCTAATTTTAGCAAAAAACAAAACAAAACATCAAGTGTTGTATGTTGATGAATAGCTTTTCAAGGCTGTGTCAACTACGTCACACACAATAGTCCGTATAAAAATGAAGGTAAAAAGACCAAAACAACCACAAAGTCTCACTGGGACAATCATTCTATGTTTCCTTCCTCAAAGTGCTTTCAAAGAAGCACGTGAATCACAGACAGGAAACAGAGAAACAACTAGAACGCAAACTGGGCTGCAGGTGATAAGACATTTTTCCCCCCACTGTTCATTCACCTAACACCAATTCCTCTATTGGTCAATGAAATGTTTTATGTGTTTTATTCATTTATTTTGCTGTTTTCTGTTATTCTATTGTTTTAACTTATTTTCTGTACAGCACTTTGTTCCTGTGCTGGGTATTTTAAAGTGCTTTATAAATAAGATTGGATTGGATTGGAATGAAACCCAAAGAACTATTTAAATCCCAAATCTACCAACAAAGGAAACTCACACAACACACTTCTCACATGTGAATTAATTCTATAATTAATAATCAATTCCAAATAATTAATTTTATAATTGCTGATGTACAAAAAAGAAAAATTTATTTATAGAGCATTTTTCACATTAAGTTACAAAACGCTGTATAACAAAATAAGTAAAAGCGAGAAATAAAATATAAAAAATGTACAATTAATAGCAATACAAAACTATGTTAATATGATTTTTGTAATTTTCACTGTATCTTTAACACCAGCAGGTACTGTACTGTAGTTTCTTAATAGTCTATCACATCATAAGAGTGGTTGTATGAGCTGTTTATTTCCTCTCAGCCAGAGGTCTGAATCATCGTCAGTTTTACAGTCTTCTTACTAACGAAGACATTACATACCAAGTCTCACACTAAAGTACGAGCTGTGCTGATGTTTACAACAGTAGTTGTGGTCATTTTTAGGCATGTTGTGGAGATTGTGGATCTCATAGTTTGTGATATTTCTCAACCAGCAGCATCTTTCCCCTCATCAATTGTCCTACTACACACAGGCCGCAGAAAGAAGTGATGAAATGGAGGTGCCAGGAGCAGAGAAAAGGGGAGCAATGGGAGCTGACACGGGAAAAAAGTACATCAGCATTATGCATCATGCCAAGCCGATGCTGGTGTGGAGTTCCACATAACAGGGGCCTCAAGTCTGTGAGAAACTAAATCCTACACAAATGCATTGCTGCACCAACTGTACGGTGCAAGCAAGAGAGTGAAAAAATAAATTCACAGGATTCGCTGCAGAGGTTACATCTTTCAACTGGCTTGGGAACGCTTCAGTGTCCCCGGATGAGCTGGAAGAGGTGGTTTGGCTGAGGGAAGTCTGGGCTTCTCTGCTCGGACGGCTGCCCCCATGATCCGAACCCAGATAAGGAGCAGAAAAAGGATGGCTGGATTCTTCGGTGGATCCAAAGCACATCCTTCTTGTTTACTCTAGAAGATGACAACACAAATCAAAAGTCTAAGTTCATACATTTTTCTAAGACCCATGAAGCTGTCACTGTGTGTGTGTGTACATCGATAGAACAAGCTGCAGGCACTTTAAACAAAGGTCCAAGACATCCATTCTTCTGCAAACTATGAACAACATGCAATTTACAAGAATTAAACCAAAGGTACTTCACAAATGAATTTCTGCAGTCCCAAAGAAACTGGATACCTTTTCTAGTCAGCAAATTGTTCTCATGACAAGATAAAGGAACCTGCTAAGTGTTTCCAGGATGAAACGCTGTTTGAATGATAAGCATAAATAAGGCTATACAAAAGTGACCTGTCCAGAAACTATCAAATGACAGCACAAGTTTAGCACCCATACAGTACGTTCCCCTCACTGATTATTTGAATCATAATATTAAGATGCATGGATGCTGTGCTCTTTGCAGTGGGTCAAAATAATGTAAAAATATCCCTAAAAGATGCTTCAGTGTAAAAAGGGCTTTACTCCCTTGTAAGTGCAGGACTTGATTGGTATTATTGATCAGAAATACAGGATCATGAAGAGCCACTCTGAATGTATAAAACCTGTAAACACAAAATAATACATTTTCTGTCCAAGGCCACCAGTTAATTCTACCAGTTATCACAGAATCGCAAACCCACATCAAACACAGACGCCTAACAGACAGTATTGATTAGACAGCCATGAATGCAGAGCCATCTCCCCATGAAATGGGCTATTATTACTGCAGTTTCAGTACAAAACTACCCACAGCCATAAAATCCATGACTATGACCAGATCACTACAGCAAATAGGTGTAAATATATACCACATAGGTATCTTTCTTTGAGTAGTGAACGTTAGGCTAGGTTCAAAAACATTTTTTTTGATCCGTCTTAATTTCCATCATGTATTCTTAATTGTATGTATATTTTTTTCTTTCCCTGGATTCTTTTTCCTATTTTTTATGGCTGGTATCAACTGAAAATATTACTCACCAGTACAGTAACAAGATTTTGCCCTCAATGACTTCTCACATTTAAATAATCTTAATTAAAAATCACAATTTAACAACTCAGTAGCCTGTCAGTGATCATTCAGACTGATAAACCATTGTAACAAATCTAATTTTACAGCTGACTAATATGTAAACCAATAAAAAAAAATTATACATGGTTCTGCTCTGTTAGCAAGGCACGAGCGAGTTTACAAAAACAGCCGCAAGGTAAATGTAAAGCAGACAATAAACCCATATCAGATATCACAACTACTGAGAAAAAAAGCTAAAAAACAAAACAAAACATGACAACACAAATGATTTTAGCAGCTTCAAATCAGATTGGATTGGAAGGAAGTCAGTTGTCTGCCTTGCCTGGCAGTAAGCAGCGCCTCTGAGTAGGAGAGCTCAGTCCTTCTTTAGAGAAAGTTTAGGAATATTCATCACTGAGTGATCTTACTGATGACTTTAGTGGGTGTATATGAAACTATCTCAATGTTTCACTAAATTCAGCTGATAGTGTATTATGTGTTTAACTTGATCAATGCCATGTCTTCCTACCTGCACCTCCATTGTTTCATCATTGTTTAGCTATCCGGTCTTTAAGTGATGACATGATGAACCCTGCTTCCGGTCCAAACTACTCTGCATTTATTAAGGCTGTTGTGTTTTTAACATGTTTTAATGCTTTGTATTTTGTTCTATTTAATCTGAACAAGCCCCTAAAAACAGTCAGTGATCACTGTCGGCCTCTCTCGGTTTTCATTACCACTATTCATTTTAAAGCTCAGTTTTTAAAACCTTACGATGTAACTACAACCCAGCCAATGCAGCAATAAATGAATGACTAACGTCTTGTTGTGGATGGATTATCTCAGTTGTTCTCCTGACTGAAGTTTGGTCCGTTTACAGCATCCTGCCATGCGATTATATCTGTCCCTAACCATCGGGAACTCTCACGTTAACTTTTATCGAGTGGAAGTTAGCATTCATGCTACAGCTTCACTGTGCTAATGCGTTTATATTATGCTAACCATAGCTGTGGAGCTAGCCACCACGTAGCACTTCATTATATACCAGCTAGCCCAACTTCAGTAACCCTACAAACGTCATTACTGTTTAGGTTTCTGTCTTCATTTATGTTGGAAGTGATAGCAGAGCTATATGTTTGAATTTTTTCAGAAATCCCTCAGTCAGAATGTAATATATCATCTTTAGATGGAAACTAGCGAGCTCACTTCCTGCTAACTTCCAACTCCCTTAAATTTCATAAATTCTGTTTTCATGGATGCCTGGATGTTAAACGTAATTGCTACACCTGGTAAAGCAGCCACACAGATAATTTTGATAAAGATTTTAGACAGTTTTTAGCTCTCAGTGATGCTGCAGTATTTGTTTGACTTTGGTTACCAGGGTGATGTGCCATTGACATTTCAGCTCTTTCTTGTAATAAGTTTTACGCTCGTAAAAAGTGAAGACTGTGCGTGCGTCACGGATGATCTGATATCGTCGTGTTGGTGTTGTTCCCAGATCATCATGAAAATGTTGTTCCAGGTTCAACATTCCAAGTGACCAATCACATTGTTGTGACATTATTCTTTTGCGCGCCAAGCCATTCGTGCATTTATGAAATTCCAATGTTGCAAGGACAATATCAGTTCTGCTTACCGTTTATTAAAGGGTTAGGGTCAGGGTTAGGGTCCGTTGATCGGCGGACAGAGGCGGTTTCTCGCAGCTTAAGTACAGTTTTTTGTTTTACGGCGGTTTTTCCCGAAGTCACAAAAGTATGACGTCACAACATTCTGATTGGTCACTTGCTATGTTGATCCTGGAACAACATTTACTATGATGATCTGGGAACAACACCAACACGCCAATATCAGATCGTGCATAAGTCTCACAGCAATTATTACTGCAATTAAACTTCCGATTTAACTGTGACCCACAGATCAAATCAGAAATATTCCTTTTTCTATTTTATCTTTCCTATCTCTCTCCAGCACCCTCGCACTAGCAGGATCTCTCACCCCAGAAAAAGCAAGAGGAAAAACGAATACATTTTCACCAGCGAGGTGCTACTCCATCTGCAGAGCCACAGCAGCCTCATTTTCCCGTGTACATCACACAGGCGGCTGATTGTGAAAGATGATGCACTCGCACCTCGCTAACAGGTTCACGAAAGCCCACATGCTTAAGCCACCTTCGGCTAATTCAATTCCACTGCCATTGCAGAGGTAATGGAGTGTGCCTGCACCTCCTTGCAGTTTGTGCATAGAAAAAAGTGGGATGACAGGGTGGAGCGGTTGGTTGTGGTGGTCAGTCTACCGCCCCTGTGGATTAACAAGGTTATCCTGTTGTTGTGTTTAATTTTTCAGCTATCATCTCAAATTTCTTGTCCAGGAACTAAACTAAAAGTGACTGAAAAAAAGAAAATGTCTGGATTAAATTTCCTCCATCCACTTTACCTCATAGAAAAATATTTATCTTTCCTTTAGTAGAATCTAGACATTCAAATTGTTTTGCTGTCTGTGATTTATGGTTTCCACTCCAATATAATTATCAGCCAGTGAAGTACTTTGTGATGCTCAGTGCACTAAAAAGAAATGAATGTTTTCCATTACTCTGGAAAATGATCAAAACAAGTTTTCAGAACTGCTTTTTATTGATAAAATGGAAACAGGAGCTCCAGCCATTTCTGTTATTTCCCTTTAATTTTCCAAAGATGATTCAAATAGTGTCTTTGTTGTTTGTTTGGTTAGTCGGATGATTGTTCTTTTAATATCTGTAATTGGTCTCATACATACAGTTGTACTAGGATTGACTTTGCGGTTTGTCTTAACACTCATTACCAGACAAACACAGAGTTTGCGTAGTCATAGACTAACACCTCCCACCAAAAAAAAAAAAAAAAAAAAGGATTGAAAGAAAAACATTTTGGCCTCAGATGAAATTTATTCCCTTACTTTAAAAGTCTACATTAAATATAGTGATTTGACTACTTTATTTCAGGCAAGCCAGCTCATACCCCTCGACACCTCTAGTTGGACACATAGTGTGCACTATTTAACCTGCTGTAGCTTGCTTTGCACAGATCTGCAAGTTACTTTTCAACCTGATCTCCCTTTCCACGTTTGCACATATAAGGCATGTAAGGATGACAGCCATCTGCATGGAAATAACAATCTTCATTTAGCTATAGCAGGCCTGACTGAAAAGCTTCAAAATTATTTAAATACTTTCCATTTGGGCACCAGGGTGATGCACCATTGATATTTCAGCTCTTTCTTGTAATAAGAATCATCTCTGAGTCCCTGAGTCCCCGAGCAAATGTGCTCACTCACTCTGAGTCATGATACAGAGAGAGGCTGAGCAGTCCCTCAAACACACTTTAATTCTGAAATGTGTCATTCCTCCTGAAGCCCTTTGACATTCATGCATATGTAAGAGCCCAATGGAAAGTGTTCTGTGCACTGTGTGGTCATAACGAGCTGCAAACAACTTTTACTTTCCCTTCATATTCTAAACATCCTTTAAAAAGGATGTTTGTATGATGATGTTATCTCCAAAGCCTTGAAGAATTTGTTATTGCATACCTCCTCAGTGGAGAGAAACAAACTGAAATTACAGAAATGCAATCTACTGAGAACGACTGAAATGGCCCATGAGTGGACTTCAAGCCTCCACAGCTACTAATCGCCTCTATTCCTCTGATACACTCAGAATGAGCAACATTGCTACTGAGAGTGTCTGCCTGCTCGCCAAAGCCACATAGAAACACAACATTCATCTTCAGACACAGTGGAGCCTTGCCCACCTGCCATGAAATTGCTTTTCACTATAAAACCAGCAGTAATATTAAAGGAAGAACAAAATCACCTGCAATATCGGAGTGATCTAAAATAGATCAGAAATATACTTTGATGGCATGCAATACATACAGAAGCCACTATTATTGCAATATAACAAAGAACATTTCCCTTTTGGATCGGCATATGCAACACAGGTTTGCATGGTGCATATCTGAAATTTTTGTTCAATAATAGAAAGTTTAGACAGTGGAGTGAAATAAAAATTCCTTCTCCAGTTTTAAATCCCTCCTTATGAAATGCTTCCTTAGCCATTTGATAGGATACAGAGTGCCTGAAAAGCAGCTGTCTCATTTGTCTGGGCTTGACTAAGGACCTGCTAACTTGCTTGAATCCCCCATTAATGAGACCAGACTGAGCTTATGGCATTCAGCATGTCACATAAACCTTCATTAATGTGGAATGAAGGGCCAGGTTTTTTAATTCCTGGCTCTACAGAATCAGCAGGGGACAAAAATTGCCCCTGAAAGCCTAAAACTGCTCTAACGCACGTTACCCAGCTTCAGAAGAGAATGCCACTATGAGCTTATGTTAAGTGCACAGTTAAGTAATGCAATGCAAAAGAGTGCAATTTATTACCATAGGCTCAACCTCATGTTCATGAGAAAATAGTGGAAATTTACAGGTTCTGGCAAAGAAATAGTCTGACACATACCCCTGTTAATGGACATTTATGTGGAGATTTAAAACAAACTGGAATCATGTTAAAAAACTAACTTTAGAGATCCTGATAAGTGCATTTTTCTAAAGCTTTCGGACAAGCTAACCATTTCCACCTGTAAGCAGTCCTTTCCATGGATTCCCTCACATGACTTTCTATCTCCATGTGTTACTGTCTCTATGTTGGGTTTTTTGCCTTATAGATGAAGGGTTGTTCTCCTGCACATTCAGGTTCGGTCCTGACTATCGCTTGTGCTTACGCACCAAAAGAAAATTCCAGCGTTCTTGGAGGCGCCGAGTGCAATGGCTGCCCTACTGGCAACTCCATTGTCCTGCTTGGAGACTTCAACACTTACATCAGCAACAACAGTTAGATATGAAGGGTGTGATTGAGAAGAACGGCCTGCCTGCTGCTGACTTCAACTGAGGATATGGTCAGGCGGTGGTCGGATGAATATTTTGAGAATCTCCAAACTTCCCCTGACATGCCTTCAATATAGGAAGCAGAGTCAGAGGGACAAGGGAGACAACTGACCCATCACCAGGTGTAAGATCACTGAGGTTCTTAAACAACTCCTTGGTGGTAGGGTCCTTACGATGGATGCAAACTGCTCGAGTTTGTTAAGCATGTTATATGCTGTCTTGGATTACACGTCTCTGTAATGTTGCATGGAGAGACTGGGCATCTGCATTAGAAGAATGAGGTGGTGGTTCAGTCTTCAAGAAGTGAAAAGGGAGGGTGTGCTCCAGATAAGGGGGAATCACACAACTCTCTGGGAAGGTCCGTGCCAGCGTACTGGGGCGGAAAGTCCTTTCCATTTGTTGGATTCAGAAAGAACAATGAATTTTAACCAGTCAACATGTGTTTTGTGGATGTGGAAAAGGCGCTTGACTACATCCCTCAGGGGATCAAGTAGGAGGTGCTTCGAGAGTCATCCATGTGCCTACCAACTTGCAGTGGCTCCTCCACCCCCTTTTTGTGAAACAGTTACAAAATAATTTCACTGTGAATCAGCTTTGGAATATTAGAAATGTTTCTATTGTAAACACTGAAAAAATAAACTCATATATCTCTAAAAAGCAGTCATGTGAATATTATTGTACAGAAATAGGCCGTGTGAGACACACTGTAAAGAAACGAGTGACAGGTCTATCATTTACATCCGGATTAGTCATTAGGATTAGTCACGACGAGGATCCACGCAGCCTGAAGCCATCCATTAACTCCATGTCACCAAGTTTAGTTCATTTCATTGGGTGTATGAAGGGGAAAAGATTTATGTCAAATAGTTCCAGAGAGTTATGTATTGTGTTCAAGAATATTTGTAATAAAGAAACATTTCCTGCTTCAGACTGAATATCAAGTTC
This sequence comes from Copadichromis virginalis, assembly GCF_057382275.1. Lineage (NCBI taxonomy): Eukaryota > Metazoa > Chordata > Actinopteri > Cichliformes > Cichlidae > Copadichromis > Copadichromis virginalis. The sequence goes on along the minus strand of NC_140635.1, from coordinate 7,621,322 downwards.
ATGATTAGCTTTCTGATCATGCCCGATCTTTTATATCATAAGGTGACATTATAATTTTTACAAAGTATTACATCATGTAGAGAAAGGCGGGTGAAGTAGATTTTCCATTGCTGTGTAAATTAAGTCTTGAAACCTTAAAAACAACAGCTGCTCATTTCACTCACAGCTTTTTAAGATATAACGCATGCATGCTGGGCTGTGCCAAGTTGTTGGATACTAAAGCTCCAAGCATGAAGCAGCCCTTTAAAAAAGAATAAGGGCATAGAACTGATTGCAATTGTATTTTCACACACACATTGTCAGAGACATCAAATGTCATGTGTCTGCGGTCCTATTGATTGCCCAGCGGGGCATCATGGGAAAGAACTCTGAAACAACCCGCAGAGGTTAATGTACACGCATTTCAACCTGCTGGATATGAGTCAATACATCCCTATCTATTGACTGCAAACCACTCAACAACATGTGTCAAGTGCAGAACTACGTAGATATAAGAGTGTTTTAACTGACATGGAGTGGCAGCTAGGCGATATTTACCCCATATCCCCATTTTGGAAACACAAGCTACAGGCTCAAAAATATTAAAAGAAATCAGACCAAAATGTTTAAAGGACTCAAATTTTAACCACAACAATCAATTTACCAAATTACATTGAGAAAATAACTCAATGTAAAAGGGTTCAATTGCAATGAACCTACTTGCGCAGAATAATCTTCTGAATCTATGGACTCCCATTCACTTAATGATTTGTTTCAAGTCATTGCTTTGCTTTCTGGCCCACCACTTTGATGTTTTGGTTCACTCTCACTCTTCACTAATTCTCATAGCATTGTTTGCAAACAGAGAAGAGAGCTGGAGGACACATATTGAACTATTTTGCAGCCAAAGAACCAGATGTCTCTTCTTGGACCAGTAAATAAGTAGGTAAAGTTTATTTATGCAGCACTTTTCAAGAACAAGATTCACAAATGGTAAATGGACTGTTAGTTATATAGTAGTTTCTACTCAATTTGAGCACTCAAAGCACTTTCTTCCTACAAGCCTCATTCACCCATTCCCACAAATGCATTTTTCTAACACTCACACACTGGTGGATCCATTGGGGGCAATTCGGGGTTCAGTATCTTATTCAAGGATACTTTGAAATGCAGGTTGGAGGAGCAAGAGACTGAACCACCGACCTTCCAATTAGTAGATAACCTGCTGTATGTAAGTCACAGCCACGCTACAATATAAAATAAATGGACAAAACACAATAAAAGCAAACCTGCACGAGTAGCTCTTAAGCTTCTTCTTAAAGGTATCATCAGTGTCCACAGATCATAAGTGCACAGTCTGATTTTTATTCTGAACCTGGACTGAGGTACCACAGACATGATCAGTTGACCTCAGAGACATAGCAGTTAACATATTTATATACAGCTTCACAAATACAGGGAAACATCTGACCTTAAAGATCTCTGAAACGAACTTTAAACTGAACACTCAACTTTACAGGAAGCCAGTGGGAAGAATCGGTGTTACATCCAACCTCAGAGTGGACCTGGCAGGAAGCCTCACTGCAGTATGTGGGAACATTAATAAGTGATTTGCTCAGTTTAAGGATTAATGAATTCCAATAATTTAGGTGTGATGAAATAAAAGCATGTTTGAACTTGTATAACATCAGAAATCTTTCTAAGACACACATTCAGAAACATTTTATAGTATTTTAAATTTGAATTAAGGGTTAAACCCTGTGTGGTTACACCACCTTCTTTTAAAGGAAGTCCAAAAACATAAAGAGAAATTAATAAATATTAGAACAAAAGCAAAGCTAAAACATAATAGTGACAGCTGACCTGATAGAGCAAAAATTAAAAAAATACACAAATGATGTTCTTTCACATTCACAACAGTCTGGGTCAGTGATCTGGAACAACGCGGCCTTTGAATGACAGAAAACCTGCTAAGTGGTCTGACTGTCGGATAAACCTGGTGTTTGTGTGATTTTCAAACATTTCCCGTTTATTTCTAATATTCTTTAAGCTCTCGGGTGCTCTTTGTGTTTTGCCGTAAAGGTCAGTGGAGCTGCTGCGTGTGGGTTTAGTTTGTAATGGTTACAAGTATTCTTGTTGCTGTCATTTTCTCGAAATATGTAAAGAAAATTGCCTTGAATTAACTGTTAGGACTGATATATCAAATCTATATCAGAGCAGTACATAGAACATGTAGACTCAGCCACCAGTTTATTGAGTGTACCAAACTGCAAATTATTTTAGGCAGAGTGTGACACTGCACTTGCATTCTTCTTGCTTTAAAATCCATGCTTGCAGTCTGGGAACAGGCCTGAAATCATTTGCAGTCAGTTGCAGTCTTCAAAGCAACTTACATGTACATGTTGCTGCCACCCACATCTACTTTAACTACCACTCCAGGAATATAACCAGGGTAAAACTAGTTTGCAACCAGTTAAGTCAAGTCGCCTATACACTAAAGAGGCACGTTGCACACAAGCTGCATGCGACCTATATAATCTCATTGCAAGCAGCGGTCCCCCCATAGGTTGAGAATGCAACACCCACAGCTGGTCACCGTAACTACTTGCATGTGCTCTTGGACCAGCTGAAAAGTACCGCCATGACTAATTGACCAAAAGACACTGGTCACTACTGGTTAACAATCGTCTTGCCTTGCTCGGTGTCTATTTAATGACTGAAATCAGCTCAGGAATCTGAGGCAAAGCTCCACACAGCCAAGTATCATCAAGTCAGTCAGGAGGGAATTGTATTTGTCATGTGGCTAATGTTCTGACCTGCTGTTGTGCCACATGCTGTCCAGTTAGATAAGTCGCCGCCTTTGTGTGAGTTGTTTAAAAAAAAAAAAAAAAAAAGCAAACAGCTTTTCTTTCCAATATTACAATTGCTATACAACTTCGAATAGCAGCACCTTTCTCTGCGAACAACAGCAAAGCTTGTTTACAGAAGCAGAGGAGACCTTACTCTGATCCCATGAGTTCCATCAGAGGATCCGGCTGTGCAGCAAAGAAATAAAACATTAAGCAGCTTCAAATGTTTCTGATCAAAAAAAAAAAAAAAAAAAAAAAAAGTCAGGAGCAGAAATCACACAACAGACTGAACTTCACAGGCAGACTGACTAAAATCCCCTGTTGTGCTGCATGGTAAATATCTTCCACTCCTGTACCACTTGTTGCTCAGATGCTTTGATTTGGCACAGCCGTTTCCCTTGCTGAACCATCAAATACCTAATTTAAACACCAGAAAGACTGTGTATCTCTCTGCCTTTTTCCTCATCCCCTGCACTGCTTCCGTCTTATATGCTAATGCGTGAACACACAGCGCTTTAGTTATGAATTTACCTTGGCTCTCTTTGGGAACAAATACCAGGCAGAACAAAGCTGAGCATACTTGTCCTAGATGAGATAGCTTGATGAAATCTCTGCATGTGTGTGTAAATACATGCAAGTATATCTGTGCAGGAACAGAAAGAGGATCAAACAAATGTGCATGGGCGCACATGCATGTTTCTTCTGTTCTTTTTAAGAGCCTCTCTTTGTCCCTGGAGACCCTCCACTCTGCAATCTATCATTCGACATGTTCATTAGCGTAAGTGTGTGTTGGTGTGTGTGCTGTATGTGATTCACCAGGCATCGCTCGCCTGGGAATCAGCATTAAGCGGTGCAGCAGCTCGCCATATGCTGAGATCAGGAAGAAGAGCATCAATTAACAGACTTTTGATCCTTTCTAATAAAGCACAAACACATTGTACAACAAAGGCTGATAGCAACAAATCCCACAATGGGATCTAACAATCAATGGAAGCGTGTAGCTCTGACTCAAACCTAAAAATAGAGTGATCTGATAGCTCTGTGGTATTTAAGACTGAAATTTGTTGTTTTCTGTACACAATATTGATAGACAGCCAAAAGCATGTCAAACTTTATTCAGTGACTTTACTGGAAAAAATGACTGGTCGGTGCTGCCCTGTGTGCACAATAAGCAAGGGTTGTGCCTAGTGGCCAATCTTAACCATCTAATCTGACCATCTCAAAAGAGCGGTGTAGTCTGACCCTAATAATACTCCAGAGAGTACAAAAAGTGAACAAAGCTATTTTGACATCACCCATTGTTTTGTGAAGTCCTGTTATGAAGACTTGAACTGAGTGTTTTTTCTCTTTCAAACAAGCAAAAAATGGTGCGACTATGAAACCGCACGCTCATTGGCTAGTGATAAGTCTTTAGCCAATGAGAATACCCAGGATAATCCTCCTTTGTGACTCTTGGATCATAAGTCATAAAATTGACTTAATTTTCTTTTCAGTAAAACCCAAATCTAGGTCATAAAGTCATCAGGAAAGTGTTTAGTGAGGTTGCAGAGCGAAAAAGAAAGCCAGGGCTGTTTTCCCATAGAGAGGTATACAACTGGAAGTCATTCTGCAACCACAAGAGTTACCCCCTGATGGGCATTAAATAGAATGCAGGTTTAAAACACTTACTTTTTTGGCTTCAGTTTTCAGACCTCAAAGTTACATCCATCTGTTTACTCTCGGTGGACGTTACAGAGGTTTACCTGTGGTTGAATAAAATAGTTTAAGAATAGAAGTCACTGTGCATAAAACATTTAGAAAAATCATTTTAAAAGATGAAACAGAACTAAGGATAAACAGGAGAAAAGTCAGTATGGAATAAGGTGGCAGTTGTGAGCCTTTGGCGAAGAATTTGTCAAATTAATGTTGTGGGTGAGAACCGGTCATGCCACGATTTATGCTGCCTGCTGATGGACAATATCTTAATCTTTGAAATATTTGTGTTTTTCCTATCCAAAGAGGTGTGGGGGGAAAAAAAACTTACTTTCACCTACAAGAAATAAAACAGGATGTCTCAGACATAAAAATCTCAAATCACCCCAGAATGTTAGCAATGGAATGCATTCAACATATGGCACCTCTTCTATGTGAATAATAAAGGGATTGAAGTGTGATCAACAGTTGCCAAGGTAACACATGTTTGTTCTCATATGCGATTTGTAACTAAATTTAATAAAAGCGGATGAAATCACAAGGCTGTTTTATTATAGAGCACAGTCTGTTACAGTGGGGACAGAGCCACTTTGAAGTATTTATTATCATTGTTTATTCATCCATCTTTTACAGAGTATGCACACACGCATGTTTGAGATCCAATGTAATTCTTAAACCACCTCAATTTGGCTGAAACATTCCTGGTGCACAAATAATGGTATTTTAGGAGATTCTTTACTTAAACTGATTAAATGAGCCTACAATTTTTTACAGACTTAATCATCAGTTATATGAATACTGTGATATATAAAGGATGGTATTAATGTTGCTGTTAATATACAAATCTAATACTTAACCTTAATTCAGTGATGATTAAAACATTTATCATGTGCACATGCCCTAAATCCATATGTTAGTTAAAAAACAAAATCATAAATTAAGGAGTACTTATTACCTTCAAATATCATTAAAATGCTATTCCTGGTACCTAAATTAAATAAATATTAATTACTAGATTATGGGCACTTTAATGGAACATTTAAAGGAAACCTTACAACTTCATATTATTATTGGAGTGTAACAGATTAGCTTTAAATGACTCAGTTTGAAATAAAATCCATATTTATCATGGGCATGAGGTAGGACCATGATAATACACAAGATAATAAAGAAAGAGAAAACAGGAGGTGCAACACATTTAAAAAGGAAAAAAACCAAACAAAAATGGACAAGGGAAATAAACTAAATCCCGTTAAGCACACTAGACAAAGGCTACCAAAGTAAGAGAGGAAATAACCAAACAAGCGGGACCCCACTGATGAAAACTTTACAGAAAGGGCAGAACAACATGGAAGATATGCAAAACCCAAGAAAAAGAACAGAATTAATACACAAAGGGGAAAATAATTTTAAAATTGGACCCAAGTGTGGAACAGAGTGCGAAGACAACAGAAGTAGTTTTAACAGTTTTATTTTGGTGGTGACAAACACAGCATAATAACTTGGCATAGAAACATGGCAACTTAGAATATAAACAGAATACAACTTAGCAGGGTGAGGGGTGAGGGACTAACGAGGTGGACTGAGTCATGGCTGGAAGCGGGTGTGGTAGCAGTTGCAGGTGGAGTTGGAGTAGATTTGATGGGAGAAGGTGTAGCTCCGGGTGAGCTGAGCGGAGTGGAATGGCTGACCTGGGTTCGAGAGATCCACCGAGCAAAAGGTGACAGGAGGGCAGGCAGGTGTAGAGCTGGAAGCTTTCCAAGAGGTGGCGTGTGAAGAGCAGAGAGTATGGCTTGGAGTCTGAGAAATGAGCAAAGCCTGAGGGATGAGCCGTGGCGTGACCAGAAAACTGCAGCACAAGAGAACAAGGTGGACTTGAGACAATAGCATAGAGCATCAGAGCCTGTTACTAACATGGGTTAGTTGACAAACTGGCGGTGACAAGACAACGCAGGTCTTGGCGGACACAGGTGAATCTGGAACCCAGTGGAAATTTCCAGCAGCTCACCTGGACTGTGACAAAGAATCACACATTTACACAAAGAAAACTAGAAAGTCCACAAAAAACTCAAATCACAGGCTAGCATATCCAGGACCATAACAACTTCCTGCGAATCGAAAGCTTCAGTAGAAGGAACATTGGGCTGCTGTACTAGCAGCCAGCCTCAAATGACCATGTTAAGGAAATCCACAGCCACTGGTGTCCAGGAAAACTGTTGGAGACGGCACATTTAATGAAATATGAAGCCTGAGGTTTTGGCCTCATTATCTGAAACTTTGGCCATGTTATAAATACGCATCCAACATCATTTTAATATATGCATGGCAGAAAATAAAGCATGGTATGTTCCCTTTAAAACAAATCTACTTTTAAGAGAGAATAAACCCACACAGAAACATATGTACAGAGCATCAAAGAATCCATCAGACCTCATACTGTTTTGGCTTTAAAGAAGCTCAAATGAAAGTAGCAACATAAAATGATGATCTAATGTCACCGGGCTTCAGCGTCTCATCAAACGGTCACACTCTGAGGCAGAATCTAAATGGCGTTTGGTACTATATAGATATTTTCAACAGTCGACATGGTCTGTGCCGCAGGTGGCAGAATATCCATTCACCTCTCAGGGTGCTTTCTCTACTCTCATTTCATTTCTCATGGATGAAAGAGAATAAGGGGAAAATGCTACCCACTGGTTCTCACTTTACTCAACAGCACTCTGCACTAGGCTCTGTTTTGTCAAAAGCCAAAATGGCTTCATTGTAATTCAGCAGACATGTTTGAGAAGTAAGGGAGATGACAAGTCTTAAGACACTCAATATTTCTCGCTGCTGTTCATGTGAAGAGTGAAAAGATAAAGATTTTCTGCATAGGTAATAATCGGGAGTTGATGTCTTGGCTCTTCTATGACTTCGAAAATGTGTTTTTGCTGTGCCAGCTGTACATATTTATATATAACTGGTGAAAAAGACATCCACACACATATTATATACAGCTGTGGTCAAAGGTTTCATCACTCGCATGTCATGGTAATCTGGGGCTATTAAAGATTTATTTGACCTCTTCTTTATTCCAGGGTGTTATCATTGTGCAGCATATATTAACTTCTTTAAAAACTGAAATGGGTGCACATGTTTGAATTCCTTTTGGATTTTCCCTAATCTATATAAGGTTAAATGCATTGTTAAAAAAAATTAAAGGAACACTTTCAAAACACATCACATCTCAAAGGGGAAAAAACATGCTGGATATCCATTACTGATATGGACTGGATAACGTGTTGCCATTTTTTGATCAAATTAAAATGTTCAACCTACAGTGGGACAGAATTCAAAGACACCCTGAAAATCAAACTGAAAAAAATGGTTACGGCAACACACTCTAATGAAGGAGAAAACCTTTGGAAAACACAAAGGAAATTATTTGTATTGACTGAATTGGTATGCTTGGTGATAAATGGCCAACAAATGCAACTGATCAGTTTTCTAATCTACGCTCTATTAGCTAAAATTCCAGGAGTGTAACTTAGACATAAAATCGTGTAAACACTTCCAGCATCACCAACTGAATACTAGGGCTGGGCCATATTATACCGTTCACGGTAATACCGGTATAATGTTAGGCAACGATAGGAAAATGAAATATCGCGATAGAATATGAGTAAAACGCACATGCGCAGTGCCTTTGTTTTCATATGCACATGGCCGATTGTTGAGTGAAACAGATGAACCAGAATTGGTTTGTAAAAATGGTGCAACTTCAGTGATGTGGAACTGGTTTGGTGTTTGTCCGTCAGATACACAACAAAGCACATTTTTTTGCAGAACATGCAAGCGGCCGTCGTTATTGTTGTATTTGTCGGACTAAGATGCTCTTAAATCTGGGAGTAATCTGGGTCCTAAATTCAGTACACTTCAGGTCAAACAAACACTGCAGCATCACTGAGAGTTAACTGTCTAAATTCTTTCATCTTTAATAAAACGATCAGCATTGCTGCTTTACCAGGTGTAACAATTCAGTTTAACTTCCAGGCATCCATGAAAACAAAATTTATTACATTTAACGGAGTTAGAAGTTAGCAGGAAGCTAGCGGAAGTTAGCTCGCTAGTTTCGCTAGTTACCTAAGCATGATATAGCATGTTCTGACTGAGAGATTTCTGAAAAAAATCAAACGTACAGCTCTGCTATCACTTCCAACATAAATGAAGACAGGAAACTAAACAGCAGTGACGTTTGTAGGGTTACTGAAGTTGGGCTAGCTGGTATATAATGATGTGCTACGTGATCGCTAGCGACACAGCTATGTTAGCATAACATAAACAGTGAAGCTGGAGGATGAACACTAAGGTTCCTCATGGTTAGAGACAAATGCAATCGCATGGCAGGATGCTGTAAACGGACCAAACGTCAGTCAGGAGAACAACTGAGATAATCCATCCACAATACAAGGCTAGTCATTAATATACTGCAACAACATGGGAATAGAGCAGCTGCCAGAGAATTCAACATCAATGAATCAATGGTACAGAAGTGGAGGAAGCAAGAAGAATGAGTTTAATAAAGTTTGATTTATCTAACTGCTTTGTTTAGCTCAATGTGCCTTATGGTCCAAAAAAATACGTACTGCACACTACAGTTTAATGTTGCAAAGCACCTCTTTTTAACTTCAGTGGATATTATATATGGTTATGCTCGGATATGTCAGCCCATTTCTACTGGAAATGCCTTTTGGTTAAACTTTCAGCAAGGAATTTGCATTTGCACTGTTACATTTTTATAAAGCTTTAATGTACATAAAAACCAGCTTCTTGTTTAAGTGAAAATTAATGGAAGGTTGTCTTTTTGCGCTAGTAATGTTGTGGAGTATTTTGTCTCGCATCAATTATATCGTCAGTTATATCGTTATCGCAAATTTTCAAATGTATATCGTGATAAATATTTTTGGCCATATCGCCCTGCTCTACTGAATACATGTCAAATCCAATGAGAAGGTGACACACACTTTGTGCCTCGGTAACATTATAGATGGGCTTCATTTTATGGGGTTTTTTAAACTACAACTTAATATGCTGAACTTTAAAAGAAAACACATTCTCCTAGCAGAGGATCTATATCACACTTGTGGGCGCTTCTACCTGATTTTAAACTGAAACTGAACATATGCTGGTCCTGATCAGGGTACGAGTTCAGCATGAGTGGCAACAGTGAGTTAGTCACGCAATAAGAGAGTAAATTCTATGAAAAAAATGGACTTTAAGCCTAAGCTTGGCAGGATATCTGGCACTTTTACCCAGCTGTCCAAGAGGTAAGGAACAAAAAGTACAAACTGTACACACAGGACACAGACAGGGATGGGAAAAAGAAAGAAAAACAAGAGGAAACAACAGAAAAGTAATGATCAGTCTTACTAGAATCCATTTGTGAGTCTGATGTTGTAGGCAATTCTGTTTTTGTCTGTTGGTCATTGTTTACGAACGGCGACTTGGGTCACTTGTACAACAGCTTCTAGTGCAGAACAATAAAGGTGAAAAAGTCAATAATGCTGCAGATACATTTTTAACAACAGAGAGAAATTAACTAAATTATCAGATGATAGCCAGTGGTTTTGGCATTGGTCTTCTGCCACTTCTCTTTTATTCTTTAAGCAAACTGTTTACCTGCATGCAACGATTCCTTGCTCAAAGCTGACTGATCAATAGCACTCAGAGTAAAAGCAACAACAAGAAGAAACCAAAAATCTTTTCATTGCTAGCAGATTACAACAGTAGCAATGATCAAAAATAAGATTTCTAAATAAGGTGTATGTGTAGAATTAAGGGACAGCTAGTTGTCACTACTCTCTGTGGCAACTGTATCTGTATCGTAAACATAGGTAAAAACGAATTGGTCGAAACCCACTTTATAACCACAGCCTGATGGGGGGTTTCTATTGAATAAATAGATAATAATAAATACATAGACATTTTGTCCTGTTATCTTTAGACAGATCCAGGTCAGCCATTTTCCTTTGTTTACACTCCTGCGACGCTAATCTAACAGGCTGCTATGTGTAAGTGACAGTATGCAAATACGACTGAAAGACATTATTTTTGGCTTATATTTAGAATAACATAAGAAACGCAAACTGTTTACCTTTTCAGTAACTATCAGAAATAACCTTGCAAGTTAAAATTTGAAACAAGGAACTAAAGGAACGCAGAAGAAGAAAATCATGAAGCAGTGCTTGTTCATTTTGCACTCTGGTGAAGCCAGTGTTTTCATGAAATGTTGGCACATTGTTGGGGAGTCCACTCACTCGCTGCTTTTCCCCTCAACTCGGGGACTTGGCTCGATATGAGGAGAGTGTTTTTACATAAAAATCAAGATACCACGACTCTATTAAATTTGAATGAACTTCGGAGAAACCCATGTTGCCTTTAGGAAAAGGAATTCGGTCGAAGTCTTGGAACGAAACAAATGTAAGCCAATCAAATTAAATGTAGATGAAGGAACAAAATAAAACGAGTTTAATGGAAGAGAAAATTAAGTATTTGGCACGACAGAGTTTAAATTATTGAGCTCTCTTTCAGCTCACAACCAGTGGCTTCAGGGTGCTACAGGAAGACCCCAAAAGACACGTCTGGCCTTTCTCTCCAGCATCCTTTTAGTTTTATAGTTCCTAATCTCCTGCAGTGCGTTCCACAGCTTTTACCATTGTGGTTATTTGCTGCATGGAGTGACTCACAAAGTAGTGCCATTAATCATAAAAGTACAGCTCAACCTGACACTCAAGTCTTTTAATTTACTGTTTGGAAGATAAAA